>NC_000084.6:25280000-25880000 GCF_000001635.26 Mus musculus | reverse complement strand
ACTCCCTTTCCCTGCATGAAAGCAGCTCACCACAGTGAGAACTTCAGTTCCAAACTGGAGTTGCCTAGCAACTCAGAGTCCTGAAAAGAAAGAAAGAAAGAGAGAAAGAAAGAAAGAAAGAAAGAAAGAAAGAAAGAAAGAAAGAAAGAAAGAAAGAAAGAAAGAAAGAAAGAAAGAAAGAAAGCCAAGCTGAGGAGTGAGACAGAAAACAGCAGAGGGAGTGGGGCTGGCAGAGAAGTAATCAGGAACAAAGAGCCTTGGGGACAGGCTGAAAACACTGGGCATCGCCACAAGTCCTCAGGACCCCTCTGCCCCAGCTTCCTGCTTGCTCTGTCAGGTCACCTGATATCACAGCCCAGAAGGTTCTTCTTTCAAACCATTAACTTCTAATCTTTAGGCAGGAGCTGACCCACTGAGGCATTCCACTACAGAGCATTTAAGGTCAGAGGGAAGGGGTAATGGGAGTGAATTGTAATCATGTGTTGCTTTATCCTGTACACTTCACACTGGTGTGTACCGGTTCAGCTCATCCCATTCTTCCCCAATGAAATGTGCCCACTGAACAGACAAAAAATGTCAATTCAGAAAGCTTCATGGTCATCATGTATAACAGTATAACAGCTGGAGAAGACTGTTCACTCTAGAAAGCCTATCTGTCTAAAATAATCCCCAGCCATTATGAAAGTTAAGTAAAATAATATACTCTAGAAAGCTGGTATAATATAGGCCATGTGAATAGCACGATGTATATGCTGGCTTCCCTTTCTTATATAAGGTAGTCATGTGCCAGAGCCACCAGCATGATGAGGTCTGCCTGGCCCTTCCACTTTGATGCAAACTAAACAAGCTCTAATATAAGGGATGAGATTTAGGTCTAAGTCTACAAAACCTCCTACAAGCTAGCCTTGACTTCCATCCTTGCCCTCAGAGAATTCATTGTCCAGTAGGCAACACAAAACCACAACTGGAGGAGGAATAAATAACTGGAAGCTGACCCAGTGTGATGTTTCTGTAGTCACTGCTGTTTTTTCTATTGTATTTTTCCCAGCACCATTGTAATTCTTCTTCTCCTCCTCCTCCTCCTTCCTCTCTCTCTCTCTCTCTCTCTCTCTCTCTCTCTCTCTCTCTCTCTCTCTCTCTCTGTTTGTGTGACTGCTCTGTCAGATGCAAGTGTACTTGTGTAAGCACACCTGTAGAGACTGAAGAACAATGGAACAATGTCTAATGTTGTCCCTCAAGTGCTGCCCACCATGGGTTTTGTGACCAAGTCCTTCACTAGCTTGGAACTTGCCAAGTGGGCTAGGCTGGATCTCCAGGGATCCTCCTCTCTTTTTCTCCCCTGCACTGGGATTATAAGAGGCCAACTACGCCACCTTTATAAAAAAAAAAAAAAAAAAAAAAAAAAAAAAAAACATGGGTTCTAGGGTCCTAATGCTTACAAGGTAAGCACACCTCACCAGCTCAACTATTTCCCAAGCCTCCATCTGAATGATTTGATGAGTCTTTTAGTTAGTCTGGAGTGTGGTGACAATGAAGTCTATCACCATTACAGGGATAAACTAACAACTCATCAAGAATATGTTTCTTATTCTCTGGCCCGTGTCAGAACTCTGGAACTTTGGGTGCAAATTTTCTCGTATGGGTTTGTATGTTCGAATATCTGGTCTCCAGTTGATGGCACTGTTTTCCCTGGGGGTGTCATTGAATCCTTAACTGGCAGTTGGTGCTTTGGTGGATAGTCATGGAGATTATATGTTAGCAGTGCTCTGTGTGCAGTTCTCCTTACTTCTAATCCTACTTACAAGTGAGGAGATGAAGCTTCTTGCTGCCAGTACCAGGAAACTGCCTTCTGCTATGCCTTTCCCACTGTGGTGGGCTGTAGGCAACCCAGATGTGAGCCAAAACAAAACCTTCCTCCCTTATGTTGCTTCTGTGGGGTATGTTATAGCAACAGTAAGACAAATAACAAACAGATCCAGCCAGAGCTTAGATTCTTACATGAAAACAGTCTGGCAAATAGAATGAGTTTCCAAATTAATAATCTTGTACTATGCATCTGCCTATCTTCCCTGTACTTACTGAGCTGGGCCTAGATCTGAGCTAAGTGTTAAGACTTTGTGTAAAGAGAAGAAAATAGCTTCTGCCTGTGTTTTCTGCTCAGGAGAGGAAGGATCTAAGACAACTTGGAGAAAACCTTAGGAGGTATTTATGGGAAGAAGACTGGGAGAAGAGGTCCATTTCAAAACTCTACACAAACTAGTGAAAACAGTTAATAAACAACATTACCAAATCCCACATTCCTAGACTCAAATGAATACCAAAAAATGTACACCCAATCATAGAGAGAAAATGACTGGCAAGTAAGGACCCCAAAATTATATTAGGGCTGACAGAAAAATGACAGGAGAGGGAGTAAAGGGGGACAAATACACCCTAGAGTCACGTTTTCAGCTACCTGTTTGGGCATCTGATTAGCAATTTTATCAAAAGCCTTGGCCTTGAACCTTCATTCATTCATTCATTCATTGCTCTCAAATGAGAGCAGTTTTCTCTACATGCTAAGGCATGTGTGGTTTTTGAATGTTCAAGTGCATATATGGATGTGGTGTGTGTGTGTGTGTGTGTGTGTGTGTGTGTGTGTGTGTGTGTTGACAGAATATCTGTTTGTGCTGCTGGGGAGGTTAAGGAACACACACACTCATGCAGCTAGAGCCCTTTGTGGGCACGTGTGTACAGAATATTTGTGTGTGCTGCTGGGTGTGGTAGATATAGACATAGAATATGTCTATGTGTGCTTCTGGGTGTGGTAGAGGATGCCTGTGTGTGTGCTGCTGGGTGGAGTTGAAGGTGTTTGTATGTGCTACAGGGTAGGATAGAAGATGTCAGTGTGTGCTGCAGGGTAGGGTAGAGGAGTCTGTGCTGCAGGGTAGAGTGGAGGAGTCTGTACTGCAGAGTAAGGTAGAGGATATCTTTGTGTGCTGCTGGAGGGTGGTGGAGGATGATGTGTGTGATGCTGGGAGTGGGGGATATCTGTGTGTGCTGATAGGGATGGAGGATGTCTGTGTGCTGCAAATGAAAGAACATCTTGCAAGTAGAACCCAGAGAATATATATGTAAGGTTGCATAGGTTCATATGGACGCATGCTGATTTTAAAACAAAACAAGCTTGAAGTATTGAAGTCACTTTGAAAATATTTGGCAATCTCATTCCAAATAAGATTGGAGGGAATCTCTATCCAGCTTTATTCCTAGGACAAATCTCTACAGTAGATGGATGACCTTGACGGCTCCTATTTCCCTGAGCTTCTTAGAGTTATCATGTGATTGTCACATATCCCCAGCCTGTCTGTGGTCTTATTTCATACTTATTTTGAGTAAGCTGTTGTCCTCTTTGGTAAGAGACTTTCTTTTAGGGGTATTCAAAGCTTGGTCTCTGATAGAAAGATACTGTGCAACACCCAAAGGCCATTTCACCATGTTCTTCTAGTCTGTCCTAACCTCGAGGCTCCTTAATACCCAGAGTGTGTGGCCTTCATTTCTATTCTCAATCTTTATTTTTGCCACCCCTTACCAGGAACTCTATTCTATTCTTCCTCCTTTTAGATGGTCTGATATTCAATGTAAACTATATCTTGGAAACACATGTTCTCTCTATATTGAAATTCTGCAACTAGTCCCAATTATAATTTGTGTTAAGTACAATACAAATAAACATAGCAGTTCTAGAATGGTAAGAAAAAAATCTTGCTGATAAAAATCAAAGTGATGTTATGCTGAAGCTAGAATGATTTAGCTATATGAAATTACATTTGAAAGTTTAATAAAATTAGTTTCACCTGTTTCTTTTTACATTGTCAATGGTTTTACCAGAAAAACGTTAAATTTCACAAGGCTCTTCCTTGTGGTCTGTATTATAGTTCTACTAACCACTGCTTATATTAACAAATAGCCTTTCCTAGTACTTTAGATGTTTCCATGTAAGTAGCTGTGGAGTCAGGTGATACTAGACATCCTATCAACTGCAGAAATAAAATTCAAAACTTAATCACTTTAGACAAATGGGACCTCATAAAACTTCTGCAAGGCAAAGGACACCGTCAATAAGACAAAATGGCAACCAACAGATTTGGAAAAGACCTTTACCTATCCTAAATCCGATAGGGGGTCTAATATCCAATATATATAAAGAATTCAAGAAGTTGCACTCCAGAAAAACAAATAACTCTATTAAAAAATGGGGTACAGAGCTAAACAAAGAATTCTCAATTGAGGAATACTAAATGGCTGAGAAACACCTAAAAAAAATGTTCAACATCCTTAATCATCAGGGAAATGCAAATCAAAGCAACCCTGAGATTCCACCTCACACCAGTCAGAATGGATAAGATCAAAAATTCAGGTAACAGCAGATGCTGGTGAGGATGTGGAGAAAGAGGAACACTCCTCCATTGCTGGTGTGATTGCAAGCTCGTACATCCACTCTGGAAATCAGTTTGGTGGTTTCTCAGAAAATTGGACATAGTACTACCAGAAGATCCAACAATATCTCTGGGCGTATACCCAGAAGATGCTCCAACTTGTAATAAGGACACATGCTCCACTATGTTCATAGCAGCCTTATTTATAATAGCCAGAAGCTGGAAAGAACCCAGATATCCCTCAACAGAGGAATGAATACAGAAAATATGGTACATTTACACAATGGACAGCTATTAAAAACAATGAATTTATGAAATTCTTAGACAAATGGATGGATCTGGAGGATATTATCCTGAGTGAGGTAACCCAATCAAAAAAGAACACACATGATATGTACTCACTGATAAGTGGATATTAGCCCAGAAACTCAGAATACCCAAGATACAATTTGCAAAACCCATGAAACTCAAGAAGAAGGAAGACTGAAGTATGGATGCTTCGTTCCTTCTTAGAAGGGGGAACAAAATGCCCATGGAAGGAGTTACGGAGACAAAGTTCAGAGCAGAGACTGAAGGAATGACCATCCAAAGACTGCCCCACCTGGGAATCCATCCTATAAACAACCACCAAACCCAGACACTATTGCAGATGCCAACAAGATTTTGCTGACAGGAGCCTGATATAGCTGTCTCCTGAGAGGCTCTGCCAGTGCCTGACAAATACAGAAGTAGATGCTCACAGCCATCCATTGGACAGAGCACAGGGTCCCCAGTGAAGGAGCTAGAAAAAGTACCCAAGGAGCTGAAGGAGTTTGCAGCCCTATAGCAGAAACAACAATATGAACTAACCAGTACCCCCAGAGCTCCCTGGGACAAAACATCAATAAAAGAAATCACATGGTTGGACTCGTGTCTCTAGCTGCATATGTAGCAGAGGATGGCCTAGCTGGTCATTAATGGGAAGAGAGGCCCATTGGTCGTGCAAACTTTATATGCTCCAGTATAGGAGAATGCGAGGGCCAGGAAGCTGGAGTGGGTGGGTTGGAGAGCAGGGCGGGGAGAGGGGATAGGGGGATTTTGAAGAGGAAAATAGGAAAGGGGATAAACATTTGAAATGTAAATAAAGAAAATATCTAATAAAAAAAAGAAGGTAATGTTGCCCCCTCTCCCCCCCCAAAAAAATGGTGCTGTTTTCTCACAAAAAAAAAAAAATCATCCCCAGCTGTCAACTTTCTGAACTACTCAGTGTTGATAGTCAAGCCTGACACAGAAATAGGCAGTGACCCAGCTAAATCCAAATAGAACTCTCCCAGCCACACTTATACCTGGGTTGCAGTCTTTTGAACACCTCTCTTCCAGCACACTTTTGCATGGTTCCCAAGGAAGGACAGCAATCAGAATCATACCCTTAAACTGCCAAAGTTTCCATAGGTCCTGAGACACTGTGCTCTCTGTGGAATTTCCAGTGTCTTCTGAGACATTGCTGGCTCCAATTAGCTAAAGGTATCAGAACTAAAGACAGTTTAAATCAAGGTTAACGTCATTTGTTTAAAGCAGGACCTACAGCCTGCATTGATTGGGCCCTTTGATTGAACAGAAAAGCCATCTCCTTTAAACAGTGCAATCTAAACTTCCCAAGTTGTCCCAAGGGAAAGAGAATCTACTTATAAAAGGGCTACTTCTACTAAGGGTCTCAGGAAAAGCTCCAACATATATTTTTCCCTGGGGTGGTGAGTTGACTCACTCAGTGCAGTGTAAGCATGATGACTTGAAGTCTGGTATAATGGCATGGCCTCCAAATCAGTACTGGGGAGCTGGAGAAAGAAGATTTCCGGGACATTAGTCAGTCAGCCTATCCTAATAGCAAGTTCTAGGCCAATGAGGGACACTCTTTTAAAATAGACAGCACCTGCAAAACAACAATGGGGGAGATTAACTGATGACCTACATGAGTGGAAATGAATGTGCATATGTGTCCATGCACACCTGTCACACAGAGAGACACACCTGGTACACAGACACATAATGGTGGACACACATGGGTGCCTACACATGGGCATAGTACAAACACACATACATACACACACACACACACACACACACACACACACCTGCACACATATATACGTAGTCAGACATATATACATTCATCTTTGTCTTCAAGGTATAAATATCAATAGTTGTTGACTGAAGTAAACCACTACTTTCTCTTTAATACTTGAAGAGCATTATGGTACACTTAGAGTGAGTTTGGGAGTACAAAGGAGAACCAAAGTCAGTGGTTTAGATAACAAACCAATAACAAAGCCACCTCCCTTCTCCTGTTCACCCATGCATGGGACAGTACATGTTAGTTTCTGCTCACATATCTTTTTTGCCTTTCAAATGAATAGACTGTCCCCAGAATTACAGTGCCCAAATTTTCCCCATAAATTGAAAGAGGCCCTCTGAGACCACTACTGGCTAACCCAGGAAACATATTGCCAACCATTCTCTGATAGAGCACACCTCCAGCTTCCTAAAACATGACCCTACTAAGCTAATCAATTCTGGGGGTCCCAGGCTGTCCTTCAGTCCAAGCAGGAGGTAAGAGGCTCATAACAATTACATTTCATGTGATTAAAAACATATTGCATAAGTGGTGCCAGGAAAATAGAATAAAATATAAACTTAAAATAAATGGTTAAGTCAACTCATCTTTAATGCTTTTCTATGTAACATTTATTTCATGTAATGGAATACGACTTCCATACTCTGTCTGCAAATTTAACCTTGGCCACAAGTTATGATGTACATTACAATACACTTTTATTATGTTGCACAGTATTGTGGTGTTTTTTTAATCTATTGCTGAGCCCCTAACAGTATGTCTGTGTCAGTGAAGCCCATCTGTCACAACCACAGTGGAGGCATTATTATGTAAATAGTTCTGGGGCCTCCTTTTGGGGGAATTTAATATACTGTCCTAATATTCCAGCCAAGAAAAAAATGTTTATGGGGAAAAAAAAAACTTTTTTTTTGTTTAGTTTGTTTCATTTGTAGAAAAGAACAAGACTACTTGCTAAGGATTTCTTTTAATAGTCCAAATCCCTTTTCTTCTTTCTTTCACAATGTCTTTAAAAGCTAATGTTATGGCTTCTAATAAAATAAAATAAAATAAAATACATGAGAGACTTCTTTTAAACACACCAGCTGAAGAATAGGGCATTAATATCATGCAGCCCTGTGCATTAGCCATCTTTCTCTATATTACAGTCATATTTCAATAAAGTAAGTTTTCTTAGCAGGTGCCATCTTAGATTATTTCTTTATTAGATGGTGTTATAAAATATGCAGAATGGTATGCTGAATTTTTTGTTATTTATTGCCACTTTTAAAGCTTTGCCAAAATCCACACATCTTCTTCCATAGTGGTGCAGAGAAACACCTGGAAGACAGGAGACTCTGTCCTTACAGAGCTGTGAAGCTCAGGAGGAGGGGTGAGGGCCATAACAGGACTGATTTGCAAACAGAGGAAACCAGATCCTCACACTTCCTGCAGAGTCTTAATGAACCAAGGTGGAATTTAGGGTCAGCACAAAAAAGGGGTTAATCCCATGCGGGTAGCTAGACTACCTGCACCCCCAACCCTGATATGAGCCAGACATCCAAAGTTCAAAGTTGAGAAAAGCAAGAGATACTAATTATACAGTGAAGGGCATCTGGGGCAGCAGGCAGAATATAACCAGGAGATGAAGTCGTCCCATAATCCTCTGGGTGGTTCCCACCAGAGATCTAGGCATTAAACTGTGCAGACTGAATTATCAAGGAGCACTTCTTGAAGCAACGAAGGAGCCACTGGACCCTAAAAGAGAAATAGGGCTTTTCAGTGGCTGCAGAAGTGGGAAGGGACACACATTTTCCCTGTCCCAGATGCAATGCAAGAGAAAAGACTAAGTGCAAACCTGACAGCAGACAGAACAGAAGGAATGAGAGGCAAGAGGGCTGATGTGGGGGCTTCTCCACTGTAGCCACCTGGAGTTAAGACAATTCTGGAAACCTCGTGGAATGAAAATGAGACGGTCCAATTAGACATCTATCTCATGAGGGACTGAACAAATTCCTGCAGAAGCATCTGAAAATAGTCAGTAATCCATGACTGGTCCAGAGTAAAGCAAGAGTAGTCCATGAAGGATGAGCTCTCTAAAGCCAACAGGACACTTATTATAACTGTACCTCCATCCCAGCCATGAATCATATTTAAGGTAGAACTGGGCCCAAAAGAAGATCCTGAACAAAATTACTGGCAGCCATCACAACACACTCTTCTGCTTCTGACCCTACCAAAAGCATATCCCACACGGGAGATGAGGCATTGAATGGCATGTTCCTTTGGACATCATGTACCTTCCAGGCTTAAGAATCACCCTGGGAGATACAAAGTGCTCATAATGGCACACTCAGGAAGACCCTATGCCCAATGGCAGACTGCAAGGAGCCTTAGGTAGGAGACATGAAAAGGGATATAGTGGCTCAGCAATGAAGCAGTAGCAAAACCCACAAGAGACCACTAAGCAAACAGAAGAAATTGTATGGGAAATATCATCTGAGAAAAAAACAAAAGAGATGCTCATGCCAGTCAGCAAAGAGTGAAAGAGAATGAGTCCAGGTTGACACCAGTGCCAGGGTATATAAACAAGGGTAAACTGAGAAGTAACCAGAAAGTTCTCTGGTACCTAGGTTGGGGATAAGAATGTTGGACTAAGGTCAGGGACCTGGCCTCTGTATTCATGTGGGCTACCATCCAATACTCCATACTCTTCTGTACTCCATAAGGACCTAACTAAACCCTGGCAGAAAAATTCTGAAGTTCACCTTTCTCCTGCCACACCCTTCCACCAAGTTTGCTTATGTCAGAGTCATGCAAATAGACAGCTCAGAAATGTCCACAAGGCATAGCCATGCTGATAACCCAGTGACTGCTTCATCATAGACTGTGACAAGGATATCAGAAATATCTTACTTGGTTTATCCATGCATGTTACAGTAACTCAAAACATGTGGCAGAAGGGAAAAGGTATGAGAAGGTGCAATCTTCCTAGTAATGGAATCTGGAATTTGCTATGGTGGTCCTATGGAGAGCAGAGAAGGAGCCATGCCCTCATTTCTTCCCTTCAATGGGAATCAGAACTCCACCTCAGAGAAGGTAAGATCTAAATATATGACTTCCCCTTATCCAAGTCAAAGTTTTAGCCCCATTATTTGTATTGAGTGACCTCAGGCCATTTTCATGATCTTTCTGAACTTGGTGTCCTTATTGGTGAATAGAATAATATGGTATACCTGCCAGGATTTTTCTGAGAGAAAACAAGTGGGCCAATTCTATATAGTATATTTTCAACAAAAGATAATCCCATTCCTGCCTTGTAGGTCAGCTGATATGAATTTATGCTAAATTACACTCACTGTAGTGTGGGGACAGTGAACCCCACACTGACCTACCTTGGGCATTTTCTCAAGTCTGACTGCCTGCTCTTTCAATACTCTCCCACTCCAGTTTCAACTGTTCGTCTAAGAAGCACATAAATGCCCTTGGCCAATGGGCACCTTTGGGAAGGCCAACTCAGAGATTAAATACTGGTTAAAAAAGAGAGAGAGAGAGAAGAGATTTAAATCTCAATGTATTGGCGGAGACCCCAAATTTCCAGGAGAACCTAGTGTTTGGTTTAGATAAGAAGAAGAAGGAGAAGGAGGAGAATGAGGAGGGGAAGGAGGAAGAGGAGGAGGAGGAGGAGAAAGGAGAAGGAGAAGGAGAAGGAGAAGGAGAAGGAGAAGGAGAAGGAGAGAGAAGGAGGAGGAGGAGGAGGAGGAGGAGGAGGAGGAGGAGGAGGAGAAGGAGAAGGAGAAGGAGAAGGAGAAGGAGAAGGAGAAGGAGAAGGAGAAGGAGAAGGAGAGGAAGAAGGAGAAGGAGAAGGAGAAGGAGAAGGAGAAGGAGAAGGAGAAGGAGAAGGAGAAGGAGAAGGAGAAGGAGAAGGAGAAGGAGAAGGAGAAGGAGAAGGAGAAGGAGAAGGAGAAGGAGAAGGAGAAGGAGAAGGAGAAGGAGAGGAAGAAGGAGAAGGAGAAGGAGAAGGAGAAGGAGAAGGAGAAGGAGAAGGAGAAGGAGAAGGAGAAGGAGAAGGAGAAGGAGAAGGAGAAGGAGAAGGAGAAGAAGAAGAAGAAGAAGAAGAAGAAGAAGAAGAAGAAGAAGAAGAAGAAGAAGAAGAAGAAGAAGAAGAAGAAGAAGAAGAAAAGTCTGTCCCCACCCCCAACAGTTGCCCTTTAGAGAGGTTCTTGGCAGAAGCAGGGAGCCTATGAGAGGGTTTCTTAGGATTTCTATTGCTGTGATGAAATGTCATGACTAAAAGCAACTTGTGGAGGAAAGGGCTTGTTTCATTTATGCTTTCATTTTACAGTTCATTAGCAAAGGAAGTCAAGTCAAGACTCAAACAAGGCAGGAACTTAGAGATGGGAGAAGATGCAGAGGCCATGGAGGAATTCTCTTTACTGGATTGTTCATTATGGCTTGCTCTTCCTACTTTCTTAAAGTGCTCAGGACCATAAGCCCAGGATTGTACCACCCAGAATGGCCTTGGTACTCCTCAATTAATCATTCATTAAGAAAGTGCCCTACATTTTCCTGACATGATCCTGATATAGCTGTCTCCTTTGAGGCTATGCCAGTGCCTAGCAAATACAGAAGTGGATGCTCACAGTCAGCTATTGGATGGAACACAGGGCCCCCAATGGAGGAGCTAGAGAAAGTATCCAAGGAGCTGAAAGGGTCTGCAACCCTATAGGAGGAACAGCAATATGAACTAACCAGTACCCCCTGAGCTCATGTCTCTAGATGCATATGGAGCAAAAGATGGCCTAATCAGCTATCATTGGGAAGAGAGGCCCTTGTTCTTGCAATGATTATATGTCCCAATACAGGGGAATGCCAGGGCCAGGAAGCAGGAGTGTGTGGGTTGGGGAGCAGGGCGGGGGGGAGGGTATAAGGGACTTTCAGGATAGCATTTGAATTGTAAATGAAGAAAATATCTAATAAAAATTGTTTAAAGAAAAAAAGGAAAAGAAAGAAAGAAAGAAAGAAAGAAAGAAAGAAAGAAAGAAAGAAAGAAAGAAAGAAAGAAAGAAAGAAAGAAAAAGAGAGAGAAAGAAAGGCTTGCCTGTAGCCCAATCTTATGGACATATTTTCTCAACTGAGGCTATCTTCCATTCAGATGACTCTAGTTTTTATCAAGTTGACATAAAACTAGCCAGCATACCAGTTTAGCACCTTACCAAGACAGATCGTATGTTAAGGAAAGTCTAGGTGGGGCTAGATGGTGCTCTTTGTTGCATAGCTTTCTCCTCCAAATCAAGGCATTCTCTCCTTGAGGGAGGAGAGAGATTCATAAGACTCAGAAGTACATGAAATTTACAAGGCTCAGTATGCTTGTGGGAGTCCATCCCAAGGTTACGTAAGCAGTAACAAGTGCTAGGGAGAAGAGGCTATTCTATCATCATCTGAGCTGGCTGCTAGCTGTGCAGAGAGTTGCAGAGATGCATCTATCCTGAGTCATCACTATGCTGGGGAGGGTTTTTCAGTTGATACAGCTGCCCATGAGTCACTCATGCTTCTGTAGATAACCTCAATAAAATCGCTGTATCACTAGGTTAGACCTGTGTGGACTGATTTCTTTCATCTACCATCAGTGCCCTACCTAGAGTGAATGAATATGTGTTCTTTTCTCCCTAGAAAAAAATCACATGACATCTAGCAATTTGGACCTGGAAAGCCAATAGAAAGTATATTACAGAAGCCCCTCTAGCATGAGGTCCAACAGTAGGCACTAAGGTCTGTTCTAACAAACTGAGTCAATTTCTAGCATATGTTCTCTGCATAGAGCCTGAGTACTTCTCTATATTCACCTAGCACCTAGCACCATGGTGAGGTAAGACCATGAAAGGTAGTGTATCTTGACTCCTATGTCCAGGACAAACATCTTCCTGGATGTTTGGCAAGTCAAGGTAGCAAGATGGGGGTGAAAAAAAAAAAAGAATGGAAGATTAGCCACCTGCAGAAGGGGAGAGAGGCCATTCCAGTGTAACATCTCAGAGAAGAGCTGACCAAGAACATTTCTCCATCTGACTGGAGATTATCAGAGGTTAATTACACTCTACACCAGCTGAGAAGCCATGGGGTGTTGGCTGATGGTGATACCCAAGGACAGTGAATCCTTTGAATCATTTGAAGGGTCAAACAGACACTAGGGAAGCTAGGATGGTTGGGACACGAGGCTTTTCCTCCTTCTGAGGTTGGAGGTTACATCTGGAACCCCCAGTCCCACTCCAGTCACAAAGATGGGACTCTCTCCATGATCCATCTCAAGACTAAAATGTTGAAAAATGGTATCAATCTAAATTCTTTCTACCTAAATCTAGAAGTCAGCGGGGGGGGGGGGGAGACAAAATAAAAGTGTTTGATTTTTCTGCCCAAATAACCAGTGAGCTAGTCCCTAAAATACAGTAGCTAGGATTGGATACAACTCAATGATTCTGTCCACTAAACTCTGACTCCATCTTCCCTGATCTTTCCATGGGCTTAGAATTATTCAAATGAAGGTCACAGGAGCAAGATGTAGCTGGTCATCTGCTCCTGAGCCTGAGTTGTGAGGCCAATCACAAATGTTTCTTCTGGCTGCTCCTGGGGTTGGCCACATCCATTGCTGATTGGGCTGTCTGGGCACCAGTGACAGGAGGAGGAGTGAGAGCTGTGGGTGGGTGTGAGTGGGCAGGTGCCCTGTGGATGGAGAGGTTCAGGGAAGAGGCATCTTCATTTGGAAACACCCCACCAGGATGCAGATGTTGAAACAGCCGGCCAGACTGCAGGCCTGGGAAGCTGCTCTGGCTTGAACCTCAAAATCTACAGCTTTCCCCAGCTCCCTCCTCTCCCTTTCACTCTGCTCTTTTCCCTCCCTGCTACAACACTGCCTTTTCCTCTTGCCCCTGGGACCCCATTTTCTTTCTTTGATGAATTTTCCAAGCCTCTACCATCAAACTCTTGTACATTGCTTTTCCTGGAACCCTAAAATGTGCCCCCTGCCTGTCTGCTCTTAGTCCTTTTCTTCCTCCTCTTCCCTTCTCGTGTTCTTTTTTCATGCTAGTATTGAGTAGCTCATCTGGAAAGAATAGCCAATCTGGCAGCCAGTGCCTTAATCTCTCTTTCCCAAAGCCAGGGAATGCAAACACAAGCAAAATGTACTCAAGAGGAGAGGAGGAAGAGAAGCTTGTCTAAGTACATGTTCCATTTTCATATTACCTTCTGCAATAGGAGACTGGAAAGGGGGGAAGAGAGCTAACCTGATAACAGCTGGAATTCAAGTGACTTCCTTCTACCCATTTTCAAACAGATTCACTCAACTTGCCTTTCTTCTGCTTAAGACCCACCCAGGCATTCCTCACTGCTACCTACCTCACCACTTCTGATTATGAAAACTACAAATGAGCCACACTTCATTTAGAACATTGGAGTTCCCTAGTTGCTTTTCATTGTCTCGTTCTGTGGAGAGTATGCACATTTCTCCCACAGTGGAACATTAGCTATGTCTGTGTGGGCATGGACACAGATCCCCTTCAGTGTCTGCTTAAGAGGATGTGTCAGATAAAATGCTGCCACAAGAAACCTTCTTCTTTTGTGGATCAGTCATGATCACTCAGGACTTGAGAATGGACAATTTGGGACTGTCTGTGCTCATGCTAAAGATAGCTTACTCGATGTATACTCCATCAAAGAGATAAAGACTTCCCTTTTGGTTTCTGGAAAATAATAATATCTTATGAAGGTGTGTGCATGTGCTTGTGAGTGTGCCTGTTCATGCATACACACGGTGGGGTGTCGAGGGGGAACGCATGTATGCAGAGGCTGTCAAAGTCAGGTGAACTTCCTCACCTAGCCTCCACCACACTTCTTGAAACATGTTCTTTCCCTTAACCTGGGGCTTGGCAGTTTCCCTAAAGAAGATGGATTGTGAGTCCCCGGCTTCCTCCATCTCCCTGTTACTGAGATTAGATGTGCACATTGCCACACACAGATTGTTTCACACAAATTCTGCGGGATCGAACTCAGGTTCTCAGGCTACTGTAGCAATCACTTTACCCACTGAGCCATCTACTCAGCCCTCTCTCTGTGGTAATTTTGTTTCCTAAAATCACAACCCACATTTCAACCACATGAGCCATTTCCAGGAGATGAATCAAAGTCTGCATTATCATTCTCCTACCACATTTTGGGGAATTAAAGAACAGAAAAGGAATTGCTTTTGCTCAAGGTCACACAATGTCTGGATCAAAACTTTCTTTGTCCCATAATTAGTCTACTGACCAAATTGCCTCTGAAGCAGTTTCTTCCTCTCATGGGCCATCTCTGAGGCTCTGCCAGAAACAAGGACAAGAGATCTGAGACCTTGTGGAGGCCTTGATGTTCTCTTTCCAAAATGGTCAGACTTTATGAGCCACCAAGCATCCTCAAGAGATATGCAGAGTATGGGAATTCTGAGGTGCAAAGCACCCAAAACATTCTCCATTCTTCTTGGGTTCTCCATAAAGACAAATGCTGTGAACCTCAGCTTAGTAAAAGAATTCAATAGTACATTGACATTTTCTGTAAAATCATGGAAAATGTCTCCATCCAAAAGCCATGGTGGGATCATGAATTCAATGTAAATGAATGAGAAACAGATGGATTGAGTTTCCCTTCAACTCACACGTGCTAGAGAGTTGCAGCTGAGAAAATGCTTAGACCCATGCATTTCCAGGCACTGGAACTCCGAGCAGAGTGGGGTGTTTTGCTGAGTCCCAAACACTGGCTTCTCCTGTCCCTAAAAATAACTAAGCCGTCCAGCTGTTGGATGGAGATTTTTCTCTTTCAGTTTTGTTTCATTTGATTTTTCCCACAAAGCACCAAGGTGATAAATGACTTCAAAACCTGCTAGATGTTCTAGGGGGATCAGCGGCCAGAAAAGTAAAAAGTTAAAAAAGAAACTGTCACAATATCCTATCATTGCCCTCACCAGCCACTCTGTCCCTTGAACCCCTCTTGTCATTACTCACTCATCCATCAATGTCAACCCCAAGATCTATTTCCTCTGAGAACACTTTGGGATTATATTGGTCCTCATAGATACATAAATCAATCACAGAAACAATTTTTTGTGTACCTGTTATGGACCTACAATGTTCAAAGCATCCAGTGAGTGTCTAAGACATGGCCCAGGTCTTCAGCAAATTTTAGTTCAAATTCAGAAGCTTCCACAAACTTGTGAAGCTATTAAGAGACAGTAGCAGATAGTGGAGGTAGGTCAAAACGAAGGATACAGGATTAGCTGGCTTTCAGGATTCAGAAAATGTGGAAAGATTGTGCACATCAAAGTGGTCAGAATTTATAATAACCACCATTACTGCAGTTTGAGGACTGTTTTTGGGTCAACATGGAAGGATGTTTTACAGATGAGAGATAGGAACTCAGGAATATGAAGTGTCTTTGCTGTTCAAGTTCTTACCCCTACCAGGTGGTGGAACAACCTTCCCAGGCTAATGGCTTCTAATCTAAGCATAAGTGTCTTAGGCTACACTGATTCCAGGAAAGGAATGTACAAGTCGAATAGGTGGAGAACTATGCCTCCAGTGGAGACAACTATAACCCTTCGGCGTATCTCTAACCAAATCTGAAGTTGGCTTCCACACTCTCTTCTTGGCACCTTGTGGCCAGTGGAGTACACTTACTTGGGAGTATCTTGATATTTTCCCTATTTTTAAAGATCTCTGCAAAAGTCTATGTTTTGTAGCCTAACATGCTTTATCCTTCTTTGTGAGAAAAGGAACTTACAGTGTCTAACTTGTCTACTGACTTGCTAAGAACGCATGTGCAGCACAATTCTTCAACTGTTTCAACCTTCTACCTAAATAATGCCAGATTATTGTCTAACAAACCAATATCTCACCTTTTGGAGAGATTAGCTATTCCCTGAAGAGAGATTTTATGTCCAATACATGATCCCAACTGTTTTGAGAGTGATCCAGTTATCACTGGTTAATGAGTGGATATGCCCTGTGATGATAATTCCCACATCTTCAGGACAAGTTCTTGTGCTGCTCCAGAATGTTCCACTTAAAACCTTGAGGTCCTTACACTGAATATACTTCATCTTCTCCTAAGACCAGATTCTTCTCATATGTCTCTCCTGCTGCCAGATGAGTTATAGCTCTCCCAGTCTGGCTAAAGTTGACCGTGAATTTTGACACTGAAGCCTTGGATCCTTGCAAATTGTTCATTTAGAGGTTCTAAGTAAAAGACATTCTGTGCTCTGGGGAAGGGAAGAGAAGAAAAGAGGAGAGGGAGAGGGAGGGGGAGGGGGAAGGGGGAAGAGGGAGAGGGAGAGGGAGAGGGAGAGGGAGAGGGAGAGGGAGAGGGAGAGGGAGAGGGAGAGGGAGAGGGAGAGGGAGAGGGAGAGGGAGAGGGAGAGGGAGAGGGAGAGGGAGAGGGAGAGGGAGAGGGAGAGGGAGAGGGAGAGGGAGAGGGAGAGGGAGAGGGAGAAGAGAAGAGAAGAGAAGAGAAGAGAAGAGAAGAGAAGAGAAGAGAAGAGAAGAGAAGAGAAGAGAAGAGGATTTCTGAGAGTCTCCTGTGGAATAAACAAGACCCAAAGAGAGACAATTTAATGGCAATGCAGTCACAATCCCCTCTTCCCTGCCCTGTGCTATCAGCTCATGTTACCAATGCCATTTCCATGTGTGGTGTCTCACCATGGCAGTACAGTAGGATTGTCTTTTCCTGGCCATGGTGAGTGCTATGCTATATACCTGAGCATGTGGAGACATAAACAGCACAATTATGGTCCCTACTTTGTCATGAAAGCCTCTCCATTCCCCCAGAGCCTGGATTCAGGTGTGACTTGGGGTGCCATCACAAACAGAAACCTCAGGACAAACATCCTTAAGGACAATGAAAAGATCTGAGCAGCTGGAGTTCTGTCCTTTGGGTTTGGGAACTGGGTTATGTTCATTCCTCAAGGCGATGTTTAAAGATATAGGAAGAATTCAGCCAGCAATTAAGTTCCCCACCCAAGGGAGGCATTGGAAACTATACTCAGAATCCCACCTCTCCTCTCTTTCCTCACTATGGCAACCATGAAACTACTGAGAGAGAGTCACAGGGAGCATAGATGGCTGCGGGCCCAACTCCTAAGGTTTAGCATCCGTCTCGATTCTCACACTGAGTCGACAGCTCCCACGCACTGTTCCTCGCCAGGGAGTGCGCATGGCAGAGACACGAGGCAGACACGCTTCTGGGAAATAAATAACTCTTGTGCCAATAGAGTCTGATGCACTGACTTTCTGGGTGTAGTCAAACCTTCCTTGGACTCATGTAGGGTATTCCAAGCCTATGTTTCCACTGTCTTATCAGTAAGTCAGATGTTCATGGCTGTCAGATGATTTGTCAGTTCTTTCCTGGTTCCTCGCATTTTCTGTCACCTTCCCTAGGACTCAGAAGGTAGGAGAAGAATGTCAATGAGTCAGAAGGGCCAGGCACCAAGCATGTTTCTAAACAGGCTCCTCCCAGCAGAGACTTAAAAAATGTGAACAAAACCAGTAAGACTTTCAGGTTTGCTGGCATGGGTGGAGACTTCGTGTCCTCTTAGAGGTTTGTGGGAGTGTATCTTATTTTTCCAAGGCCTTGGAATGAAGAAATATGTGATGAACCTACATTTGCAAGTAGGTGGGGGTCATAACTAGGGTTTTATTGCTGTGAAGAGACACATGACCACAGAAACTCTTAGAAAGGGAATGATTTCATTGGGACTGGCTTACAGTTCAGAGCTTTAGTCCATTATCACTAGGATAGGAAGCATGGCGTTGTGCAGACATTTTACTGGAGAGGTAGCTAAGAGTTTGACATCTGGATCTGCAGGTAGCAGTAGGAAGAGACAATGAGCCACTAGGCCTGACTTGAACTTCTGAATCCTCAAAGCCCAGCCCCCAGGAACAGACTTCCTCCTACAAGGCTACACCTCCTAATAGTGCCACATTCCATGGGCCTATGGGAGCCATTTGTATTCAAACAACTAGAGTAGGTACTATCACCTAATCCGGGAAATGCATGCAACACCATTATCATTATTAAGGAGTACGTTCTTTATTCACTGACTCTGAAGCTTCTAATCCCAGTGTTATTCCCTCTACCCACACAGTGGCAAAAACAAACAGAATATGTAATTTACCACAGAAAAGCCCCAAGGGGACAAACAACTTCAGCCAGTTCTTTCTTCCCAACACCTGCCCTCCACAGTACTTTTCTTTGGAGAATAAAAGAGGTGGGGTTTGTTTGTTTGTTTGTCTGTTTGTTTTTGTTTCATTTTGTTTTTTAGAAAAGAAAGAAAGAAATCTTGAGGGAAGGTATTTATTTTATTTTTACATGAATTTGTTTTAGGAAATATTGACCTAATGATACTAAGATCGAAAACAGAAAGAAAAAAGTAGAAGACAGAAGGAATGAAATGGGGGTGAGTATTCCTTGTCTCTGAACTTGGCTTCACCTGTTTTTTGCTGCGAAACCATGTCACAGAGACAGAAAAGGAAGTACAGTGTACACTTTAGCAAATATTACTACCTGAGCCAGGCAAGGCAGCGCATTCCTGTAATCCCAGGTATGACAGAGCTAAGGCAGGAGGATTGAAAGCTGAAGACCAGCCTAGGCTACACAGTGAAACCCTGTATCAAAACTCAAAAATGAAAACTTGACATGTAGGTCAGTGGTTCAGCACTTGATTAGCATCCCAAGCAGCGATTTTAATCCTAAACAGCCTAGAAAACAGCAATAGTAATACTCATAAAGTGAGCCCTTGTGTGACTGCCCCCAAGTCAAGGCAAACACTTCCCAGATCCAGCAGCCTCCAACAGCTCCTCCCTCCCAGCTTGCAGAGAAAACTCACTGGCAAAGGTTTAAGTAGTTTATAATTGTGCTGGCTGGTTTTATAGCACCTTGACACAAGCTAGAGTCCTTTGGGAAGAGAGAACTTCAATTGAGAAAATGTTCCCACCAGACCAACCCATAGGGACATCTGTGAGTCCCTTTCTTGATTGATATGGGAGGGCACAGCTTACTATGGGCAGCACCACCTTAAGCAGGTGGTCCTGGAAGGTATAAGTAGGCTGAGCTAGCCATGAGGAGCAAGCCAGTGAGCAGTGTTCTTCCTTGGTCTCTGCTCCAATTCCTACCTCCATGATCCTACCCTGTGTTCTCTTGGTGATAGACTTGTAAGTTATAAGGTGAAATAAACCCTTCCTCCTAAAGTGGTTTTGGCCATGGTGTTTATAATAACAGGGGGGCCCTAAGACAGTAACCAACTGCTTTTCTTTATGGTCCTGAGACCTAATCTGCATTCCTAAACTCTAGAGATTAACTCTGCCTGCTTCAGAAACTTGTATTAGGTGAGTCACAGATTAAGTCTTGTGCTTGGACCCATTTACTTAATGTTCGTCTTTGAAGGGTCTTTGGCACTTCGGATGGAGTAGCTGTGTGCTCGTTCCCATTGCCGTATCATAGGGCACCATGTGAACATAACAAATTTCATCTCAAACATTATGAAAATTCATTAGTAACAGATTTGAAAATTAGCAAATCTACCATTTTATAGTGTTATCCCTTCTTGGTTTTGATTTGTATTTTCACACACTTGTTTATTGCTAATAAAAGTGGGATGTGTCATCCTTGGGTAGAATTTCTATTTATCTTTTCTCCATTTTTCCATTGGACTATCTTTTTTATTGATCAGTAGAAGTTCATTATTCAGGAAACTGGATTTTGTTACATATATTGCGAACACCTCTCACCATTTAGCTTATATCTTTACTCTTTTGATGGTTTGTGATAAAGCCAGACATTTTATCAAGTTTATAGATAAAGTGCCAATCTTCCTCTTTGTGATTATTGTTGTTTGTTGTCTAAAACTTTTTTCTTTTTCTGAGATTGGGATAGTACTATCTAGCTTATTTTCCATAAGGTTTATTATTTTGATTGTGATCATTTTATTACATCTGTAATTGATTTTTTTAATGAAGATAGGCAGGGGTCACGGTTGCTTTTTAAAAACATATGGCAATCTAGTTTGCTTTCCATGCATTTAATAAATGCTTTCTCACTGCAAGACAGCAGCATAACTGTCCTAAATCAAGGTCTATATTTGTGTGGTTCTGCTTCTCTTAGTCTATTACTGCAGCCATGCCATTCCATCATAACTGTTGTCCCTGTAAAAGAAAAATCACAATATTCAATGGAATAGATCTTTTCATTGCTCAAAAATGTCATAGCTATTCTTATCATAGTTCACATCATTCACATTTTTATTTATTCATGGAATTCCATCTTTTATCTTTGATGCTACAATAGGTGATACATTTTAAATTTTCATTTTCCACGTGTATGCGATTGTACATGTTGTTCTAAAATGTTTTTAATGCAAAGTTTTGCACAAAACTTGCTAACTCATTTGTAAATGCTGATAAGTTTCAAACTTGTTTAGATATTCTTACATGGAAAGGAGTATAAACTATGAATAAATACGATAATTTTATTTATTGATTTTCAGTGCAAATAATAGATTCTTCCCTACTTTCTCTACTTGTCTGGGACATCCAATATAACACTGAGTAGAAAAATGTGGTAGCCACTCAGCTCAGCTTTGGTAATGATCTCTGAGAATCTGTCCACCTTTCCACAGATGCTATAGTAAAGATACAGTCTCCTAGATTAGCTTTACAGAAAGACAGTTCTTTAAGCAAGGAAACTTACGCTTAGCTTTGAAGCTCCTTGTCATGAACTTCATCAATCACTTTCCTGTGTTTCTTAACCTGAAGAATTTCCAGTGCCTTCCACTAATGTAATGAAATACATTCACTCATTTCCCAATTAAAACATTTGGTAGTTGTAGAGTAAAAGTGGCTCATTGATTTCCAAACAGTATAAGGTTCAGTTGTCTCCGCATCCTCAGAAGCATGCAGCATCTTTTGTTATCTTGACAGAAGTCACTCTGACTTGAGCAAAATCCAACCGCACTGGGGTTTTCATTAGCATTTCCCTAGTGAGTAAAATATTGTGTAATTTGTTATATGTTTATTGGACATTTTTCTTCATCTGCAAACTGTGTGTTTGGGTCACATGTTGGCTTATTGATCAAACTATTTGTCCCTTAATATTTAATTTTTATGTATTTTATGTGTGTGGATACCTACTCAACATGAATAATTAGAAGTTATTATGTCAAGATTTGAATATTATTTTTTGCTTTTTACTCGTTCTTGTTTCTTTGGCTATTCAGAAGTAGTTGATGCAATTCCCTAAGCCCGGAGAATCTGCCCACGTTTCCACAGTTTCATAGATTAACCTTACACATAGACAGTTCTTTAAGCTTGTTGTTTCCTGAACTACTGGAGTACTATCAGAAAGCCCTTGCCTGTGCACATAACTTGAGTACTTCCCAGTATATTCTTCTAGAAGTTTCTAAGTTTGAAATCTTAGTTAAGGTATTTGATGCATTTAAGCTGAGATTAGTAGTGTTATTATTAATAGTGGTGGTGGAGGTGTGTGTGTGTGTATGTATGTGTATATGTATGTGTGTGTGTGTGTGTGTGTGTGTGTGTGTGTGTGTGTGTGTGTGTATGTGTATGTGTATGTGTATGTGTATGTGTATGTGTATGTGTATGTGTATGTGTATGTGTATGTGTATGTGTATGTGTATGTGTATGTGTATGGCAAGTGGAAAGAGCATATACCTATGGAGTCAGTGGAATGAGGTTTTACTCTTTCCACTTGAGGGTTGAACCTGGTAGGTCTTCAGGCTCCATGGAAATCCCCATAGCCCACTGGGCCATCTTGCCAGCCCTTGAGTTGATTATTGCACTGTTTCAAACTTCGACTTCTTTCATTCTCTTACATGTGAATATTCAGTTTCCCCAGCACCAGTCACTAAAATGACTATTTTCCTCCAGTGTATATTCTTGGTATTTTGCCAAAATTCATAGCTCTAAATGTACGCATTCATTTCTGTGTATATAGAATATTCTATGGCTGCATGTATCTTTTTTCATGGTAGAGGCATACGGTTTCATTACTACTGATGTATTAATTTAGGGTCAGGTATTATGACCTTAGCTTACATCTAGCATTGTTTTTTTTCCCCCCATAAAGATTGTCCAGGCTGATTGGAAGCCTTTGTGTTTACATTTGAATTTTAGAATTAATTTCTCTACAAAAAAAATGTCATTGGAATCTTGGTTGGGATTAGATTGAGTCAATAAATTACTTTTAATTTTATTAATTCAAGAACACAGAATGTCTTTCTACTACCTAATTTCTTTGGTTGTTTTCTTCAATATAAGATATATTTATTGTAGAAGCCTTTCAAAAATATGTGATTGGGTTTATTACTAGGTATTTTAGTCTGAAGGGAGCTATTGTGAATGGGAATTGTTTTCTCAGTTTCATTACCATCTAATTTGTTGGTGGTATCTATTGATTTTGTATTTATCACCTCTAAGAGTTTTCTCAGGGAATTCTTGGGGTCAATAAATTGAGGATCCTATCCTCAATGAATGGAAATAATTTGACTTCCTTCTTTCCTACTTACTTCCATTTATTTAACTCTTGTCTTACAACCCTACCCAAGCACTATACTAAATAAGAATAGTGATACTGAACAACCATGTGTAGTTTCTCATTTTAGAAACAATTCGCATAGTTTTCCATATACACATATGTTGGTTATTGGAATCTGTAATACATAACTCTTGTTATGCTGAGGTGTAATCCTTCTATTCCTGGTTACTTTTCTCTTAAATGGACTTGACTTAAAATTTTTCAAGATGTATTGAAAGTTTTCTGATTTTTGTGCTTCATTATGTTTATGTACTGTATTGTGTGGGTTGGTTTGCATATTTTGAACCATCTATGCATTCTTGATATGGACTAACTTCATCATGGTGTTAAACTTCATGGCAAATATTTGATTGGAGATTTCTTTACCTATGCTCATCAATAAAAAGGGATAGTTTAGACGATTCTCGAATTCATTGTAGCCCAGGATAGCCTCAGATTTGCAATAGCCCTCCAACTTCAGTCTCCTGGGTATTGGTATTTTTTCTCTCTCTCTTCTTTTTTGTTTTTTGGGTTTTATGTTTGTTTGTTTTAGCATAAGCTACCATAACCTAGTTGGGTATCCTTTTTTTTTCATTAGTTTGACTAAGGTTTGTCCTTCTTTTTAGCTTTTCAGAAAGCCATTTGTTGTTGTTGTTGTTGTTGTTGTTGTTGTTGTTATTTCACTGGTCTTTTTTATTTTTCTTTTCATTTCTACTTCATTCATTTTGGTTCCAAGCTTTATAATTTTTCCCTCCTAATTTTGAGATATACTTGTTTTCATGATTATTTATCTGAGATTTAAGCTTCTATTTATCTGAGATCTCTTTGGTTTTTAATGTAAGTATCTATAGCTATGTTTCCCTCTTCAAAAATCTTTTTATGATTGTGCTTTCATCCTATTCTGATCTTAGTGTTTTCATTTTTATTTAATCTTAGGAATCTTCCCCTTTAATATCTTCAATGAACTACTAATAATTTAAATGTATATTATTCAATTTCTATATGTTTATTTATTCTTTGTAGTTACTCTTGCTGTTAATTGAATATTTCATTATGGCCTAATACAATGGATCATTTTCTTGTATTTTTAAGACTTACTTTATGATCTAAAATATGTTATGCTTTAGGGAAATCCTCATGGGCCATTGAGAAGAATGCACCCTTACAGCTGATGGACAAACTATTCTGTAGATGTCTGTTAATGATGAGTTTTATTTGGTATACAGTGTAAATTTATTCTGATGTTTCTTTGATGATATCTCTGCCCCTCCTTACATATTGGTGAGAAAGAATAACTAAAGTAACTCAGAATTATCTTATATAAGTTGATTGGAGCCTTTGTATCTGGTTTATAAAATTGGGTGCACTGAAATTTAGTGTTATATGTTTGCAATTACATTGATAAAGGAAATTATATTTCCTTTATCAATATGACGTGAGTTTCTTGATTTTTTTCTGTCTAATTTTGTTGTGACGTCTGCTCAGTCATACATGAATATAGATATGTCTACTTGCTTTGCAGTTCTCTTTGCCTGAGTTGAATTTTATCTATCCTTTCACTTTCTGACTATGTTTAATTTTGCAATTGGGTTGCATTTCTTGCATTCAGCGAGCAGTTGGGCCTTCTCTTAATCTAGTCTGCCAGTCTGTCTTTTAACTGGAGAATTGAGATTCTTGATATTTAGAGTTATCACTGATGATATATATTAATTCCTGTCAATTTGCTATTTTGTGTTAATTGAGTCTGTTTTAATCTTTATTTGCTTATTTATTATTCTAGTGAAATTGATTCTTGGTTATAGTCTCATGCTGAGCTTTATTTCCTCTTGTGTTTGTAATATTTCTTTAAGTATCTTCTTCAGTGGTCATGAATTCTTTCAGGGTATGTTTATTATAGAAGGTTTTTTTGTTTCTCCTTCATCTTTGAAATATACTTGTACTAGATGCTAGTACAAGACTAACAATAATTTTTTTTTCCAGGACTAGAAGTACATCAGCCCATTCCTTTCTGGATTTTAGTTTTTGTTAAAAATAAATAAAAGCAAACAAACAAACTCTCCTGTTATTCCAGTGGGCTTGTCTTTGTAATTGTCTCTTGCAGATTTAATTATTCTTCCTGCAGGACTAGGTAGTCTTTTCTGGTCATATCTCTTTGGGATTGGATATCTCTCTGATATTGTATCAAGATGTGAGAAAGCCTTATGATTTTAACTTGTTTTTTTCTTTCTCTTCTGTGTCCATGACTTACTAGTATTACCTTTTGATGGTATCTCATAGATCTTATGTATTCTTTCCTACTTGCCGCCTACACAATAGGCCAGTGTCCCCTGAGTTCTGGGTCTCTCACTTTCTGCAAGTTAGCTCCTGCATGTAATCACTATCAGTAACTTGCTGATACTGATACATCCCCTATCTCCTTTTTCTGACTTTGACTAGTTTCCCACATGCACGGCTTCACCTGTCTCTAACTCAAAACTTTTTCACTATAGTTATAATACATCTCTAAACCACTGAATGATGGATGGGTAGCTGACCCTTTCTGGGAGTTCCCAGAGACAGGGCAACACAGAAACCTTTGGCTTTTAAAGCTACAGACTCTCCAAATGGTTTCCGGCATTCCACCAAACCAGATGCCAGGAAGAGAGTATTTCCTCAGTGCCAATTAGCTATGCAGGCTCCAGGACTCCTGTCAAATTAAACTCCAACTCTAATCAGTACTGAAACCACTGTTGTCCTCTCTCTCTCTCTCTCTCTCTCTCTCTCTCTCTCTCTCTCTCTCTCTCTCTCTCTGCCAGTACTTGCCATCTCTTGCTACATACTCTGTTAAAGTAGGATTTTTCTCTCCTTCTGTATATCTCAAGTATAAGGGAGTGATGTACAAGAAACTTGAACTGATAGAACTCATATTATAAAGGATTTAATAAATTACTAACATGTTTGCTTAGTAGACATTATGTCATACAAGTGAAATTTAGCCTACAAAATATCCCAGAGATAAGTAGTATGCTAACCAGGTCTGTTAGAGATAAGTGAAATTTAAGTTACAAGGATGTAAATGTTCAACCACCAGGATTGTACAGCCATTAGACTCCATCCCCATAACAAAGGAAACAATAAAGACAACCAACATAGGTGCAGTTCTCATACGGAAGAGATATATCTAAAGAGCAGTGCAAGCTGGGCAGCTCAGGAGACATAACCATCATTAAGCCCAAGTCTGCCCTTAAATTCTCTGTGCTCCATACCGCTAAGTGGACAAGATGATGCTGGGTATGAACTATTCAAAAAGAACAACGTTGGTATATTTAAAATATCTGGCAATATGTAGTGTCTTTGTTATATAAATCTATCTGCCTAAGTGAACAGTCTTTGAAGTTTCCTGTTCAAAGTGTCACCTGGGACCAGGCATGAAATGGAGTTAAGGGTGACAGTATCTGTAAAAATAGAAAAGCATAACGTGTATATAAGTTAGTAAAGTCTCTTCAAGGCCAGCTCTTACTTGAACTTTAACCAAGATCAGTCATGTGTTAGTAAAGAGATTTCTCCTCAAATGCCTAAGTACAGGAAGTGATTTCTCACTGGGGTGGGGTGGGGATTTGGGGAGGTAGGGAGCATGGAGCACATGCTTGTAACAGGAGAGGCATTGACAGAGGCAGTAGAGAAAGGATCGGGTTTTTTGTTGTTGTTGTTGGGTTTTTTGGTTTTTTTTTTTGATCTTTTAAGTTTGGATATTTTCATATCTTAGGATAGGATTTTGATGGATACAAATTTAAGATTGCTATTTCTTCCAAAAGAGTTGAGACTTTAATGACTAAGAAATTCTGTCTTTAATACAACTAAAAAACAATATTTTATCATATTTATGTAGTTGTGCCCTTTTATACTGTTTTATTATCCCTCTTTTCAGTTGCATCTTTCAAAAACCAAACATAGTTACTTGAATGCAGACTAATGATCATTGTCTTTTTTTTTAATTAGGTTTTTTTTCATTTACATTTCAAATGCTATCCTAAAAGTCCCCCAGACCCTTCCCCCCCCCCACACTCCCACTTCTTGGCCCTGGTATTCCCCGTACTGAGGCATATAAAGTTTGCAAGACCAAGGGGTCTCTCTTCCTAATGATGGCCAACTAGGCCATCTTTTGCTACATATACAGCTAGAGACACGAGCTCCGGGGGTACTGATTAGTTCATATGTTGTTCCACCTATAGGGTAGCAGATCCCTTTAGCTCCTTGGGTACTCTAGCTTCTCCATTGGGAGCCTGTGTTCCATCCAATAGCTGACTGTGAGCATCCACTTCTGTGTTTGCCAGGCACTGGCATAGCCTCACACAAGACAGCTATATCAGGGTCCTTTCAGCAAAATCTTGCTGGTGTCAATGTGTGTCAGCGTTTGGAGGCTGATTATGAGATAGATCCCCGGGTATGGCAGAGGAATGCTTCTCCATTGGTGGAATTGCAAGCTTGTACAACCACTCTGGAAATCAGTCTGGCGGTTCCTCAGAAAATTGGACATAGTACTACCGGAGGAGCCAGCAATACCTCTCCTGGGCATATATCCAGAAGATATTCCAACTGGTAAGAAGGACACATGCTTCACTATGTTTATAGCAGCCTTATTTATAATAGCCAGAAGCTGGAAAGAACCCAGATTTCCCTCAACAGAGGAATGGATACAGAAAATGTGGTACATTTACACAATGGAGTACTACTCAGCTATTAAAAAGAATGAGTTTATGAAATTCCTAGGCAAATGGATGGACCTGGAGGGCATCATCCTGAGTGAGGTAACCCAATCACAAAAGAACTCACATGATATGTACTCACTGATAAGTGGATATTAGCCCAGAAACTTAGAAAACCCAAGATACAAGGTACAATTTGCAAAATGCATGAAACTCAAGAAGAACGAAGACCAAAGTGTGGACACTTTGCCCCTTCTTAGAATTGGGAACAAAACACCCATGGAAGGAGTTGCAGAGACAAAGTTTGGAGCTGAGATGAAAGGATGGACCATCTAGAGATCATTGTCTTTCTAATAGAATATTTATTCCATTTACATTAACTACTTGTGTAACTCTTGAACTTTTGATACATAAATCTGCCACATTTATGCTGTCTTTTAATTTTATTTTCCTTTGTTTGAAAGAAGCATCATTATTTTTTGTACAATCATTCCTATTTAGTTGTATTTTACTCTTCACTCTTTCGCAAAGAATGCTGTTAGATTTCTACTTAGTGTATGATAGCCAAAACCAAATTTCCTTCTGACTGTGTTAAATGTCTTTACTTTAACCTTAGAATGATATTTTTCAGTATGTAATTTTTATATGGGCAATTATGTTCCTTCAGCATGCTATGAACATCATACTAACTTTTTACTTTTTCTTTTCTTATGTTAAAATTCACTCTATTAATCTCAGTTGTTATGCTTTCAAAGTTATCTATCAGTCCTTCAAATTGCTAGTCTTTGATCATCTATGACCTTGAAATGATAGGATTCATGAGCTCTTGCTTTTGGATTTATGGTATTTTTAAGTCTCTGGTTAATTTATTTTATAATTGTTAAAAAGTAATCACAAATTTCTCCTATTTCTTTCCCTCCCCTTCTAATTTTTTCTTTCTCTCTCTCCTCCTCCTCTTGTATTAAAAATATGGTAAAGTATACCAATGACTACTCTGAGGATTTTTACCTCTTTTCTATTTTTTGCTTTCTACTTCTCAGTCTGAAGTGTTTTCTAACATACATTCCAGGTAACTGATACTTTTTCAGCTGTGTCTAGCCTTAAGCCAAGTCATTCAATAGAGTTCTTATGTTTGAATATTATAATTTTAGTTATATAATTTCTATACATTTAGTTTTTCAGATACGTTATATCAACTCTATAACTTCTTATTTTCTATTAGAATACTCGTCTTGTTTTAATAACTTCAAAATTATACATATATTTTAGGCCTGTGCCTGATATTTTTAATATGGATTTAAAAATGAATTATATATGGATTCTGTGATTCTTTTATCAAGTAATGCTCATTTTATTTTGTCTTGTTACATGTCTAGCCATATTTAATTACGTATTATACACTATACTTGAAAATTTACTAATTTGTAGAAATAATTGAAGACCTAGAATGGCATTAACTTCCCCCACAAGTGATATTTCCTATTTAATATTGTCAAAAAACTGAGAATAATGTCTAGAACTATCTAAAACAGCTTCATGTACTGAGAAATGCTGATCTACTCAGTGTCAGAAATAAGCTGGAGTCTTGAGGGTTATTTTTCTTCTAATTTACTCATTTCCCTACAATACAGCCTTCTAGAACTCCAATCGAAGTTGGAAATGATTTGCCAATGCTTATAAGTCTGTAATTTTTTTTAACCCTCTTCTGAGCACTGTATTCGTAATTATCTTTCGGATGCCTCAGGCAGCCATTTCCTGTCATTGTTTGCTTTTCCAGTCCGCAGCAGAAGTAGTATCCTTAAATTAATAGTTAGCAGACCAATTCTGACACCTAACCACACCTAACACATGAATCTTCTTCCACCTTGTGACTACAGAGAGACCACACCTATCTTTTCCCTATAGACAAATGACTAGGAGAGAGAATCAAATGAGTTATAAATTACCCAGCCTTGGTTTCCTGGCCCAGCACTACTAACTATTATTTCTGCAGCTTACTAATACCTCCTCAGTTATTGCGAATTTAGTCTGTCATTTCCTTTGCACCCATAGATATCCTCTGCTTTTCATGACTTTTAAGAATGGGTGCTGTCTCTCCTTTTCGTGTAGCTCTAGGCAGTGGGCGTTCTGCACATAGAAACAAACCTTAGCATTTGCTACTGTTCTTTGGGACACTTTTACTGGACAGGTTCAATTGGCAACCGCCACACTATCTCCTCTTTTTCAGATATTCTGCATCCCTCTTAACACATCTCCAAAACTAACCATCTAACAATCATCTAAATATAAATTATTAATATTGCCAAGACACCATTAAGAAATCTCCTCCACATTCATCAAGAGACTCTCCTACAAAACTGCATTTCATCCCAACCTTGCCCTTTGGTTTACCCATGCAAAGCTGTTCTACTGCATAGCAGAACTCAGCTCCTTGGGTTTGCCCATGCAAAGCTGTTCTACTGCCTGGCAGAACTCAGTGCTAGCCAAGCTTATCCTTGCCACTTCTTCTCCATGTCTCCTTCTCTAGCCCTGTGAGAAGATGACCTGACTACAACACCAAGTGAAGAACCTGAATCACATGGAGGAGAGGCTGTGGTCCATTTCCTTCCTCATCCACTGACTCATTTCTGACCCTTCCCTCCGAAGTGAGGGATGAAAGTAAAACATAACATTAAATATCTAACGCTCAGTGAATTATCCACTCAAGAAACAATTGGGTTTACTCTTACCAAGTTGTCTTTTCAACATTTACTGTTTAGTAGTAATACTAGATCTAAGAGAATAATTTGTATAACATTGGTATACAAATGTGAAACCTTATTCCTAGTATAATCTCTCTTTGTAATGAACACAGGGCTCATTTTTATGTAAGACTGTTTCTGTGGAAGCTCTCCTTTATTTATTCACTGAACAAACATTTATTTAGGCAGGCTATGAGCTGGAGATACAGAGAAAAGGGCCCAGAGGTGTCTTCCTCGAGGGGTTCCTATCTATTGCAAATTGTTTACAATGTACTATGCTAAGGCTTAGGAGGGAGAGGAGCACGCGCCAAATTGATGCAAAGCGGGTACAAGGGAGTGAAACGGTGACAGAAGCCTTTCTGAACATCAGAACTGGTCAAGATGTGACAGCCAGCAGTCATCCATTTCCTTCTCACATTGTTTACTGGCTTTATAGGAACATTTTTTTCAAAGAACAAATGCATATCTCAGCCCCATGGGGCGGAATGACTGCTACCTGAATTAGTGGAGTTTGTATGGATGAGATTCAGGACTGCCATGTTTTTCTTTATACTGAAATAAATCCATGCTTGCTTGTAAGGCCTCTAATACAACCATTTTGTGATTTGTTTTCTACCCCACCTGCCAAGTTTCACATTAAATGTAAATACATAGATATATATGTAATTATTATTAATATATCATATATAATGATGTATGTTATTAATACTGCATAAGTTGCTCAAAGACTTCCAAAAGTCCCATTAGGAAACCTGTCTAGACATACCCTGTATTTTCTATGACTTTTCTCTGTTTACTTACTAGAGAGTAAATCAATGGGCATTTAATCATATAAAACTATGTGCCTGATCCTTGGCTATTTTATATTTTTATAGAGTATAACCTTTTTAAATATACTTATGATGTACATGAGTGAAAGAGGATATTTTGATGATAATATAGGCAGCATATATTGATTTACTCTATAAAACATCAGTGGATCTTGAGGATGTGCCAAGAACTGCAATAAACACCAGAACCCCTGAGCCAGCAGGACAGATGGACAAGCCACAGAAGGCTACAGTGTTAGATAGAAGGCAGGGAGCTAAGATTTCCTTGGCAACAGCAAGTGCATGACCACAGACTCTGACTGTCCTTGGAGTTGCTATTATTGTGGTGAAGTTGGTGCTTGTATGCCTTCTTCCATAACAACCACCCTTTTCAAGGGGGTCTTACTACCTTCCGTCAGCTAACTGGATCAGTTCTACAGAAAGAACTTTGTTCAGAGGACAAAACCAATCTCTGTGTTGGTCACTATCCTTCAAAGGGATCACAATCAAATTGGGACAAAATTAGGATGATGGTAATTAGCTGAATATATGATATTTTCTGTTTGAATTTTATGGGACAAAATGAACTAATTACTAATAGTTCCACAGAAATTGTAACAAACGTGTTAAGTTTATCTTGGATTGGTCCAAATGAGCAGAAGTTTCAAGTGTTTCAAAGTTCTTAAACCAGATGAAGAAGAAGCATTGCTCATTAGTAGAAGGAACAAACAGTTCTTGCCAGTCAGGACCAGAGTCTAGATTTGTCCTGGATTTTGAAAAGACTCCCCAAACCTCACCCCCTCAAAGCCTCACCTGGCCCTGATCTCTAGTATTCCTGTCTGAATCCCAACTCCCCAATGTTGGTGGAGTATTCCACTTTCACCCTGAAGTCCCAGACTCACGTGAAAAGAAAGGGTGACTTCTAAGGGCTCTGGCCATAGGATCCAAGAATTCAGGAGACCATTATATCAATATGTTCCCGTTTGACATATCCCTGTGGGTTGACTCTTCTGTCCATAAAACCTGCTCATGTGTGCCTTTAACAAGCATGAAGGATCTTGCTGTTAGAAGCAAATTAGTCATTGTAATGAAGGAGTGATTCATAAGATACATGGCTGAAAACAAGGGTTGTGGTGGCCAGGGAGGGCAAGAGGCCTCTCTAGAGGGAAGCAAAGGTCGACCCTACACTGGTAGCCTGGGAGATAAGAATGTGCATCCTTGCCCTCCACATTCCTCACTCACTCTGGTTCCCCCAGGCCCCCAAATCTGGATCGAGAAGAGTAGGCGGGTGACAAGGAAGAGAGGTGCAATGTGACAAACCTCAGATGACAAACTGAGAAAAGGTCATAGGACAGATTGTTCCTCTAGGGGACATTGGAAACTGTGCCCACATTTTATTCAAAAGGAGTCCATGTTTATGCAAATGCACACAAGAGCTCTCTTCCTTGCTAGAGGCAGAAAGGCCACATACACAGTTAAGGGAAGAGGACCATTCTCTTCCATTCTCACCTCAGTTTGAATGCTAAGTCATTATTCTGGCATTGCCCCATCCTCCTTGAGAGAAAGGCTTCAGATCCAAGGCTTCAGATATTGAAACCTTACAAGGCCTCATTTAAGTTACAGGCAACCCTGACTTTCTTCAGAAGGAGCAGGGCTTTCTGGGGAAGAGTCAGCCAAATGGCATTCACATACTGAGCCCATATACCTTCTGAGCTTTCTGACCCTTACTGGCTTTCATGTATATGTATTTCTCCCTTCCCTGATCCCTCTCTCCACCTCAGGGCCCTGGGGGTGGGTAGAACTAATTTGATGCATATTCCATGCTAATATAATCAAAAGTCATGCACATGTGACCAGATACCTTAAATGCATTAATCTAGAGAGTCACAACTAAATATTTTATTTGAAAGAAAGAAAGGTTTGATTTTGAAAGAAGGGAGGCAGATGTCCCCTTTGGGCTTCCAAAGTCAACTGTACAAATAATCCCTTTTTCTTTGTCCCTCTTGACAGTGACAATTAGGACCTGACCCCATTCTGGAGCCACCAACCCATGCTGACTTTGCATATCCTGGGACTCTTTAATTCCACAAGTTACTGTCTCCTTCCCAAATGGCTATGCCCTTTAAGGCAACTCTCTTGAAGGAAAGAAAAAAAGGCAGAATTTTTAGGAAGCATTCTCCCTGGAGGCATGACCAGGGCTGACTCCTGGAATTCGTTTTCCAGCTAAGCACTTTAGTACCCTGTTTCTTGTGGTTATTAGCACAAGTGACAACAGCCTTTTCCTCCCTGAGCCACGCAGATTAAGGAAACCTAAGACTACATTTCTAAAATTGTTTCCATTTCAACCCACAGAGAATCAATACAAGAGAAGAGCATTGCCTTAAACGCTAATGTTATCCTAACTCAAATTCATTTTTGATGGATCGGTGGCTGTGTTTTCTTAAGGCCAGACCAGGATAAATATACACATTTTTTGAGATTCTTTTTCTTTCCCCACTCCCTCACCTATACAGAGAGTGCAGTAGTGAATGATATGCTCATGCCCAGTTGTCCCTGAAGGACATAGTCTGTATGGGGGAATTAGAAGACTATTTCCAGTAAAGAAGCTCTAAAGTTCTGCCATGGATGCAAGTTCACATTGGCCATATGACTCAGGAGGCCCCAGTCTGAGCAGAGTCAGAACACATGCTGTGGAAAGCCTCAGACATGGGATTCAGGAGACTACCTAACTCTACTCCTCCTCCTCCTCCTCTGATCCACCACAGTCTGTACAAGCACAGACTGGACTTCCTGCTCAGAACCAACCATAATCTGAATCAAGAGTGTGCAATCCCCGATTCGCATTTTTCAGGTCTGGCATTCAATCATCATCAGCATCTAACTCTTCGTGTTCCCAGAAAGCCCCATTCTCACCATCTTCTTTGAGAAATGCTAAGGCATTTCTTCCTCAAGGAAGCTCTTCTTTCCATGATCCCCTCTCTGTCTTTGTGTTATGCCCTTGGCATCCCTCCATGCCAATGTTGTCCAGAACATCAAGTAGATGTTTATTGGTATAGTTCTGAGGCTCTAATCTGAACCACCTAATTGCAAAGTTAAGTAGCTAAGACCCTGATGATCAGGGTTCTATAGAGGAATGGAATGGATGGGAAGAACATATATTATAAAAGGCGACTAATTACATGGGCTTCTAATTACATAGACCTTGGTAGTCCAACAATGACCATCTGCAGATGGAGAAGCTAAGAAGCCAGTAGCTGCTCAGTCCACAAAAGCTGAGTGCCTCAGTAGTTCTAATGTGATGCTGAAGCTCTGGATGATAGCTGGAAAGCCACTAGTCTTCAGCCTACTTGGAAGGGCCATTGAACTGGGTTCTAATAGCAGCAAAGCATGGATGCACTAGCCAACAAGAAGGTACTGCCCACAAGTAGCATCGTAATCCCCTCAAACGCCTGAGGCCTGAGCTGCTGCCAGAAGGTTCCACCCACTCTAGAGGAGTCCTCCTGAAAATGCTCTTGCAGCCCCACCCAGAAGTTCATCTCCCAGATGATTCCAGATACAATCAAGTAGACAATCAAGAACCATTACAGACAAAATGCCTAGATCATTTATAGAAGAATAAATGAGGGCAGCATAATAACGAAATGAATGCTTAAATAAAGCCTCGGTTTGCCCCTCATACCCAATTGACAAACAGCGCTCTGTTCTCCTTTCAGGGATATTGAAAAATTAGGCTTTCATATGTTTTGTTTTGTTTTGTTTTGTTTTGTTCTGTTTTGTTTTGTTTTGTTTTTACCTTTATTACAGGGCTTGGCTTCATAATTTGCTTTGGGCAGTAGAACAGTGTGATGTGAACAGAGGCTTCCCCACCTCTGACTCAATAGGACCTGCCTTTTCCTCCTGATGGAGCCCTCTGACCACCGTGTAAAATTACACAGATGTCTGAGAGCTATCTTGACCACATTTTACCATCTGTGTAATTGTCGCACTGGTGAGATAGTGGGCTTTGGCCACATTCCTGACTCTCCTTCTAGTACTTTTTTGTGGGGTAACCAGTCCTTCTAGGTCTCTGCTCAGGATATATTGTGGGCTTGGAGATCATAAGCTATCCTTTCTCATCACAAAGAATGTACACAATATCAAGATAAATCTTTTATATTATTAACCAACAGTATAAAAAGGATTCAACAAAAATTACAAACATGGTACACAATAAAACCAATTCTTTGCTCAGTAGGGCCAAGGCATTATTATCATTTTGATACACTGGAGTCTTTCCTAGATGACCAAATAGCAGCTGAGAAAATCAACACCCAAGTCATATACTATGTAAAACAGAAGCAAATGTAGACTCTACTCCACAACAGTCCATAGAAATTGGGAGGTAGCCTGACTAAGGAGCATGATTCCCAGTGGAGAGATAAGGACACTAGACAACCCATGAAACCTTCAATCCAAAATTTGTCCTGCATATAAGAAGTACAGGGACAAAGATGAACCTGAGACTGAGGGAATGGCCAACCAGTGACTGGCCCAACTTGAGCCACACCCCTTGAGCAAGAACTGATCTCTGACATTATTATGCTGCTATGCTGAGAGGCTCCACCCAGCAGATGACTGAAACAGATGCAGAAAACATCAGCCAAATATTAGGTGGAGCTCAACGAGTCTTGTAGAAGAGTTTGGGGAAGAACTAATGGGACTGGAGTAAATAGGAACTCATCAAGAAGACCAACAGTGTCAACTAACCTGGACCTTTCGGGGTGTCCTTTTCCTTCTCAGAGATGAAGAGGATGAGGTGAGGGAGCAGCTTGTGAGAGGGCAACTGGGAGAAAAGGGGGAGCTCTGATGTACATTATTTATGTGAATGAATGAATGAATGAATGAATAAAAAAATAAAAGAAATTTGAAGGTAGGTAAGTAAGGTTGCAAAGAGATGAAACATTAAATCATCTATCAACAAAGATGACAAGGGACCTCCATTGGGTCACTATCAAGATCTCCATCTGAAAAATATAAAAATTGGGGCAAATATCAGAAGTTGGAGTAAGTGAAATAACCAGCAGCTACACCAGGATCCCTGTGGCATTGTCCTTGGTGAAAACTCATGTGTATAGGAGCCTGTATCAGCACAGGGGAAAGGAAGGAGTGATATGGATAGGGAAAGAGCAGAGTTTGGACAGAGATGTGTAGCTAGTGCTGACCCCAAAACCTATGTCATAAGTAAATATGGCTCAACTGAAGATCAACTGACTTACCAGGGAAAAGACAAAGTGGAGATTCTGGTCCAGCATGGAGCTCTATCACACAATAAATAAGACATGGGAACAATCCCCCACTGTTGCACTTTCTCACTTGATATGGAACATGAACAAGCATGCCTTCTTCCCCCAGCTCTCTTGTTGGAGTGCCATATAATTCTAACCTTGGAAGATATCACATTTTCCTAGGACATCTAGTTAACACATTTTCTAGGTGGATTCTGACCTGCTGTCACTTCTGAAATAGATGACCTGCTGCCTTGGTTCTGCCCTACTGGGTGTTTCTTGAATTAGAAGGTCATACCAAAGTTCAAGGCATTCTATGCTATCTTCCTTCTAAGTGTCCAGCTAGAGAATGATAAATTGTCACAGTGGTCATCATCATGGAGTCCAAGAAGCTCTTGTCTAGCCTTGACAGGCACAGTAGCTAGCGGTGGTCAGTCTGGGCCATCGGCATGAGCTTTTATACAGTCGGAAAAGATCTCAGAAATAACAGTGAATGTTGGAAGGGCATCTTCTTGTGAGTTTAGCAAAAGTTTACATAGCCCACCTTTCTGACGGAGAAAAACAAGAAGTAAGCAAAGAGAAGGATGGAGTATAATAGAACCTTAGCTCTGAGCCAAGGCCAAGATGCTAAACTGAGGAGTAGGACTTCTGGTCCTGGACATAGCCAGACTGCAGCATGCACCAGTGTCCTCAGGAGGCTTAGGAACAGCACATTCACACCCATCTTGGAGTTTTAGAAGACAGTGAATAGTTTAGGCTCACAAACAGCCCACAGAAACACTGAGTCACTGTGCTTCCAAGAGTGCCTGATGACATTGTACTGGAGAGTCCACCTCCTGTCCGACCTCTAACCACAGGAGGGTCAGGAATGTTAGACCTTTCTCAGTTGGTTCATTCCCTGGAGGATGAAGCTAGCAAGAGGCCACGGCATGGACATTTATTAATCACATTTTTATGCTTTAGAGTAACTAATTTTATTAAAGCCAGATCTAAAATGTCTTTATTTTTCCCTGAAGCAGTTTCTCACTGTTCATAATCTAAAAGTAGCTACTAATTCTATATTATAAGAAGGTAAAAGTGACACCTTTTTTAGATTGGCTGTTCTGGGGCATCTGGTCAAGCAAATGGAAGAGCTTAGTGAGGTTATATGAGTGCTGTGACAAGCAAGAATGGGAGTAGTGGCCACATGATTGAAACCCATACTCATTAGAATACCTGTGGAATAAAATAACTTTCATTATAAAAAGTTAATACCTAGGCTCCTAGAGCAACTCGGCTTAGAAGGGGTATTCAAGAGTTAGCTATGTGTTCACTCATTAAACACATTGATTAAGCAGCCACTATGTGTAGACAGAGAGCTATGCCTGGTCACAAAGTCAGTGGTCAAACTGGATAGGAGCTAGACAATCCAAACTAGTGGTGAACATCACTAAACAAATGGATGTAATGAGGAAAGACTTTCTCTGGGTATCACTGCCAGATTCAAATGGCGAATGGACAGGAATGAGACAACCATGGCCCAAACTTATGGTGCACAACTCTTTAACCAACCAGCAAGCCCCAGCCTCCCTTCACCAGGTCATCACTACCCTGAGTTTGTTTAATAGTGGCATCACGAATAGACAGCCACTTGGTTGATAAGACTTAGGGCCAGTAGACATGGAAAAGAGATCAATGCATTCCAGCAGCCTCTGACTTCACCAAGGCAATGTCCGAAGGCAACTACTACTGCCTGCACCACTACCTACGTACACACACACACACACACACACACACACACACACACACGTGCGCGCACACATCCAAGCACACACATGCATGCACATAGGCACATGCACACCTGTACATAGTACACACACAGGCATACAAACACAAGTACACACCCATATGCAAGCACATATGTATATACGCATGTGCATACATGCCCATATATACAGAACACACAAGTGTGCATGTGCGTGCACACACACACAAATACATGCATGTATGCACAGACAAATACATAGGCGCATTCACATATACACACAATGCACACCCGCATATGTCTGCACATTCACATAACCATGCCTGGAAGCCTCCCAGTTCCCCCATAGAACTGCTTCTCTCAGGAGAGAGTGGGTTTGTAAGATAAACTCCTTCAAAGGTTGTGTGCCCGCCAGCCACTAATGCAAAGAGCATAATTAAGATGGAAAACAACCAAATCCTGTGAGGAGCAGAAGCAGAACAAGATTGGGCCAACTTGGTGAAAAGACCTCTCTCCCCTGTGGCTTTGTACTCAAGAGCTCTCCACAAGCAGAGAAAGAAGAGAGGGTGGGAAAGAACACATGAATAAAACAAAAGCTGTATTTATAGTGCTTTCTTGTACAACCCCTATAGCACCCCCTGCTGGCTTGACCCCTGGGTCACCTTCCACTCCAGGACAAGATCACTGTGTGCCACTGTATTCTTTCCCTCAGGCTCTGAGTGTTGTAAGTTTAGTGAACCTGGATGGGAATCATGCTGAGCTCTCAAGTGCAGGGCAGGCAGAAAAGGGAGGAAACCCAGAGGAGGGCTAAGAACAATCTCGTGAACCATAAATCAGGGACTTAGAGTCCTAGAAATGCTGTGATCAAGGATCTGAAGTCCATGGAACCACAGCACAGAGGCAGGGGAGAGCACTGGGGTGGCTCTATCACAACAGGTGCTTTCAAATTCGGGTGTCGGCAGCACCCTGGACTGTTGGTTTCATTCAGAGCTAGGAAGACAGTGTCAGCCTGGGATAAAAAGAGAGGATCCACACTCACAAAGTCCTAGTGAAAACTTGCCAAAGATTCAAACCAAAACCAAGTGGCCTGGACTATAGCATTCTGTCCATTACAAAGAAATGGATGGTGACAATAGAAAAGAACCAGAGAAATGTAGCTCCAGGGCTTGTGTCAGTGGACTTGAGGGGATCAGTTTGGGGGTGAGGTAAGTAGAGCCAATACATCCATCCAAGTTCTCGTTTGAAAAAAAAAAATGGAGCATGAGCATTCTGATAAAACTGTAATGAAGATGAAATGAGATCATGGCAAGCGATTAGTAGAGAGCTTGGCATATATTTACCCCATTGTGTGTGCTGGTGGTAGAGACGGGTGTTGATGCTAAGCACAGCAGTGGTATCTGGGGTGGTAGCTACCTCCACTTGATTACTGGGGTGAAGAAAGGCCAACCTGCTGTGTCAAGATCAATGATGAATGTGGTCCAGAAAGCATCTGAAACTGGCAGTAGCTCTTTTCTACTCCCATGCCTGCCACCACTGGCTCAGCTTGGTGGTTAAGAGGCACACCGACAATTATCTAGCTCATACAAGTTGCCCAAACCACTCACTTTCTTTGTAACAAAGGGTTATTAACATGCTACCAGAACAACTTTAATGCAGGATGATCTGCAAGAAGTATTCAAACCTGACCCCTATCTGGCAACTTGCCCTCACTGTCAGCAGACCTGTCTCTCCTATATTTGGGTAGCCAGCCTCATTAGAACTGGCATGTGCCCATGCAGAGGTTAAGCATAGAAAGCTAAACACCAGAAACTAAAGAGATAGTACAATTTGTAAAGTGCTCACTATAGAGGCTGGAGGACCTGAGATGACTCCCCAGCAAACATATAAAAGGCAGGAGATAATGTCAAGCATACTTGCAAATTCATGATTGGAGAGTCAGACACAAGCAGATCTCCAGGGCTTGCTGGCCACTCGGCCTCTCCTAATCAATGAGTCCTGGCTGCTAATGAAAGATACTCTAAAGAAACAAGTTAATGGCTCCTAAGGGGAAGACAAACATGAAGTTGTCCTCTGGCATCCACATGTATAATGCACACACACACACACACACACACACATACATACACACAACATAAATACCACTTATATATCATAAACCTCAAGCACACAAACACACACACAAATACAAATACACACACCATAAATACCACTTAACCTCAAACACATACACACATACAACCATAAACCTCAAATACACACACACACACACAAATACAATTAAAATACATACACCACAAATACCAATTATATGCCATATACCTCAAAGATACAAACATACACACACAATATACACATGCACAAAAGGAAGTAAGGAAAAAAGGGAGGGGAAGAATTTAAAAAGGAAAGAAGAAAGGAAGGAAGCAAGCTACATGTTGGATGAGAAATCTTACCCTTTCTGGCTGTGGAAGGACTTCCTCCCTAAGGCTTGGGAAGCAGATATAGATGTCATGGGAGCATACCATGAGGAGGCTGACTTTCTTCAAGAATTCCAGTCCTGCGGTCTTTGCCTTCACATCTTTCTTGTTGTCATGGGAAACCAACAAGACTATTCCAAATACAAGACTGGATCTGAACTGAAATTCTTTTAAATTCACAAATGAAAAACAACAGCATTTACATTTGTTATTTTTGTCTAGAATACAAGGGTTGTCTATGAATAAAATACACACAGTTGGAGAGGGGGAGAAAATTCATCTCACATCTCTTTGCCAGCACAAAGGCCGGTAGAACAATCTTCACAACTTTCCATAGCTAAACACATAGTACCAGTCAAAATGAGCTGCTCAGCCCGTGCTTAGGATATTGTATGCAGGTCCCACCTGAGCTGGCTTGCAATGTTGGGCTAAAGTCATTAAATTGAAATTAATTAATTTAACCCCACAAATTACTAGGTTAAAATGAGTTGCTTGGTGCAGAATGACATGAAGTGAATCTAGATTGGTTCATCTTTAGATTCAGTTAACAGTGGTTTTAACACTTGGCTGTTGGTCAGTGGATATGGGCATCAACCTTGCAGAACTGAAAACTCGTAGAGAGTGGCACCTGAACATGGCCTCACGCAAAGGCATTTCTGAGTCCTGAAAGGTAGGTAGGTGCATTTGGAGCACAGGATACCATATGGTGTCAGGATATGGGGGCACTACATGCAACAGCAACTGTGATACTATTGCAATTTGAACTAGAAAAGTTCCCCATAGTTTTATGTGTTATAACACTCGATCTCCAGCTGGGGGAAAACCTTGAAGTGGGTCCTAGACCGAAGAAATGGATCACTGATGAGTAGCCATGAGGTCTCAGCCCCGCCCTGTACGTCTCCTCTCTCTGCTTCCTGATTGAAAATACAACCTGTCCTAAACTTTTACCACTATGTCTCCCTCCCCTGATGTGCTGTATCTGATCTTAACCCATGCACCAAAATAGATTTTCTTCCAAATAAGTTGCTTTGGGCAGATTTTTTGTCACAGCAGCAGGAAGGGAACAAATTGAGCACCTATGTGTTCATGCTGCAAAGATAGCTGAGATGCTGCGGAGCCCTCAAGCATGGGATTTTCCAGTTACTCCTAGCTACGGAGTTTAAGGTTCAAGCATTTCTTGTTCTTGCTGCTATTGTTAAGTTTGGGTTGAGTTCTAGTAGGGATTTGCATATTTTTGTTTTTGTTTGTTTGTTTGTTTGTTTGTTTGGAGATGTTTGTTCCTGGCAGTGGTGGAATTTTTTGTTTTTATTTTTACAGGTTTTGATTGTTTGAGTTTTGTCTTTGTCATTAATTTTAGTAGGATCCTTGTGTTAGTCAGGATTTCTATTGCTGTGAGAAAACACCATGACCAAAACCAACTTGGCTAGGAAAGGTTTTATCAGTTTAAAATTCCATAGCACAGTCTACCACTGAGAGACATAAGAGCAGAAACACAACAGAGCAGAGCCTGGAACTGGAGCTAATGCAGAACTTGCAAAGGAAGGATGCTTACTGCCTTGCTCCTCCTAGCTTTCTCAATTTGTTTTCTTATACAGTCCTGGACCACCATCCCACAGGTGACTCGGCCCACAGTGGCCTGAGCCCTCCCACGCCAATCACCAATGTCCTACAGACTTGCCTACAAGTCAATCTTATGAAGGCATTTTCTTGATTAAGATTCTTTTTGCCCATAAAGCCTTACCTTGCATCAGTCTGACATGAAAACTAGCTATCACAATCCCCAAACCCACAGACTGAGAGGAAAATGAGGACCTGAAAGCATGGGCAAATCCTATAATTTAATGCAATCTTTCCTGTCACAGAAGAATTCAACTTTTTGTCTCAAGATTAAGAGCTATATCCATTTGGTGCTACTTAAAAGAAAACCCACATTGGATGGCCTTCATAATCCTAGAGAATATTTTAGGCACTCCCTCTGTGTTTTCCGCCTTCCTTCCATTGAACTGAAGATGTTCTATATGAGGAATGTTCGTGTCTTGTCTCCTTCCCAACTGAGCCCATGACTCTACTTCTATCAATTCTTCCTTCCAATTCTCATTGTTATATAATCTAAATGTCTTAGAAATAGACACACATCTTAAAAATAAATCCCTGTATATAATTCAGCTGTGAATGTGGTATTCAAGCATTCTCCAACTTAAGAGCAGGCTCTCTTCCAAACACTTGAGTGTATGTCAGTCTTCTAGTATTCAAAATGCATCTTCCCACAGACACCAGGCTGTGTGTGGTGACTAGGTCCCCAGGCATCCCGTTAAAGCCTGCTGAAGCCTGAACAAATGGGGTACAGTGCTATCCTAGACCTAACCATGGCTTTATGGAAAGCAAGCACAGAGGTCTAACCTGAGACTGCCAGACCACACACGCACAGGAAACAACCACAGAGCCTGCCTCTCCCAAGAGGCGCTTTTTTTCCCATAACCTTTCCTGAAGAGAGGATGAACTGAGTTAAAAAAAAAAAAGAAAAAGAAAAAAAAAACCTTTCTGACTTCTACTTTGCCCTGATATATTGTGGAGAAACTATCATTTAACTGTTTACAAGCCAACTGCAGGAAAAAGGATACAATGGATGAGTTCCAATGGAATTGTTTGGATCTTGAGATGCAAGTCCATCCCTCTGAAAAGTTGGTGGGAACTTGTCATCATACCCACTATCAGCAGAGATAGAGAAATCTTACCAAGTCTTCAGCAGCTGGTAAAAATGAAGAAATAAACTCCAAGAGAGTGTACAGAGGGGTCATAAGACTTGATCACTGTCTTAAAAGCACCACAGTTACCTATAATGCAACAACAACAACAACAAAATCCAAGAAGGAACAAACTAAGTCAGTCAAAAGAAATTAGTGGATATCCCCTTTCGGGTGTCAATCACTACTAAGTCCTTTATCGTGTAAAATGAAAACAAAGAAGCAAAATAGGACAGGATAAAGAGAAGTGAATGCAGGAGACAAGTTACCATGAACCTGTCTAATGATCCTCAGTCCATGGCTACTCTGGGTCATGCATATCAGAGAACTTGGTGAGAATCTCTCCTAGCAAAGTAATCTCTCAATTATTCCTGGGAAGCCTTTTAGGAGAGATGGAGGAGTTAACACTTAACTTGAAGTGACCTATTCAATGAAGAAAAGAAGATCTAAATAATGTTTGGTGACATACAACCCTTTCGATCAATATTTATGAACTATATAGTAGATAATGTATCTATACCCTTACAACATTTTTTTCTACTTCTACTTTCTACCATAGTTCTACCTTCTACCATAGCACTGAAAAATAAAAGGTAATTTTTTTATTTACTGCATACGTATCAAAAGATGGCCTAGTCAGCCATCACTGGAAAGAGAGGCCCATTGGACATGCAAACTTTATATGCCCCAGTACAGGAGAACGCCAGGGCCAAAAAGTGGGAGTGGGTGGGTAGGAGAGTGGGGGGGGGGGAGGGTATGGGGGACTTTTGGAATAGCATTGGAAATGTAAATGAGGAAAATACCTAATAAAAAATATTTTTAAAAAATTGGCTTTCCTCAGTTTCTACAGACCTAAAAAAATAAAATAAAATAAAGTCCAGAGATTCATGGTCATCAACAGAGATACAGTGAGGAGACCAGGCTTATCTGTCATTCTACATTATAGAGCTTTGGGTACCATTATTTAAAAGGATCTTTATAGGTATCTATAGACAAAATTCAGAACATGTTTGTGTATCATATTATTGTCTTCATGAAAAAAAGTGCTATGATGAGGATGAACTTTGAAAACATAATAATGAGATAAGGCAGATATACAACAGACAAATAGTGACTTACATATAGCATGTCCTACTTATATGAGGTATCTGGGGTAATCACATAGAAGTACAGTGGCTTCACAGGGCTGGACAGGGCTTAGAAAACTTGTTTAGTAGATTGAGGGTTTAGTTAAGTGATATAAAAAAAATTCTGGAAATTGATAGGGTGGTGGCCCTGTATGTAATGTCACTGAACTAAAAAGAGTGAAATCGGTGGGGTGCATTATATATGTATTTGACCACAACTAAGACTCTTTTCAACACAGACTCATCACAAAAACACACAATGAGAGATGACTGGGTGCCAAGCATTTTTGAGTGGTTGGCAGAAAGAAGGATTAGTTAGCATAAGCAGAAGAGAATTTCTCATGAAGATGAAGTCTAATCAAAGACTTAAAGTGAAAAAGTAAGCCATCCCAATATGTGGAAAGAGCACCCTGGGCAGGAAGGCATCCAGCACAGAAAGCCTTGGTTGTCTGGGGACCAAAGAATGTGAATGGAGCTTTAATGAGTCTGTAAGGTTAAAAACTTCTGGAATGTTAGAAGTTTCAGGTAGCGACATTCTTTGAGGAGATAATTCTTGACTGTGATTGGCTAGAGAGGACATAACCATTCAGAACTAATTCACATAATAGGAAAGAAGTCATGACATAGGCCATAAATCCTCTTCACTTGGTGACTATCATCATTAAGGCACATGTCCCCAGCCTCTTTGTGTATAGTGACACTGAATTGGAAGCTCTGTGAATTAATGTATGGAGTCTGTAGTGAAATTTTTGAATGCTTGAAAAACACAGAAATGTTATGTAAATTTTAATCCCAGGTGTGAAGTGTGGGGCTGCTTTAGATTGTCCACAGCAGGTAACTATGATTTGTCTCATGCTCTGGCAGAGTGTAATTTTGCTAGCTGAAGATAGTTTACATTTGGAATTCTGGGGACAATTGAGAGGGTATAAAAATGCCAGAGTCCTGAGAGGCTAACTACTGATGCTACCCCTGCTGCTGTTGCTATTTGGTTGCTGGTTGGAGAAATCTGAAAATGAAGATCAAACTTTCACCAGGAAACTCAAGGCCCATAATTAGCAGGAAGTAGTCTAAAAACATCTACATGCCAATTCCCCTCTAATCTTCTTTCTTTCATACCAAGTGTTTGGAGGGGTGCAGAACTGTGGAATAAAGATTCGAAAGAAGATAGCCATAAAATCTCAAAAAAAGTAGCCAATAGTCCAGCTACAGGTGTCAAATGCTAGTGACTCCTCAAACAGCATTTCAACAAACCCTGTCTCTAGTTGTAATATCTACCAGGTCTTGATTTCATCTGATGGGGGACTCACATCTCTATTTTACTTCACTGACTCAAAGAATGAATATTAACTATACATGAAATGAAAGAGAATTTATCGTTTATTTAGGCTTGGGTTTTTTGGTTATGTTCTTGCTTTAGATAGAGTCATTCTACATAGATCTGGCTGTCCTAAAACTCACTATGTAGGCCAGGTTGGCCTTGGCCTTGAACCCACAGAGACCCTCCTGGCTGCCTCCTGAGTACTGTGATTAAAGGCACAAGCTACCACTCCTGGCTGAGAACATATAGTTATAACTTGGGGTTCTTTAAAGTTAAATGAATTTTGGATGTCTAGGAACAATATTTTAAAATGGTTGCTGCTGCAGATGCTCTTCTCCATGTGACCAAAGTTAAATGTCTGGAGAGGTGAGAATTCAGCCTACATCTCTATGGACTCATGCTTTGGCCCTTGGTACCCAGCTTCAAGATGTATAGAATGTTTGGGAGGTGAGATCAAACTAGAAAAAAATCTATTGTGGTGTTGGTTTTGACTGTTAATGGAACAATGTAGAGTCAATCACCTAGGAAGGGGGTCTCAAATGGATTGTCTAATCAAGTTGGCTTATGGGTACATCTATGGGGAAGTACGTTGATTATGTTATTTGAGTTAGGCAGGCCTACCCACTGTGGATGTTATCATTCCCTGGGAAGGAGATTTCAAGCTGTATGAAGGTGATAAAACCAAGCTGAGCATGCATACATCAATTCATTCTTCTGCTGTTTAATTATAGAGATTCAATGCAGACAGTTCTCAAGTTCCTGCCACTGTGACTACCCTGCAGTGATGGACTATAATGGAACTGTGAGCTAAAATAAACCTTTTTTTTCCTATAGATTACTTCTATCAGATAACAGCAGTTTATCACAACAACAGAAATGGAGACATGCATGACTGGGTGCAGTAAACAGTGAGGATTATAACAGCCCTTCTTCCTTCCTCGTCCCACTTACTGGTCCTGCCTCACTTTCCTGACAGCACACCTATGTGCTCCATCCTCTTCCATTCCTTCCCTATCAAGGATTTTATCCTCAAACTCTGAACCAAAGTAAATTCTTCTTCCCCTTTATGGCTTCTTGTTAAGAGTCTGGTCATAGACGTAGGAAAGGCTAAGTGACAGTCCCTGTCGGAGCTGAGTTGGAATTCACTAGAATAGAGTGAGGAATCCCCCGAGTTCTACAAATGCTCTCTGTTTTGGTAAGAATTTTTACTACATACATCTGGGTTCCCAAAATGTTTTGTGACTGTTTCAAAACACATAACATAATGTGTTTCATTCTGTTTTCAGACTGTCTCTGAGTGTCCTCTTGAAGATCATGACTTTATCAAGGGAAAGAGACATGTTATATCCATATTCACAACCCATATTTCCAACATAGCAGCTAGTCATAACTGGTACTCAGTGCATCCTTGTGAAATTTTCTACAATTATTATTAAAAACAAAATAAATTTTCAGCATTGAAGTAGGTGATGATACCACGTCCTTTCCTGCCATACTTATGTAGACTGGTGAGAATGCTTCCTTTAACACAGCCACAAAGGGTGTGAGTTTTTGTTATGGAACAGAATACCATAAAACTTAATAGTTTACCGTACCAAGTTATCATTTATTATTATCTGCTTTCTACGTGTCAGGAATTGAGCCATGGATGAACTTGGCCCTCTAATTTAGCCTCTCCCATAAGCTCCTAACCACATGCCCCCTGGAGACAAAGCCCAAATAGATAAGATCTGCTTCCAAGCTACACAATAGTTGTCAGCACAACTTAGTTCTTCATGAACTGCTGGGTTATTCCTGAGGGTCTCAGTTCCTCTCCAGCTAATGGCTGGAGGCTGCCCTCAGTTTCTTGCTGTGTGATCTCTCCACCATGACTGCTTGCTTCATCAAAGCCAGGGAGCCAGGAAAGACAAAGAATGCTAGCAAGACAAAAAGCACTCTTTCTTAGCTGCTATAGTTTGAATATAGATATCTCTCAATGTATATCAGAGTGGAGTTTAATCTTCAGTATTAAGTACTGAAAAGGCAGAAACTTTATCTTAGTGTTAAGAAGTAGAAGGAAGGCTGTTTAGAGAAAGTCTTTGGGGTAAAGTGTCTATGACTGAATCCTAGAGGCACCATAACAAGAGAAACAAAAGAGGGTGGGTCCTGGAGAGGGGAGGGGAGAGAGGAGGGGCCAGGGAAAGAAGGGTAAAGTGCAATCCGGATATAATATATGAAACAATAATATTTTTTATTTTAAAAAGAGAAACCAAAAGACTCATAGGTGCATGGTATTCCTGTCTCTTCTGTAATACCTGAGCTGCCCCCAGAACTCTACTAACAAGAAATCCGTGTCCAAATATAACCCCTTGAATCGGACTTAAAACCATAAACTCAAGTAAACCTCTTTGCTTTATAAATTACCAAATTATAGTATCTGGTTACTAGCAACACAGACCAACATAATAACCTTATCACATAATAACAGCCCATCACTTTTGCTATGACTTTAATAGATGTAGTTCATACTGGGCCTGCACACCATTAACTGGAACCATTTTTGAAGCATGCTAACTCCTTTCAGGTTTCACAGAAGTTGTGTGCCTTCATTGAGCTTCACTTCCATCCATAACAAACTATTCAAAAACAGCATTGGGTTGCATACGTGCAGGGAGGAACAATTCACAGGGTAAACGAAGCAGCCTGACTTCTTATCTGACTGTAGGGACAGAGGAGCTAAGATCATGCCAAGCCCAACAGGACCCTGAGGTCAAGGTTCTGGGTGAGAGGCTGAGCATGCTCATTTCACTGCTTGGTAGTCATGGCTGTCAATAAGGCCCCAGGCAAGCCCCAGACATCAGGAGTGAACAGCCCCTTCTTCAGGACCGCTGGAGTCATCGATTAAGAAAACTGCGGGAGGTGCCAGCCAGTGACGGTACCCAGAGACACTGCCTCTCTGACCAAATCACTAACTGTGCAGTTGCACATATCTCCCTTGCATTGACTGACAGTGAAATCTTTTAAGGAAACAGGGTCTTTGATTTGCTTCGTGGACAGTAGTGATAAGAGAAAAAAAAAAAAGAAAAGAAAGAAAAAGATAAAAGAAACATTTTTCTGTTTCTCACTCAGTAAGGGCTGCCAGGAACCTAGAAGAAAGAAACAGGTGCTGGCAAGAGGCATGAAGCTAAATCCTGACAGGTTGCTGAGGCAGTCAGAGACACAGAGAGTAGGGGCTTTAAAGGTCATGGGAAGGTTTGTTTACACAAGCAGGAGTGGAGATTTCAAAAAAACAAAATAAACAAATGCAAAAGCAAAACTAAGAATGAGGTGGTGGGTGTGGCCACAGGCAGGCCCTTCTGATGAAAGCGGGGCTGGTTCCATCTTGGAAACGGTAGCGTACACGTATTACTGTTTTCTTCTCATGACTATGCAGTAGTAGGATGTGTCATTGTGGCATATTACCAGACTAACCAAGCCTTAAAAATAAAGTTCATGATCACATTCTTTCAGCTAGATTACCCTTTCTGGTTCTTCTCTAGCTATATTGACAGAGCAGGATTCCCCACACCATTTCATAAACTTTAAAACATGGGAGAAGATTCTTTTCACAGTGGACAATTGTTCCTGAAGAGACTTAGAACTGGTCAAAATACAGAAAATAAATAAGCGTTGAGTGTTCAACAGTAAGTGGGACATCTATATCAACCCCTCAGAGTTTAGCAAGCACGGAGGAAGAGTGGATGGGAAGAATGCAAGAGTAGAAGGAAGGAGGAAAGTGCTGTGGGACACTCTCTGGGGGTGGTGTGGCTCTTGCTGACTTGAACTTTAAGCAGCTGTGATTATCTACAGATAATTGGACCATCAACATTCTATCATGGAAGGGGGAAGGCTGCATAATGACCCTGTGCCTTGCTGAGAATTTATAAGCAATTGGCGTTTACTGGAGAAGGGAGAAACATTTTCTTCTGTGGTATACAGTTGCCTATGTGTCTGTAAATTACCCCTTGCTCATGCTCTGTAAACAACTTTAGTGAAACTCACTAGTATAAAACACGCTCGAGAACCCTCCCCCCCACCCCCCACCCCCCACCCCACCCCCCCACACACACCAATGTAAAACACATCCTTGGATGAACTAGGAGAATGGAAAACTCACTGAGAAGCAAGAGACTCCAGGCTGGAGATAAAAGACTGCAGGGTCAGAGGGCACTGGTCTTGGTCACCTGGGAGACACCCTCTGACCACATATGTAGAGAGGGGGGACCCAGAATGGCCGGTATGCAGTGTCTTGCCCTTACAGCTGACTAGAGCAGATCCCTGCTCCGAGCTCTCTGCATAAGCCTGCCACCACCCTGCTCTGAGCCTCCCCAGCTGCCTTGTGCTCAACTGAGTGGGAAGAGGCCATAGAGGAAGCCAGCCATTTGGCAGAGCTCCCACACATCCAAGGCTCAGAGTTGCACCCTGGCAAAGCTCTCAGCCATTTCTGCCTTCTTCTACTTCCCCGAGCAAAAAAGATCCTGATTGTAAACATCACTTTAAAATCATGCCATCCACCAGCCGGCTCAGCTGCAATACATCAGCCTGAATTGTACTCATTTATGGTGAAGCATTGTATATTAATGTTTTCATTGCTTATCACAGACACTGGCTTTAAAGTGCTTAAGCCAGCTGTACTGAGTTATTTATTAGGCTTTCTTTTATCCAAGTTGCCTTTTCCTTAAATAAAGTGTTTGTTTTACTTTCATATATTTAAAAATCCCTCTTGTCTCCTGTGCATCACTTCTCATTGTTGTTGTGCAGGAACCCCATATCATTATAGAATATACTCAGTGCTATTGAACTAGGAAAACTGAGGCTAGGGAAGCCCATGGAAGAACAAGGTACTGGTACAGCAGACAGTCTCTCCGTAGTCAGCTCTCTTCTTTGTTTCCCTTAGTCCCCCAAGTGAATTCTACTTCCACTGTAATATTAAAGATCCTCAGTGGTAATATACTGTCCACTGCTTTGACTTCTGAAATTAACCTATGATCTTCTTTCTTTTCCATCCTGCCCTCCAGCCATTTTGACCATTTTTCTGGTTCCATCATTATACCATCTTCCACAAATGTGACATTCTTGAACTGTCCTCCTCAGTAGGAGCTACTTAAGTTGCTGAATGGTGAGACCTCCCTTTGTTCTCCCTATGGGCCCCCAGAAGGTCATCAGCAGGACAGAAAGCTAAAGGTATGGTCTCTATAAGTTTAACATTCCAGATTTGTGACTCTAATGTTGGGAGTTGTGGGTTGACTTAATACAGTTGACAGGATGTGGTTCCTCACTCTGAAATCTGAACAAAGAGCCACATGACTCTAGCCGCACATGTAGCAGAGGATGGCCTAGTCGCTCATCAATGGGAAGAGAGGTCCTTGGTCCTGTGAAGGTTCTATGCCCTAGGATAGGGGAATGCCAGGGCCAGGAAACGGGAGTGGGTGGGTTGGTAAGCAGGGGGAGGGGGAGGGGATAAGAAAAAAAAATTTTTAAAGAGCCACAATGGCATCTATAGGAATTCTAATAAAAAGTAAAGCAAAAACTTAAAAACAAAAGATTTAAGAGAAAATCAGTCAAGAAGTAAAAAGAAAAAAGAAATAACAACTATAGTTAGAGTCTTCAGAGAAAAAAAAATAGCCATGCAACAAGAACAGGAGGCTATTGTAAAAGAGAAAACAGAAATTTAAAAAAAAAAAACTCTGAGGGTATTAAATATAGAACAAATATATTTTAAAATTGCACAGACTTCCAGAGGATAAATATAACTAATATCTAGGAATTATATAATGGGTAATATGATACAATATAGAAAAGAATGTTGAAAAAAATCAGGCATCAAGGAGATCCAAGAGCCCTTTAAAGGAAATTTTAATGAGAGCTTGGTAAATGAGCCAATTACAAAGATAAAATGCCAAATATATCTCAAAACTAAAAGGTTTTTTCACAATAGCCAGGAAATGGTATCAGCATATATGTCTATCAGCTTTTGAATGGATAATGAAAATGTGGTACATAGAAGAATGAAATATTATTCAACAGTAAAGAACAATGAAATTATTAAATTGATGGGGCTAGAAATAAAAGAAGCACACTGAGTAAGGAAACTATTTTAGTTTGAATGATAATGGCCCCCATAGGCTCATATATTTTCATATATGTGAATACTTGCCCCCTAGTTTTGGTGGCAGTGTTTGGGAAAGATTAGGAGGCATGGGTGTGTTAGGGAAGGTGTGTCACCAGGGATGGACTTTGATATTTCAAAAGACCATGCCAGGTTTTCTCTCTCTCTCTCTCTCTCTCTCTCTCTCTCTCTCTCTCTCTCTCTCTCTCTCTCTCTCTCTCCCTCTCTTTCTCTCATTAATGGGAGTGAAAACAGGGTAGTACTAGAGTCATCAGTAAGAAAGCCAGTGTCTGGAATATGTTGCCTATAAAGTTCTGGCTGAAGAGCTATGCCATCAGAACCCTGATGGAGTGGGGGCACATTTCTATCCTAGAGCACCCTACTTAATCACTACTCTTCTTCTGTTTCTGACAAAAAGCAACTTAGGGGGATTTTTTTCTTATAGCTTAAGAGATACAGTCCATCATCAATGGGAAGGCATAGGTAGGGGCAGCAGCAGAGTGAGGAGAATGTGCAGCTGGACTTCTCAAATGTTGGTGAAACAGAACGTAGAGAACATGGAGGAAGTATGGTCAAGCTATCAAACCTGGCGGCCTGCCCTCAATGACCCACTATGCCCCCGTGAGGCTCTACCTCATAGAAGTTCTGATGCTTTCCAAATAGTGCCCACCAGCTGGGAAGGAGGTGTTCAAATTCATTTTACATTCAACCCACAATATATATCCATCCAAATGAAAAGTCAACTGAGAAGAACAAGAAAAAGGCATTTAGGTTAACAAGGGTTCTAAAATCTCGCCTGCACAGAGTTCCATAAACATCTACAGAAAGAAGTCTTCCTCAAAGTACACGAGTAAAGCAGAAACCCAGGGAAAGGACAGCCACTAAAGGAGTGAAGCTTGGGAGACCCCAGAACAGGACAGAGGCAGAGCGCCCAAGGAGAGCCAGCACAAATGAAATACAAAAAGGGGTTAAGCTAAGAAGACGAACCCACATTGTTCCATCTCCGATGGGCTTGACTCAGTATACAGGACCTCTATCCCTCTGCCAGAGACTGTAAGGAAGACTAGGTGGTACATACACAGGAAACTGGGCAAAATTTCAAACTGGATAATTTCTAGCTCTTAGAAAAAATATTTTAAAAATTCACATTTGTGAATTATTTTCATAGGCAGAAAGATGGAAATGCTACAAATTTGTATAACAGAGAACTTTCCATGGCAATAGAAGAAAGCAGAGGTGATTTATTCACTATAAGGAAGCCTGTGTCCTCGAAGCCAGGTTTGTGGAGAGCATACCTGCACTAAAGCACTAGACATGCTGAGATAGAGTGGTGACAAAAAATGTGAGGCCAACTTGAGCTACATATGGAGGCACAGGAATTATTTAAGGACCCCTTCCTGGCCCTGTGCCATCCAGCATAGACATTCCCTTAATGGATCACACACACACACACACACACACACACACACACACACACAATTTCATTCATGGTCTGAATTTGAAGGAGAAAGTGCCCTTTTTAAAGACTCAGATGACATTTTTAAAAGCCCTACTGATTCTACTTCCTTGCCACCAAAAGCAACTTCAGCGATTGAAAGTTAAGATGAATTTTCCAAGCATTTGTCCAACCAGGAGGGTAGCTGGTCAGCTTTATGGAACGAGAAAAGTGTGAACTAAAAAGAAATATACTGTCCCAAAATATCTCCCACTGGCCTGAAATTTATTCCACTTCATAAACATGCCTGAATTTCCACCAATTAGAAATTCATTTCCAGGCCCCTCTTGTAAAATGTGCAAGAGTGATTAGCTTTATTTGCTGCCATTCTAGGATCTAAAATTAGGACCAATGGCTGGGCCTAATAAAGAAAAATTGATGGGCTTTCTTTTTAAGGAAAATGCCTCTTTTCAGTTCTTGCTCCTTGTTGGGGGACTGGCAGCTCCTACGAATTGCTAGATGGTCTCTGAAGAGGAGACAGTCTTCTCTGGGTCAATTCAAAAGGATAGAAAGTTCCTCTTTGTAGTGGATTAAAAGTTACTTCCTGGCATTCTCAATGGTTTGTCTATACCCTGCCCTCAACAATACAAACATCTACTCTTTGGCACCTTATCAAATATTCTAACCCAGGCTTCCTCATTCCTGGGAACTCCCGCTGCCTGCCACAAGTCTGTCAGCTGAGCAGTGCGTGAGCATTACCTTGGTAAAAATAAGACATGGCATGAGGAGTCATTTTCCACCCTACCCCCAGAATATAGTCTTTATTAAATAGCAATCTTTGATCCAAAGTAGCCCTGTGTTCTCTATCTCTAAATGCCATGGTATATCTCATAATCAGCCACCAAATGCAGACACTAGTGCATATGCCAGTAAGATTTTGCTGAAAGGACCCTGATATAGCTGTCTCCTGTGAGGCTATGCCAGTGCCTGGCAAACACAGAAGTGGATGCTCACAGTCAGCTATTGGATGGAACACAGGGCCCCCAGTGGAGGAGCTAGAGAAAGTACCCAAGGAGCTGAAGGGGGTCTGCAACCCTATAGGTGGAACAACATTATGAACTAACCAGTACCCCCAGAGCTCATGTCTGTAGCTGCATATGTAGCAGAAGATGGCCTAGTCGGCCATCACTGGGAAGAGAGGCCCCTTGGTCTTGCAATCTTTATATGCCCCAGTACAGGGGGATGCCAGGGCCAAGAAGTGGAAGTGCGTGGGTAGGGGAGCAGGGTTGGGGGAGGGTATGCGGGACTTTCAGGATAGCATTTGAAATGTAAATAAAGAAAATATCTAAGAAAAAAAGATTTACATGGCTAGAAGGACTAACTAGACATCATGCCATGATGGGGAAGAAAAATCAGAGTCAAAGTCTCAAATAAGTAGACTTTGGTTCTAGGTGGACAGGACTTGGGGTTTGGGTGCAAGAGAGTTGAATGCATGCTTTGCTGAAAAGCCAGAGGTTGTTACTCTGTATTTCACAATGAAGCTCTGCTCTGAAAATTCTAAAACCTAGCTGTATTTGTGCCCCAACTCCTCTAGTCTAAGCAGACTTCTCAGCACCTGGGAAATCTTACTTCTAAATAAAAACGACTCTCTATCTACCTGATAGTTTTATAAGAAACCAATCCGAGGTGAGCTTGAGAATGCTTGGAAGGCAAAGGACCATGCAACACTCAGAGGTGGAAACCAATGTTGGCTTCAGGTTTGTGGCAATAACCCAGATTCACATCTGGGAATTGCAGCCAGCAGGGGCTCAGGCATGCTGCATGAAACACATTTCTAATTTAAACAAAGTCCAAGGGGCAAGGATTTCAGAATCACAGTCATTGATCTTTGCTTTCTTGTACCTCTTAGTAACAAAACTCTATCTGAAAAGAGTATCCAATGAAACTCCATAAAGCTATATTTTCCCCCAAAATGTATTGATGTCAAACTGGCAAATAAAAATTGCTAACACTTCAAGTAAGCAATGTTGTGATTTAATATGTAGATGTCTCTCCAGCAGCCAAGCAAGATGCCCAAAGGGAAGAAGGCCAAGGGGAAGAAGGTGGCCCCGGCCCCCGCCGTCGTCAAGAAGCAGGAGACCAAGAAGTTAGTCAACCCTCTGTTCGAGAAGAGGCCCAAGAACTTTGGCATTGGACAGGACATCCAGCCCAAAAGAGATTTAACACACTTCGTCAAATGGCCCCACTACATCAGGCTGCAGCGGCAAAGAGCCATCCTCTACAAGCGGCTCAAAGTTCCTCCTGCCATTAACCAGTTCACCCAGGCGCTGGACAGGCAGACAGCTACTCAGCTGCTTAAGCTTGCCCACAAGTACAGGCCAGAGACAAAGTAAAGAAGAAGCAAAGGCTACTGGCCCGTGCTGAGAAGAAAGCTGCTGGCAAAGGCGACATTCCAACTAAGAGACCACCTGTCCTCCGAGCAAGAGTCAGTACAGTCACCACCTTGGTGGAGAACAAGAAGACTCAGCTGGTGGTGATTGCCCATTGAGCTGGTGGTTTTCCTGCCTGCCCTGTGTGGAAAGATGGGGGTACACTACTGCATCATCAAGGAAAAGGCCAGGCTGGGGCACCTGGTCCACAGGAAGACATGCACCACTGTTGCCTTCACACAGGTTAACTCGGAAGACAAGGGTGCTCTGGCTAAGCTGGTGGTAGCTATTAGGACCAATTATAATGACAGATATGACGAGATCCATCGCCACTGGGGAGGCAACGTCCTGGGTCCTAAGTCTGTGGCTTGCATTGCCAAGCTGGAAAAAGCAAAGGCTAAAGAACTCGCCACTAAATCGAGTTAAATGTACACTAAATTTTCTGTCCCTAAATATAATTACAAAATTTAAAAACAAAAATATGTAGCTGTACATCTGTGTGTGTGTGTGTGTGTGTGTGTGTGTGTGTGTGTGTGTGTGTGTACTCATAAGCATATACATACATTGTAAAGCGATTATCAGTACTAATTCAATTAATGCACCCATTGTCTCATCACTGTTTTATATATGTATGGTGAGAACATTTAAATGTTCTCATAGGACATTTTGGATACACAACATGTTTTTACAAAGCATAGTCACCATATGTTTTAGATCCTTTGATCTTACTCATGCCTATTCTGCTCATCAGCATTTTCCTATGTCCCTCATCCAAGCTCCTGAAAAGCACCATTGTCTTCTCTGCCTCCCAGTTTGACATTTTAGACCCCAGGTAGGAATAAGATCTTGCAGCTTTTGTCTTTCTGTGTCTCTCCTATTTTAATTTATGACCTCTGGGTAAAAAAATCTGACCTGACATGTTACACAAAACACAAATGATAAAGTTTGTCCCACACCAGTTGTGTGAAGTAACATCACTTGCCATATGGGTTGTATTCATTACCTGAAAAAAAAAGACACTTAAGAAAGGCGAAATATATCTGGGCTAAGTTTGAAGGTATAGACCATTATGGTGAGAAAACCAGAGTAGCAGAAGCAAGGGCAGCTGCTCTGCTCTCAAGAAGCAAAAACAAGCCAGGCAGTGGTGATGCACACCTTTAATCCAAGCACTCCAGAGTCAAAGGCAGGTGGATCCCTGAATTTGAGGCCATCCTGGTCTACAGAGTAAGTCAGGAAACCCTGGGCTATACAAAGAAATCCTATCTCAAACAAAAAAGAAGAGGAGGAGGATGAAGGAGAGGGAGATGGAGAAGAGAGGGAGGAGAGGAGGGAAAAAAGGAGGAGGAAGAGGAGACAATAAATTTAAAAAATTCTGGTGTTTGTCTTATTTTTTCCATTTTATTCAATCCAAGATTCCACCCCAAGGACTCACATTTAAAGGTCTTCCCAGTTCACATAATGCTACCTAGAAATCCCCCACAAACACATGGTCATAGGTTCTAGATCCTATCACACTGACAAACAAACATAAGCATCACACAGGCACGTAAAAATCACATAGAGATACAAGTAGAAACATGCCTTGGCTGCTCACCCATTGATCCTGAAGATCTTTACTTTGATAGATTGGAGTCAGAGGAGGAGGCAGGTGAAGAGCATCTCACAGGGGAGGTAGAATCGGAGACATAAAAAGGAGGTGTGCTTAATCCTGAAAACACTTTCCACAGTGAACTCACTGAGAGCAGTCTCTTTGATGATCTGGTTCCATGTGGAAATCAAGACAGAGCCGTTAGTATTGTGGTCTGTCTTTTGCCTAAATATAAGAGCGCTTTTGAGCGTCTTGGAGTTCCTACTGTATAGCCTAGAGAACTGTTGCGGTGTTCTGTAACTTCCATTTGTACACTTGTATGCCTTTCCACCCCCGAAACTGTGGAGCATTCTTCATTGATTCAACCTTGGCCTGGGGATATGTCTCAGTGGTAAAGTTCTTGCCTAGCATGCACAAGACCCTTTGTTCAATCCCCGGTACTACAAAATAAATCAATCAACAAATAAAAATACTTAGTCTGAACTTTGATTACTCTAGGGGACCTTTGTATTTTCTCTAGACAAGCTTAAAGTTCCTGCTATAAACTACCAAAGCACTTTTACTCCATTTTGAATGCCCCTTTGAATACTGCGTGGCTGTATTTTTATAGACTAATGTACCTGGGGCAGTTAGTATATAATAAACTAAAAGTGAAAAGTGTAAGAGAGAAACCGGGAGGCAGAGATATCTCTCAGAATGTCAGTGGGAACACTAAGAAAGAGTCAATTGGACTGAAGAACAGATCGACCTATTACTCTAAGCTGTAGTTAATCACAGACAGCAGCAAAGCATCTCCAATCAAGTGATAAAGTTGACAGAGAAACTTTAAAAGTTCCATGACTGTCCCTCAGCAAGCCTTATAGCCTCTGAGGCTGCAACTTTGAAACCATGATAGCATGATAGGTAATGCCAAACTAGTCTGCAGAACATTGAGTCTCCTGAAGAAACACTAAGGCCCACTAATGAACTATATGTGTATGCTTACCTTAGGTCAACAAGCCATCAGGACATTTACCAGCTGATCAAACATTTGAGGATAGCTAAGAGACCAGCTGAACTGATCAGTGAAATGAAATAATCGAATACTGAAATAAGTGGTAGTCATTTTAAGCCACAATATTTTTGTAGCAATTTGTTATTCAACAAAAATTGATGCAAACTTCCCCCTTTGCTTTTTTAAAAAATTTCTTATCATTTTTTCTTTTGTATTTTTGAGATTTTAATAAAAATTAAAATATTTTCTTTCCTCTCCTTGTTTACTTTCAAATTTTGTTTGAAAATGGTCTTGTTTTATTGTTGCTGCATGCATGTGTCTATATATATGAGTGTGTGTGAGAGGGAGTAAGTGCAGATGCACATACACATATGTATGTGTCTGTGTGTATGCATGTGTGTGAATAGATAGATAGATAGATAGATAGATAGATAGATACATAGATAGATACATAGATAGATACATAGAGAGAGACAGACAGACAGACAGACAGACAGACACCTACATATAACTTCGTCAGTCTATATAATGTTGCTGGTATGTATGTTTTCAGGATTCACCACTGGTATTGGATAATTAATATGTTCTTCCCTTGTTTAAATTTGTAAGTTCAACTCACTAAATTGTATTGGTTATGTTAGAAGTCCAGGACCATCTTAAGGGAGAAACAACCTAAATGCTAATCCCTACATCACATATCTCTTCTTGGGAAAGCACACAGATAAGTACCCATCACCTGAAACCCTCAATCAAAGTAGAAAACAGCTATCGAGGCCTCCAGAGAGCTAAATCTATACCACATACTCTTCTAAGGAAAACCTTACATCTAGCACCTCATCAAAATTTTGCAACAACCCTGTGAGGTGATGTTATTTTTCATTTCCACTTAGTAAGACACAGACATGATGTCATTGTACACAAGACACCCTAAAGTTCTATAGTGAGAACAAAACTATTATGGATGTAAGAGATTTTAGTGTAAACTAGTGATATGGACTCAGTCTCAGGACCTAAGGAATTCCAAGAGGATGTCTCGAAGAAAAGTTTTGGGAAATAGTCACCCATAGTATGAGCATGAGTGTAAGAGGAGCCAAGGTTAAGAAAGCCCAGTAGGAGGGATCTAGACCCAAAAAAATTTTGTATAAGGTCTCTAGGCCAGGTCTTAACCTTCTGAATGCTGTGACCCTTTGATACATTTCCTCATGTTGTAGTTTATTTCATTGCTACACTAAAATGGCAATTTTGCTACTGTTATGATTTGTAATATAAATATCTTATATGCAGGATGATCTGATATGCCATCCCCAAAGGGATTGCAACTCACAGGTTAAGAGCTGCTGTTTTAGGCAAAGGCTCACAGCTACCTTAGGCTTTGTGAACCACATACAGAGAACCTCACGCCCCAAGGAGTGGTTATCCATCATTTGAAGGAATATGTCTTTTCCTTCAAATATATATGGGGTATGAAGTGCAGAATTAGACTTTCTGATAATATAAGCAGTTGAGGTCAAGTTATGGGTCAGGAAAATAAAAAGGGGAGAACCGTATGTGTACCTAAATCATTAGTGGCTGCATAACTATTTCTTAACTAGAATTGCTCAATTTGTAACCTGGTTCCTATGTTTATCGTGTAGTAACCAGGGTGCAAGGTGGTTAGGGTGGACACTATGATCTCTACTTTTCAGGTGGTGGAATGCCTACACGAGGTAGGTAGGTCCTGGAAGCAGCAAAAGGCAAAGCCAAGATGCCAGCACATGGGTCCTCTTTCTGGATCCCCTATTCCCTTCCTCTCACCCTTGGCTCCTCTCCATATGTATTCTAAGAGTTGTAATCATCAGGGAGAGAGGTATATAATTCAGAGCAGAAATCAAAGCAGAGACAGGAGTGACTCATCAAAGGAAAGGCCCCAACACTTAGAAGGCCAGAGAAGGTCACTGTGTCCCCAGTTACTCAGTGACGGCTTGAGGGAAGAGATGGGAGCTGCAGCTTGATGGATTCATTCAAGCAACTCTTGGCTTCACAGACAAATGATTCTCTGAAAAGTTGCTGATGGATTCCATACAGTCATTTTTTTAGCAACAAGTTGCTTGGGGCTGATCTACAAAACATTTTGTTCCTTGATGTAATCCATTTTTAACCAAACTATGTCATGCACTAAACAAATGGTGGTGATGCTTTTCATGCTTGTTTGTTTGCTAACTTAAAACAGCAACTGCTCTAACACAGCAACAGCAGCACTACCCTGCCCCCACCACTCAGCTCTCTATACACACACACACACACACACACACACACACACACCTGCCCACTTCTGGCCAGCTTCCACTTGATGATGATGACGATGATGATGATGCTTTCATGCAAACATGGCCTTCTATGAGTGACCAGAAGAATGACCCAAGCAAGAAAACAACTAGCATCAAAAATCAGCACTCTGGAAGTAGTTTTTATTGGGGAGGGAACAAGAGAAATGGCTGAAATGGGAAGAATTCTCATTTCTAGAGTTGTGTTTGGATAATAAATTGCTGAAGCCTAAATATCCACAGATTATTCTATCTGAGTTTATCTTGTTGCGACAGATCCACACGCCGTAATCAATCACGCTGCGTATCCATAAAACAGCTTGATAGTACACATGTATTCTCCTCAAAATAAAGTTGTAGCATTTATACATAATAACTTACTGGGCTGCAGGCTTTGCCTGACGTATGCTCAATATCATCTGACGTTTTATTGGATCCCACACAAACTTTTGCCTAATACAGTCATTCTACAGAGAGATGTTAATTGAAACCCTGACTATATAAAGGGACATTTCAAGAGAAAGGGAAGGAACCGTGGCAGCCTGCTCAGGGGATATCAGAGAAGCCAGGGTGGATGAGACATTGAGGGAGATTTGAGGAGGTGAGATTTGGAGCCTCCATCTGCTGGCTAGGTAGAAAGGGGCAGTTAATTGCTCTGGCCCTCCAACTGATTCACTTACAAGCTGTGTGATACAGCCAAATGCTAAAATCCACACTCTACAGTGAGAGAGGTAGGACAGCATGGAGAGATTATAGGAGGGAGTTCTGGAGTAGACGCTAGTAGGCATGATTGGCCAGTGTGTCACAGAGAATGGAAGGCCACTTCTTCTAATTTAGGACGGCAGTTGGTGGTGGTAAAAGTGTGGCGAACAGCTCACAGCTCTCTGGTATGACTGTCAATCTCAGCTGGAACTGTAGTCCATTCATTTCTCAACACATACTAAAATCTGTACAAATATTAGCGATCTGTTGATTTACATATTCTCTCTCTCTCTCTCTCTCTCTCTCTCTCTCTCTCTCTCTCTCTCTCTCTCTCTCTCTCTCTCTACCTTACTCATCTCAGTTCCATGAGGTAGAAGGCATGGCTGTCTTGTGCACTGTGTATCTGCTGAGCCTTGCACCTTCTTGATGCTTTCCAAACAACTAATGTATAAATAACAAGTGAATGATCCTATGAACAAATCAGGTTAGAGTGCACCCCTTCTGACCTTTCAGAGAACTGCTGCAGGGTCCTACACTGGGCAGCCTTCTGACTATAGACCCTGTGTCCTGTCTCTCTTCTCATCTCCATCTGAAGTCACCACCTTGGTTTCCAGGCTCCTGACAGTATAAACAGACTAAAATTCACAGCCTATAGTCACATTGTCCCTTGTGAACAATGAAGGTGTCCCTCTGCGCTCTGCTTTGGACGGGAAAGACACAAGATATAGAGTGTGATGTGGAGGCACCTTAAGAAACCATCATGACTTCAAAGTGTCATGTCAACAATCCCCTCTGGGCTGCAGGAGTGTCTGTGCACTAGTTGTAATCAGAACACCTATGTCATTGCTAAACTTGGTCTCCTTCCTACCCTGGGCTGTGCCCTTGGAATTTCTTATTTGGTCTAAGATTTTTTTTAAAAAGGGGGGGTGGGGGCATCCATCATGCCAGAATTTTCACAGATAATTTTGCCAGTCCTTAAAGTCTAAGCCATTTGACAATGGGTTGGGTCTGTCTCTTCCTGTTTCACTTCTAAGTATAATTTCTAAATTATCTTTGAAAAGGGCCAAACGCTGGTATGGAATGAATAAATGAAGGCTTTCTGGAAACACAGTAAATCTTGGACAAAACAGGTGACTCAAACACTGAGAGTTTAACATCTGACTCTTCTAGTTTAATAACAATAAATTTGAGTTTTCCTGCCCATCTTTGGTTCAGGGAACTTTCTAACCACTAATATTTGACAGTAACACTCTCCAATTCATATTTATCCATATGGAAAAATAAGAGGGCTTAGCTAACCACATGGAATCAACTGACAACTGAACATAGAACCTGTTTGGGTTTTATCTTCATAAGAGCTTAGAAATTGGCATAGGATGGTTCCCCCGTATTCACTCAGTGAGCAGATTGTATTAGCCTTTTCTATGTAACAAAAAATGTGCCCACTATTAGTTATAGACCAGTGATGAAACACCATGATCCTTGCTTCACACTAAGTATTATTGCTTATTAATAATCACCAGTGAGTTATTTGAAGAGTCTGTAATACAGATAACTTGCCTTAGAGGTTATGTACAATGTCCTGGTGTTTAGCAATTCAGAGGTCCAAGGTTTCAGCCTCATACCTTAGTGGAAATCTTAGTGGTTAAGACTCATTCTCTCAGGTGAGTCACCTTTGCCCTAGAAAAAAATATACACACAATCAGGTTGAGTTCAGCTTCAAATTAAGGGACATTTGCCTGGGAATTGACCTGGTGCTTTGACCTCTCTGCCATGCTAGCTGCCTTGTACGGAAGCTGAATCTCACATCTTCAAATACCTATTTATTAGACTTGTTGTCATGACTGTGGGGTGAGGAAGGAGAGCCGGAGCATGCCAGGCACACACAAAAGCCAATTGATCTAATGAATCAGCTTATGGGGATAATCACCGGTGTTAGGGGTCAGGAGTCGCTGCTTTCCATAGCAGCCCTTTGTCCATGGGTAAAGCAACTGGAAATGACTTGCACTGTCCAGGACCAACCCAGATCTTAACTTAGAAGCATAGACTTGGAAATTAAGGGCAGTTCCTATGATATTCCACTCATTTCTAGCCACATATTTTCTTCCTCCTCTGAAGGGGCCACCCTGTCCCTGAAGAACACTTTGAGCAGTGATAGGGTGACCCCTGAAGCTTGGAATCATCTCACATCAGAGGGATTCTATCTGCACATGGCAGTCAGATGCATTTCCTCACCCCAGATCTGATGGCCAACAAGTCCCTTTCTCCCAGCCAGAACCTCTGCTATGCTCAGGGCATGGAGGCCTCCCAACTCACCCACTGCACACAGCCTTTCCCCTTAGTTAATCGAAAGCCAAGCTAGGAGTTTCCAAAGAAACTCTTATTAAAGATCCCTGGGAGCACAAAGAAGAGAAATAGATGAGTGCAATAACGCTCCTCATTTGAACAGCGCTGTGCAGTTTCCCGGCCACTCACACATTCATCATCCCGTTTACGCAGCATGGCTCCCATCCCCTAACTTAAGTAAAGCCTAGCTAGACATTGGCACACGCTCTGCGGGTCGTTTCTTCCTTCCCTGCCTCACTACCATTTCCCAGACCCAACCCAAAAGCCTACAACACTGACAGCCTGAATGGGGCCCTGACGGGACCCCTAAAATCTGGCTCATTTTCTTAAGGCTCCACCAGCCCCCTCCTGTGCTGGCAATTGTGTTTGGCAGCACTGGATGGTTGTCACTACGTGTACTACTTACTAAGGAGAATCATTATTTACTTACAGGACAGCACTGGACTTGGACGCTCTCAACCCCCTTGGGAAGAATGATACAGCTAAAATCACGGGACCCTTTCTGAGTGCGAGGCCGTGATTTTTATGTGCATTAACTCGTGTTGTCCTCCTTCAAAACAACAACAACAACAACAACAACAAAAAGTCCATCAGTTGGACAGTGAGAGCTCCCCTTACAGGTGACAGCAGCTTATGAAACACAAGCCATGTTTTGTGTGATAGGGTGCACTGGCTAGTTTTGTGTCAACTTGACACAGCTGGAGTTATCACAGAGAAAGGAGCTTCAGTTGAGGAAATGCCTCCATGAGATCCAACTGTAAGGCATTTTCTCAATTAGTGATCAAGGGGGAAAGGCCCCTTGTGGGTGGTGCCATCTCTGGGCGGGTAGTCCTGGTTCTATAAGAAAGCAGGCTGAGCAAGCCAGGTGAGGCAAGCCAGTAAAGAACATCCCTCCATGGCCTCTGCATCAGCTCCTGCTTCCTGACCTGCTTGAGTTTCAGTCCTGACTTCCTTTGGTGATGAACAGCAGTATGGAAGTGTAAGCTGAATAAACCCTTTCCTCCCCAACTTGCTTCTTGGTCATGATGTTTGTGCAGGAATAGAAATCCTGACTAAGACAAATTGGTACCAGCAGAGTGGGGTATTCCTGTGACAACCTGACCATGTTTTGGGGAGGACTGTGGAAGGACTTTGGAACATTGGGCTTGAAGATCCATCTGTTGTTAAGAGCTCTGTCGGATGTTGTGTAGGAGCTTGGAAGATAATGTTGAGAACACTGCAGAAGATGGAGGTCTGGTTTGTGAAATTTCAGAGGGAAAATTAAAGACTCTTCAGGGCCATTGCTGTTTTGATTGTGAAGATTCTGTACTTCTGGTTAGCTGGGGCTGAAGAATCAGCTGTGATTAACAAGATACCAGAACTACTAAAGCAAAAACTTTGCATTACTGGGACTATTGATGCTGGTTAGCTGGAGCTAAGAAATTAGAGGTGATTAAGAAGAGACTAGCATCATTGAGGTGACATCTTCTGGGAAGTGTTTTCTGAGAGCACAGTGGCTGCGTTCCAGATATAACCAAAGTTGTACCTTGTGCTGTGGCTGGACTTGGTAATATGTAAGGGTCACCCAGGTGGTACTGGTTTTGAAGGCATGAAGGAGTTGAGCAGAGCAGCTGAGGCTCGGCACTGTGAGAGGCCATGAAAGGCCATTGGTGAAGGTGCAGCCTCAGTTGCAATTGAAGGCCCAGGACTGAAGGGGTCATGCAGCGTTTTGGAGATGCCAGTATCATGAAATGACCACCAAGAGCAGCAGCAGCAGTGGAGTACAGGTATCTGGATCCGAGAGGATGACTCGTGTGCTACAAAGGGCCTGGCTGGAGAAGTGACCCAAGCCCTTGGAGGAGCCCAGAAGATCGTGAGTTGGATCCCAGACATTGGACGGTTGGAGATTGACTTTTGCTTTTGATTGTGACTGTGCCCTGATATTTTCCTCTTGAAGGAAGAAACTGTTTTAGTGGAGCCCACAGTTAAGAGACTTTTAATTGTAAAAAGACTTTGAATTTTAAAAGAGATGGATATTTTAAAGAGATTGAAATTTTAAGAATATGTAAAGACTGTGGGACTTTTAAAGTTATTTAGATCTTGGGGATGAATAAGATTGTAAGGGTTGAGGCTTACTAGTGATGTTTTTGTGTGTCAAGTTGACAAGGAGTCAATTGCACTGGCTAGTTTTGTGTCAACTTGACACAGCTGGAGTTATCACAGAGAAAGGAGCTTCAGTTGAGGAAATGCCTCCATGAGATCCAACTGTAAGGCATTTTCTCAATTAGTGATCAAGGGGGAAAGGCCCCTTGTGGGTGGTGCCATCTCTGGGCGGGTAGTCCTGGTTCTATAAGAAAGCAGGCTGAGCAAGCCAGGTGAGGCAAGCCAGTAAAGAACATCCCTCCATGGCCTCTGCATCAGCTCCTGCTTCCTGACCTGCTTGAGTTTCAGTCCTGACTTCCTTTGGTGATGAACAGCAGTATGGAAGTGTAAGCTGAATAAACCCTTTCCTCCCCAACTTGCTTCTTGGTCATGATGTTTGTGCAGGAATAGAAATCCTGACTAAGACATAGGGGGTAATCAATGAATTGGGTGGCAGGCCAAACACTGAGACTAGCCCATTTCCTTCATGGTCATTTTACTGTGTGAAGGCACACATTGAAGATGCCTTTCCCAAGTCTCTCCCGACTGGCCGGATACAGAGCTATCTGTGCAACAGTGTATCTGTTGAGGCTCAGTCTAGAGGAGTCCATAGGCAGCCTGTCAGCACCAGCCTCTTCTCCTAGTTAAAACAACATAATAGGTGCTATCACAGTGGTTGGAGCCTTGTCTAGCCCAGAGGAAATTACCTAAAAGACCTGACATCAATAAAGAAAGAAGGAGAAAAAGTCTTCAAAGCCATGGAGTTTAGAGTGAGAAACATAACATATATGGAAATACCAAAACCTCTGTGGCACTAGTCCAGTGGGGTGCACTGAGCTGTGTGCTGAATTAAGGGAATTGGGTTTTACCTGAAATTGCTGCAACACTGTGAATGGGTTTTAAGAGAAATGATACAAAAGGGACTTTCCCTGGAGTTATTTTTTTAAATTAAGTCTCTGCCTCTCATCTTCTTTTCCCATGTTTGCCTCTTTCCAATAAAAAAGTGTGTTCAAAAGGGGACCTTGATAAGTAAGACTCTGTGCTTGGTAATTAGCAAAGGTTTCACTGCCCTAGGTGGTGGGAGATGGGATGATAGTCTCTGTCCCTGGCCTTTCCCACCCCATCAGTAAGCAGAGACTTGAATCACTGAAGTTGGTTGCACCCAACTAGCTGACAAAAACCATTGTACATCCCTAACATAGCTTTCCCCTGACATAACCTTTCTAATACTCACCTACATCCTCACAACACTATCTCTATTTACAGTGCCCTACTTCTCTGGCAGTAACTGGTTCATGTCACCATCAACCAGGCTGAGTGCAGCTTAGCATCCCCTTAGAAATTGGGCTCAATCCTATCTGGGCTGTGATGTAACCACTAGACATCAAATTGTGGCCATTGCCTTCCTTGGGTTAGGATTTAGCCCCCGGACCATGATGAGCTCTGCTGAGAATTGCACAAAATTCATTTGTACAGATTGAGTATGCTATACTGCTGTCATCAGACCCCAAAAGATCCACAGTTGCTCCAAGGTTAATAATCAAGTTTGGAAGGTGCTTGCCAATCTGCACACATTGACCCTGCCACAAACCTCCAAGCCCAAAGCCAGCCCTCCCCACAGGCAGCCTGCCCAATCACATCCAGTTGACCCAACTAATGCAAACATGGCAATAATTTATTTCAGTTCAAAGAAATGCAAATTGGGTTAATATCCCTTTCTCTGAACCATCGCATATTCAGCGCAAACCAATTCATTTCCACAGCAGTGAATTTTTCTAGAAACAAATGATACTCTGCTCTGCACAATTGAAACTCGCACATTTTTTAATGTAACAAACATTTATAAACCACCCATTGCTCCCCCCATTCTTCCTTCCTAAAAATACCCATTGCAGCACCAACTTCGAGCATACAGCCTGGCATCCCAAAGTGCCATATTGTATTTATATAATGAGACTGTTTCAATCCCAGTCATCAAATTACCCTGTTTATTATTATCCCCATTTTACAGATAAAGAAACTAGGACACAAGGAGGTCAGCTGGCCTGACTTCCCCAAATCCCACATCAGGGTTGAAATGGAAGAAGTGTTTCCAGGCTTCCATATCCAGGAAAGAATGCGGGCAGGGTGGGGTTGCTTTTAGAAAATGAAGCATTTGGGTTGCCGGTACCTGTTGTCACATACAGGGGTAATGAAGATATGACTGTGTCCCCCCAAATAGTGCAGTACCTCCTCAGCCACTTCCTGTTAGCACCTCAGTCACACAAGTCTCAGTGACCACATCTAAGAGTTCTGAGAAGGCAAAAGGAGATCCTGAAAAAAAATGTGTCCACTTGGAACTGGTCTGACAGTCTGAGGCCATCAACCTTAACAGAAGCTGGCCACAGCACTCAGCCTCCCCAGCCTGGACCTTCCTCCATCCTTTCCCTCTTCTCACATTCCAGGCCAATTGCTTGTAAACCAGCAGGCCTCCCATGGGCAGTGGTTCTGCCAGTCATAATTGTCACCAATTACGTCAGCACTATCCCTCTGTCCAGATAACTCCCAGCTTATGACAGGTCAACTTACCGCAGTTCTACTTTTATAGTGCTGCAGAAGCAATAAGCATTCATAGAAATGAATTTAGATCTCCTTCTCAGCTCACAATATGCAGAAAACATCTTCCTAGCAGTACTAAGCAGAGAGGCAGGCCACAGGTTCAAGCCAGCCCCATGAACCCAAGAAAACACAGCCCGTCTGTTGACCTTTGGGGCTCCTCTTTCTTTTGTAAAACAGGGATGATAACAAACAGGACAACTTGATTCCTGGGCATCACATTGCATAAACACAATACAGCATCTCAGAATAACTGGCTGCTGGCTCTATTGTTAAGGCACTCCATAGGTTAAATGTATTAAAGATATTTTCAGCTTATAATGTTTTCAATTGCAATGACTGAGGAGCAAGGAACTCCAACCTCTTTCAAACTTGCATAGATAATTTAACCTGAGAACATGGGTCTTAATTTAAAGAACTAAGCCTTGCAGGTAAAAAATATCTTTGGCCCTCTTCCAGCACTACACAGAGGAATCTAGAAACTTCTTGGGGTCGGCCAAGGTTCTATGTCCACACAGGTACCTCCTATCCAATAGCTGCCCATAATCTGCCAGCTGCAGGTTCAAATATTTGCCTTTGAATCAGCACATGCGCGCGCGCGCGCGCGCACACACACACACACACACACACACACATACATCTGCACAGAACATGCCCCTATGGAGGTCCAGCTTGAGGTTTTCAGCACCCTGGGCCTGGATGGGGTCAGCCAGCGGTTGTGTGAGATGCATGGCATCAGCACTGTCCCACAGCAGGGTGAGTTATTAATAAACACGCTGCTTCGAGCATTTGCTCACGATTGTTTGATATTTCAGTTTTCAGTAATTTTCTCAGTTAATAATTTATTAAATGGATTATTTGTCATTTCAATTTATTAAAAATTGATAAAGGGCTCATTTCTTTTTTCCCAAGCTAGGACACAGGAGATATATACAGGCCAGAACTCAAATTAAAGGCTCCATAATCCCCTTCCTTCCTTTTTTTTTTTCTGTGTAGCCACCACCCACTAAGGACCAAAGGTCCCTTTCCTGGAGTCAGTTGAATGACAGGACTGAAGAGGTAAGTCCCCACCACTCCAGCTGTCTGCACATACAGGGATTCTTAGCTCAGATAATTTCTCAAGCCACAGAGAAAGCAAAATCTCAGCCTTCAGTTTCTCGGCCCAGTAGGGAAAAGGCCTAACACACCACTCATTGTGAGAACTTACAGTCATGCTCAACACAGCCATCTGATGTCTGCTTTCCTCGAGGGCAAAGCCAGTCCTGGCCATCCCCCTACCTGGCCGTGGTTGCTATGAGTTCATTAGTACCTTCAATGTTCTGATTGTCTTGCCTGTGTTTAGGGGATGAGCAAGCAAAGGCACTTGAGGGGAGAAAGCTTATGAGAGGACTCTAGGCTTAGCCTTCCAACATCCTCCATGTCCTGCCTTCTTGGTCTCTCTACCCAAGACCCACTCTTACTTGCTTGCCCCTTCTGCCTTTCTTTCTCCTGTTCCAGGTTCTTTGTTTCTCTTTCCTGTCACTCTCTTCGTATCCTTTTTTTTTTTCTCTTTTCAACTCCTTTTGCTTTGTTCTCTTGTCTTTGTGGCCTCTACTGTTTCACCAAGTGTTAAGCTCTGCCCCCTCCCATGCTTCTCCTGTCCGTGAACTAGGGCTTAATGCAATGGCTATAGAGATTTGTTACCAGTGTCCTGGGGTCACCATGGCTCTTTAGATGTTTTCAAGCTGAGAGCTGAGTCTCAGGCTCCAGGACATATGCATGGGTCCTACCCTCTGCTCTCAGAGTGTCTACCCTATCACAGCTGGAAGAAACAAAAGTGTCTTCTAGACCAGAGATGGCACTGGTAAAGGTCCACCCAGGCCTCAATAGACACACAAAGGGCAGAAAGAAAGGAGAAAAACCTCGTTTGGCAGGTGGGTGCCTGGAACAGCTACAGTTCTCAAAGTCACTTTAGCCACGAGCGTGCGGTCATCATTTTGCCATCTCTGTCTGTTCGCAGGCTCCTTGAGATCCTGTGTATCATTGCTTCCTAGAGCACTTTCCCCAGGATGAGTTTAATGGCCTTATAAAAGTCACATTGTGCACAAATTGGGAAGTTTCTGAAGCACCAAGCTAGCTCTCATGCATATACACTCACAAAGTTCCCGCAGCCAAGCAGAGAAGGCAATTCCAGACACAAAAACATCCTTGGGTAAATTACTTCCTATTAGTATGTCACATATTTCTTAGATATGACTGTAGTTCCAGGAGGTGACAGCAGCAGTTGACAATAAAACTTTGCACTCCTTTTTATTTATATTTTCCCAGCCTTTCTATTTTGCTTCTTAGTTGTTTGGCTTTTTTTTTTTCCTTTTCCCTTCTATGGTGCATAACAGTACATCTGGCTCCTCCTCTTGGCTTTGGGAAAACAATGACCCCAAAGCTTGCTGGATTCTCTCTCTGTGAGGCTATCCAATACATACAATGCCAAGAGCCAAGACGGAACTTGCAATAAAAGGTGTCATAGCATCATTTAGACAGAAAACTAGGGTGCTCCCACAATTGTTCACATTCTTCCCCTAGCCACAAATTATTTTGCCTCACTTCAAATCCACATTCTCCAGTCAACACCAGGCCATGGTTGTATAAGGTAAAGGACAGAAAGATCACACTGGTTCATGTCTAGCTAATGGCTATGCTCCACCAAGTCTATCAGCCCTGTCCAAACATCAACATTGTCATCTTCAAAGTTCACATTCAAGAAACCTACAATCAAATTCCCAAAAAAAAAAACTGTACAAAAACCTCTCCAATTAGTCATGCTAACAAACAAAAGTTTCAGTATCAAAAATGGGTCACCTATTTTTTTTCAGTTGTGGTCTGTGGGGTCCCAAATACTACAGACTATCGCCATTACTCTTGGTTACAACAGTGGGCTATGTGCTAAGAACACTACTGGAGGAGAAAAGCCACAATCTTCTTATCCATTTGTGAGTGCTATAAGCTAAAATAATGAGTGACCTAACAAGTGGTACTCGCTGATGTAAAAGTAGGATGAATGTCAAAGAAGCAATGAAAAAATCCTGTATTGAATTCAAAGCCCACTTTATGACATGGATCTCATACCTAATACCATTATTAAAGCCAAAAACCTATGTACAAGTATGTTATAGCTCCTTTCTTAGGGACAATGTACTACTATGATTCTGCTAAGAAGTTTTAGAATTAAAATGACTCCTAATGACTTTTTGCTATACCCATAGATTAGTGCATCTCTCAACCATCATAAGAGAAGCTGCTTCAGGATCCAGCAATACCTCTCCTGGGCATATATCCAGAAGATGTCCCAAACGGTAAGAAGGACACATGCTCCACTATGTTCATAGCAGCCTTATTTATAATAGCCAGAAGCTAGAAAGAACCCAGATGCCCCTTAACAGAGGAATAGATACAGAAAATATGATACATTTACACAATGGAGTACTACTCAGCTATTAAAAAGAATGAATTTATGAAATTCCTAGCCAAATGGATGGACCTGGAGGGCATCATCCTGAGTGAGGTAACCCAATCACAAAGGAACTCACACAATATGTACTCACTGATAAGTGGATATTAGCCCAAAACTTAGGATACACAAGATATAAGATACAATTTGCTAAACGCATGAAACTCAAGAAGAATGAAGACCAAAGTGGGGACACTGTGCCCCTTCTTAGAATTGGGAACAAAACACCCATGGAAGGAGTTACAGAGACAAAGTTTGGAGCTGTGACGAAAGAATGGACCATGTAGAGACTGCCATATCCAGGGATCCATCCCATAATCAGCTTCCAAACGCTGACACCATTGCATACACTAGCAAGATTTTGCTGAAAGGTTCCAGATATAGCTGTCTCTTGTGAGACTAGGCCGGGGCCTAGCAAACACAGAAGTGGATGCTCACAGTCAGCTATTGGATGGAACACAGGGCTCCCAATGGAGGAGCTAGAGAAAGTACTCAAGGAGCTAAAGGGATCTGCAACCCTATAGGTGGAACAACATTCTGAACTAACCAGTACCCCGGAGCTCTTGACTCTAGCTGCATATGTATCAAAAGATGGCCTAGTCGGCCATCACTGGAAAGAGAGGCCCATTGGACACACAAACTTTACATGCCCCAGTACAGGGGAACGCCAGGGCCAAAAAATGGGAATGTGTGGGTAGGGAAGTGGGGGGGGGAGGGTATGGGGGACTTTTGGGAGAACATTGGAAATGTAATTGAGGAAAATACGTAATAAAAAAATATTTAAAATAAAAGAGAGAAGCTGCTTCATGTGTTAGATGGCAGTTAACACAGAGGCACACAACTGGTCAATATGCAGAAAAATGGGGACATGATCAGCCATAAATAGGACATCTTTTTATATCATGCTCCTCCCCTCAACGCTTGAGGATAATTGCAGTAGAGGGGACATAAAATTGTAAAAGCTAGAGGTAGTGAACGACTACCAGGAAACAGCATTTTCTGAATAGAGCACAGCAGTTACAAGCATAAACTCACAGCAACTGTGAGAGTATGCACGAGATCTGTGCAAGCTCAAGCCAGACTGGATTCTAGCATGGACTGGGAAAGGTGAACATGAATCCCCACCCTTAACAGAGGAACTATTGGCATTTGGTAATTGCTGGGAGGAAGAGGGTCAGTTTTCCATAAGAGTACGACCCTGGCAGCTCAACAATGCAGCTCCAGCTTCCCAGAATATTTGTGCAGTACAAGTTGAGTTAGAGGTTTTAAGAAAGATTGGAGAGAGAAAAAGAGCAAACATGAAGTTGTGTGAGTAGGCAGAAGTAAGAGGAATTAGAAGAGAGGATGATGAGTATGATCAATATATATCGTACGAAGCTATAAAATTAACAAAAATACTATTTTAACGTCTCAAAACAAAGATGCGGTTCTTTGCCAACATTGCCAACATTTTATCTGGATAGAGAGTAAGAAGTAAACCTCTGGCTAAAATATCCATCAGGAAATTGGTAATGTCAATCAAAATATTGTCCTAAGAGCTAAAGAAGTTCCTCCAGCCAGTTTTTGGACTAGGGTAGAGTACATGAGTGTCTCTGGCTTGTGTTAACATTCACCATATTGAGCACTAGGTCCTCATCTTCAGCCCTGCACTATATTCAAGAACAGACATATTGCAGTGCCTGCGAATATTGACAATGCCTGCCAAGCCCAGGGACCCGTGGGAGCCTCTATGTTCTCCAGGGATGGTTGCAAACATATCCAACTTTTCAGCTTTATAATGTAGTCCCTCCTCCCACAGTGCAGAAGATTCCAAAAGCCACCCTGTCCACCTGGGCTTTGGATCTCAGACCCCATGGACCCTTTGATTCCAACTCACTCAGATCCACGAGCCTGGTCCTTATAGTTCTCATCCCCAGCACAAATTAGTAAGCTAGTGGTAGCCCTTTGGCTGCTCCTTCCCGGTGGAACTCAACTCATTCTGACCCTCAGACACCCAAGTCTATGCAATCGCCTTGCTCACATTCACAGCAGAAGAGGAGGTTTGGTGGCCCTGGAGTGTTGTGATACTGCCCCTAGAGAAAGAGAAAAATCTAGCCTCTAAAAGAAACAGAAGAGCTGAGGAGATAGATTATTAAAATAAAATCCTTGTCTTGACAACACAAACACCAGAGTCTGATATCCAAAAACTATGTTACAAAAAATACACAAAAATAAAAACAAAACCAGGCATTGTGGTGCATACACTTGCAATCCCAGCACTGGGGAAGTAGGGACAGATGGATCCCCGGGGCTTGCTCTTCAGCCCATCTAACCAAACTGCTGAGTTCCAGGTAAAAGTGAGAGTCTCTGTCTCAAAAAGAAAAAATGTGGATGGTGTCTAGAGGAACATCATCCAAGGCTGACCAATGGCTTTCATATACACACACTAACATGCATACACATGCACTGTTAGTTGGTAAATTAAGCATCAGCACTGTGAATCAGACAGTTCTGTGGTCACTGCTATGGAAACAGTGAAAGTGGGATAGCTTTTGAAGTGCAGAAGACAAATAAATAGGGACAGACTATGAACAAAGGTTAAAAGAGAGAAGAGGCATTGTTGTCTGTAAAGGCTATAGCATGGTGACTGTCATTATGTTTTAATTTGTAAGCTAAAGTTTTAGTTTGTAGTGCTGGGAATCAAACCTAAGACTTTGCACACAGTAGGTAAGCCACCCTTGGGTCCTTCACCGGAAGCTTTGATACATCTTTAGACCCATTATAACAGTGTGGGAAAACCATGTGACCACCAAAACAAATTTTAACACTGCTATCTAAGCCCCTGGTTGTGAACTGTCCTCTCCTGTGCCTCTTTTTGTGGTCAATGTAGATGCATCGTGAATATTTTAGGACCCTGTAGACCTCAATTCTCTACCACTTATAATTCAAAATTGCATCTCCCCCTGCCTTCTCCCAGGACTCTTAATTTCTCTTCTCTCTCCACCATTATTTATTTAAGCCTCCTAACTGTATTATTTATTTTAACACCATATCTGTATTATTTATTTTACTGTAGCTCCATTACGATATTATTTAAGTCTATAAAATAAAGCTTTCTCCCTTGAACTCTCCGTGCAAAATAAAATTGTATTGTACTGAAACACTCTTTGAAATGCCCTTCTTTGCCACTGGGTAATAATAATAACACTTTGCATTTATACAGTACCTTTCATCCTGGGATTATTTAAGTCTGCAAAAGCAGTTTGTCTGAATTCTCTATGCAAAAATCAAGTTGTATGCTAATACTCCTTGAGATGCTCCTGATTTCTCACTGCTCGCTAGTAAAGAAAAAATGATCTTTGTGCACAGTGTTCTGTCTTTCTCCATATATGAAACCCAAAGCAGTTGCCTCACTGATGTTTACCTACACCATTATGGCAGAAAAGGCATGGCCTCTACTACTTGAGTATTGAAAGGAGAGCAACAAGAAGACTCTCAGAAAGGGAATGTCTGGAAACCAGCAAACCCTGGGAGGAAGCATGTCCACCATTCTACCTGACACTTCTCCACCACAACAGCTTCTCACTGCCTACTTCCCCACCTACCAGCATGTAGCAAGTGGACACTGATGGAGGTCTGGAGCTGGGCTTCCTGATAGAAACCTCTCACTCCAAGTTCCACACTCTGAACCAGTTTCTTCCACTCTAGACACTTCTTTTGGCCACCTTCTCAGCATCTATCCATACCACCATGGTTTTCTCAGGTTCTACTCACATCTCAAGTACTCCTTTCTACTCCATGACACCTGTCCATCCTTGACAGCCTCTAGGTTGATCTCCAGAAAAGAATATTTTAGCCACTTAAAGTTGATACAACAAATACCATAAATTAGTTGTCTAATAGGTGGTCTATAATTCTAGTGGCTAGGAGATCTAATATTAAGGTGTTCTACACCCTGTGCCTTATGAAAGGTCACACTCTAATTTGCAAATGATGTCTTCTCATTGTGTCCTCACATACTGAATGACTTTCCCAACTTCCTCTCTCTCTCTCTCTCTCTCTCTCTCTCTCTCTCTCTCTCTCTCTCTCTCTCTCTCTCTCTCTCTCTGTGTGTGTGTGTGTGTGTGTGTGTGTGTGTGTGTGTGTGTGTGTGTGTGTGTGTGTGTGTGTATGTGTGTGATAATGCTAGTAAGGTAATAACTTGCTGGGTGGATTCTCACCTTCCACTATGTGGGTGGGTCATAGGAATCAAACTTTGGTTGTTAGGCTTGGCAACAATCACATTTGCCCACCGAGCTATCTGATCACACTCCTTTCGGCTTATTTTACAAGGGTAAATAATCCCCTTAGCTAATCCCACTCCTGAGAGTTCCAGGCTTGTGAGCTAATAACCTGACCAAAGGCCCTATCCCCAAATACCATGAAGCTTAGTGTTTCTAACATGAATTTTGGAACTATATGTACCCTCAGACCTTATCAAAAGGCTCTGATAACCCTTTAGATTCTTCACTAATGATAGCAGTATCTATCATGTTCTTTGGGGTTTGAGGAATGCATAGGAGTAGTTTAATTTTGTTTTGAAGTCAACTCACACAATCTCTCACTCTCTATCTCTGATTGGCCTGCATTCTATTTGTAGTTTCAGTGAGCCTCTAAATTATAATCCTACTGCCTGTGTTTCCATATTAGCACCCACACTTGGGTGTCCATTTTTTCTTTTTCATTTTTTTTAATCATCTTGGACTTTAAGTTCCAGGCAACATATTTTGGAGGTAAGTTATATTTATTCTCACAGTTTTTCACTGTATCTTTTAATACACATATTAGTGTTCATTTTATTCAATAAATTTTCCTTGAGTCCTGTATTACTTTTCACATTGCTATGACAAAAAAATAGAATCTGACATAAGGATGGAGAGCTTGTTTCAACTTCCAGTTCAAAGGGATGAGCAGAAGGCATGGCAGCAAGAGTCTGAGGCAGCTGCTCATATGAGCCACAGTGAAAAAGCAGAGAGTAGGAACGAATGGTGTTCATGATTTTGCTGCTTTGTATTCAGTTCGGGACCCTGTTCCATGGGATAGTGTCACCAAAGGTTAAGATCTACCCATGTCAAATAACTTAATCTAGATCTAGATAATTCCTCAGAAGCATGCCCAGAAGTGGGCTCCTAATGATTCTAGGCCTTGTCAAGTTGACAAGAAATATTAACCAGCTCACAGATCTATTGCATCCCTTTTGGTCCTAAGACTCTGGCAATGCTGTAGCTAAACTTCTTGTGGGAAAATATATCCATCAACAATCTATAAAACTCAGCCATAGCATGTCTCATGAGCTCTTCCTCTCAAAGCTCTGAACACAGCCTGATGTACAAAGCAGGAAAACAGAAGATACTTTGTACTTGACTTTACAAAGTTAATGATAAGGGCTTGATACAGCTTAGATGGTAGACTGATTTCCTAGCATGCACAAAGCCCTGAGTTCTAGCCTTAGCACTGTATAAACTGCATAATGGAGCATCCCTTACGGTCCCAGTACTTTTGAAGCAAGGGCAAGAGGATCATAAATTCAAGGCCATCTTTAGCTACATAGTAAATTCAAGTATGGCCTGGGCTACATGATACCCTGGCTTTAAAAGGGTGTGTGTGTGTGTGTGTGTGTGTGTCTCTGTGTGTGTGTGTCTCTGTGTGTGTGTGTGTGTGTGTGTGTGTGTGTGTGTGTGTGTGTTGTGTGTGTAAGAGAGGGAAAGGAAGGGGGAGAGAGAGAGAGAGAGGTTCAAAAAATTCAAATAACCCCACTAAAAATGGGGTACAGAGCTAAACAAACAATTCTCAACTGAGGAATACCAAAGGGCTGAGAAGCACATGAAAAAATGTTCAGCAACATCCTTAATCATCAGGGAAATGCAAATCAAAACAACCCTGAGATTCCACCTCACACCAGTCAATGAGGTAACCCAATCACAAAAGAAGTCACTTGTTAAGCATTCACTGATAAGTGGATATTAGCCCAGAAACTTAGACTACCCAAGATAGAATTTGCAAAACACAAGAAAATCAAGAAGGAAGACCAACGTGTAGATATTTCATTCCTCCTTAGAATAGGGAACAAAATACCCATGGAAGGAGTTAGAGAGACAAAGTTTGGAGCTAAGATGAAAAGATGGAGCATCCAGAGACTACTCCACCCGGGGATTCATCCCATAATCAGCCACCAAACACAGACACTAGTGCATATGCCAGTAAGATTTTGCTGAAAGGACCCTGATATAGCTGTCTCCTGTGAGGCTATGCCAGTGCCTGGCAAATACAGAAGTGGATATTCACAGTCATCTATTGGATGGAACACAGGGCTCCCAATGGAGGAGCTAGAGAAAGTCCCCAAGGAGCTGAAGGGGTCTACAACCCTATAGGTGGAACAACAATATGAACTAACCAGTACCCCCAGAGCTTGTTTCTCTAGCTGCATATGTAGCAGAAGATGGCCTAGTCAGCCATCATTAGGAAGAGAGACCCCTTGGTCTTGCAGACTTTATATGCCCCAGTACAGGGGAACACCAGGGTCAAGAAATGGGAGTGGGTGGGTAGGGGAGCAGGGTGGGGGGAGGGCATAGGGGACATTCGGGATAGCATTTGAAATGCAAATGAAGAAAATATCTAAGAAAAAGTTGAAAAAAAAGTTCAAAATAATTTAAACTCTTTTTTTTTTGGGGGGGGGGGGAAGGGGTCGAGACAGAGTTTCTCTGAATAGCCCTGGCTGTCCTGGAACTCACTCTGTAGTCCAGGCTGCCCTCGAACTCAGAAATCCGCCTGCCTCTGCCTCCCAAGTGCTGGGATTAAAGGCTGCACCATCACTGCCCGGCTCTGTCTTAGCTCTTAAAGAGAATTTTTAGAAAGTTTCCTTAAAACTGAAAGGGGCTGAAGAGATGGTTCCATAGTCAGCAGCAAAAATTGCTCTTGCTCTTCAAGATGGTCAAGTCCTATTCCAAGACCCCACATTGGTGTTTCACAATTTCCTGTAACTCCCACTCCAGGACACCTAAAGCCTCTGGCCTCTGCAGGTGCTGGTGCCTATATTCACATACACACACACATACACATAACTAAAAGTGAAATAAATCTTTTTTAAAGGTAGTTGCTTCAACTTCTAACTAGTCATCAAATCCCTATCCTTAAGTGCTTTGGGAACTGATGTAACTCTGTTACAGAGGTACACCACCATGAAGAGTCTGCACACTCCATCCCTCATGGGCTGCCATCTTCCAACATCACTGATAAAGCAATAGGACAGTCATTCAAAGTGCCAGCACCATGCTCAACCAGCAGGAGCAGCTCACTGAGCCACAGTACAGCAGGGTTTCCCATCCTGAAGCTCTGATCCCCACTATGAGTGATGTGCCTGTACAGGAGGCATCTAACCTCCCCAGAAGTTTCTCCCCTTGAGAAGATCTTGGAGCATAGGAAAGAGTGCCTCGTCTTCTAAGGTGGGTAAACCAGGCCCAGACATGTGACAGCCTTCAGCACAAACACTGACAAATCACTCTCATATTCTCTTCCCCTCACACCCTTTGGCCTGCCCCTACTGTTCTCGCTCTGTCCCATGTGCTCTCTGTATATTGTGTGGTGCATCCTCTCAGTCCTTTGTTCCTCCCCATTCTGTCTCATCCTAACCAAAGTGCAAGAAAATGACGGTTCTTACCTTATTTTGACTCCATCCTAGCTGACCAAAAGAAAAAAACATGGTCAATTTTCAGTAAAGATTACTCTCAAGCAATGGGTTTTGCTGAGTGGAATATATGAAGCTGTTATAATTGTCATTGTTTTTCTGTATTACTTTTAATTTTTCATATTCCAGTTGTTACCTGCCACCAGGCACTGTTCCATTCTCCCACAGTTCCTCATCCCATTCCACCTCCCGCTGTCTTCAAAAGGATGTCCCCTACCCTGCCAAGCCTCCCTACTCTCTGTGGCCTCAAGTCTATCAAAGATTAGACACATCTTCTCTCACTGAGGCCAGACCAGGCAGTACTATACTGGATATGTGTTGGAGGCCTCATATCAGCTCCTATATGCTGCCTGGTTGGTGATTCTTTTTAATGGATAACAAGAGCAAATCTGCTCTTCTCCAGCTCCATTGATTTCTACCTAGTTTGCTCCTTTTCCTACAAAAAAAAAATGTAGCACTTCTACAAATCTTCCTATCATGCATCCTACCTCAGTACCTGTTTGGGGCCCATTATTACATTAAAAAATTAAGAAAGCAATAATAGGAAGCCTACATCCCCCTTCATGCAAAAACAAGGTCTATTTTGGGAGATGTATAAGGCAGGAAAAAAAGTGTGAAAATTGTATTGGATGAATACGGGGTCCCCAAGGACCATAAAAGTGTGATCTCCTAAACTAGCTCTGCCAAGGCATTCTGGCATTGAGGACCAGTTATAGGGGTAGGGAGACAGAGCACACTAGTCTGGGAGCAGTCCAAAGATCCTGTGATGAGCAAACGATGCTGAAAAGCTACAGTAGTCTCGAGTTTCCAGAACTGGGTCAGATCTTGAAGAACTTTCTGAGCTCCACTAAAGAGTGAGGACTTTGCCCCGAGGTTATGAGAAAATATCAAAGCTGCTGAAATGAGAGGATGGCATGAACAGACACAAAGAAAGCGCCAATGACTGCTGGAAGGAAGCCCAAGGGACCTGAGGGGGGTGAGGGAGAAGAAGGCCCGTGAACAAACAAGAGAGGATTTGTTTATGGAATACTGTTAAAATGTTTCTAAAAATAATTGTGTATGTAGAAACCACTAGAGATGTCCACAAAAATAACTGTTAGTGCCAATAAACTCAGCAAGTTAGATACAAAATCAACATATTCTATGTACTAAAAAGAAGCAATGGGTTGCATTTCTATACACTAACGATGAGCAAGGCAAAAGACAAGTCATAAAACAATTCATTGTATTAAAAACGAGAAGGAAAATTGAAAATAAACTTAACAAAGGAGGCACAAAAGATTTATCATGCTAAAGACAAAACAAACAAACAAAAGGAAAAAAACAGAAACTAAAGAAACTGGTCAAAGGAAATGCATCTTATGTTCACAGAACAAAAGCCTCTGTGTTTACTAACATGTAGAACATTACCCAAAGTGCCTACAGGTTTGCAGTGTGATCACTATCAATATCAAACTATCAATGGAACGTTGTAAGGAAACAGAAATTTTCACTTTATATAGTTAGAAGGAGAATCCAAACAACCAAAACAACTTTGAAGAAACTGAAAGTCTTACACTTTCATATCTCAAAACTCACCACAAAACTACAGGAATCAAACACTGCGGAACAAGAGGAAAAATAAGAACAAAAACACTATGTACACTCTGATGTACATCGTGACCTCATAAACCCTCGCGTGTGGCTCAGTTATTTTGGACCAGGATGCTAAGACCATTCAATGGAGATTTCGAAGACTCTTCAAAATATAGTCCTGAGAATCAGAGACTATGACTTGCTGAGTCCTAAATGGGGCATACATATCACACCCTCGACCCCAGGCTCCGCAACCTTCTCCTAGGAAGTGAGGGCAGAAGTAGTACAAGAACCAGTGGTAACTCAAGGGACTTTTGGGATAGCATTGGAAATGTAATTGAAGAAAATATGTAAGAAAAAAAAAAAGAAAAAAAAAAAAAAGAAAGAAATCAAAGTTTTCCAGGCAGAGGAAGGCAGTCACACAAAGAAACAGACAGTATATGTGACAGCATGCTGAAGACCTGCACAAGTTTAAAATCGGAAAAAAAAATCCCAGTGTAGACAGGAGGTGTGCACGAAGCCCCACTCCTAACTCAAGAGTTCCTAGCAACTGATAGATGTTAGGAGAGGAAGTCTTCTTTAAGAATGTGACTCCAGATGGGTTGACCACACTCTGGAGCAGGCGGGTTGACCACACTCTGGAGCAGGCCTCACTCCCTAAAGTAGCTAGGCAACGCAAGCTGGATTCTATGGGTTTACAAATACAAAGATGAAATCTAGAAGTTGGTTAGATGGCAAGGTGAAAGTACAGAGTGGATCTGAAAAGAGTTGGAATAGTGAGGTGAATATGATTATGAATATAGATGTGAATATGGAAGTATATTGCATAAAATGTTCAAAGAATTAATAAAATATATTTTTGAAATATAGTAGTGCTGGATAATATCCACAGTGAGGAAATGAAGTTTGGCTTTTCACCCCAAGTTATCCAATCTAGAACTATTTATTAAATTAGAAGACAACAGAGAAGAAGCTTTATAACGCTGGATCCATCAGAAGTTTCTTAGAGATGAAATATTAGATTTCTCATAACTAAGTATTCCCGTGTATCAGAAAACACTATCAATAAAGCACACTGACAGTTCATACAATGTGATAAAGTATTTGTAAGAAACATATCTGATAAGGGGTTGATATCTAAACTACAAAAAGTATCTCTACCATTCAAAACTACTTGACTGAAATGAACAAAGGATGGAAATATTTCTCAAAGTCAAGTCTATACACAGCCAAGAAGCACATGAAAAAAAGTAGTCCTGCCTCTAATTGTTATAAAAATGTAAATCAAGACCATGGTGACATATCCTCACGTACTGAACTACAGAGTGAGTTCAAGGCCAGCCTAAGCAACCAGTGACACCCTCTCTCAAAACAAAGATGACAGGGGCTATAACTAGGTAATAGTGTTTGTCTAGCATGTGTGGGGCCCTGGGTTCAGTCACCACTGGAAGAAACAAAGCTTTGTAAGAAAATGGAGAAACTGGAATGTATACATATATATTATCTGTGTGTTGGTGGGAGTGGCTGACTGTATAGCAGCTGTGGAAAGCAGTCTGGTACATCCTCAGAAACAGAATCACTCTATGATTCAGTAGTTTTGCACTGGACTTTGAGAGGCAACAAAGGACTACCCAGTGCTACCCACTGATCTGTTGTGACAATGCTGAGCGTAGTTCTATTTTTGGCTCACACTTTCAGTTTGAACTCCATGGTGACTTGGTCTCATGGAACTGAGCTGAGGCCATATATCAGAGTGGAAAGGATGTGATGGCTTACCTCCAGACATCCAGGAAACAGGCAAAGATAACACACCAGAATACCTATTAACCTCTTCTTCCAACTAGACTCCACCTCCTAGCTTCAACCTCTCGAGATGAATGTTACCAACTCATGAGGCTATCAATTGTTAGACCATTGATTTGGTCAGAGCTCTTATGATAAAATTACTTAACAACGCATTTGTCTAAGCATTCCATTAGAAGCAAAGATTCTGACAGACACATGGGCCTTCAGGGGACACATACAAACCATGACCCCCAGCAGAATTGAAAGCAGGTTCATAAAAATTTCCTGCATGGTCATACTCACAGTCTCAGGGTATATAATAACCAAAAAAGTGGAAATAAGTCAACTATCTACTGGGAGATAAGTAAATAAATAAATGAAGTATTAAAATAACAGAAATTCTAACACATCCTAGCATTTTGCTAGGTGAAATAGGACAGTCACAAAGATAAACACTGCCTGGTCCACATCTATGGCATACTGAATATACAGAAACAGAAAGCAGAATGGTTGCTAGGCACTGGCATGGAGGAGAGCTGTCGCTTAATGGGTAGAGTTTCAGTTTTCCCATTCTTCAGATGAAGAGCTCTGGAGATCGGCTGCAAAGTAATGTGAATGTGCTTAGCACTGCCCAGCTGTGCAGTTAAACATGATTAAGAGGGCAAATTTCATGTTGTGTGTATTTTACCACAATTTTTAAAAAACCATAATGCCTTTGAGAAAAATTGTATTTCTGAAAGAATGCTACTGGTACTCAGTTTTGCCTCCAGATCTCAATGCCAGATCATTTTCTTCTCTTGTGCAATGTGAGGCATATTGCTAACACCCTCCCAAGAGTACACAGAGTGATGGACAGGGCTGACCAAGAAAAGGAGAACCTAAGGTCGTCCTCACCATAGCTAAGAGCCAATCATAGAGGATGACTTCAGTCTCGTCACCAAGTAAGCCAGGAAGTCTTCCACTCCTCCTGTGGTTTCAGTGTGAAATGTCCCTCACAGTCTTATGTATTGAACATTTAGTCTACAGATGGTAATGATGTTTGGAAAGATTGTGAAACCTTTAAGAGGAGTATAGCCTCTCTGGAGGAAGTGGGTTACTAGGGGCTTATAGCTCAGGCCAACTTCCTCTTGCTAACTCCTGGAGCAACATGACCAGCAATGCTTCTGCAGCCATGCCTTTCTGGCCATGACTGACTATGTCTCTCTTTAAACTATAAGCCAAAATAACCCCATCCTCCTTTAAGATACCTTTCATCAGGTATTTTATCACATACATGACTAATAAAGTCCTTAGAGGTGAGTCCCCTCAGCTGCCCTTGCTCTTCACATCATGATAGAAATGAATTGAGAACTGAAATCCTGCAAACATCTTGCCTCTGACCAGAGAGAGAGCAAGGCCTGAACTCAGCATCTTCCATCAGTATGACTCTATTCCCAGGGCCTCATGTCCATCTTCCGAAGAAGGAAGCAAGACTGAAGAGAAGACCACAGGACAGGAATCCATTGACCTGTGTAACAAGTAACATATACCATTCTCCATGGGAACTAGAAGGTATATGGATTCATTCATCCAGACCAATATTCTGGGATAACAGTAGTATAGACTCCCACTTCACTGACCTGCACTGATACTTGTTTCCCTGGATCTGTTTCTCTCTGAAGATCCAAGAAGGAGCCAGAAGACCCTACATGTACCATGACATGTCTCACGGGCTTTATAAAGAAAATTCCTCCAAAGTCTCATCCGAAGCTTGCTTTTGACAGGCACTGAGGTTTGGTTTTGATGCGCTTTTCTTGGCCCTAATGGGACATAGATTTATATCAGACTTGACTACTGCTAAGGTTGAAAGCAGCAGCTCATACCCTGACAGAATCAGCAATAGGAAGTGTGCTCCAGGAAGGGACAGGAAGTGTGTAGCCAACACAGGACTGACCAGGGGTGATCAGCAATAGGAAACTGAGTCTCCTTTGCTCAATCATCTTTTGTATGTACAAACTGAGAGTAAAGGACTGAGTCCATGTGGATAAGTGCATGAAATTCCCGACCCTTTCTTTAAGAATGAGGGTATTCAAACACCTCTGATCCAGCAATACCTCTCCTGGGCATATATCCAGAAGATGCCCCAACTGGTAAGAAGGACACATGCTCCACTATGTTCATAGCAGCCTTATTTATAATAGCCAGAAGCTGGAAAGAACCCAGATGCCCCTCAACAGAGGAATGGATACAGAAAATGTGGTACATCTACACAATGGAGTACTACTCAGCTATTAAAAAGAATGAATTTATGAAATTCCTAGCCAAATGGATGGACCTGGAGGGCATCATCCTGAGTGAGGTTACACATTCACAAAGGAACTCACACAATATGTACTCACTGATAAGTGGATATTAGCCCAAAACCTAGGATACCCAAGATATAAGATACAATTTCCTAAACACATGAAACTCAAGAAAAATGAAGACTGAAGTGTGGACACTATGCCCCTCCTTAGAAGTGGGAACAAAACACCCTTGGAAGGAGTTACAGAGACAAAGTTTGGAGCTGAGATGAAAGGATGGACCATGTAGAGACTGCCATATCCAGGGATCCACCCCATAATCAGCATCCAAACGCTGACACCATTGCATACACTAGCAAGATTTTATCGAAAGGACCCAGATGTAGCTGTCTCTTGTGAGACTATGCTGGGGCCTAGCAAACACAGAAGTGGATGCTCACAGTCAGCTAATGGATGGATCACAGGGCTCCCAATGGAGGAGCTAGAGAAAGTACCCAAGGAGCTAAAGGGATCTGCAACCCTATAGGTGGATCAACATTATGAACTAACCAGTACCCCGGAGCTCTTGACTCTAGCTGCATATGTATCAAAAGATGGCCTGGTCGGCCATCACTGGAAAGAGAGGCCCATTGGACACACAAACTTTATATGCCCCAGTACAGGGGAACGCCAGGGCCAAAAAGGGGGAGTGGGCGGGTAGGGGAGTGGGGGTGGGTGGGTATGGGGGACTTTTGGTATAGCATTGGAAATGTAAATGAGCTAAATACCTAATTAAAAAAAAACACCTCTGGAACTAGACTAGACTTGGTTGAAGCCAAGTGGCAAAAACACAGCAAGGTCCCTGAAATGACTGTGACTTTTAGGAGACGGTTCCAACACTATTTCAGGCCTTGCTGGCAAGGGGTAAGAGCAGTGACAGAAGGGCCACTTGCCCAGTACAAAGTCTCCCTACTAATACATAGTACTTGATACAAATGGCCACCAAGAAAGGAATAACTCATAGTTGTGAGGATTCTAATGCACATAGCCTGGGCTTCTTTGCTGTATTTTGTTTTATATTGTTTTGATAAATGCCATGACCAGTCAGCAACTTGGTTTATTTCCTCTTTCAGCCTATGATCAGGACATCATTGAGTAAAGCCAGGGAAAGCATATAAACAAGAACCTAGAGGCAGAAACTGAAGTGGAGACCATGGTAGAAAGTTGTACACTGACTTCCTTTTCCTAGCTTGTTCAGATGTCTTTCTTATACAGCCCAGGCCCACCAGCCTAGGGATGGCATCGCCCACAGTAGGCTGAGTCCTCCCGTATCAACTAAAAATTTATAAAATGCCTCACAAACATAATCACAGGCCCAATCTCACCTGAGAAAATTCTCTACTGAGCATCCCGCTCTAGGATGGCTGAGCATATGTCAGGTTGGCAAAAAAAACAAACAAACAACAACAAAAACAACCAGCCCAGTTGCTGTGAGCTAGGAAGAGTCATCTTCACTTTACATGGAAGGATACCACAGCTGGACAGGCTCAAGAGTCCACCATGTGCCCACAGAAGCTAGGAAATAGCAAGGTAGGCTGATTCCCCTAGTCAGGGCTCCAGAAAAAGGCTAAGCACTATATCATGAGCATAATTTAACACTGCTGATAGAGAACAGTAGAGATTTGTCTCACAACTCTGCAGATGCTACCGAAAAATATGCTATCTTCTTCTAGGTATTGACATCCCCCACATCCTACAGCCTAGTCTAAGAACACAAGGCCTCCTGTTCTAGCACTCAGTCGACCACATAGCTGTGACGATCACAGAGGTGGCATTCCTCTTATGTTACAGCCTCCACTTCACCCCAAGCCATGGAAATTGTTTAAGGTATTTTTAGGAAAGACAGATCTTTTCAACAGGCTGGTATCATTCAACTTATTTCCAGAACTGCAATCAAACTCACCTCTAGAGCCAGAAGAGGGATCAGGAAACATGTCAAGCAAAAGAGTAAAGATACTAGGCTCTTTCGTGTATCTGTGGGGTTTTAGGACCAGAAAGGACTATCATCTATGCAGTCAGATTCTAAAACAAGGGCTGCCTGCCAGCATGGGTCACGGGGCCACCAAGGAGTGGCTTTCTGAAGAGCTGAGTTCAGAATCGATTAAGCAGCAGGGCTATTTATTGACCATTTTAGATTTCATAGAAAAGGAGAAAAAATAATCCACTATGAAAATGAAATTCTGTCAGTAACCCCAATAGGCTTGCCCACCAACTAACGAGAACAAGGTAAATTTGAGCTCAATTTACTCAGATGGATAATAAAACTTTCAATTATGGCTGCATTATTTGTTGCTATATGGTTGAAAGATTAGGTGACAATATGCAAAAAATAGTTTCTTCATATTATAATATTTAGTAATGTCATTTTATTTTTTATATGTTTCATTAAATTGTTTTGTGGCTTTATTATCTACCCAGATGCACAGCCCAGAAATACAATTATTCAGATTTAGAAGCAATAAAATTTGGCATGCATTTTCTCGTATTCAGAATTCCTGCATGTTAAAAAGAAATTATAGCATTCTTCCCACATTGCACTGCTCTGAGGCCCTCACAGACCCATTCATTAACCAAAGACATTACAGAAAGCACACCATTTAGGTTAAAGGGCCCTTCGGATAACAGATATGCAGACGCAGAGCTAATATTTCACTGTAGCCCCGCCTTTTGATTATGACAATAGCAGAGGCAACAGATTTGTGCTCACTGTGACGTGCAGCTCCGTGATGGATCCATGAAGTGCTGAAACTCTGGATGCAAAGCAGCACACACGAGAAAAGAATGGTGACTGCAAAACTCATCTCTAACTATGGAGGAGCAGAAATCTCCCTACTGGAGGAAAAGTGATGACTTTCTGGGGATTTGTATTTCAGGTGAGCTCTATAAGATGTCAGGGTCCTGAGCATACTTCCATGGCACGTAGACCGTTAGGTGTGACCCCAGGAGTTCAGAGATAGTGGTCTCTTTGCTCAGAAATATACTTCCACTGAAAAGCCACAAGGTTTTAAAATTTCTACTAAAATATAAAGAGACGTCTTAGGGCCCCTCATCTGCCATTAGCACTTTAATATATGTTGAATATATAATTATTTGAGATCATAGATATCAAATTGCAAATATGTTAGGGACTGAACACCAAACTATGTAGGGGTTTTGTCGTTGCTGTTGTTTCGTTTTTGAGATAGCTAATGGTACTAAATGAAAAGAGGTGTCAAAAAAAAAAGGCTTAAAAAAGTGTCAAACTACAGTCTTACTACAAAAAACAGGAATTGCAAACCAGAAATATGTATTTGTATGATATAAATGTTAAGCATCTTTTACCCAAAACTCTAAAAGTCTCCAAACTTTGAAACTTTTTGAACACTGGTATAATACTCCAAGTCAAAATTCCACATCACAAACCTGTGCTTCATACACAAATATATATGTATATACATATACAGAGAGAGAGAGAGAGTATGATGGAGGGATTGCTTAGCCACTAAAAGCATGCACTACTATTGAAAGTACCCATGTTCAGTTTCCAGCACTCATGTCACAGGGCTCACAATCATCTATACCTCCAGAGGATATAATCTCATTTTCTAGTTTCCATGAGCCACTGCATTTACATGCACACACCTACACACATTCAGACATCCAAGCATATAATTTAAAAAACAAAATTGGAAAGTATGTTATTTTCTGACCATGTGTCTAAGGTGTGTATGAAATAAAAAAATTGTTTAAACTCGCATTCTGCCCCCAATATATTTCAACATGTGTTTGCAAATATGCCAAAAAGAATCCCATCCCAAACTCTTCTAGTCTCACACATTTTCTACAATATACCCAAATGGAAAAGGGTTGATATAAAAAGTGTGCAAAAAATTGTTATAAATCCATTTTAAAGGAGCAAACAAAATAATAGAGAGAAAAGGCATGGGCAATAACTTTGCAGGAGACTCATATGAACAGTAAACATTTGAGAGCATATGAAGGAAATGCAAAATGAGCTGCCTCTGATAGCCGTTTGACTGGCAGAAATGAGAATGGCGACATCATGGAGTGTTAGGGACCATATAAAGACACAGGAGCACCCAGTGAATAAGAAACTCATAAGCGCCTTTGGAAAAGAATTGAACATTAACTTACAAAGTTAAACAGTTGTATATCCTACAACTTTATATTTCCACTTATGAATGTGTAGCTCTAGGAAAAAAATCCCAAATATATATTACAGTATGGAAACACCAGAGTGTTTGTGGTACCATTCTCAGAAACAAAAACCTGGAAATACTCTGAGGATATAAATTCTAGTGTGCACCACAGAAAGGTATTGGGAGACACTCAAAACCAATGAAGCTCAATTATACACAACAATGTGACTGACTCTTCCCAATATGACTGAGATTAGAAGATGAATGATTTTCTTTTTCTAAAAGAAAAAAATTAAGACGCACAATATAATGTTAGGAATGTGTATTAATTGTGAGGCTGTGTTTGAAACTTTATGATGAAAATCTGACTAGGTCTCCTTGGGGAATCAAGCAATGAGCAATGAAGCTGCAGAGCAGAGGAGTAGACAAGCTATTTATTGGCTGATCTCTGCAGCTTGTTATGTCATAAACATCCATAGAGAAGAAAGCAGAGTCTCCTGTACAGACTGTGATGAGAGGGTATCAGGGAAGGAAGCCTAACCTAATGTAAGCCCTGAAAATATGGGATAACATTATTCATGTCCATTTGGCATGCATGCGTGTGTGTGTGTGTGTTTGTATGTGTGTGTGTGTGTGTGTGTGTGTGTGTGTGTGTGTAGTATATGTATATGTATATGTATATGTATATGTATATGTATATGTATATGTATATGTATATGTATATGTATATGATGTATATGTATATGATGTATATGTATATGATGTATATGTATATGATATGTATAGGTATAGGTATAGGTATAGGTATAGGTATAGGTATAGGTATAGGTATAGGTATAGGTATAGGTATAGGTATAGGTATAGGCACAGGGGGCCTAGAAGGGGAAAGGAAAGGCAATGTGGAATCAGCTCATGGATCTCACTTGCTGGGTAAAATTTCACCTTGGAAACAAAGCAATAGAGGGTAAGTAGAGGCTTGAGCAAGAGAGAGAATATTGAGTGCCTGGTGTTCTTTAATCCCACTGAGTTTCAATAAATGTACTTGGTAAACACAAAACATACCTCATGTATAACTAATGTAATTATCTAAACCAAGAACAACTGACCCACGGGGAAATAATATCTGAAAGCAGAATTTCTGGACTCACGCCTTCCATCGGCTAGAATAACTTTAGATCAGCAATTGTATCCTAATAAAACCTTCTTTTTCCTGTCTCTAGAATAGGCAATGTGAAATGAAAAGAGGAAGGGCTGAGGTCCACACACACTGACTATTTGACCGCTTTTCCTATTTAGATTCTAGGCAGAACAAGGGTAATCTCAGCAAAAGGGACTTCACTGCTGTCATCCAGGGATCAGAACACTGACTAGGACATCATTCCTAGCTGGTTGATAACCTATGTCTAAAGAAATGGCTAACTAAAAGGCTCCTGTAGTTTAGTGCGAAAACAGCAGGATGGTGAGAGGCTTCCAGTTAAAGTGGCTTCCTGAATCCTCACTTTGAATAACCTTCTCTGCTACCAATAGTTAAAATATTTAAGGGAGGGCATGGGCTTTCTCGATAAGTAAAGTGCTTCTCTTCCAGGCAAGATCTGAGTTTGATCCCACAGAGCTCAAAATTTTTTTAAAAGCCAGGAATGTTGCTGCCTATTTATAATTCTAGCACTTGAGGGCAGACTTAGGTGGATCCCTGCAGCTCTCTAGCTAGGGTGGATTACTTACCAAGATCCAAGCTTTCTAATGAAGCAAGATGGGTGGGGCCTGAGGAATAACATCTAAAGTTTGTCTCTAGTCTTATATGTACCTACTCACACATATGTGCTCTCTCTCTCTCTCTCTCTCTCTCTCTCTCTCTCTCTCTCTCTCTCTCTCTCTCTCTCTCTCTCTCTCTCTCTCCTCCTCCTCCTCCTCCTCCTCCTCCTCCTCCTCTTCCTCCTCCTCCTCTCTATCTCTCTCCCCTGCTCTATCTCAGGGAAATAACAGCGATTTGAAGTTTCTGTAAACCACTGAGAGGGGAAGTAAATACATGTCTCTAGACTCAGGTTGGAAGTTCTATTGTCCTGGAATCCAGCTTGTACTAGTTAACAAAGCCCCAAGGAGCTCATGTGGGATGGAACACCAACCACCATGGTGTGAAATCAAGTCTGGGACAGAGTTCCATCTGAGCAAAAAGAACCCATGGAAAAATAATAGCTTGCTGTCTGGAGCAAGAAGTGTAGGAGGAAATCTGAGAGAACAGGAAAATATAAACTAGTACCTATTAACTAAGGTCATAAAAGCACAGTTAGCAACTGCGGCTGAGAATAGGAGCCCCAAATACTCCTAACTAGAAGCCACCCTAAAATTCTCACGAAGTGAGAAGTTTCCTAGAAAAATATTAATTCCTAAAGTTGACTCAAGAAGAAATAGAAAGCCTGATTGGCCTTGTAACTGTTAAAGAGGTATGATCATTTATCAGCATGCCCTTCTCCAGAAAACAAAACCATCTGTAATCAGACTTAAAGATAAATTACTCAACAAATCTACAAGGAATGGATAATTTGTGCTTCATTCAAAATATTTGAGAGAAAGGGATAAATGAAGAAAACTTATCCCATTCATTTTGTTGATAGTAAAATGTATCAAGCACTGTAATAGTAAAGAAGTGATAAACTGTTCTGTTGAATACAGAGTTGAAAACTCTAGCTAAAAGATAAGCAATGGGCTGGGGATGTAACTGAATAACTAGAGGGCTCTCTCAGTGTGCATGAAATCCTGGTTCAATCCTCAGCACAACATAAACTGCGATTGACAGAACATGTCTGTTATCACAGCGCTTCAGAAGTTAAAGCAGAATCAGAAGTCTAAGACTGTCTTCAGCTGCATAGTGAGTTCAAAGTCAGCGTGGACTATACGAGACTTTTAAAAATATGCAAACCAAAACATATTTTAGGAGTTATTTTTATATGGGATAATTTTTTTTTTTTTTCATGTATTATTTCTTTTTTTTTTTTTTTTTTTTTTTCCATTTTTTATTAGGTATTTAGCTCATTTACATTTCCAATGCTATACCAAAAGTCCCCCTTACCCACCCACCCCCACTCCCCTACCCACCCACTCCCCCCCTTTGGCCCTGGCGTTCCCCTGTACCGGGGCACACAAAGTCTGCGTGTCCAATGGGCCTCTCTTTCCAGTGATGGCCGACTAGGCCATCTTTTGATACATATGCAGCTAGAGTCAAGAGCTCAGGGGTACTGGTTAGTTCATAATGTTGTTCCACCTATAGGGTTGAAGATCCCTTTAGCTCCTTGGGTACTTTCTCTAGCTCCTCCATTGGGAGCCCTGTGATCCATCCATTAGCTGACTGTGAGCATCCACTTCTGTGTTTGCTAGGCCCCGGCATAGTCTCACAAGAGACAGCTACATTTGGGTCCTTTCGATAAAATCTTGCTAGTATATGCAATGGTGTCAGCGTTTGGATGCTGATTATGGGGTGGATCCCTGGATATGGCAGTCTCTACATGGTCCATCCTTTCATCTCAGCTCCAAACTTTGTTTCTGTAACTCCTTCCATGGGTGTTTTGTTCCCACTTCTAAGGAGGGGCATAGTGTCCACACTTCAGTCTTCATTTTTCTTGAGTTTCATGTGTTTAGGAAATTGTATCTTATATCGTGGGTATCCTAGGTTTTGGGCTAGTATCCACTTATCAGTGAGTACATATTGTGTGAGTTCCTTTGTGATTGTGTTACCTCACTCAGGATGATGCTCTCCAGGTCCATCCATTTGGCTAGGAATTTCATAAATTCATTCTTTTTAATAGCTGAGTAGTACTCCATTGTGTAGATGTACCACATTTTCTGTATCCATTCCTCTGTTGAGGGGCATCTGGGTTCTTTCCAGTTTCTGGCTATTATAAATAAGGCTGCTATGAACATAGTGGAGCATGTGTCCTTCTTACCAGTTGGGGCTTCTTCTGGATATATGCCCAGGAGAGGTATTGCTGGATCCTCCGGTAGTACTATGTCCAATTTTCTGAGGAACCGCCAGACTGATTTCCAGAGTGGTTGTACAAGCCTGCAATTCCACCAACAATGGAGGAGTGTTCCTCTTTCTCCACATCCTCGCCAGCATCTGCTGTCACCTGAATTTTTGATCTTAGCCATTCTCACTGGTGTGAGGTGGAATCTCAGGGTTGTTTTGATTTGCATTTCCCTGATGATTAAGGATGTTGAACATTTTTTCAGGTGCTTCTCTGCCATTCGGTATTCCTCAGGTGAGAATTCTTTGTTCAGTTCTGAGCCCCATTTTTTAAGGGGGTTATTTGATTTTCTGAGGTCCACCTTCTTGAGTTCTTTATATATGTTGGATATTAGTCCCCTATCTGATTTAGGATAGGTAAAGATCCTTTCCCAGTCTGTTGGTGGTCTTTTTGTCTTATAGACAGTGTCTTTTGCCTTGCAGAAACTTTGGAGTTTCATTAGGTCCCATTTGTCAATTCTCGATCTTACAGCACAAGCCATTGCTGTTCTGTTCAGGAATTTTTCCCCTGTGCCCATATCTTCAAGGCTTTTCCCCACTTTCTCCTCTATAAGTTTCAGTGTCTCTGGTTTTATGTGAAGTTCCTTGATCCACTTAGATTTGACCTTAGTACAAGGAGATAAGTATGGATCGATTTGCATTCTTCTACATGATAACAACCAGTTGTGCCAGCACCAATTGTTGAAAATGCTGTCTTTCTTCCACTGGATGGTTTTGGCTCCCTTGTCGAAGATCAAGTGACCATAGGTGTGTGGGTTCATTTCTGGGTCTTCAATTCTATTCCATTGGTCCACTTGTCTGTCTCTATACCAGTACCATGCAGTTTTTATCACAATTGCTCTGTAGTAAAGCTTTAGGTCAGGCATGGTGATTCCACCAGAGGTTCTTTTATCCTTGAGAAGAGTTTTTGCTATCCTCGGTTTTTTGTTATTCCAGATGAATTTGCAAATTGCTCCTTCTAATTCGTTGAAGAATTGAGTTGGAATTTTAATGGGGATTGCATTGAATCTGTAGATTGCTTTTGGCAAGATAGCCATTTTTACAATGTTGGTCCTGCCAATCCATGAGCATGGGAGATCTTTCCATCTTCTGAGATCTTCTTTAATTTCTTTCTTCAGGGACTTGAAGTTTTTATCATACAGATCTTTCACTTCCTTCGTTAGAGTCACGCCGAGATATTTTATATTATTTGTGGCTATTGAGAAGGGTGTTGTTTCCCTAATTTCTTTCTCAGCCTGTTTATTCTTTGTGTAGAGAAAGGCCATTGACTTGTTTGAGTTAATTTTATATCCAGCTACTTCACCGAAGCTGTTTATCAGGTTTAGGAGTTCTCTGTTGGAATTTTTAGGGTCACTTATATATACTATCATATCATCTGCAAAAAGTGATATTTTGACTTCCTCTTTTCCAATTTGTATCCCCTTGATCTCCTTTTGTTGTCGAATTGCTCTGGCTAATACTTCAAGTACTATGTTGAAAAGGTAGGGAGAAAGTGGGCAGCCTTGTCTAGTCCCTGATTTTAGTGGGATTGCTTCCAGCTTCTCTCCATTTACTTTGATGTTGGCTACTGGTTTGCTGTAGATTGCTTTTATCATGTTTAGGTATTGGCCTTGAATTCCTGATCTTTCCAGAACTTTTATCATGAATGGGTGTTGGATCTTGTCAAATGCTTTTTCTGCATCTAACGAGATGATCATGTGGTTTTTGTCTTTGAGTTTGTTTATATAATGGATTACATTGATGGATTTTCGTATATTAAACCATCCCTGCATCCCTGGAATAAAACCTACTTGGTCAGGATGGATGATTGCTTTAATGTGTTCTTGGATTCGGTTAGCGAGAATTTTATTAAGGATTTTTGCATCGATGTTCATAAGAGAAATTGGTCTGAAGTTCTCTATCTTTGTTGGATCTTTCTGTGGTTTAGGTATCAGAGTAATAGTGGCTTCATAAAATGAGTTGGGTAGAATACCTTCTACTTCTATCTTGTGAAAAAGTTTGTGCAGAACTGGAGTTAGATCTTCTTTGAAGGTCTGATAGAACTCTGCACTAAACCCGTCTGGTCCTGGGCTTTTTTTGGCTGGGAGACTATTAATAACTGCTTCTATTTCTTTAGGGGATATGGGACTGTTTAGAAGGTCAACTTGATCCTGATTCAACTTTGGTACCTGGTATCTGTCCAGAAATTTGTCCATTTCGTCCAGGTTTTCCAGTTTTGTTGAGTATAGCCTTTTGTAGAAGGATCTGATGGTGTTTTGGATTTCTTCAGGATCTGTTGTTATGTCTCCCTTTTCATTTCTGATTTTGTTAATTAGGATTTTGTCCCTGTGCCCTTTAGTGAGTCTAGCTAAGGGTTTATCTATCTTGTTGATTTTCTCAAAGAACCAACTCCTCGTTTGGTTAATTCTTTGAATAGTTCTTCTTGTTTCCACTTGGTTGATTTCACCCCTGAGTTTGATTATTTCCTGCCGTCTACTCCTCTTGGGTGAATTTGCTTCCTTTTTTTCTAGGGCTTTTAGATGTGTTGTCAAGCTGCTAGTATGTGCTCTCTCCCGTTTTTTCTTGAAGGCACTCATAGCTATGAGTTTCCCTCTTAGAAATGCTTTCATTGTGTCCCAAAGGTTTGGGTACGTTGTGGCTTCATTTTCATTAAACTCTAAAAAGTCTTTAATTTCTTTCTTTATTCCTTCCTTGACCAAGGTATCATTGAGAAGAGTGTTGTTCAGTTTCCATGTGAATGTTGGCTTTCTGTTATTTATTTTGTTATTGAAGATCAGCCTTAGTGCATGGTGATCTGATAGGATACATGGGACAATTTCAATATTTTTGAATCTGTTGAGGCCTGATTTGTGACCTATTATGTGGTCAATTTTGGAGAAGGTACCATGAGGTGCTGAGAAGAAGGTATATCCTTTTGTTTTAGGGAAAAATGTTCTGTAGATATCTGTCAGATCCATTTGTTTCATCACTTCTGTTAGTTTCAGTGTGTCCCTGTTTAGTTTCTGTTTCCATGATCTGTCCATTGGTGAAAGTGGTGTGTTGAAGTCTCCCACTATTATTGTGTGAGGCGCAATGTGTGCTTTGAGCTTTACTAAAGTTTCTTTAGTGAATGTGGCTGCTCTTGTATTTGGAGCATAGATATTCAGAATTGAGAGTTCCTCTTGGAGGATTTTACCTTTGATGAGAATGAAGTGTCCCTCCTTGTCTTTTTTGATGACTTTGGGTTGGAAGTCAATCTTATCAGATATTAGGATGGCTACTCCTGCTTGTTTCTTCATACCATTTGCTTGGAAAATTGTTTTCCAGCCTTTCATTCTGAGGTAGTGTCTATCTTTTTCTCTGAGATGAGTTTCCTGTAAGCAGCAAAATGTTGGGTCTTGTTTGTGTAGCCAGTTTGTTAGTCTATGTCTTTTTATTGGCGAGTTGAGACCATTGATGTTAAGAGATATTAAGGAAAAGTAATTGTTGCTTCCTGTTATTTTAGTTGTTAAAGGTGGCATTCTGTTCTTGTGGCTGTCTTCTTTTAGGTTTGTTGAGGGATTACCTTCTTGTTTTTTCTAGGGCGTTGTTCCCGTTCTTGTATTGGTTTTTTTCTGTTATTATCCTTTGAAGGGCTGGATTCGTGGAGAGATAATGCGTGAATTTGGTTTTGTCGTGGAATACTTTGGTTTCTCCCTCTATGATAATTGAGAGTTTGGCTGGGTATAGTAGCCTGGGCTGCAGTTTGTGTTCTCTTAGTGTCTGTATAACATCTGTCCAGGCTCTTCTGGCTTTCATAGTCTCTGGTGAAAAATCTGGTGTAATTCTGATAGGCTTGCCTTTATATGTTACTTGACCTTTTTCCCTTACTGCTTTTAGTATTCTATCTTTATTTAATGCATTTGATGTTCTGATTATTATGTGTCGGGAGGAATTTCTTTTCTGGTCCAGTCTATTTGGAGTTCTGTAGGCTTCTTGTATGTTCATATGCATCTCATTCTTTAGATTTGGGAAGTTTTCTTCAATAATTTTGTTGAAGATGTTTGCTGGACCTTTGAGTTGAAAATCTTCATTCTCATCCACTCCTATTATCCGTACGTTTGGTCTTCTTATTGTGTCCTGGATTTCCTGGATATTTTGAGTTAGGATCTTTTTGCATTTTCCATTTTCTTTGATTGTTGTGCCGATGTTCTCTATGGAATCTTCTGCACCTGAGATTCTCTCTTCCATCTCTTGTATTCTGTTGCTGATGCTCAAATCTATGGTTCCAGATTTCTTTCCTAGGGTTTCTATCTCTAGTGTTGCCTCGCTTTGAGTTTTCTTTATTGTGTCTACTTCCCTTTTTAGGTCTAGTATGGTTTTGTTCATTTCCATCACCTGTTTGTATGTTTTTTCCTCTTTTTCTGTAAGGACTTCTACCTGTTTGATTGTGTTTTCCTGTTTTTCTTTAAGGACTTGTAACTCTTTAGCAGTGTTCTCCTGTATTTCTTTAAGTGATTTATTAAAGTCCTTCTTGATGTCCTCTACCATCATCATGAGATATGCTTTTAAATCTAGGTCTAGGTTCTCAGGTGTGTTGGGGTTCCCTGGACTGGGCGAAGTGGGTGTGCTGGGTTCTGGTGATGGTGAGTGGTCTTGGTTCCTGTTAGTAAGATTCCTCCGTTTACCTTTCGCCATCTGGTAATCTCTGGAGTTAGTAGTTATAGTTGACTCTGTTTAGAGATTGTTCTTCTGGTGATTCTGTTACCGTCTATCAGCAGACCTGGGAGACAGATTCTCTCCTCTGAGTTTCAGTGCTCAGAGCACTCTCTGCTGGCAAGCTCTCTTACAGGGAAGGTGCGCAGATATCTTGTATTTGGACCTCCTCCTGGCCGAAGAAGAAGGCCCAAAACAGGACCTTTCTCAGACACTGTGTTGCTTTGGCAGTTCCCAGGTGGTACAGACTCTCACCTAAGCAGACTAAATTCCTAAGTTCCTTGGAGTCCTGGGACCAAGATGGCGACCGCTGCTGCTGTGGCTTAGGTCGCCTCCCCAGCCGGGCGGGCACCTGTCCTCTGGTCCGGAAGGTGGCCGGCTGTCCCCGGCCCACACAGGGTGCTGCCTCAGCGCCTCTGTGCTTCTGCCTGTTCCAGAAGCTGTCAGGTTCTCTGGCGCGCCCTCTCACCTGTTCAGACTAATTTCCTAAGTTCGGCGGGTCCCGGACCAAGATGGCGACCGCTGCTGCTGTGGCTTAGGCCGCCTCCCCAGCCGGGTGGGCACCTGTCCTCTGGTCCGGAAGGTGGCCGGCTGTCCCCGGCCCACGCAGGGTGCTGCCTCAGCGCCTCTGTGCTTCCGCCTGTTCCAGAAGCTGTCAGGTTCTCTGGCGCACCCTCTCACCTGTTCAGACTAATTTCCTAAGTTCGGCGGGTCCCGGACCAAGATGGCGACCGCTGCTGCTGTGGCTTAGGTCGCCTCCTATATGGGATAATTTTAATGAAACTTGTGATTTATATATCTACAAAAAGAAGAAGGAAACAGCAACTAAAAAGGAGATTGCAGGTTAATAAGGAAAGGTTCTACTGAACATTGTAGGCTAGAGTTGCTAAACCCACCTAAAAGCTTGCCCTTCCTAACATGCCATACAATGACCCAGAGCAAAGACAATGGGACAGTGACAGTGGTGAGCTCAGCTGAAGAAACAGTTCTTTCCCGCTAGGGATAGAATATGGCTTAATCCTTATGCCCTTTTTCCTGGTATAGCAGGTGGGTGGATAGTGGGATGGGAAGAGTGACTAAATGTGTCAAGGAAATACAGGGATGAGCTCAAAGATAACTAAGAATTACCACATAGCTTTCTCAACATTGCAGAAAGCATTTTTACCCCATGTCTCTGCAAGTAATAACATCATGATTAAAAAGAATACAAGAATTAAAAAAGAGTATTCAACTATCTTTGCTTTTAGTATACAGTTTCAGTACATATACATAGAAACTACACATATCTAGCCCCATGCAAAAAAGTGAAGGCATCCTTTGTTTTGTCTGGTTTTTATCATTCTGCTTTATATGTCTTGTAACTGGGGTACCTTTGTCATACCTCCATTGGGAATCTATAGAGTATGTTTTGTTAGAAACAAATAGAAATAATTTTCTATATGACTCTAAATAAAACTAGGATTCAACTAAGAGAGACTCACCAGTAACATCTTGATTTATGTACAAATGGTAATATTTAAAAGCTAATAAAGTTGTTCTCTATACCTACTGGAAGAAATAATAAAATGAAATCAAAAATATAAAATTTGTTTTGTTTTGCTTGTTTGTTTTAAGAGATGGTCTCTCTACACATCTCTGTCTGTCTCAATATATATGTTTTATACATAGTGAGTGTACAAAACTCACTATGCAGAGCAAACCAGCCTTGAACTCCCAGAGATCTTCCTATCTCTGACTCCCAAGTGCTGGGATTAAAGGCAAGTGCCACTACATCAGACTTCAAATGAGTCAACTTCTTAAGAGCAAAACTTAAGGGTTTAGAGAAATGTGTCAGTGATTAAGAGCACTGGTTTCTCTTGCAGAGGACCCAGGTTCAGTTCACAGCACCCATACAGTGACTCACAAAAGTCTGGATCTCCAATTATAAGAAATCTAAAGATCTCTTCAATTCATATGAACATCAGACATGCACATGGTTCACACACTCATGCAGGCAAACATTCAAAAATAAAAATAAATAATTTAAAATAAATATTTTTATTTTTTAAATAGTTTTCATTAATTTATTTTTCAGTTTACATCTCAATTGCAGCCCTCCAACTCTTCCTGGTACCCCCCTCAACTAGCCCCACCCATTCTCCTCTAAGAAGAGAAAGCCCTTCTCTCCAGCTATCAACCCACTTTGGCACATCAAGTCACTGCAAGACTAGGCACATCCTCTCCCACTGAGACCAGACAAGGTGACCTGGTTAAGGGGAATAAATTACTTTTTAATCTACAAAGAAACAATATTTTCAAAATGTTAATGAAAATCGTGAAACAAACAAAACAGATAAATGCACTATAATCAGTGTTGGAAATTTTTGATCACATAAACAATACATACATTGAATGCAACTTAATATGTAAATTTAGTGCAATTACAATTCAAGTTTGGGTGGCATTTTTTCCAATAAAGCTATACACGATGACCCCAAAATCTATGTGAAAGAGTTAAAATGCCAAAATTGTTCAAAGATAAAACTAAAAGGAACAGGAAAAATTTTACCACCTACATATCAAATCTTATAATATTGTTTTATTATTATAGTATTATAGTGAAACTGTGGTACTAGCCCCTGACAACACAGCAGAACACAGAGCCCACAGAGACAGATTCTGTGTGACATGGATGCAGGAGGGAGATAGGCCTTGAGTGATGTATGCAGGCTATGGCATTACCCACTGGAGAACAAGAAGATGGGTCTCCTTCATTCCACACATGAACTCCAGATATCTGTGAAATATAGATTGGAGGAAGCTCCCTAGAAATTGAAAAAAAAGGCAATTTAAAATCAAGACTCTCAAAACCATTACGGAACATATCACAGTGAGTCATCAAAAATTAAAAATTGAGATACCATATGACCCAGGAGCCCTTGAATGGTGTAGACCCAAAGAAACATAAATTGGTGTATTTAAGAGATATTTGCCATGTTCATGTTTATAACAGTACTAGCTACAACAGGCAATATTTGGAATCAATTCAAATATCTATCAGAGAAGAATGGATAAAGAAGATATCACAGCCACCCACAAACACACACACTCAGAATCTTCTCACCAAAAATCTGCTTCTGTGTATATCTTCTGTATAAGAGAACAACATAAAATGAGCTGATAATTACATCTTGATAACATAGTGTGGTAGGAAGCACATACCTGGAAGCACATGCAATCTCCCTGGAGAAGAACAATCATCCCTAGAGCCAATTATCCAAAGACATGGCTAGCACCCGAAAGGCAGGCCTCAGGCAGAGAAGAGAATACCATTCTTCATGAAGCCTCATTTTATAGGCATTCTTTTTCAATGACTCAGGATGCTTGGGGTAAGCTCTAAGGTGACTGATGATAAGCAGATACCCACCCTTAGAGACTGACTAGGAGATGGATAAGACAAACATCATTCTGCGTGACACAGATGTGGGAGGAAGATGGGCCTTGAGTGAAGTATGCTGGTTATGTCATTATCCACTGGAGAGGACAAGGAGATGGGTCTCCTCCATCCCACACATGAACTCCAGATATCTATCTGTGAGACCAAGATTGAAGGAAGTTCAACATGTAAAGATACCTAATGCTGGATGGCCAGCTGATCCTGTAAAATCAAATAGGTGAACTCTAGATTCAGAAACAAACCCTTTCTTAATGGATATGGATAAAGAAAGACACCTGACATCTACCTCTGGCCCCCACATGAACACATGTATACACATGCCTACACACACATGCATCCATACGTAAGCACATACATGTACATGCAAATTAAAAAACACCTTGGAAAGGAACTTAATCCAACTACCGTGATTAAGATGAGACCCTTAGGAAATGATTAAGATTAAATAGAGTTATCACACTTGAGTAAGAGAGAGGCAAACGTAGAGGGGTGTGTGTGTGTGTGTGTGTGTGTGTGTGTGTGTGTGTGTGCAAGTGCAGGTAAGCTTTCCATCTCTTGCTGTGTGATGTCCTCAGCCATCTTGAAACTTTATTATCCATGAGTCCATCACCAGATGTTATCCTCAACCTTGGACTAGTATCATGAGCCTAAGCCAGTCTCTTTTCACTATAAGTTACTCAGCCCCTGGTGTTTTGTTATTAGCAACAGAAAGTACATTTTTAAAACTCTTCCTCAATTCTTTAGTCAAGTAGTGGTAGAGTACACTAAACTATGGACCCGTATGTATATGTGTCTCATTAGTGTGCATATCTCTGCATGAGAATTAATAGAACAATATTCTGTTCTTTAACTCATAAGGTGCATCCAGGATTATAAATATTTATACATGGCATTGCATACCTTCCTATAATTCAAGTATCACCAACACTCTTTCCTCTGATAGAGAGATTTCCCTCCCATTACCAACTTTATTGGTTAGTTAGATTTGTCTGTGTGGGTAAACCACTCCAAAAATGAATGATGTGCGACATTAATCATTTATTACAAACCCCTGAACATACTTGTTGGAAATCTGGGTAAGGCTCAGCAAGGACATTCTTTTGTGGGAACCCCCAGGTCTCATACATATATGCCACATAGCCTTTAGATGGTATGGAAGCTTAGGTTTAAGATAGCCTCATTCATATAGCTGGCAGTTGGTGGTTTTCATCTCTGGTGACAGAGTTAGTTCGGTCATGCTAAGATATACCTAGCTCAGGTACAATGACATTTGTGGTTGGTCAGAGTCTTAAAAACTGCAGAAGAGGGCCTAGAGAGATGGCTCAGCTATTATAATCACTTGATAGTTTTCTAGGGGACCAAAATTTGGTTCCTAACACCCTTGTCAGACAGCTCATAACTGTCTGTATCTCCAGCTCCAGGGTATCTGATTTCCTTTGCTATATTCTGCTACTACCTGCACTTACACACACACACACACAAACACACAAACAAACAAACAGAAATACATTTATATACATAGTGTTTTAAAATAAACTATTTTTAAGGAACTAAAGACAATTTCAACTTCTTATTAGGTCTCTGAGTCCCATTTGGTAATAAACCACTGACCAAAGAAAAGTCCATGGCAAACCAAATGCATGATTAGGGCGGTACTGGTCCCCAGGTATAAATATGGGGAAAAATCATTTCAGCTGTTATTTCAAACAATTTTCTGTGCCAGCTTTGAGTAGCCTTGATCTTATTTTAGGACACAGGAATCATTTCCTAAAGGCACACTATGGCCACACACTCACATCAGTACAGGCACACTTACTTTCTTCCAGAAAAGAAATGGAGAGGCAGTGGATCTGAGGGAGAAAGAAGTTGGGCGTGGACCAGGAGGAGGGGAGCGAGGAGAGACTACAGTGAGATTTATTATATGAGTGAAAAATAAAATAAAATAAAATAAAAACACATGCAGATTCATACCACAGTCACATATGCACTCAAACATTAGCAGAAAACGACGGGGAACGAATCCCATGAAGCTATACACAGAATCAGTCCTGTATATAGGCACCAAGTCCACCTATGAGGCAAGGATTTGCTGTGCACACTCTATTTCATTTTAACTCTGCAAAGTTCTTTGATAAAATGCACAGTAGCATAGTTCAGAGAAGGAACCCAGTGCTCCCAGCCATCCTTTGGCACAAAGGGTTAAGTGATTAGAGATGACCCAGGCTGCCAGCTGCAGGCTGGTCTCTGTGGTCCGATTTCTCAAGATGATACAGCTGACTTCACAGCAGTGATTGCAAGATTTAAATCTAAGTCGGGAGAGAGAAAAATGCAATTCTTGGTACGGTGTTAGTTAGAGCACAGCTAGAGACAGCATAAGCAATGAGGAGACGGAGCCCGCAGAATTGTTTAACCATTTGACTAGATGGGAAGCATGGAGAAGCTTTTCTAGGCAGCTTCAGATAACCGCCCTTCTTCCACAGGTCCCTTGACAAGCTCCTGACAAATCTAAAGGAGGTGTAAATTTAAAAAAAAAAAATGATGGGCTTTTTAAAATGAAGCTCTCTTTACTTCTTACAGAGGCTCTCACAACACTATGCATATATTATCCACAATTTATAATTAATAACTATTTACATTCATAAATGTTTTAAGTAACAATATTATTGAAAAGCAAGTGCTAAAAATAAGCTAATGTGTGTCTCCTTTTCTCCTGAGTTCCTGGTGGCTTTAGAAAAAGAATAAGACCACAACTTTTTATATCCCTCCTACAGGGTCAAAATTTCTAGGAAATTTATAGCTGAACAGACAACTGAATTTCAAATACGGACTATTCTTTGAAACTTACCCCCATCTTCCTGTAAAGTCTCACCCCAGACAGGTCTGCAGGACTCCAACACCATTAACTAAGGCACCTGTCAGAGTTGATGCCTTTCCTTGTTTAATACATAATGCTTCCCAGATGCTACGCAAGGACACAGCCCACCTGTTCTGCTGCCCAACTTCATTAGCTGCTGATTCACAAGCATGCTTGAAATACAGTGGGAAAGCATGAAAGCTCAAAGCAGGTGAGACATGACTACTTTGGTTTCCATAACTTGGCTGTGACGGGCAAAGCCTTGAAGTGCGTATCACGCTACCAATCAGTTGTCCGAAGAGCCTGAGGAAACCTGGAGAGCAGTTCAGGACAGCAAGCTCTCCTGTATGAAGGTGCAACCAGAATCCAAGGGCATTAGAGGGTGGAGACAAGGGATCCCTTAGACCGACCAAATCAACTGGCTTTGGTTTCATGAGAGAGAGACACAAGGAAAAGAGAAAAAGCAGCTGAAGAAGATAAACACATCAACCTCTGTTTTCTGCACACATAGATGACTATGCAAATGGGAACACATGCAAGAACATGTATATGCATGTGCACACAAGACACACACACTCATGAACGAAACAACAGAAGTGAAAGTCAGCTTCCATCTTCCTTAGACATTTGATCTGACACCAGGGAATGTTGATTCTAAAAGTAGTTTCCTGAGCAGGGTCCTCATCTGCCCCTTCCAGTGCTAGACTCTCAGGCCATGGCTACTCTGCTTCTCAGCTGGAGAAAGAAACCCCATTGGAACACAGGAAAGTATTTAAGAATGCAGCCACTTCCCAAATTAAACTTTGTCCTGGTTTACACTTCTAAGTCCCTCAGGATAGCCAGGTCGAAGTTCTGCCTTATTTATGACTGATTTTTACAGTGACAGACACTGGAGCCACAAATCTCATGACTGATGTGTCCCAACACTGCCAGCTTCCTCTTCAGTGGAGACAAATGCCCATGGTGTGACTCCATAGCATTCACACATTTAGATACTTACATTTAATATTTAATTATTATGTATATATAGATTTGAAGAAAAGTTTTATATATATATATATATATGTGTATATATATATATATATATGTTTGAAGAAAAGTATTCAATGCCAGGGATTTCCTGACTTCATAGGCTCAAAGGTGTCATCTCTCCTTCTCTTGGCTGAGGATGACAGGGAAGTTGTTAAGGAGCTGCCAGAGAGCCCAGGGAGTCCTCTCCCATCACTCTACTATCCTGACAGGGCTGTTGCTCCCAGTGGGCACGTGCCTATCCTTCGTACATCATAGTACTGCCTCCTTGTCCTAGCTTTCCCTTTAGTGTACTCTACCTCCCCTTCCCCGGGGGAATTCCCTGAAGGAAGTGGTCAGGTCTTGGGTTGTCTTCCAGATCTTTATAGGAGAAAGCAAATGAAATTGTCTCAGGTGTAAATGTAGGTACTTGTATTACCTACTGGTATTCTCTACATCAGCTTATAAAGTGGCCAGGATTTGAGGGGAAGAACACTAGGAAACAGACAAGAAGACATGCATTGAGAGAAATGCAGGTGGCCACAGGCAGGCTGAACTGACAAGGGCTTAGGAAAGATAGGATTCCCACCCCAACCACTAATGCCTGAAGAAGCACTAATAGCAATAGTGGTATTGACTGACAGCTTGGCTGCCTCTGATGCTCGGGGTACTATACCAAGCACTCAGTGGGTGTGATCTTATTTAACCCAGACAATAAAATCACAAGTAGGCTATGTTCACACCAGCTCCATAGGTATGGACTCTGAAGCTCGCAGCAGACAAGAAACTGCCTGTTGGCATGTATCATGCAGGTGAAAGAATCAGGCTCAAATCCAGGTCATCTATTCTATAGCCTTCCTCGTTGCCTATAAAACTGTAGACCCATTGGGTGAGGAAACACACATTTGCATACAATCACACTGTATAACTCAAATCATTTTGATCTACAGGAAGACATGAAGTAAGAACTTACAAATAAATAAGGATCTTAACAAATTCATCCACACACTGCAGCCTCAAGTCAACCCCGCATCTGAATGAGAGTGTCCTCTGGAGGGAGGTATAGGTATCAGACCCCCTAGATGGACTGATATTATGGAACACAGATTAATGGAGAAGGGCAAAAAGAAGTGGAAGCTCCCAGGGAAGAAAAAAAAAACCATTATGAAGGGAGCCCCCAGAACTGCACATTCTGTCTTCACAAAGCCTCTCTGCCACTCATGTGGTTCATGACTCTGTTCCTCACAATTGCTCTGCTCCCAGCCCTCTCGCCAACGTTAGATCGTGCCTTGTCTATGCTCCAACATGTTCAGGGATTTCCACTGCCTTCTGATTAAAGTCTAAAATTCTCAGCTCAACTCAAGGACTTTCACACTTAGCCACCATCCAGACAACCAGATCTGTCCTCAGATACTGGCTCAGACACCCCAGGCTTGTGATGAACTCCCAAAATATGACTCACCACATCCCAAATGAGCTTGGCCCTCCTGCTTCCCCTGTCTCACTCTTTCCGTCTGCCGGGAACACAAGTCTCTTCTAAGGTTGCCAACAGCATTTGCTGAACACTTTTTAGGTACCAGGCACAATCCTGGCTTGTAAGATCAGCCTTCTCCTTCAACACTTGGTCCAAATGCCACCTTCTGCAGGAGGTGAGAGTCAGTCTCTGAGGGGAAGCAATTCATCTGAGAGCAAAGTGTGTTCAGGGGTTTGTGTTTGGACTTGAAGTAAAGGCTTTCACCCACCGCCCCTGGCTCTGTCTGCTCCTTAGTGCAAGCAGTATGGTCATGGTAAGGTTCAATCCAGGTAGTTCAGGACTCACTTCCCATTGGCAGTTCCATTCTCACTTCCCATTGGCACATAAGTTATGACAATGTGCACCATCTCCACAGTCATCAAAATAACAAAGAATGAATTCTTTAAAGCGTCTAATGGTTACAAAGACATAATAAAAATTGCCCAGTCTCCTGGATAATTTTGATTTATCTAACATTTTTCTGCTGCATACCTATGCAATTAAATAAGGCATGCAAATCCATAACACTTTGTGCTGTCAGAGAAGGGCTATACAGACCACAAACTTTATAAAGAAATGTTGAAAATATACCATTCATTACTTCTTATACTCAGATTCTAACCTGTAATATTTAAAAAAAATCAAAACAGGGTCCTACCAGATGGCTCCAAGAGTAAAGGCATTTGCCACCGAGCCTGGCAACCTAGATTCAATTGCTATGACCCATACAGTAGAAGGAAGGAATTAAGCCCATCAAGTTGCCCCCTGACTTCCACAGATTCATGATAGAAAATATTAAATAAATAAATGTAAAAATAAAAAGATTCAAGATGAAAATAGTCTCAGAGTCCAGCCTTGGTCTTTCAGTGAACTGGTTAAAAACCCTGTGTTAAATGCCTGCTGAATGGAGTCTGCACACTTGACTACAAATTTAATGAACACTTTTTTTTTCCTCCATGTATTTCTATTCTGGTCTGGAAAACAAGATTTACTTGGATTAGAGAGTTCATACTAAAGTAAACAATTCATAAGCAAAGGACAGGTAATATCAAGTATTTATATGAAAGCTGAGAATCCAAATTGAGAGGCAAACCCAACAAGTTGGAAATCATCAGGAAAAAGGCATTAGCTTCATCTTACCTTCTCAACAGGGCATAATTTTCAAGTTTCAGAAAAACTGTGTTAAATCACCTTTGGGTAGCAGGACTTTGGGAATGGAAGAGACCTAACAGGCATGCAATGTGTCAAATCCTTTAGGCCTTCTGTTTCACTCATTCACTCAGTGAAGCATTAGATTGTTTGTAATGTGCCAATTACCTCCCCCTTGCTAATGGCGATAGAATGGGGAACAAGTGGGACATGGTCTTTATAACCAATTGTCATTTGTCATGTGCCACGTAGTAGGGAGACTTTTCCACTGAACCTTGTATGTACAGGTTGGTAGCCTGCTGAGTTGACTGTCTAAGCATAGTGTGGAATAAGGGTTGCAGAGGCAGAGAGATGGTAGGAACAAGCCTCCCTGAAAACAAATACCAGTTATCATTTCAGATAGGAAGAGGAGTGCACAGCAGACAGGGGGGAGAGGGAAAGGCCATGCAGAGTTCAGCATCAGAATCAGCCCTGCCTCCACACCCTCGGGCTCAGTCTTGGCACTGTTGCCACCAACAGCAGAGCCAAAAGTGGGGGAGGGGGGGAAACAATGAAATGAGCCTGCCATCAATGAGGAAGCATCACGCAATGCCAGCTTTTGATTTGGAAAGTGTTCATGAGGCTTTCTTGGCTGGGATATTTAAGACAAAAATAGAAATATTCTCATCAATGATTTATAAGATTTCTTTAGAGAGATGGGGCAGAACCCAGTATAACAAAGAGCAAAACAGCACACCCCTGCTTATCACTGTGCTGGAGAGCATGGGTCAGGAGAGACAGAGCCATGTGAGGATGCTCTTTGTTCCTAGCCCAGAAATTAGAGTTGAGATAAGCTACCAATTTAGCCAGTCTGAACTTTTAAAAACCCGGTCCATTTTTGGACCCTTCCAGCTGTAATTTTCTTTTTCTCAGGGGTCAAAACCCCCAGACAAGTCATCAGAAAGCTCTACATGTATTTCAGAGATTAGTGATAATAGTGAGGTAGCTTCCAAACAGATAGGAGTATCATCCCAACCAGAGACCACCATCCTCTTCTGCACTCAGCCCTTGTAGGAGGTGGATGAGAACCGAGGAAAGCAATCAGAAAGGGTTTAGAAAGTCGAGTGGATGGATGGTTGCCTCCCCAAAGTAGGGTGAGGTCATTTCACAGTTTCGAGACAAGCTTATTATAAACCCACTCTTGGATTTGGTTTGCTTTCAATTATGCATGAATTGCCTCTATCTCCTGGACTCCATGGGAAGCATATGGGACGGGAGTGGAAAATGTACCTCAGCCCTGGTCCCTGATAGCTAGCTAGCTCCATGCCTTCTCCATTCTGCATGCAGCTCCTCTGCCAACCTTCTTAAACCTAAGCCATCAATTGGGTCATTACCATATTGGGGTCAACCTTCAACACTCCAATACTACCTTACATAATCAAGATCCCACTGGCTCTGACATCCAGGCATTCTTCAGTCATTTAATTAGTCAGTGAGTATTGCCTGAGCACACCAGTGTCAGACACTAGGTGTTCAGGCTTGAGCAAGAAAGGAAGGAGAAACCTACCCTTCAAGGAGCTTGGGGTCTACTGGGGTAGAGAAAGGAATTAGCAGCAAACAATTAGCAAGTACAATTATGTAAATGGCTGGTAAGGACAGATTTCCTCAGGGCACCCAAAGGCTACATATCTCTTGCCTGTGAGGTCAGACAAAAGACACTTCTCTGCAGCCTTGACATCAGCAGAGAGGTGACCACTGAATGCCAGTTAACTAGCAAAGAAGTGGGAGTGGGTTCCTGGAAGATATGTGAGATATTTGTAAACTAATGGGAGCAGAGAAGATGAGCATATAAAGCATAAAGCACATGCCTTATCTAGAACAAAGAGAAGAAAAGGAGAGCTGAAGAAGGATACAAAAAGGAAGGCGAATGGGACCCATCGGGCCATAAGGCATACAAGTGGGTGAAAATGAGCTCTGCCTGGAGACACAAGGAGACTCTGAAAGCTGTTCAAGATGGATCTGGAAGGCCAGATGGATTTAGAAATCCCATTCTATGTCCAGAACCAAGTGTATGTGGGTCAGAAACAGTAGGGCCAAGAGTAAAGAGACCATTCAGCAGACTGGCAAGCCAATGGAACAGAATGAGTGTTAGTGGGAGAAGGATAAAGTTGGGATGGCACTTGCAGGTCTCACTGAGATTGGCCTCTAAAATAAGAGAAAGGATGTGGCCAGGAAAGTCCTTGGTCTGCCTTAGATGATGGGACCACTCCTCAAAACAAGTAGTTTGGTTATTGGGGAGGTGACTCAGTGGATAAAGTACTTGCCATGCAAGTGTAAGGAGCTGAGTTCTGATGCCCAGAAACTACACAAATGCCTTGTGGATGTAGCAGCCACCTATAATCTCAGCACTCAGGAGGCATAATCTCTGTCCCCATGGCATACTGGCTATCTGGACTAGCTGGAATTTCTGAGTTCCAGATGCACCAAGAGGCTATGCCACTTTAGACTTCCACACGTACACATATATGTATACAAGTACACACACACACATACATTCATGCATGTCCATACATATATGAACACTCATACACATATGCATGTTCTCTCTCTCCCTTCCCCCTCTCTCTGTCTCTGTCTCAATCTCTCTCTGTGTGTCTCTCTCTCTGTCTCTTTGTCTGTGTGTGTGTGTGAGAGAGAGAGAGAGAGAGAGAGAGAGAGAGAGAGAGAGAGAGAATAATAGTGAAAGACTTTCCTTTATGGGATGAGCCCGAGTTTCTAGAAGGTGTGGTAAAGAAGAAACTAGCCATGCTCATTCGAACCCTCAGGGTGTAGAGGATTACCCCTTGCGTTAGCAAGTAAAGCCTGATAGAAGAAACACTTAAGGCAGAACCAAGGTAACCCCAATGTTTAAGAACTGTGGGAAGGAAAGGATTTCCAATGAAGACACTGTGGGAAGTGGCAGGTGGGCAAAGTAAACTATTTTCTTGGAAGAGAAGACTCCTTCAAAGAGGAAGTAGCTCACAGCGTTCAGAGGAGGACTAGAGGTGGCTATGAGAATTACAAGAAGAAGCCACTGGTGAGTGTAATAAGAATAACTCTGAGCATAGGGGAAACAGCTCAAATAGTATTAGAAACTAAAGGGACCAAGATACAGAGAGCAAGCAAAGGCAGCTGCCTCTTTCCAACCCTATGATAAAGCAAAGAAGTGAGACAAGGGCTTGTCTCTAGGGGAAGAAATTCAGATTTCTTGAAACAGGTGGCTGCCATATGAAGAGATGAGCTCCCTTCTGCCAAAGGTAACTAAGCATACTGAAGAACCTTCTGGACTGTGGACAACAGATTTCTCCAGTGAGTGCAGGAGTAAAGGAGAGAATGCTGAGGTCATTCCAAACCCAGGACTCTGTTCCTCTATGGAAAATGAGGTCAGTCAAACAGTTACTTCTACTCTATCATTTAGAATTGAGTGCCAAACTCCAGCATCAGCAGAGCAGGATTAGAGAGAGGATTTTGTTGTGCAAGAGATGCAAGACAAATAGCATGTATTCCTTCCCTAAAAGGGTATAGGAAGCAGAGTCTAAATGACTAGAGTTGGAGGAAGGGATGCTGAAAGGAAGGTAGCCACTTGGCTACCTCCTTCCTTCACCCTTGAGTTGACCAAGCCAGCTCCTGGAAGGAGGGAACCAGGGAAGAAGAAAAAGGTTGAAAACAGGATTTGTAACAATGGAGCCTGGCCTCTCCCTTCTTCCTCCTTGCTCCACCCAGAGAACAAAGCATTGCTCCCTTGGGCTCCAGATATACAGGAAATACTGGCACTTGCTGAGCCCCCCACCTCCATGGTCCTGTGCAATTTCTAACAGCCTTCCTGAAAGCGGCATCCCCACTATCTATCAGGATCAGCTCTAGCTGAGGATATAGAGAAGGATAGAAAGGAAAAGACAGACTAGTAAGCAAACAAGTACACTAGAGGAAAAAGGATTGATTGATTGATTGATTGATTGATTGATTGATATATCTGACCCGGAGCAAATCATTTCATCTTTCAGGCTGCTAATTGCCAAAAGAATAAAATGAGAAAAGATTAGAAGATGCCTAGGGTACCTTTCAGCTTGGAAATCCTGATTCTAAAATTGTGTATCTGTATATACAGAGCACCCCCAGAGGCCAAAAACATTAGCAACACAAAGAAAATACAAAAAGCCCCAATGAAGGTGTATGTAGACACCTATACACATACATCTCTGCCAATCATGGACAAGCAGCCTGTAAACAAGAGGAGGTAAGTTAGGCTTTGCAGCACACATCCCTAAATGCCATAGTATACACATATGGAGCCTGCCAGCTACATCCGTACTCAGTCCCCTCTTGTGGTACCCGAGGATGATCATTGCAAGCTACCTAAACACTTAACAAATGAATTGCTTTAAGATGCCAAGCTTTCATCATTAAGGATGACCAAGATGATCAAAACTTGCTGTCCTAGCTACCTTGAAAATTTTTTGATGTTGTACATTTTTAAGCAGACTGACAACTCTGATATACCACAGGGTTCTCCAAGGCACTGGTTTTCAAGTCTCCCAATACTCTGTTCCATGTCCCCAGCTGGAGCTGCACCCACACAGCACTATAGGACCTTTCTCCAGGGTCCTCTACATTGGGGATAGATATTCAGAAGCTGTCCTGATCAAAAAACTAAAGAAAGGAAGGAAGGAAGGAAGGAAGGAAGGAAGGAAGGAAGGAAGGAAGGAAGGAAGGAAAGGGAAGGTCAGGTAAAAAGCTACACACCAGGCAGCCTCATCCTCTATCTCAGAAGGAACCATGAAGAGCTATGCATAGTCAGTATGGGAGAAGAAAGGGGCTGATTCCAAAGGAAGCTCAAAGCTGCAAAGCGAGCTCTCCCTCCTGTGGGGTGGCTGGGAGCAGCCTAGGTTTCATCAAGGAGCCAAAGCATAGTGAGCTTAGGCAGAAATCTAGACTTAAGCACTATCCCCTAGCTTCTCTCCCTCCACCCATCCTCTCTGCCTAGGTGGGAGGAAATTTCAGAGACTATCTGGTTGCCTTTTTTAAGTAGGAACACCAGAAGACAGAGTCTACTCCAGGACACCTAGAAGAACGGGAGAGGGCTTCACTGCAGAGATTGTAGGTAAATGTCATAGACACTTAGGTCCAGAAGTCGCTACCTGGTACCCAGGGACTATTAACTAGAGTGGAGATCATGAAGAAAGTGGTTGCGCCTCTCATAGAGCCCATCAAGGCTACAGGATAGCCCACGATCCCTACCGACACATGAAAAAGAAGCTTCCCATACCACAGAGGCCAGCTAGGCTGTGGGCGTGGAACCTCCTTTGGTAGAGTTTGTTCACAGCAAATTGAATGACAGCAAAAGAGGCCGAGTGTTAGCTACTTTTCCGTCTGCTGTGGCAAAATAACCTGGCAAGAAGCAACTTAAGGGAAGGAGGAGGTTTGATGTTTAGTTTTTACCTTGTTTTGTGCCTTTAGTATTTCCATTATAGGCAGGAAGACAAGATGGAAGTCTTACACACACACACACACATGCACACGCACGCACACGTGTGTGCACACATGTTTTGTGGCTGTAGCATCCGGAGTATAGGGCAGCTTGCTCATGTCTGGACAGAACAGAAAGCAAACCATCTGGAAAGCAGATGGCCCTCCCTATCAACTCACAACTCACTTCCTCCAACTAGGCCCACCTCCTAAAGGTTCCACGACCTCTCAGAACAGTGCCCCCAGCTGGAAATCAAGTGTTCACATGTAAGCCTGCATGAGCATACCAGCTTTTAAACCAAACCTCAGCAGCTGCCCTATACTCCTTTTGAAGTGAAGGCTTTTGCCTGGGCACAGGTGGGAGGGAGAGGAGAATAAAGCTGAAGGAAATGAAGATCAATGTGTGACTACCATTCTCTCAGGCATTTATTCTGGTAGCTGTCCCTATTAGGGAATCCTTCCCCAGCCCCTTCCTGAAGAGTCTTGATCCAGTTCTAAAGGCCAAAAGCCAACCAGCAAGCTATTTATATTTAACCTAAAAGCAAAAAAAAGGGGGGTAGAGTCAGGGTCAACTGGGTGGGTACTGTCTCTGGCACCTTGAGATAACAGGCCCTCTACCTGCCTTATGCTACACTAGTGACACAAAAGACAGAAGGTCCTAACAACCCCTTGGCAGTTTGCCTTCATGACAGGCTTGAACTTAACCTGTAAAATATTATGGACCAGAGAAGGCCCCGGGCTGCCCCCAAACTACTTTCCAGCAAAGCTGCTTGTTTAGAAGCCTTTGCAAAACAAAGAATGGGAAAGGGTTGTGGCCGGTGATGAATTCCCTAAGCCAGAAGTAAGAGTTCTCAGGTCATTGCTGGGGGGAATCTGGCCCAAAGCTGGACATAAGGTGGACTCACCAAATATGACCCAGAGTCTCTGTTTCTCCTTACACAGGGATTGACAGTGAAACAGGAGCCTGAAATACTTTCCCTATACGGAGCTTTTCAGAGTCTCACTCTGCTGCCATCCCTGGGCTTTCCCTGGCCTGGAAGTCAAGAGACTCTACCCATCACAACCCTACGGTTTTCACTTTCTACAAACATCATCACCCCTGTGTTCTGGACTGTGCAAGCACACACACCATTACCATCACAACCTCCGCACCACACCACGAGATCAACATTCCTACCAGGGAGCCTCAGAATCCACTCGTTTTTGTCTCTGGTGGGGTGGTGTAAAAACAAGTGCCCTCAGATTCTGTAATCCCCCCCATAGTGGCACAAGACCCATATGTTTTTCTACATCCTAGAAGTCTTTTATTATCACCATCATCACATAGACATGGTCCACTGGTTGACCACACAGATGACTGACGTTCCTGTCAGAAGCAGTGAGTGTTGGGCTCCAGAGATGCTCACATAAATACAAGCAGGCAGCTTTAAGAAGGAGGAGTAATAAGCAGCGATAGCGAGAGAGCGATGTATCTGCATGCAGAGATGTTTCAGGAATCAAATGGCAGGACAGCTATCACTGTGGTGGTGGTGGAGACAGATTTCCTGGGGTTAAAGGGAGGCTCAAGCAAAACCACTGACATGGAGAACCTGTTACTATGAGAGAAGGTTACCCAGCAAAAATTGAAATAAGTAAGATTTGAGTATCTGCTACTCCTTGTTTCTGTAGCCTTTAAAAGACAACAAACCTTTCTACTCTGCAACATTCCTGTGTGTAAGTTGCCACTGCCTTCATTGGAAGGATATAGGGAGGAAGAATATAGCCTATAAAAAGCCTGTATACATTGGGTAAACAAAGGTACTGAGGCTAAAAGGATGGCATTGGGTATAGAGAAGTGGGAACTAGATGAGAAAGCCTGGGAATAGGTCAAAAGCATGGGGCTCCAGGCTAGATAAGACGTGGCTGGAGGTAGTCTCCTCAGTGGCCCTGTCTCTAAGGAAGCTGCAGGCACAGAGGTGGTGCGCTGCCAAACAGGCTGTCAGTTTGGCCCTGTCAGGGACTTTCTTCCCATTGGCTTTGACTCTGACAGGAAAATCAGCAGGCCAGCGGTACAAGCCAGGCAGCGCAACAGACAAGGCCCTGGGGACAGTTTAAGTGGACAATAATTGCAGGTTATTATATACCGTGCTGCGGCCAAAAGCCAGGCGGCTGTTAAGTGTGATTGGAAGAACTAATGGGGAGGAAGAAGAAGAAGAATGTACTAGCTGAGTTGGTCTTTGTGTTCTTGGGGCTGCTGTGGCATCAGGAGCAGGACAGAGCAAGGGACACATCGGTGACAGGGGACAGGCTGGTCACTGTGGGGTGTGCTTCCTGCACAGTACCTAGGAATCAGTCCCTTCTCTTCCTTCCTCATCCCACAAGCCATCAAATCAAGAATTAAGGGCATAAAGCAAGTAACTGAGGTCCAAGGAGGGAGCAGTGACCTAGGAGCCCACAGTGAGTTCCTTTGGGACTCAGGCCTTCCCTTTGCTGTTTGGGTGAAATAAAGAGGTTGGCATTCCTGAAAGGATATAACTTGAGTGGCCAGTGTGAAGCAGGGCAGGGACTCTCTGAGAACTGGAAACAGGCATATAGCTTCAAGGTGTAAGAGCCCAGGGGCCTGGCTAGGTCATCCCAGCTAATGGGGAACACGGATTATTTACCTCTCAGAGCCTTCTCTTTCCCTTAGATCCCGCTCTCGAACAGAGGAATTGTATACCCATTTAGAGATCAGTATTCATGCATTTGTCAGAAGCAAAGGCAACTTCCTCATTCGTTCATGACAGTCAGTGTGCTCCAGTGCCTATATGACATGGCTGCTCCAGGGGCCTATAGGCCCTATCCTAGGCTTGCTATTGGGAGAAGTGAGCCTCGCTCTGCTCTTTACCACAAGACTGGGGTAATTCAGAGATTGATCCCCAATACCTGGAATTTCCTTAGTTCCTGTAGGAAAAATGCTACTGGACCAAATAAGCCCCAAGAACAATGTGGGGATGACCCCCAGCTCCTCCAAGCTTTAACCTAGAAGCACAAAGACTGGATGTCTCTTCATGGAGATTCCCAGACAAGATCATGCCTTTTGCTAATTCACAGCAGCAGTCCTGATAAAAGCCAATGAAGAAATCTAATCAGGTCAATGGGCACCAGACACACGTTCTCCAAAAACGGACTTTCCGGAGCACCTCATAAAAGGCTCAGAGCCACCATCCAGGATGCGCTTACTCTAGCCAGGTCTCCCCAGCTACAGTTTGGACTCAATCTAGATCAGTAGTCCTGATTTGGGACATAGGAGAGCAGCCACCTGGCCCAGGATGGATCAAATACACTGTGATTCAATGAGAAGGCACAGGGCCAACAAGTGAATCATACAGCCTGACCACCCTCCAGAGTGAGGACGGGAAGTTAGCCTGGGGAAAAGTCTCCCTAGACTGTGCATGCCGGTGTCAGGTAGGGGACCTCTAAAAGATGGGGCTGCTGATTGCATGCACTAGCATGAGCCCTTCTCTGGTCTGAATGTAGGTGTGAATCTCTAAGCTATGGTGGTACAAACCTCAGGGATGAGAACTTGCCCTGATGCCCTTCTTTGCATCCCCCTCACACCTTATTAGAGACTCCTTCCACTAGGTCCAGGGTGAAAGCGGGAATACTGAGCTCCCACTAATTATCCTTATCGTCTGCCCAATACCACTGAGAAGACTGCTCCAAAGAGGCCTGCACTAACTCTTCTTACAAAATCTCCTGCCCTTGCACAGGTTCCCAATGGGTACTGTGCACCAGCTTATGTCTAAGGTAGAGACACTTGATTTGACTGTAAGCATAGATAACATGTGTTATGTACCCTGCTATGTGACAGGCACCGAATATTGTTCCTCTAATGTTTCCACCATCAAAGGAAGCACCCTTATGTTTTATGAGGAAACTGAGGCTCTGAGAACATCATTTGCAAAATTGTCTGGATATCTGTGTGTGTGTGTGTGTGTGTGTGTGTGTGTGTGTGTGTGTGTGTGTGTGTGTGTGTGTCTTGCTCTGTCTCTCTCTCTGTCTGTCTCTGTCTGTGTGTGTGTGTGTCTGTGTGTGTGTCTATGTGTGTCTGTGTGTGTGTGTGTGTGTCTGTGAGTGTCTGTGTGTGTCTGTGTGTGTCTGTGTGTGTCTGTGTGTGTGTGTGTGTATGTGTGGTATGGGAAACACCAGTCATAGTCAGATGTCTTCCTCAATTATAGTATTGTTTTATTTGTGTGTTTGTGTGTTTGTGTGTGTGTGTGTGTGTGTGTGTGTGTGTGTGTGTGTGTACTCATGCACTGGTGTCTGCCTAAACCAAAAAAGGGCACTGGGTTGCCTGGGTTAACTAGAGTTAAGGAGATTATGAACCTCCTAACATGGGTGCTGGGAACTAAATTCCCATTCTCAGAAAGAGCAGCACAAACTCCTATCAACTGAGCCATCTCTTAAGCCCTAGTGCATTATCATTTTTATTGTTATTTTTGAGTCATTGAACCTGGAGATCACCAACTTACCTAGACTGACTTCCCAACAAACCCAAGAATACAGCTTTCTCCACCTCCCGAGGCTGGAATTAGAGGCATGCCCTACCGTACCAGGATTTTGCTATCAGAGCTGGGGAGCAGAACTCAGACTCTCATGTATGTACTTCAGACATTCCTAAACTATGTCCTGAACCCAAACTGTTTCTCTTCCTAAGTACAAGACATGAACCTATCTGTGTGTATATTCAGCAGTGAAATATATGCCTCATATACAGATTTTGACACAGTAAATGTTCAGGTGTCATTTATAGAGTGTATTTCTTTCAAATAGGCTCTCTGAGACAAACTTACATTACTATGTGCATTGGGCAAGGGACCAGAATTTGTACACACAACTCCGCATGGACAGTTTAAAGGATGAGAAACTTATTAAAAGAAGGCTGCAGTCAGGCGAGTGTTGAGGGAAATGTGGTGTCCTTAAAACTGAGAGTTCTTCTTTGGCATATTCCTTATAGCAGCAGGACACTATTATTTGACAGTGGAAATGACCTGGAAGGGATGAACCCCATAGGGTGACCCACCCCTTCTGCACATGTGTTTGGAGAGAGGTGTTCTCCCTGTTACATTTGTCCTTCCCAAACTCCTGATATCTCCTTCAGTCTTGTGCTATTGGTTATGCTTTTCTATTTTATCCTTAGACAATAAACTCCTGGTCATGGTGTCCAAATCCCGACAGCCTTGCTGCAAAGCTTACATGCCCAACCCCACACAGATAAACACAACTTGGAACATGAGCCTGCCTCTGTCTACGCCCCCCCCCCAGGTCCCTGACGGCCCATGCATTCATTATCCTCATCTTCAACTTCTGCTGCCTCTCCCAGACCACATGACTGTAGGCCCTTTGACAAGCTGTTCCAAGGGTGCTCAGCCTGCAACTGACAGGACACATGCAGCTGAAAATAGCTATAATGTAGCCTAACACAAAATTATAAACTTACTTTTAAAAGAATTGTGTGATTATTGTTGGGATTAAAAAAAAAAGGCTGCATTGCATGATTCTTCTTGCATGTAAACTTTGTAGATAGCAATACTGTGCTATACTGTAGACCACTGGACATGTCTGCAGCAGTACCAGGTCCAGCATGCTTTTCCAGGAGAATTCTACCAAAGTGAGCAAGTCCAAGGGTCTGGCCAGCATAACCATTCTTAGAAGCCTGGCCTGGTGAAGGCTCACTTTCCTAAGCCCTACCCAGTGTCCTCCCAGCCTCACCCAGCTCTCACTCCTTATCTGCCCAACCTGACAGTGTTGAGTCTCTGTACCAGATTAAGTACCTTGCAGCCATGGAAAAAGTTAGGATGAGAAAGCCCAGGTAGGACTTGCTGATTCAAGAGTGTTAGAGAAACCATGAGGCATGCTGCAGTGACGTGCAGCACAGCATTTTGTGTGATAAACGCAACCTACTATTCCAGCTTCCAAGTGAGCTAGTGTCTGCAAACCTCAGGGCTCATGTACAATAAATTAACATAATTAAAAACTAATTAGTAAAACATCACAATTAAAAAGACTTACTTCTGTAACACCTCACAGGTAAGAAGACGGGTCCAGAGTGCTAGCAGCAGGTACACAGGACAAGCCACCAGAAGACAGCTGTGATACAGCTTTGTGATATCTAAATATTTCTATCCCCAGGGGGTATATAAGGAAATCAGAGTACAGTCTGTAAGCACAGCCACACATCCACCTCACAACTGGGCACCTAGTTCTAGGGCTCAACCCTGTGGTCCTGCAGGAGTTGGGAGGGGCTCGAGCATTCCCTCAGCCCCCAGAGGCCTGTTAGTGATGCTCCAATACTATCGGCTGTCCGGACATTGATCTGAACTCTTTACCTGCACTTACTCATTTAATCTTCACAACGACTCTACGAGCCAGGCTCTGTATCTCTGCCGATTTTACAAATGTGGAAACTGAGCCACAGAGACACTAAACAACCTGTCCAAAGTCATACAGCTAATAAGTGGGAGAGGCAGGACTTGAAACTGGCAGGTTTCAAGACATCTGCTTCTGCAGTTCTGGGCACAGTCCTCTTTCAAGAGACAGTCATACTCTGGGGAAGATAACCAGCTAGTTCCTAGCTCACTGATGCCCTGCAATGGAGATCATTAAGTCTATATTCCTTCTCCTATCTCCTGTTTATACCTCAATCCCTACTTTCTCATTTTAATAATAATTTTTTTTACATGAAAACCTCAGACATATCGCTGTCTCTGAGATAGGAGAGGAGGAAAGAAAGGGGGCTGGAGAAAGGATTTTTGCTTCCATTTTACAGACAGGAAAGCTGAAGTCCAAGAAAATGATAACCTTCTCCTGCATCTGACTCTGTACTCTGACTACACAGGATGTCCCCAACCTAGACTTGAAATCCCTTTGTTCTCATGCTGTTCTTTCACTGGCAGCCTGTCATCAACAAAACTGAGAAACTGGGGCAAAAGCCTATAACAGGAGTTGACCAGTCAATGAATACAACTGGAGAATCCCAGCCCACACTGGACCAAGGAAGTGTGTCCTTCAGATCGAGATAGCAAGAAAAACAGCATAGGGGACCGTTGTCTACCAGTACCTGTACCTGGTACTAGTTAGTGTCCCTAGTGATGTTCTATTCTTCTAAGCGGCCCTGGAGAACAAACATACAGCTTCCATCTTCCTATTTTCTCCTTCCCTCTAATAAATTTGGTTCCCTGGCTAGGTTTGCTGTGGGCTCAGAACAGGACAAGGAGGTCTTTTGGTGGTGACAAGATGCTGCTAAAATTAACAGAGGTGGTGAGAACTGTTTTTTCTCTTCTTCACTGAGCTTTATATTACAGAGCTTTCCCAAATTATTCAAGGGCAAGGAAACTCTGAGCTTATGGCTCAGTTCACAAAAGGCTAAACCCTCCAAGTCCCACCCTGCTTCCTCACCCTCTACCTAATCTACGGGAGCTTCTGGGAGCCTGTCCTTGTTGCTAGAAATGCCACAGATGACTGTTCACTCCCGCCCTGGGTCACTCCAACCATTGCCTCAGCTGAGGCTGAGTGCTCTCTCCCATGGAACCACATCATGGCCCCCTTCTCCAGGAAGTCTTCCTTGGCTGCCAATGCCTACACAGCTCCACCCTCTCCGAGGGCTCCTGTGACCCTGCATGCACTCTGTTCTTGGACAATGACTTGAGTCGGTCTCTACCCAAACAACACTTACAGAAGGGAGATGCACTCAGCTTGTGCTCCACACCCTCTGCAGCCTTAAGCAGGCCGCTCTCCAGCTCTTTGCAGTAGAATACCCTGGCATCCTGCTTCGCAAGAACCTCTCTCTCCTCTAAGCCACTACCCACCTCACAGTTAGTTCATCCCACTTCTCACCCTCAACTTGTATGCTTTCTGCTTTCTATTTCCTCCTTGTGGAAATCCTCAAGCCTGGAAGACATTTAACCATCTGTTGCAGTTTGCTGTTCTGGGGCTTTTCGCTTGGTGTGACTTTGCTCTCTAACAGTGACAGTGACAGTGACAGTGAGTGAGCTCTTTGCAGACGTGTCTTTTCTCCAACCTTTCCTGTGGGAGATCAGAGGGGCTGGATGAATGCAAGGATGGCTGAGTGGTTATGCCTCCAGGCTAAGCCAGGCAAATTCATGAGGCTGTGCTCTCATGTGTTCTCACACCTGACCCTGAATCCTTCCCACAGAGTGCTGACGTAGGGCCATATCTCCTGTTCTCTGGGAGCAGAGGAATAAGCACAAGTTAAATTTATCAGTGAGCACTATCTTGAGTACCCGTATGTGAGCATCTCTGTTGTGGTGGCGGGGAGTGACAGTAATGGAAGGGACTAGATTCTTGTTCTCTGACCAAGTAGAAGGGAAGCTACAGGCACAACAGCCAAAGCAGGTCTGAACGTGTGTGGTTCCGTGGGTACCAGAGAGAAGGGAGTGGTAGATGGCTAGAAGGAGGATGCGGTGCCATGAGAGAATGTAATCTCTCCTTAAAGAGGAGAGGAGGAGCAGAGGTAAGTGACCTTATCTGTCCTCAAACACCTTCACCACCACAGGACATCCTGACGTCCTCAGAGATGAGTCAGCAACAAAGCATTCACTCCTGAACCAGAAAGAAAACAAAAAGCTGTTGCCCCAGGTTACCCTTCCATTGGCTGGTCTCCTCTCTCTCAGTGGATGGAATAATTGTGGCCATGGAGTGACAGTTGGAGAAAAAGGTCTAGGTCTACTTAAATGTCACTGTGAATAATACTTTGCCACTATCTTTCCCTAATTACATTTCTCTTTGATGATCTGAGATTTAAGGGGCGGGGTGGGGAACTTAACACTTCCTAGAATATCAAGGACAAGGGTACCAAAAAGCCAGCCTAAGCACATGCCATACATATCCCAGGGGTCTTGCCCCTCTAGTCATTCTTTTGAGACACCCGACTGCAATATTTTTACCCCTAACACTCTGCTGTGTCAGAAAGCCAGAAGCCTACAAGTGCAGCTTGGCACCTTTAAAACAGTAATGCTTTGCCAGGAGCCTCTTCAACTGCCGTTTTCACATGAAGGGACCTGGCATCCGGGAGGTTTCTGAGGGGTCCTATAGTAACTCCCTAGACACCTGTCAGAGAGGCAATGGATAGTAGATGCCCTCCTCTTCCAAGAGCTAAGCCCAAATCCAAACAGTGTCACTATCACTGGGTGGGCTGCAGAGGAGGGCAGAAGCTCACCTAAGTAGGAAGTCATTCTTTCCAGCCTTGGGTAAACACTTTAAGAGACAGGACACAGGGAGGGTCAGTCCTGAAGGAAGCATGAGAGGTAGCAGGTAAATCTGAAATATCCAGGTGACCCCTTTCATTAACACCCCTAAATATTTCACTCACTCCTGCCAAGACACTACTGCTCTGACTTGCATAGTGGTTAATAATAATAATAATAATAATAATAATGGCATGAATAACAACATGTGTGATGTGAATGATTTCCTTGGACCTGGGGTGGTGTTAGGAAGAAGATGGTGACTGCTCTGGGGTCCTCCTCTGAGCAGTTCCTTCCTTCTCCTCAGTTGGCTCCTTTCACTTCCCAGCTTCATATACCCAAGGCTTTGCTTTGACAGGATGGGAGGCAGGCAGAGAGAAAGGAACCTCAAGTAGAAATTATTTTCATTAACTCTCCTGTTATGGAAGAACATATTGTTCACTCCACAATGAGATCCTGAGATCCAAGCACAGCAAAATGCTGTTGGGTGGTGAATATGAATAATCCTTATCTTCTGCACATGTGTCCTGGGATATCCTGATCAGGAGAGAGAGAGTGAAAGAGAGAGAGAAATACAAACAGCACAGAGTACTAATAAGACATTTGCACACACCTGTCACACAGTCACACACTAACACTTCAGCTTGCTTACCGAAGACATCCTCACATTATTACAGCATCTCAGAGGCACACAAAACACACAAGCACAAACCTCCTCTGCAGATGAGGGTCTTCTCCACTTCATCAACTTCAGCGATTCTTAGACCAGTCTCTAAGAGGAGATACTAGACACCTAGGAAACTCACACACAGCTTCAAAAAAGCAAAGACAGGACATTTGTTTTTTTAAATGAACAAAGCACTGCTCTTCTCAGAATTGTTCTTGCTGTTGGGTTCAGGACCCCATCCTCAGAAGGGAGTGTCTGGAGTCAGTTTTGTGCCTGGGACTGTCAACCATAGGGCTGAGAACCTCTGGGCCCTCTGACCAAATATGCCTCTGGAGTGTACAGCCCTTCTGGTAGTAGCAAATGCTTGCCTGTTTTGGGAGGTTTTGATTTTGTTTTTGTTTTTGTTTTGTTGTTGTTGTTGTTGTTGTTCTCAGACTGTTAGGGTAGCGCTTCTTTAAATTAAAATTTAAACACAACGTCTAGTAATGTAATTCAGGGTTATGAACAGAAAACCCTGAAAACCAGAAAGTGGCCAGCGGAGGCCTGGGGCGGGGGGGTGCGGGGGGGGGTGCGGGGGGGGTGGATAGTCTAAGCAGCTCCGCCTGTGCCGTCCCAGCCTCGGGCTCTGCAGCCTAAGGGAGTATGGCGCGTTATTTTAATTGGCCGGGTTTCTGAAGCCTAGAAAAGCAAACGTTGGAGAGGATGGGGGTGCAGGTAAACACGCTGAGAATGAAAATCGGCTGCCCTAGCCAAGTTCACTACCACTATTCGCCCCCAGGGGCGGGACAGCTCTTGCGCCTGCCACTCCCTCGCGCGCGCAGCTGAGGCTCCAGCCCCGCGGGCCGGGCTGGAGTTCCGCGCTGAGCGATGGGGCAGCCAGACCCGGCGCTCAAGACTCCAGCTTCGCACCTCTGGATCCGGTAGTGCGGGGCAGAACAAGCCGCGCCGGTCTACCGCCGGAGGCAGCTGGGTTGGCGAATGGGATGGGGTGGGGGGGTTCATCTCTTTGACAGTGAATTAAGAAAAGAAATTTCCAATTTGCTACAGTTAAACAAAACGAGGGCAAAAACCAAGCCGCTCCCCAGAGCTGGCTCTCCCGCCACCGCGCCCAGAGCTTTCCTCCGCAGCCGCCGCCCGAGCCGGCCGAGGGAGGCCCCCCACCTGGCTCCTACCTTCCTCCCTCAAGCCACCGGCTGCACTGGCTGCCGCTCTCCGGACGGGAAAAGTCGTCCGGGACTCAAACATTCCCTCCCGCCTTCTCAGAGGGCTGGGACGGAGAACCGAGCTGAATTCTATTCCCTGAGACTCTGACGCAGCCTGGGCTGCTCTCCTAGCCCCGTGCTCTCAGGTGGATCCGGTGTCTGTGGATTCAGAATAGGAAGGAAAAATTTGGGTTCTGCTCTGGCAGGTTGGGAATTAGAGAAGGAGAAAGGGGGCGAGATACAGAAAGAGCGCGCGCTAGAGCTCCTGACTATAGATCCATCCACATAATATACATTTATGTAGCTTTTTCTTTCTCTCGACAATGATCAATGGATACTCAGCTAACTGGGCGGACTCCCTCCAAGCCGGTTGGCTTTTTCTAGTCTAAATAAATAAATAAATGGAGCCAGATGGGAGAGAAAAGCGCCCATTCCACCTCCACCGCCGCCTGTGCCGCCGCCCCGCCCGCCCTCCCTGCCTTCGCTTAGCCCGCCTGTCGCCCTAACAGAGCGCAGCTAAGTGGATAACGCCCCCCTACCTGCCCACACGAAAATGAAAATCAATGCTTTGAAAATACAAAAGGTTGCACCTGCTGCTATTACAAAAAAAAAAAAGTAGTAATAATAATAACCCCAAAAAGGCGAAAAGAAGAGACCGAGAGCCACGGTAGCTAACAGGCACCCGCTGCCCGCGGCTGCGGGACCCGGAATCTCAGCGCCTCCCAAAGAGCCATGCGCCTGGCGCTATTTATAGCCGGGGGACGTCTCGGACTGTACCACTGCTGCTCCGCGGGGCCGCCGACGGGGGAGGCGCGAGGCCGGCGCCGCCCCGGCCTCCCTGCCCCCGGCCGCCGCCCGCCGCCGTGCGCCCCCCAGCGCGCCCACTCCCTGGCCCCCGCGCTCCCCTCCTCCTACCGCGCGCCCTCGCCGCCCCCACCCCTGGTCTGGCAGGGAACTTGAACCGGTCCAGCCTGTTTAAACCGAAAGGACAGAGATCCTGTCTGTTCAATGTAAAAAAAAAAAAAAGAAGAAGAAGAAAAAAATCACATCAGACCGAGAGAGAGAGAGAGAGAGAGAGGGAGAGAGAGAGAGAGAGAGAGAGAGAGAGAGAGAGAGAGAGAAGGAAGAAGAAGAGGGAGAGAGAGAGAGAGAGAGAGAAGAGAGAAGAGAGAGAGAAGAGAGAGAGAAGAGAGAAATAGAACGAGAGCCCAGAGCAGAGCAAGGTGTAGGAAACCAAAGGGGAGAGAACCCGAGTGTGTGCGTGTGTGTATGAGTGTGTGTGAGTGTGTGTGTGTGTGTGCGCGCGTGTGTGAGTGTGTGTGTGTGAGTGTGTGTGTGTGTGTGTGTGAGAGTGTGTGTGCGTGTGTGTGTGTGTGTGAGTGTGTGTGTGTGCGTGTGCGTGTGTGAGCGCGAGCGAGCGAGTGAGGGAGAGGAGCGAGAGAGTGCGAGCGAGAAAGAATAAAAGGAAAGATTTTTCTCTATGTATATAAAGATGGCCACGTTAGCAAACGGACAGGCTGACAACGCGAGCCTCAGTACCAACGGGCTAGGCAGCAGCCCGGGCAGCGCCGGGCATATGAACGGATTAAGCCACAGCCCGGGGAACCCGTCGACCATTCCCATGAAGGACCACGATGCCATCAAGCTGTTCATTGGGCAGATCCCCCGAAACCTGGATGAGAAGGACCTCAAGCCCCTCTTCGAGGAGTTCGGCAAGATCTACGAGCTTACGGTTCTGAAGGACAGGTTCACAGGCATGCACAAAGGTGAGAGCACCTTTCCCTCTCAACTTTGCCGGGGAGCAGGAGCGGGCGGGCAGCAGACTGGCCGGCCAGCGACTGACAAGAGAGAGACGGGGCGAAAGCGAGCCGCGGGCGGGCGCCGAGGAGGGAGGCGCTCCGGCAGAGAGACCGAGCTGGGATGTGTGGGGAGATGTTCGCCGGGACAAGGATGGGTTTGAGGCGAACAGCCGATGGAAGCGGTGCCGTAGAGAGGGCAACAGAGATAGGAGATTGGAAGAAAGAATGGATGAGGGTAGAAAACAGGGCTGTGGGCTTTAGGTCCAGAGACTTGAAAGATTGGGATGGGGACAGCTGCTACCGGGAAGCCCAAAAAACTGAGCGGACTGGCGGGCGCTCAGCTTGCCCGGGATCTGGGGTGCTGTCCGTCGCCGTGGTGCTGAAAACACTAGAGGAATTGCTCTCTTCTGCATGGGCCAGAAGAGCAGAGTGCAGCTGTCTTAAAAGGGAGAGGGGTAACAAATTCAAAGAGATATTTTTATTTTGCTATTAATTTAACAGTGAACTCTCCCTAGCGAGATGTGTGCCTCAGTAGTCTGGTTGTCTTGTGACTGGTGAGAAGGTACTGGTTTCAATATTTGGAAGGATTGATAAAAACCAAGGCAAGAATTAGCAGGGAAAGAGCCGTCCCCTGGGTGGAGTGAGGGGTCTAGAAAATCTGAACAATCTCCTTTCCCAGTGAGGCTGGGATTTGGGAAATAATATTATGCATTCAAGAGGTGCATTTTGAAAGGTAAGCCTTAATTTATCACAAACTCACCATACTGTAAGCTTTATAGTACATTATTTCTCCCTAGAAGCAATCACTGTTAGTGAGTGCCTGTGGAAGGTGGGGACAGAATAATCAAAGAATTAAAATCTAACAACTTTTAAGAAAGTGGTCATGAGATTGTCTGCAGCCTGCCTGTTTTCTCCCTGTTTTATTATCTTTAAGGCAGAGCCCCCAAATGAGTTCAGTTGTAGAATGTGTGTGGGTGTCTTGTGGGTGATGAAATTAGCCCAGTGCTCTGCTTCCTAACAGTAATGTATAGGATGTGCACCAGGGATTAATCGGTGTTGGAGTTGTGTGGGCAAGTTAAATGCTTTCTGAGAGAGATTGATGGCCAGGCAGGGAAGGAGTACGGAGCTAAGGAAGTTGTAGGGATGTATGGACGTTCCATTTTTAATAAACAGTAGTGTGGAGAGCCACCAAAGATACGGTGTTCGAGCTGGTGATTCTGCAGATGAAAACACACACATACCCACCTCCACACAGACAGCAGCCTCATCTTTGGCCACAAATGGGCTATGAACATAGCTGATCCTCCTGCACATTAGGTGCAGAGCGCAGAGCTGAGTGGCTCTCTAAGCAGCTGAGGGTTTTCACTACCACAGCCACCCTCAGTCTCCAGCCCTCCCTCCATGCGAATACTAAACAGAGCTCCAAAGTCTTTCTAGTTGGAGTCCCAGAGAGCAGTTTTTATTGGCTTTAGCATCTTCCAGCTTGCATGCTGAGGAGTAAATCTTAAAGTTAATGACATGTTGAGTAGCACAAAGAACCCAGCAGAATGGAAATATACTAGATTTGTTGGTGTGGGGAGGGGGGGCTGTCATGGAGAGAGAGAGAGAGCAACCTTTATCCAATATGGAGAAAATGTCTTTTCAGAAGAGAGATTGGAAGGGGGAAGGGGGAGGCAAGCTTCAAAATAATATTTAGAAAAAGAAATACTTCCTTTTCCCTCCCTCTGGAATCAACCATGTCTTTGTAGTTTTTCCCTTTCCAATCAGGCTCCCTGGAAGCTAATCAAGGTTTGTATCAAACCTTTGTCATTCTAATAGGTCCTCAGTCTTAAAAATAGTAATGATAGAATTTTAACAGCACAGAGGAGAGAGGCTGTCCATCATCACAATCAGTTCGTGTAGTAATTTAATATTTCAAAGTTTTTAAAAAAAAAAAACAGAACCCACTAGAGGTAAAAGACAGTTGTGAGGAGCTGGGTGTTCTATGGGCTCCAGATTGGAGTAGTATATTGCTCCTCTATTTCTAGTGCAGATAAACTTTAATACGGTCTCATGTTTTCTCCTCAGCAATCCCTTGCTGAGGCCAATACTTTGCTTCTAGTGTAATTTGAACTCTCTTATGTTATAGTAAAGCATTTGATCATTTGTATAAGGTTTAGCACAGACACACACACACGTATATATAATGTACCTGTTTATACAAGATTCCTAGGACAGGCAAAACTTTATTTTCTAAATAATTCTTACAAACTGGCTCAGTCTGTGACAGACAGGACCGTGGCTCTGACATACTGAGTGTCTCACTGTTGTCCCTTGCCTTTCATAATTTGGGCATATATTTTCCTTATTAAAGGTCTTGCTTCTCTGTCCTTCTGATTTTTTAGATTCGGGGTTGGACCCCCATGTCCCTGATAGTATTAAGAAGCTCCTGGAGAGCTGCATGAATCCACGCATTTCTGAGGGCTGTTTTATTCAGCCCTAGTAGAGTTTGAACTCCTACTTCAATGATGCAGTCTGATTTATTAGCTAATCCTGATAAAAAATAAGCCTCTGGCCACCTTAAAAAAATTACTTGCCTGCCATTGGTGATTAATTACTCTTAAGTGAAAAAGCATGATGAGGCTTGAAGGATGAAAGCTGCTTTTGGCTTCTGCATCTTCCCAATCTCTAAACTGACAGTGTAAAGCTAAGGATAGAGCTATGCCTTTGTTAAGCCTGGTTTCAGGGCATATTTGTGGTCCTTGCTCCCCCTTTCCTGAGTGTTTAACTTCTAATGAATCGTGATGGGATATAATTGAGAGACCTAACAAGACACTGACCTTCATTGTGGGTTGCGTGTGTGCAGGGTTGGTTCTTTAAAATCGGTATAAATAAATAAATAAATAAATAAATAAATGATATTCGTGAGGTTTCAGGTGGGTATCCATTTCTTGGCCACTTGCCATTTCAGGTAACTAAAAAAGGGAGGAGCTCCAAGGGTTAATGGAATACCTGCCATGCGTACAGTGCACCTTAAAAGGCAATTACTCCAGTCAAATTGGGAGTCCATGAAGGAGGGAGTGGGTGGGTGTTATGATCATCCCAACCCCCATATCCAGAAAAGGCTGTTGGATTGGCAAACAGCAAATTGCAGCTGTGGAGTGGAATAATTACTGTAAAGGTAAATTTGCCCCCTAGAGACCAGCAAGCAATTGGTGGGAAGGGGATCTGTGTGGTAGGCAGAGAGAGAGAAAGAAAGAAAAAGGACCAAATCAAAATTCAAAGAAACAATACGCACAGAAGAAAGCTCACTGTAATGCAAACTCCCGCTAACTGGGAGCTTCTCTTCTCCCCAATTCAAAGCACTTTTGGAAAGATTGTTTTTACAGGCTCCAAAGAGAAAGACATTGTAGTATTGATCAAACAAGAGAGAGGCCAATTCCCGGGATAGCAGCAGAAATGAGCTGAGGGCCAATTTCACCCTGTTTTGTAGAATTTTTCTTCCCTGGAAAAAGGGAACAGGTCAACCCACTTTCTCATCTTTCTTTTACTTCTCTTCTATTCTTTTTGTTTCATAGTGAACAGAGATAGTGACTGAAGGTACATAAAAACACATGCATATCCATGCTTGTGTGCACGTGTGTACACATATGCACTCGCATGCACATACTCACACATCACTGCATCACACACGGATAAGCCAGAAATCCATTCACAACTTTGGTCCTGTCTAGCAAGATAGGAGGCAGCAAAGACTGAGTTACTGGGATGCATAAAGACTAGTGCTCTCTGGATAGCCATATTATAATGCATTATCTTTGAAGTCATTTAAGTCCAATTTAAGTGGTATTTAGTATAATATTTATGAATTAATGTAATCTAAACATAGGGTTGTCCCCAAAGGTTTACACTGCCTTTACCACTGATGTGCACTTGTTCTGAGAGCCTGCAATACATTTTAATCTAAACAACCAAGTCCCCAGAAGAGTCCCTCTTATTACCTGGTCAGAACAGCTCTGTACCTGAGCAGCTACTATGCTTTGAGATTTTTATCTACTGCATGATCAAGAATGTACTCTAGTGACAGACTGGTTTAAGGCAGGGGCTTCAAACCTCAGAACTACTGCTGTGGGAGCACCAGCTTACCGTACTATCGCACTCCATGAAGAAGGGTGGGGACTGAGTAACAGAACCTCCTGTGGATTGTCTCCAAGAAAGGCATCATTTTAATATATCTTCACCATCCGTTGCACAACCTCTTATTTTATCTGTACCTAGGTAAGACACACCTGAAGCCCCTTGTTTGTTATGTAAGTGGGAGGAAGAAATGGAGGGTATGGTTATGTTTTGGTAATCTGTAACTATCTTCACAAAATTACATTTTATATTCTCATTTAAAGACACAAGCATTTTTCAGAACATCAAATTTCCACCTCTTGATTTTAGCCAAAATGGCTTTTTTTATTGCTGTACTTACAGGTGAATTAAAACTGCAAGGCACTATCTAGTTTCCATTTTCAAAATGAGTCTAAAACAGAAAAACTGAGTATCAGCATGTGTGTCAGGCCAGTGAAGGTGGACTTTTTTAAATTACTCTAAAAAATAAAAACTCAGTTTTGTCCAGAGAAAAAGGCTAGCTGGGTGACTTGTTACACACCCACAACTGCTCAAAGAAAGCTTTACTTTGTCAGGGAGAGGAAAAATGAGGTGCCCCGATTAAGAAAACAAGAAAGTACTCTAAAATTTCCACACAAAAAAAAAGAAGATGAGCAGTAGCAATGATTTAGAGACAAATGGAAGTCAGAGCAACATTAACCATTTAAATGCTGCCAGATTCCAGATGTCAATGGGTCTTATTTAAAGGCAAAGAAAAAGTAGGGGAATGATTGGTTTATTTAAGAGATTGGTAGTTATTTATTCTTTGAAAATAGTTATATTTATCATTAAAATGGATGCTCTGCAAATCAGCTTACAGGCAAATTAGCATGCACATGTGCACAAATGTCCATCTATGTACAAAATGGTTAACTGCATTCCACATATATGAAGAGAGGGGCTGGCCTAGATTTCATTGCAGTTCATCAGAGAGGTGCTAACATACTGCACCCAGCCCAGTCTGTAATGGTAACTCTAGGATGTATTGAAAGAATCCCCTTGAAGTTCTCTTCACCCCTTCCACTACCTCCTCCAGTGGACCTGGGTTTGTGGCTTCTCAAACACAAAACAAAAGAAAAACCGAGGCTTTTCTTGAGTGAAGACATGTCTTGAAAACAACTAGAAAGTACATACTGAGGTTACAACTCCATAAGCAGTCATTGAAAAGTTCTCAGGTTTTTTGTTTGCTCGTTCGTTCGTTTGTTTATCTAAGAGCTGGGTTGCAGGGACATATCTGATACCAGATCGCCATTACTGTGATTAGTATCACTGCCCTCATTGTTCTAGGTAATAAACCAGGAAAAGAGAGAATATCTGAGAAGACAGCCAAGACCTACCTCAGAGTTAAGCAAAGAACTGACTCCAACTCTGCCTAAGACAGACTTAAGGAAAACACTACAAAGCGCACAACTTCCATGTCCCTGAAAGAGGGTCAGTTTTCCATTTGACCGAGTGATCTTACCTGAGAAAGGCTTGGGGTGGTGTGGGTGTATAAGAGAGGGAGAGACACAGTGAGTGGGACCCGACATTGCAGGCAGAAATTTTAAAAAGCAACGCTACAGAGTCCAACTGCCAGCTGGAATCTGGGTGTGCTGTGTGACAGTGGTTGAGAGCAAAGTGGCTTTGGAGCTTGGGAGGGAATCCCATGTGACATGCACAGAGAAGAACCATACAGAGGGTGTGAACGCCAGTATGCTTGTGAGTACCAGAGGGTGAGGTGCAGGAAGATGCTGTGACCTGTGTGGGTGCTGTACACACACGTATGCAAAGGCAAGAGAGGGCAGGGACGGGCAGCACAGAGATAATATGAAGGGAACTACACCAGGAGTAATAGAGAAAGAGAACAATCTAGAAAGAAGCACTGCCCTCGTTTTATATACATCTTTCCCCTCAGAACTTGTGGCTTTGGCTTGTCAGTGCCCAGGCTGCAGTGTGGAGGTGTGCTTATTTTTATTTGGCTAGTTTTTCCACTCAGAAGTCCAGGTTTGGAAGAGAATCCCATCGTCATCCCCCACCCATCACTCTTTGAAGTCTGGCCTGCTTCTCCTCACCCATTGACTCATTTTAGAAATGACCTTCAATCAGGAATCTGAGAAGGCCGCCACAGAGCCCAGCTCTCTGCAGGACTGAGTCTCCCCACCCCACACACTGCCCCTAGCATCCCAGCAGACTCTCTTCTCTCTTCTCTTCTCTTCTCTCTCTCTCTCTCTCTCTCTCTCTCTCTCTCTCTCTCTCTCTCTCTCTCTCTCCCTCCCTCCCTCCCTCCCCCCCTCCCTCCCTCCTTCCCTCCCTCCCTCACTCTTTCCTTCTCCCTCCCTCTCCCTCACCCTTTCCCTCTTCCTGTATTTCTCCTTCTGCCCTCCCCTCTCCTCCCTCTCTCCCTCCCTCTCTGTCTCTGCTTCTCTCTCTCTCTCTCTCTCTCTCTCTCTCTCTCTCTCTCTCTCTCTCCCTCCCTCCCTCCCTCCCTCCCTCCCTCTTCTCTTTCTCTCCACCTGACAAGCTGAGTTAGTCCTAACAAGCCCTCTGAGCACTGAGCTGCATTCTCTCTAAATGCAATCAGGGTGTGGCAGACACCCAATTACCCTCCCTTTGAGCTCTTTATAACAAGGCAGCACATTCCTTTCTCCCTGACCCCTTAATTCTGTTTTTTTTTTTCCAAGTCTTTTAAATGCATGGTCTCTCTAAAAATGGCAGAAAGAATCCGATCTTGTCCAATCACCTCTGAAGCTGGACCAGTGACTGCCCTTCCCTCCTGACTCATCTACCCCTTCATTGGCCATTACCTTTCCTCTCCCTCTTTTCCTCATCCTTGCTGCTAAGGAAGCCTACTCAATCTCAAACTGGGGCCTGAAAAGGGAGGCAAATGCTCCAACTGGCCCCGTAAACATAGTGTTAAAGGTGCTAGGACAGAAAGGTAATTGTAGAGGCAGCCAAAGTTCTTAGCTCCTACTTCTGATGGACTCAGACACCGATTCCCACCTGATGTCCATGTAGAGCTTGTGGAAGAGCTGTGGCTATGTTTTTGCACCCAGCCAGGTGTCACAAGGAACTTACTTCATGGAAACGGAGCGGGGCTCTTGCAGCAATTCTACCAACTCTGGAAATCCCTCGGGTTTCTGAGTCCTTCAAGTTAGGTGTTTTCAGGATTGTGCATTCGCAAGGTTTCTCCCCTTCCACTCGATCCAAATTTCTTTCCTCTTCTCCCTGTTGTATCTCCCCTCCAGCATGAGCTGATTGAGGCTCTAAAACAGTTATTCCCAGCAGCTCAGCTCAGAAGCAGATCCTATGTAGCCGTCTGCAAGTATAAATAAATGGGTGCCCTCACGAAGAAAGACATAGTCCTAGATCTGTGAATACCAGAAATAGGGATCAAACTCAGAAGGAAAAAATTGATAATGAGCCGGTTTGCTGTTGCAAGAGCTTAATTGAGAGCAACTCCGGAAGGCTGGCTCTGGACAGCCCTGCACAAACTGACCACGATGTTACTTTATTGCAATACACTCTGCTTTAATTAATTATCATCTTTGTTAAGAAAGGCTATAGATCAAAGGTTCCTGCACACTTAATAGACCTCACTACCACAGCTCCCATGCATCGGGCTGCACTATGACCCACTAGTGAGGCCAGCAAGCTTCTCATTCTCTTCCCTTCGTAACCGTTGATTTTCTCTTCTTTGTGATAAAAAAACAACCAGTTCTTCGGCACAGTTGTCTGTCCTAGGACAGGAAGTGTGATTGGTGGTGTTGGCTGAGGGCTTGGGGCTGTCTTTCCACAGCTGTTTCTAAAATAATACAACTAAAACTCATTTCACCTATGAATCTCGGTGGAGAGTGTGTTGGTAAAAGAAAAATAGATGCCATGGAAACAGAGCTACTAGAAAAGGTGTGTGTGTGTGTGTGTGTGTGTGTGTGTGTGTGTGTGTGTGTGTCTAAGTCTGTGTGTCTGTGTGTCTGTCTGTATGTGTGTGTGTGTCTAAGTCTGTGTGTCTGTCTGTGTGTTTGTGTCTATGCATGTGTGTGTGTATTTCTGTCTGTGTGTGTGTGTCCGTGTGTGTCCGTGTGTGTGTGTGTGTGTGTGTGTGTATAAGTCTGTGCATCTGTCTGTCTGTCTGTGTGTCTAAGTCTGTGTGTCTGTCTGTGTGTTTGTGTCTATGTATGTGTGCGTGTATTTCTAAGTCTGTGTGTGTCTCAGTGTCTGTGTGTGTGTGTGTGTGTGTGTGTGTGTGTGTGTGTGTGCCACACATCAACCAACACGTTTCCCATCCGCTGCCCACACCTTTTAACTTCTCCCTCCCATCTCTTGAGCACCTGTGCCTCTGCTGTATTTCATGCTGAGAAATGTGCACACCTGAAGCATGCATAGATGATGCTATATTGAACCATGTTATTTGGATCCAGTTGTAGGTGCTGAGCACCCAGTGAAGGACAGCGCTAACTGGGGCTAGGTGGGGTAGGTGGTGCCTGGAGAACCCACTGCTCAGGTTATAACAGGAACCTCACTTTCCAGTTTCCCCCAGACCTACAAACTGACAGGTGACTTCGTTGAAACTAGCCCATGGAGCTGTTCTAGGCAGATTTGAACGCCATACGTGACTGTGTGTTCATTATTCTAATTTAATGATGCAGTCACACCTAATTAATCCATGTCTGCTTTATTCATACGCTGTATCTGAGGATCCAGAAGATTGCTCTAACTAGCCATCTTCTTTGCACAGGGATAAGTGAGGGACCACTCACTACAAAGAAGTATGTGTGGGCCTCTACAGGATAGGACCACTGTCGAGCCAGTTGTCAAAGACATGATCTCTGACACCTCCCTATCCATGGAGGGAGGCCTGACAGTAGACCCAGAGATGCCCAGGAGTGAGGTCTGGGTACCTGGGCACACATGTGTGGAGAGAGAGAGAGAGAGAGAGAGAGAGAGAGAGAGAGAGAGAGAGAGAGAGAGAGAGCATGCCTTCAAGGCTGAACCACTTCATGGAATCAGCAAGGTCTGCTGGCCTGCCAAGCATCCTTCTGACCAGGGAATTGCTGCAGAGCATGGAGAGGCTGAGCTGAGTCAGCCTCCCTGCTTCTGGCCTTAAGAAAGTAGAGCCAGATGAATTATTATTGCCTGTGCGCAGATAAACCAAGTCATCGAGGAAGCATGCTGCTCAAGTCCAGCCTGTAGCATGGACTCTGATGTGCCTTTCTGTGACTAGTGCTGGCCAGACAGATCACAGTGAATGCCATCTCTCAGCTGGCAGGTAACCTAACAATATCCTTATAAAGTCAAACCTTCTCTAGAAAGTCCTAGGAGACAAGAGGCATCCAAAGATCAAACACGACATCACAGTGTATTTGTAGAGACTGTCTGGTCCTCCTACCTCCCTACAATGCTCTATTTGATCAGCTCTGAAAGGGTCAGTGTTCAAGATTGACTGTCTTTCTGTCTCTGTCTGTCTCTGTCTCTCTGTCTCTGTCTCTCTCTCTCTCTCTCTCTCTCTCTCTCACACACACACACACACACACACACACACCCCTCAAGCATATGTACACAGATGTCTTCTTACAAACAACATCTACCTTACTCTCCCATCTTACACAATGTAGGTAGATTTTCACATGTGCTTGAAATAGAGAGTACACACTGAGGAATGTTCATGTCCTTCCTGTAACGAGCTTATCAATACCTTTTAAAGAAATGTGACAGCCAGCCCAGAGTGATTCAGTTGTGTGGACAAAGGTTAGCATATAGATATCCATTATTAATAATATCAATATCTTGGTTGACCAATATAACCAGAAATGGTGTCACGCTGCTGCTGATGGGAGAGGCCAGGAGGACTCCACAACAATAGCAGGAAATTGTGCCCATGTAAAATTAATCATATTGACTGGTTCTAAGAATATACAGGGAGGTGACGATGTTGGGAGTGTTTATGTAGTGGGAGAGGAGACCTTGTTCCCAGAGGCTTCATAAACTCCTGGGATGAGCCCAGAGGGAATGGAGGCATCCCTTCCATCCTCTGATTTTTCCAGCAGGGTGAGGTGGAGGAGAGATGTTCTCTGGACAGGAAAAGAAAGAAATTAGATCCCCTAATCATTATCCATGCAACAGATCCATATATTTACATCAAATCAGTACTTCACTTGGTCCCACCGGATGCAACATGAAGAGCATCATTGGTCTTCCTCATGATTGTGGGAAGAGGTCTGTCTCCAAGGAAGTAGGGAGAGCCTGAAGCAGTGAGGCCCAATTGACACAGTAGAGAACTGGGCCCTGGAGATGCCAGGGTACACATCACAACTTGGTCCAGGAGGAAAAGCATTTGTTTGGATCAGTCACCCAAGTATAGTCTTGAAAATAGAGACTCAAGGGTTCTCTGTATGCGTTGGTAACAAGGTGAGAATGCTCTGGAATCTAGAAAACTAGCTCCCACCTAGCCTTATCTCTATTTGCAACGAGAGGTTAAAAAAAAAGGTCAGGCTTCTTTGACCTTAGTATTGCTTTGGGGTTCACCCAAACTTTATATTCTCCTTAACAAGGAAGCTCTGGCTCATTCTGGTGGTCTTTGAGTGCCTTGGAAGTGTTCACAGGAAGGAAAGGAGATGGACCCCAGTGTTAGTACTCCACCAGCCAAACCCAAAAGAATATCTTCTCATTCCCTTTCTCTTTTCTCAAAGCCAACAAGACAGTTTGGAGGGAGCCTGCCTTCACGCCCAGGCCTATTGCAGAATTGATAATTGAGAGAGGACCTGGAAAGAGCAGGAGCATGCCTTGGATTGTAAAGGTTGTCAAGATATAGCTACTTATGGATAAGTAGAGAGCAGTGTCTCTTTAGGAAGATTTTTCTCTCACATAAACAAGTGCTCAGGTCCTAGCATACTGGATACATCAGATCCCAAACATACTTGTTCCCACCCACAGGAAGCCACCAAGTGGCATGTTGTTCCACATCTCATTCAGTAGCCAGGACTCAGGACCCAGACGGAGTTCCCTCCGTCTTGTTCACCAACCAGCCTCCTCACTAAGACCCCTCAGGTCTCAGAGTTCAAGTCTGTCTCCCAAAGTGGTCTCGGAAGGCAAGAGAGAAAGGTGGGTCCTGGTGACAGAGTTTAGATCTCCCCAGATGTTCCCCTGCTCATCCCTCAGCCACAAGTCACAGGTTTGGGCCGATTCAAAGAGAACACCAGCAAGCACCAAAGCCTGACCTCTGCTTTAGACCCTTTGCAGAGTGGGGAGGAGTCCCCAAACTATGGAGGAGGGCTCATCTCCTCTGGCTGTCGCCTGCCCTCTGACGGTGAGAAAAAGAACTCACACACTTCTGATGCCCCCTTGCAAATGAGCAACCTTCCACAGTCAGGGAACTCAGGCACTGTGGAAAGAAAGAACTGTTGATGCCTCCACTGGCATGCCCCTCCCACACCATAAGGGTGAGGGCTAACATCTCCCTGTAAGATAACAGAATCCAGGGACACTTGTCTCTCTTGGCAAGTCGGTTCTGGGTCTGAAGCACAAACTAAATAAGGACACACAAAGTAACCAGAAAACTCAGAAAGTATTTATCATTCCTCAACCTATGTGAGACTTATTTCATTTCAAAGCTAAGCAATGATAGCCTAGTTTAGTACAGTGTTGATTTTTAATCACACATGATGAGGAGGTTGCTTGTATTGGAGAAAGAACCTAAATCTTGTCAGTACTTAGGGCCTGATGTAGTTTGATTCCAAACTACCACCATGGTCCTGGACTGCTTCAAGAGAATGCCCAAATAGTCCCAGTAGAGGCTCACATCATGCCAGCACATGCTGTGTCCGTGGCCAAATCCAAGAAGGATGGATTAGGGATTGATTTACATATCCACCCGTCACCAGGTTCCATGCAGCACAGGAAGTCCGGCTCACTGGAGTTGCAGAGGCACAGGGCAAGAGAACTACCTCTGGCTTGTGGTCAAGGTTTTAGTTTCTTTTCTGGTCTTAAGAAAATACAATTAACAATCATTTTATTGAAAAGCTAAGACATGCTCAGTGCTGTCACTTTGCTGCTGCAGTAAGCAGGCTGTTTCATTTATTTTAGACTTTATTCTACCTCAATTCTTTTGGGCAAGTTTGAAGATCTCCTGAAACAGAGAATGGGGAGAAGGTGAAACTGGACCAGGGTGACCAAGCTTGATGCTTAGGGAGGAGAGAGGAGCAGCGGATGAATAGATTGTCTCCACTGGGCAAAGGTGTGCATTTAGGCTGAAAGATAACTGCTAGACAGACGGGTAGTAGTGTCCTCTGGCCAGGGACTGTTCTTCCAAAATTCCCTCTACCCTTCCACTCCAGGGACCCTCAGTGAATCAAAGTGAGGAATCATACCAAGTATACAAGCTATACCATGGGGCTGGAGCGAGACCACCTCTCCTATGGGAGTCATGAGGAGCCATCCCAGGTATCCAGGCTATACCATGGGGCTGGAGTGAGACTATCTCTTCTATGGGAGTCCTGTTCTGCCCTCGTGCTTGCTTGCCAGCCTTGGCTTGTTTCTCTCTAGTTTCTCAAGTTTCTCTGCCAAACATTAACTTCAATTGTTCTGACCTTGTCTCAGATGAGCCAGTGATTTAGGAGGACTTGTCACAGCAGAGGCCAGACAACCAGAAGGAGAGTGGTCTCTACATCAGCAGGGCAGGAGGAGTGTCACAGATGCAACTATAGCATCCCTCCTCCGGGGTCCCAGCCCTTCCCTCATTCAACTCCACAATGTACACAGCTTCTTCAACGAAGTGGGAGGATGCCCGTGGGGAGGTATGACCTGTCCTTCCCTGGTGCTGGGAAGTCCCTGGTTCTGATGGGAAGACACAAGCCATTCAGTTTCTCTGAATGTCAGGCCCTGACCTCAGAAGGTGGGTACCCATGGGTATGATGATGCTAACCTCACAAACATAAAGCTGCCCCCAAAAAAATGCCTTGGATGAAGAATGTGGCAACTCCTCACAATGAAGCCTCGGGTATGGATATCTGGGGTGTTGCCATATCCACGGCTCTAACGGTACAGCAAACATCCCAAAGCAACAGACAGCAATAAGGGAGAGCCGGAAGCTGCATAGCCGGCCATCAGTGTTCTGTTTTGCTCCATTCTGTTTTGGTTTTTGTCCCACTGCAGTGAAGTCTCATTCTCAGACTGGTGGACAAAGGGATTTCTCATTTCAAAAAAATATGGAGCCACCATCAGCCTGGCTCAGGGAGAGTGAGCCAAGGAAAGATGGGTGGGGTGTAGATGCTTCAGGGAACCTGCCATGCACAGAACCTGCCAGGGTTGTCCTTATTCTTTACCTGCTTTGGGGCTGCCGAAGCCTTCAGCCACACCAGCTGCAACCCCCTAGGGCTAAGAAACTACTCATGGAATGTGTAAACTATAGCCATGCTCCCCATAACCAACTCGGGCATTTAGATTGCCCACAAAGTCTCCCTTGATGACTTTTTCCAGTCACACACAGAGGGTTCTGGGCTAGAGTCCTCCTGCAACCTCCATCCTTCCTCTGGGCCTTCCCTGATGCGAGAGTAGCTGGAGAGCAGCCAAGGAGTGACGTTAAGGCAGGGGACAGTTTCCTGGAGTGACACTGGTCTTGCAGTTAGAAGAATCTTTACAGGTGCCAGAAAGTACCTCTCTCAATGTGAGTCAAACTCCTGTGCAAGGGTCCCAGGGGCTCCCAGGCAGCGGTGAGGGGCTTCTCCCATCTTCAGGAAAAAATCAGGTCAGAGCAGTTAGAGGGGATGAGGTAAGAGCCTTCAGATTCAGCTCTTTAAAGGAGAGAAAGCCCATCTTCTTGCAGACCTTGATCCCCAGAGTGTTCATCCGCAGACCAGAGCCGGGATTCTCACCAAACTTCCAGGTTAGTCCTAACTCTAAGATCTCAGAAGTATTGGAGGCTCTCAGTTATCTAGAGATATATGGAAGTCACCAATCACGTCCACCCAGAACCTTTCCAGTTCCTGGTCACTCTGCCTCCTCCACACTGACCACACCCATTTTCCAAACTCTAAGCCCCAGACGCCAGTCCAGAACCCAGGACTCTCAGGCAGTGAGCACCAACCCAGAGTGACCTTCTTTTCTTGTCCTTTCCAAGTCCAGCCTCTTGTTGGTCTGACAGATTAGTCTGAGTAGAAATGTCCCTGATGGCTAGTGGACATTAATGTGTGACCGTCATCGTGGCATGTGCCCCCTTCTTATAGCCCAAGCTATAAGAAAAGAAGTATCTACATAAACCAGAGGGAGACGAGGCAGTGCCAGGTAGAGGTCCCTAAGTAACCTATGTACGGCTCAGAGCAGCAAGGTACACATAGAGTTAGGCCCACAAGGCTAGAGTATTAGAGGGACCCAGACCCATCACTCTGGTCCCCCATCAGGGCAAGCAGCCATGCCAAAGGTTTAAGATATTTAAACGCAGATGGCAAATTTAAACAAGTGTCATACCTGCAACACTAAATCCCTCCAGAAAGAAGCTCTGCTTGGGAAGTTTCTGAGACAGCTAGTAGTCCTGGGTGCTGGGGCTGGGGTTTTCTTTGTTCATACCCTTCCCTCAGGGTAGCAAGGGGGAGAGAGAGGGGGACCGCGGTGGATAAGACTCGTGACTTTCCTCCTCTGCTCCGTTATTCATTACCTCTGATTTTTATCTAATCTCTCTCTGATTGTCCTGGCGAAACTTAATAGACAAAGTGAATTTTTATTACATCATCAATATAATCGCCAGCTAATCAACAGACACCGGACCCACCGCAAGCCCTATAGCTCTTCATCCAGCTTCATAAATAGAAGAAGCAATCGCTGACAAGCCAGGCTCCTCTCCCTTCTCCAGAGAGGGCCCGATTTCTGCTGCAACTCTTTGCCAGCCTGTGCCAGGGTAGCTGGCATTCCCTAGACCTCTACGTCGTGGGCCACATTGCTGGCCAATGGCGAAATCTTCCCAGGGCTTGTGCTTCAAATGCCAAAAATGCCTAATGTAGAGTGATTTTGGTTAGACTATTAGTGAATTGAGGAATAGGATGTGCCATAAAATACTAAATAACCCTACCAGTTGCAGAACATACCATAAACCACATTGTATGCCACATTAAGTTGTGTGTTCATGCGCACATAGAGCCTACACACAAAGGCCTTTTTGTCATTTAAAGTCACGTCATATTACACACTTTATCATAGACATCCTTTTGTATGTTGTGATATTACCATATGCCTTCTGTTTATATGATATTTTACCACACAAAATGCTTCCCTGTATCTTATTTCATTTTAGATCTGTTATGGCCAGGTACAATATGCCTAAAGAAAATAAAATGAAAATGGAAGGATGAAGGAAAATTACAACCTGGTCAGATCCTGCCAGGATAAACAGACCAGTTTGGGCTTGGGATGTGTGAGATAGGATTGAGGGCCTGGGTAAACTGGGGACAGAGGCTGGACCAGAAGGCAGAGTCCTGGGGCTTAGCCTGCTTCGTAGCCTCTGGTTATAGAGCATCCACCATATATCAGTTAAGACCTCCCCTGACAAAGCTGCCCTGTATTAAAAGTGAAAATGGCTTGGCTGTACCCCTTTTCAAGGTGCTTTGGTAGAACTGTCTCCTTCCATAAGATCATTGTGCGCTCCCTGCCTCCCATCGGAGATTGTCCACACTGCTTTGCTGTGGTGTTGGAAACCAGCGCGTGTCATCCAGGGTCAGGTTTTGTAAGTAAGCTAGGCGATGAGGCTAATGAGTCTGTCTTGGTGTCCATAACCCCAGCTGATGGTCTGGATAAAAGGAAAGTGCTTTGTGCAAGTTGTCAGAGCCATCTCTGGGAGTGGCCACTTTTTGTAAGGGTTGCCTCTGGTTCCATACAGAGGGCTGATTCACAGTCTGGCTGTGTCAGGGCTTTGTGAACATCATCGTTCCGCTCGGACTGTACACCTGTGAAGTGTCCTTGGTCTCATGGGACCTCTGGATGTTTAAGACCCTGATACCCTGGATGTTGCCTGATACAGGGGAACTGGTGTACCAAGGCTACGCTACACACAAATCTGTTCCCTGCCACTGACTTCCGCCCTTACATCATTGCAGTGGACCAGCTCAGCTCACTTTTTAGGGTCATTGTGAGGATTGGCTAAGATGGGCACACATAATAGGAACAGTTACATTTCTAGGCTTACTCATCCAAATTACAGGCTGGGGCTCCCACAGAACACCAAGTGGCTCAGCTGTCCTCAGGATACAAAGAACAGAGGGAGCACTGAGCGTCACAGATAGACAGGAAAGAAGATTGATATTGTACCTACTCTGTGGCACACATAGCCTCTTGCCAGGATTATCTCACCAAACCCTCATGTCAAAAGTGGCAGAGGTGTCACTGTGCCCCTTTAGGTGTGAAGAGAATGAGATCTCTGAGAGCAGCAGCCCGACAGAGCTTCACACACCCAACTCCTCTGCGTTCTCAAGCTACCGCATTGCCTTTTACAGAAGTCAGAGGCCATCTCCATCACCCACATCTGCAGATGAGAGAACGGGAGCCCTGCAATGTACCAGCTAATGCTCTCTCATGTCATTCCCTGCCGTCTCACACCGATGATCTGAAGATGCAGGCACACAGAGACTTGGGTACATTCCTGGGTGCATAGAGATAGCACACACAGACACTGTTGCCGGCAGATATACCACACACAGGGGCACATAATCAGACAGATCCACTTACAAGTACACACACACACACACACACACACACCACAGGGAAACATTAATTCAAATATCCAAAGACTCAAGCACATGTAGAAACACTCCTAAGTATACACTGACATATGAAGAAACACATACAGAGATACACACAGAGACCTTCACACACACACACACAGAGAGAGAGAGAGAGAGAGAGAGAGATCTAAGGACAAAACCTAATTAATGAAAAGCACACACTCAGCTAAATGGTTTAACTTGTTAGGTGAAACAAAGCTAGCTGGTTTGGAGAAGGGACAAAAATGTCATCTTACAGAGGGAAACAGGTACAGGGGGACCCTCAGTTTCCTTCTATGCCAAGCTAGAAGCCAAAAGTCCTCTCCCTGTGCAACCCAGGAGTATCATCAAGTCTGAGACCACAGCCTCATTAGAAATCAGCAAAGGCTCAGAAGGCCATTGCCAAGGGAACTCCCTCTGCATTCTCTGACTGTGTCAGTCTTTGAATCTAGGGCAGACTTCTGTCCATAAGACCAACACCAAAGGAAGTCCTGGAAAGACTGAGAACAGACCTCCCAAGGTCCATACTCCTCTAGAAACTGACTCTGTGCAGCTCTCTGTGAGGTTAAAAAAGTGCCTAGCCAGCAGAAGTGGTGGCAACTGAGAAGGGGTTGGGGTCCCCAGGCTTAGATTGTTCTGAAGACCATCATAGACTGCCACCTACTGTGACTCACAACCTGAGAAATGGCCCCTTGCTCATGCCTAGTCTTCTAGGATCACCTAAGGTACTCTCAGTCTTCGAGACTGCTGCTGGTCTTTAAGAATGCACTTGGTCAATGATTCATTCAGCTGCAGTAAGAGAATCCTCACTGGGTTGCAGGAGCGGTGTGTAGTGAAAGGCACCTCTGGGCACTAGGGCAGAGTACACTGGGACATGTCTTCCAGGACATCCCACGTGGATTCATGCACAAACTCTGGTCTTGTGTGTAGAGTGCATACCACATACACTGGACCAACGTGGAGAAGAGCTGAGTTTTCTATGCTGACTCTGAAAAGAGAAAAAGATCCAGAGTACTCTCACTGTTCCTTCAAGATGGCAAAGTTCCCCTATCCTGTAAAAGCCACACCCTCTCTCTTCCAGATCTAGGACATCTCATGCCAAGACCACCTCACTCCCCAGCCTGAGAATCTTGGGCAGGGTTCCAAACAATGGAACCCTCCACTGTTGTTACATTAATAAGTGTGTGTGTGTGTGTGTGTGTGTGTGTGTGTGTGTGTGTGTGTGTAGTGTGTAGTGTGTGCTTGAGAAGTCATGCCTCCTCCACATGAGTCCATGTAAGTCTCAGCCTGTGAGACCCAGGCAAGGAGATGTGTGGACACGTGCGCTCATACATGCTGAGTTTATGCAGGCGTGCGTGGGCTGTGACGGCTCAGCTGGGCCAATTTTTAGTGACAGATTGTGTGTACGTCTATGACTACAGTTTCTACCAAGTGCATGGAAAAAACAGAAAAGATGAATCCAACTCCCTGGGTGGGCACTCCTAAAGCTCTGCAAATGTGTGTGTGCATGGGTATCTCTCAACAGGGTGTGGAGAGGACTATCGTGAATAAGGGCTGTGGGGAGAACAAACATGGAGCATGGAGTCAGACATTGTCCTGCAGACACAGACCTCGATGCTACCCTAGATGCCCAGCTGATCTGTGTGTGAGAAAAGGAGAGAGAGATGCACACACAGAGTCAGAGACAAACAGACACACAGAGACAGACTGAAAGACACAAAGGCAGCTACAATAGGGAGAGAGGCCACCACCCAACCCTATCCATCTGCGATAGAACAGATGGTATTAAGACCAGATCAGGGATGCCAGAGGCTGTGCTCGGAGAAGGACAGTGCCCAGGAGGACTGGGGTAAAGCCCATGGAATGCCCTCACACCAAATGGACCTCTGACTTGCTCACACAGGCAGTTCTTATACATACACAGCCCCTACCCCAAAGCCACAGATATCATGCCTCTCTGCCTCTCTCCTACGTCTCTAAAGGCTGACTCTAGCTGCTGGGAATCAACGAAGACCTAGCTCTAGACCACCTCTGAGGCAAGCATAAACTCATTGGTCCCCTGGAGAACCTCCAACACATACTGGCAGCTAAGGGTGGACTCATTTAGAGACCTGACCATTCTAGTTCTGGGAGAATGTCCCTTTCCTCACATCCAGGCTTTCCAGAAGGTTCCATGGGTAGGTGGAGTCTGCTTGACTCCTGCAGCTGGAAGGACCCACCCTCCCCAACATCCTTAGGAGATTGTAGCACAATTTCCTAGAAGTCTGGTGGGGTTCTGGCCTCCACACCAGACCTCTTAATTCCCTACAGATAGGGTTAGGAATTTGCAGTTGAATAACAACCACAAGGAACTCCCTGCTCCTTGATCCATGAAGCCCGAGGCTCATTTCCTAGGCCAGATGTCAGAATGCTGTGGTTTCTTCTGCCCTGAAGAAGAACATCTCAAAAGTGTCATCCAGTTCCACTTTCTTCCCCAGGGATACAACCTGCCACATCTCTATCCACCTGCACACCAGAACTCACTCCTCAAGCCATTGCCAATCGTCATAAGGACATGACCGCCCCTGGTAGAAATACTGGGGTAAAGCCCATGGAATGCCCTCACACCAAATGGACCTCTGTATGTATGTATTCAAATACATACATATGTGCACACACACACACACACGCACACACACACACACAACTGAACCCTGACATAAATTGTTCAGTTCAATTTCTTGGTTTGCAAGTGTGAAGCCATATGTCCTGGTGCTGTGGAGTCCTTCCCCTACTCCACACCTAACAGGGATTCCTAGGGATTCCTAGACCCAGATGGTTGGGGATAGAGTGTTCCCTGGTAGCACAGGTTAATAAAAAGGGTGACACTCACCTTGTTCAAGCCCAGCTGCTGCTTCACAGACAACTGTGTGACTGCTTGATCCAGCCTCCGTTTCCCTCTCTAGCCAGTGGAAAATCAAGTCGCCTAAAGAAATGTATCATGAGCAGGAAGTACTGTAATCTAGGTAGAACATCTGGCACGGTGCCTGGGACATGGTGAGCCTGTAGTTGTTGCAGCTACAGAGCAAATGAAAATGGAAAGTCAACAGAGTCCACAGGCCAGTCTTGCCCCAGCCTGTGTTCTCTCCACTCAACTGGCCCTTCCTGGGACATTAAGTGTCCCCCAGCCCAGCGTACTCTCTTCCTTTCCTCTTCCCTCAAACCAAAATTAGCTGCTTTGAACAGGGAAGAAAGTCTCCTTCCAGAAGCCAGCCTCCATAACCTCTTTGAGTCCCTAGAGCCTGAATCTTGCAACCCAGGACCTTGGACCCCCCTTTACAGTCCAGCCCAGGTAGGCTCCACTGTGCATGCATATTAGGTCTGCCTCTCCTGATCCTGCAGACTTTCCACAGCAAGCCAGCACGGTGGCACCAGGAACCCAACAAAGCATCTCTGGATTCTAGCTGGGCGCGTCTCACATGGCAGCTCCTTTGATAATCTGGAGAGACAAGAGGAACTATCACTCCAGCAAAATCCACCTTTTTTTTTTAACCATTAAGTTAATTTGCATCTATCCTTTGTTGTGAGCAGTGCATGTCATAGAAAAAGTAAAAAACATGGGCTGGCTGTAGGAGGAGAATGAGAGCAATATTCGCAATTCTCCAAAAGATAAACCCTGTGAATGTGTGCTCATGTCCATAGCCCATCCAGGGCAAAAAGCCTCCTCCAGCTTGGGCTGGGCTCTTGCTTACCTGCATCCTCAAGTGGGATACACACTGTTGGGGGGTGTAGGAAGAACAACACTGTTTGGAAGGCTCAGGACTCCCAGTGAGTGAGCACTCAGAAAAGACTCCCCAAGCTGTGCTAACACAGCCTGTTCCCACAAGTCCTCTTTGTGATTGACAAAAGGGAAGAGGGTTGCCACTTGAGGAGATAGGTCAGGTACCTGTGTTGGAGGATTTAAGGACACTTTGAGTCCATCACCTGTTTCTCTGGGCCTCACCAATTTCACGTGGGAACAGAATGTGGTAGCCATGAGAACCCCTCACTCTCTAACCCAGCCAGGTGAAGTTCCTGCTGGCTCTGAGTCCAGGAGGCAGCCATTTAGATCCATGGAGGATGCAGATGGATTCGACCATGGGAGGAACTAAGGACTGGCTTGGGACCACAGTAAAACTGGGGACAGGTAGAAAGGCTGAGTCCAAACAGGGAGTGTTGGGTGGGAGCACCAGAATCCAGCAGTCTAGAGGCAGCTGTCTGGAACACGACATGAAGTCCAAAGGTGCAGAGTTCACACTTGAGAGCTACAAAGATGGTCGTGTGCAATGGTTGTTATTCTACAAGTTCCTCCTAACCTGTAAGTCGGGAATAACACTGAGTCTGTGAGTTATCATGGCAATTAAATGAGAATGTGTAGAAACATCTAGAACAGTCTTGCATAATGGTAATAATCATAGCAATAATAATAAGAGAAGAACTGTTAGCATGTATTTATCAGTTAACAGTGCCAGCACAACACCAAGCATTCCAAAACACCATCTCATTTAATACTTCCTGTTTTCCTCGGGGAAGTTTCCATTTCTGTTTTATAGGCAGGGAAACAGTCATGGAGAGTTTGTGTAACTTCTCAGGGTACAGCCAAGACACCAAGCTGTGCACCAGCGACTCATAGACTAGGTAAAGAGTTCTGTTGCCTAGAATGGTTAAGTCCCTTCCTCAGTGGATGAAGGAGTCTTTCAACCTGGGCTTCAGCCTCCGTGAATGTAACGCATTGATGGAGGAGCAGAGCAGCAGGCTCCTGAAGTTCAACAGAGACACAGTGAGCACTCAATAAGGAGTGTTTATTTATTGCTTCTGTTTACAGCTCTATTCCCAAAGTGAATTGTTTGTTTAAGCAAGGAGCATTTACCTTTATTACAGTCATTGGTAAATAAAATTATATTTGCATTTCCACAAATATGAATGAGTTTAATTAGTCTTGCAGTTCGTACACAGGAGCCAGTCCAGGAATCACATTCAAGAGCTCATGTTTTTACCCTAGGCAAAAGGCCTTCCCAGAAGAGTTCCATCGGAATGAGATCACTCATTCATTCATTCGTTCACAGTTACTGATCACCCAGTGTGTGCTAGGCATGGCTCTAGCTACTGGAGAAACAGCAGTGACCAAGGAAGATGAAGCCCTGGCTCTCACACACCTATGCTCATATGAGGAAAATCAGATCATAAATTAAGCATAAGAATTAAACACCTGTTCATACGTGCTGAGCTGAGAGTTAAAACCTACAGACAAGGTTCAGAAAGGCTACTACATTCTGGGTGAGTGGGGAGATGCCCCTGGAGAAACTGACATGAAATTGAGACCCAGAACAGCCCAAAAAGGCAGGAAAGCACGAGATGCAGATGAACAGCAGATGCAAAGGTGCTGAAGCAATAGCAGCCTTCATGTGTCCCCGGGACAGAGAAGGACAACGGTGCTGGAAGTATTGTGAGGTAGTGGGGAATCCACGCTAGGAGAAGGCCAACAAGATGGGCTGTTGATAAGCCTGGTGGGATGAGGGAGCTTTAGCCAAGTACATTTGTACTATATTATATTCTACCAATAAGAAACATGTTCTAAACACTCCCCCAGATATCTCTCCGGCTGCTGTATGGAGCCAAATACCTAGAAGACAACAGCCACAGTCCTGAGCAGGCAGGTAGCAATGATAGAGTTGAAAGTAGCATAAACGGAGAGTGTTCGAGACATGCCTGGGTGGGCATGTGTTTTGAAAGTGGAAGTCCTGAAGAAATGGAAGAGCCAAGGACAATCTGACCTGCTCAGTGGCGAACACTATTTAAAGATGGAACACACTTGGGGGAGGGTAATCAAAATTCAGGTTGGGGGTGCTGAGATGGGACATCCTGTAGCAAATGTGGGTAAAGGCCAGTGAAGGTGGTAGACTCAAGACCCTGAGCTCAGGATAAAGACGGGAGCCACCGTGTGAGGAACATCCAGGCACCACGGTTTTAAGGTTATTTAAAGCTGAACAAGTGAAACAGGACTTCTTAACTGCAATCGTTGGTCTTATTTGGTATGCACCAAATGTCAGTTAAGTCGCAGGCTGTGCAGTGTGCAGCTTGAGATCATACACATGAATACTGGGACCCAATTGTTCCATCTCCTAGCAAAGCGCTCCATGGAGGTGAACTTACAACCACATCCTGACCCTCCGCCGTTAGCAAAGTCCATGCGCTTACCATTGTGCCCTTCCAAGGCTCCTCTCCCAAACGCTCATGCTGTGCCTTTATTCAGTCCACCTTTGCTGAGCCTCTGCCCTCTCTTAGGGTGCCAGTTTCCTATGATGCCAGAGCTGACTTGTACCCCCAAGGTAGAGCTCCTAGGCAGGGGTGAGTCAGCCAATTCTCTGTAAAGATGTAGGTCGCTCAGCTCCCGCCTCACTTCCCTGATGCTTTGACTAGAGCCTCCCACCCTCCCCTGCTCCACCTTCGATGGCCCCTGGAGCATGGTCTTACCATAGTGACACCTTGGGGAACTTCTGTTGGACCCCAGGACCACTACCAAATGTCTGAGAAGAATTGCTGGCTCTTTCTCTTTTAGAGTAAAAGAAAAAAACAACATAAATAAAATCAGTGTGACCAGAGGAAAGCTGACGAGTGACATACATGTTAAAGAAGCACCTGACAGGAAGGACATATGACTCTGGGCTGGGAAAGGCAATGTGTAGCCCAGGCCTCCAGGAACACTAGCATCCCATCTAGGTCCTACTGGCTGCAGGCAAGTGAGTTTCCACAATAAACTGTACCCCAAATTGCCCTTCTCAGACACAGAATCCAAAGCCTCCCTCTTGCCACCCTCAAGAGTACATTCATGAGAATCCAGTGTAAAAGTGGAGGTCTTCAGAAAGTCCAGGTCCTGAGAAGGAAGGACAAAGGACAGCATGAAGAGAGGGTGACTCACCTCAGCACATCTACACTGTCACTTATTGTATGGATGTAAACATCCCAGTCTACAACTCCCACAGGACCACATGTGCTCTGTCCAAATTTGAGATGGGCCCCAAGGCCTGACCAGTCCTATAGCCAGTACATGTAGCTATTTATGTTCATTTAAATCAAGTTAATTTGTGTCTAATTAGAAATCTAGTCACCTCCCCATCTCGTTAGCCATCCTTGCAATGTCTAGTGGTCAAAAATATCTAAGGATGTCCAATTTGGCCAAACTCGATAAACCCACCGGTGAGCTGAAAAGTTGAGTAGAAGATGCACTCAACGCCAGCTCCCCGGGCTCAGCAATGCGCCTCTGAAGAGTGTGGTGGCTTTGGCTCGGGACCACAGGCTGACTGGGAGGGGCATACCACTGCTGCCACATCCTAACAGCACTGCACTGGGGGAAAGAACAAGCAGCAATGGGTGACTTGTGTGTGTTGTCACTAATGTATGCGTTTGCATGTTATATGCTTTGGTATGTATACCAGCACACTGCACACATATGCATGGGGTCATAGGTCAGTGTCTAGTGTTATGTCTCAGTCAGTGCTCACTAAGCCTGGAGTTCTCCAATTTGGCCAGACTGATGGTCAGCGAGCCCCTCAGAGTTCCTCCTGTATCTGTGTTCCAGGCACAGTCTTGTGTGTGTCTGGTTTCTCTGTGGTAGTCCTAGGAGTCTAATTCATGTCCTCACAGTTGTATGACTGACTGAGCCATCTCCCCAGCCACCTCAAAGGACACTTTCTACTGACTGTGTTCGGCCTTTATACTACTGTATAGTAGAAATATGCTAAGTGAGATGTGTTAAATGATGTGTGCCCGTGATGAGCAGCTGTTCTAAGACATGGAGGAGGGGCTGGGTGGTGTGCCTACACATACTGAAGAGTGCTCATAGAAACCAGCATGTAGGGACCTCTCAGGGGTATGCTGTACATTCATTTGTTTAGGCTGCTGTGTGTGAACATGTTTAAAAAGTAGATTTTACCGTCTGTCTCAAGCCTACCATCTCCAGTTGTACAAACCCAGGCTCCAGAATCTAGCTGACTGAGTTCAAATGTTCACCCTACCACTTTCTAGCTGTGCTGTGTGGCTTTAGGCAAGGGCTCAACGTTTCTGTGCCTGGGCTTCTTCTTTACAAAGTGCGGATACCAACAGAGCCATCGGTCAGGTTACTAGAAACATTACATGAGATGATATGTGCGACGCTCTCAGCACGCACTGTGCTATTAATAAATGTGAACTGTTAGCGGTCTCCAGAACTGTGTACTGCACCACCGTAGCCTTGCAGGGTGGGCACAAAGGGAGAGTATAGAGAACAGTAACATGAGACAGGAGAATGGCAATGAAGACCGGGCAGGAGCCAGGGACATCAGGGGCCCTGGGTAGAGAGTTTGGATCAGAAACCACCACCAGGACCATGGGAGCCAGGTGGTGCCAGGAAGGAGATCAGCCATAGACACAGCATGCAGATACCCTATCCAAGGAGGTAGAAGGGGCCACATGTGTAACTGTTCCATGCATCAAAACTGTTTTTCTCTGTTCAGCAAAGCATTAAGTCGCTCCTCCTCTACGCTTTGCCCTCCAGGATCTCAAACCTCCCTGGGAAGTGAAAGTAACCCCCAAAGCAACAGTTAGAATGCAAGGATCCGGGTCAGCGCTATAACTCAGCAGGTGAACCACTTGCCCCACAAGCCTGATAGCCTGAGTCCCATCCCTGGTGTTCACATAAACACAAAAAGAGAGAAGCAAGTCCACAGAGCACTCTCCTGAACCACCCCACCCCCATCTCAACCACGGAACACATGCACCCATGCGCACATCCTACGATTAATAGCCATTCATCATCATCACCATCGTTTGAAAGAAAGAAAATACTCTGCACACGGGGCGTTCCTGAGGACGCTCTTTTCTGAGAATACAGAGAAGCATAAGACCCAGCATAGGACCTAGACACAGCATGTGCTGGGCGCAAAGTCCTAAATGCAGAAGTCATGAACACAGAATAATATTTGAAATGAGTCTGAAAGATGCATAGATCTTGTTCTTGATCTTTACTGTGCTGTTTTGTTTCATTGTAAATTTTTTTGGTTCTTCTGAGACAGGTTTTCATTCATTCTGTAGTCCAAAGTAGAATGGAACTCAGTATGTCATCCAGAGTGATCTCAAATGTGTGGCAGTTCTCCTGCCTCATACTCCAGCGTGATGGGATCATAGGTATGCATCACATCACCCAGCTCTAGGATTAAGGAGCGTTTACGAGTCTAGTGCTATTGGACTGCTCATCCAGGACTATACAGCTAGTAACAACCACAGCCTGAGCACGGAAGATACAAACATGAGAAGACATTAGACTTTATACAAATGTACAGTGGATAGCCTCTTAGGGGACCTAAAGTGAAGCAACTTGGCAAACCCTCCCACCTCAGGAGGTCTAGCTGGCCTCAGAAGGTCCCACCCAATGCTCACTGCAGGCTGCCTGTGTTTCCAGATGTGGCCAGCAGAGGGCACCAGGACTACTGTGCAGCTGGGCTAGGGACTTGACCACCTCAAATTCCACGTTCTCAGGGAAAACCACTGACGCCTTGCCTCGTAAGCATGAGGCCCTGGGTTTAGAGAACCTGTTCTGGAAAAGAAAGAAGTCTCCTCCAAGAAAGTCTAGTACCTGATGTGACATAAACTGGCTGTGCTTCCAGACAGAGCACTCAGGGAAGGAAGAGGGCAGGGACTGCCTGTGTAATGCTTCAAGAGTGTTGCAAGCCCCTAGGAATTCAATGGGGTAGCATACAACCTTCCTGCCAGTCTGTACACTGCACGTGGGATAGAAAACAATCACAAACATTCCCCCAGAAGTCATAGCTCCCCCACCCCAGATGTGTGACAGGTAAGAGTTCCCTTTGATGGAGATCAGGCCAGACATAATAAGTCTCCCTGCCATGAAGAGACACACACTTACCTTGGCACTCTTGAATAAAGGCCACAATCCCATCTGAGATGCTTGTAGTCCAAGGTGAAATTATAGACACCAAAAGATCTGGTCTGAATTTGTTTTTTTCCACTTGTGATTCTGAGGACAAGCGAGCATTCTTTTGAGTTTGGTGGTGACAATTGAAGATTAAGATGACTGTGATGCTATGGTCATGGTAACTGAGGAGTCTGGGGGGAGGGAGGTAGAAGGTAGGTGAGATCTGGGTTCCAGAAGGTATCATGGAGGCAAGGGCAAGGTTGCAGGGTAAGGAACATCACCAGGGTTTTGGGGCTTGACAAGTGATGACCCCACCAGGTCCCATCTATTATCAGCTTTTTGTGTGTGGATCTTGTGAAAGCAGTTGTCACACATCCCATCAGGGTGGGTTGCCTCCTCTTTCCCTGGAAGAACAGAGCCCCTGTGGGTGGTGAGGGTCACCTGCATCCCTTCTAGGCTTTGGGTCCAAGAATATGAATGAAGCCACAGTCAACCCAGAGCCTTTGTATTTGGGGAAACTGCCATTGTATGAAGCAGAGGTGATTGCAGTTGCCAGAGACAGGAAGGCACAGTAACGGGCTATGATGGGACCTGCCAAGGTGGAGTTGAACATCTTTCTGCCCTGATACTCACAACACTGTATCTAGCAAGCAACCTCACAACATCCCATCTGATGCACAAACCACGGGCTCCGCCTTGCCAACCTCGAATCAGTGTCGTGATGCTCACATTAGACAAGACCATGAGGCAAAGGCGAGGCACCCACAGCACAGATGCCCAGAGCAGACCTGTAACTGGGGACTCACACTTAGCCTTGAGCTGGGAAAACGGCTGCTGCTCCATCAGCTGCCTTGGCAGGGGTGGAGAAGACAGGAAAGTACAAAAGCAAGGCTTTAGAGAGGAAAACGTTCTCATTTGGTTCAGATTCAACCCATCCTCACGTCCGTCCTCAGAGATTCCAAGAGACCACTGGCCCTCCCTCACACCACACCAGCCTAGACACTGCTCAGTTCTCCCTGGGGAAGCCTGTTTGCCACTCTACCCCTCCCGACACCCCTCCAGGGAACGTTCTTCCACCTCCCCCATTGCCACAAACAGCTGTGATTCAGAGAGTTATTTCCAAGGAAACCGAAAAAAAAAATCCCCAGCATCAGGGTAAATTTCAACAAAGCAGTGGTTCCAGAAGCACAGCCCCCAGGATGCAGCTTTGGGCTCCAGGCATCATCAGCTCTGTCCTCCAGGGACAAATGCAGACAGGACCTATGCACGGGGCATCGGCGGGGGGGGGGGGGCGGGGGGGCTCTGGATGCTTCCCCAAAGTGGAAATTAAAGTTCTTGATCACATTTGTTTAGCCTCAGGGCCCTTGCAACTACAGGAACAGAGAGAGAGAGAGAGAGAGAGAGAGAGAGAGAGAGGAGAGAGAGATGTTTTTACCAGGGGGTGATCCTGCTCTCTCCTGTGCATGGCCAAATTGGATGCTGCCTGGCAGCATGGCTTCTGTGAGTGGCCTTCTCCTGGTGGTTGTCCCAGAAGTATTCAGGGCTGGTTCAGATCACACACTCAGAGCCTGGGTGCTGGCTGTTTCCCTGGAGCTTACAGTGCATAATTCTGCTCTTAAATAACACCCATGTACATTTTATCTCCGGGTAGCCTCATTTGCTTGCATGGCAGCAGGCACCACACTGAGTGGTGGGGCTTACTGGTCAGCTCCTCAAACCCGCACTGTATGTGAATATGACAAGCCGGTTGAAAGCCAGACCTGGGATCTTGCCGTGTGGGTTTGGGTATACCAGTTGTGCTGGGACAGGGAGTCTTGGTTGAGAAGTCTGTCCTTGCAGCCCCCAGGCAGACAGGAAAGGCAGGCTTCCAAATCTGCTCTGGGTGATGGTGTCAGTCTTATTTTAATCCTGACTGACAAGGAAAACAGCAAATAGACACAAGAAAACCCAGCAGGCTTGTACTCTCTCCTTTATTAATATCAGGAGGCTGCTTCTGCCTGGCTGACATTACTCAGGGAAGTTATTCCGATTCGAGAGCCATCACTTTAGAAAGCCTCGTCATTGGTGGAGAGGCTTTTCAGGTTGGTATACCTCACGGGAGGACCTGCATACAGGAAGGCAGGCCACCCCTCCCAGGCCACATATAATAGCAGCATCCCCAGGACAAACAGGACAACAGGGTAGACAGCTGAAGCCCTTCCGGTCTTTTGAGGCCAGATAGTGCTGCACAGCCCCACACCTGCCAGGCTGCAGCCTTGGCGGTGTAAAAACCCAGCTTATTGGCGTTGTGAGGCACATCACCTGTTCTCAAAGGCTGCAGCCATCCACTGTGTAGCGCAGAGTACGTAGTGTCTCATTCATATTCAGCTCTCTGCCTCCCTTTCCCTCTCTTCTCCTCTGGCCCTGGAGATGTATTTTGCATCCTTTAAATGATCTTGTTTATTCTATGTGTTGGAATATAGTTATCTGAATATTAATTATGGCGGCTTTCATGGAGTTCAATGGTTGAATGCAGGAATGGAGAATTCCTCCTTCACTTTCAGCCACCTGCTTTGATTTCTCTGTTTATCTGCTTGACTGAGCCGAAATCAGTTTCTGTAAGTGAAAGTCGGCTGCTTGAGGCAGATGTTAATACTCAGAAATAGTTTACAGGATGCTATTAGCATAAGTAGCAAGAGGCTAACAAACAGAGGTGCGCAGAGCTGATGTCAGTCAGGGTGGTGACAGGGACTGAGAGGTGGTAGCTCACCCGTGAGTGAGCCTGAGCCCTTCTCAGGAGAAGAATCGGCCTGAGTGCTGGGCACCTTCTATAGAGGCTAGTCCCACCCTCCCCACCCCAGCACCCTGGTATACAGCCGGCTAGGGGCCGATGATTAATGACAGCAAGAACTGTAACCAAATTGTAGTGCCATTAGCACCAAGTCACGACTGACAACTAGATACATCATCTCTGAGGTTTCTATCCAGCTAACTAATTTAACTATGTGGATACGAGAAGCATCTCACTGATGCCATAAGGCAACTATTGCCAGTATCCTGGAATGGCTCCGGACGGAGCAAAGGAGAGGTGAGGACTCCTGTTGGGTCCTGTGGCCAAGGTCTGACCTGTATTCTCTGGAATCATTCTGCATATACATCCACTAAGCCAGGGCCCAATAAGCAGCAAAAACCAGTCCCTGACTCTTGATCCTCTCATGTAGACCACAGGTTTCCCTTAGGTTCAAGGACAGTTGAGGTGGATACCTCATCCCCACCCTGAATTTCTCTGCAGCTCCCCACTCTTTCCAGGAGAGGGACTTGCTGACAAGAGAGGACATGATACAGGTGTGCCTGGCTCCTCACGGAGCTTCGCCAAAAATAGTGGATGCAAATTGTTATTATCTTCTTTTTGTCATTTCTTTTCTTACAATGGGTTCTATCTGAAACGTGCTGTGTTTGCTCATCAGAAGAGCCTTAAAAGGAATCCTTTCAGAACCGACGCAAGCCTTCTGCTGCATGAATAGTTGCCCTTTAATTCATCTGGTTTATGAGCTGGGGGTGGGGGGTTGCTATCCCAAAGTCTGTGTTTTTCAAAGCCAGTCCCTGAGTTATCCGATGATTTATTCTCCAAGTAAACAAGACCTCTACTCGGGTCCTCTGCCCTCTGACTACTAGATGGGCCTCGACATGGGGGTGGCTAAGGAACAAAGATGCTGACTCCATGACAGAAGCACTCAATCCCCAAACTCCTCAGATGCCTTGCTGGGTAGGCTCTGTGTGGATCAGCAAATCTAGTCCTTTGTCTGGGATAACCAACTCACATCCCGGGAACTGAGGACACGCTCCTGGAATAACGTCTGAAAGCAGACATTTAGGAAAACTCAAGGCAAGCCAGTGGTGGAAAAGAGACGATCCTACGTTTGGTTCCTGCATAAGCAAACACATAGTTCGCAGTGAGTGCAGCCCTGCACCTGGCGGAAGTGGCAGGGCGTGGCATCTGGACCCACAGAGCCAGCTTGCTGGAAAGCTCTCATTCTAGAAGTATCCACCCACACCAGTAAACTCAGAAGACAGGAATGGCAACAACCAGGATCATTCTGGGAAGTTTAACTTCCATGAGCAATGTCCAGCTAATTGAGATGGGAAGGAAGACTTTGGCACAAAGCATCTCTGGACCCTCTTGCTGGAACAGGCACTAAATAGATAGTGTCAGGTCACTGATAATTACCTAAACAGATGAGCACACTCTCCAGTGCAGAGTACATTCCCTTCTGAAGTTCTATCTTCTCTCGTGTGACATTTGCCACTGCCTCATGAGTGTAGTGGGTATGGGAATTTTATGCTGCTGACATATAAGCCAGGTTTAAGCATGTGTAAGCAAAGAGCAGTTGTTTGACTCATTTTTCGTAAGAAATTAACATCTTATTACTTCACTTTTTAATTTTAACTCTGTCTCATTTTCCAGAAAATAATAAGTCAGACTACAAAACCATGTGTTCTTATCTGGCCATCTCTGGTGCATGGAGGAATCCATTTTTGCCCTAAAGAATCTTTCTCTTAGATGTCTTTCCTAGGGCTGACTGTGTAGCTCAATCAATAGAGAGCTTGCTTAGCATGCAAGGTGCCCTGGGTTCAATTCCTGCCACTGCATATAAGGCTACGAGTGGGGGTGCACACTGGAAACCCCAGCAATCCTAGAGATGGAGACAGGAAGAGTGAAAGTTCAAGGCTACCTTCAGCTACATAGTGAGTTTGAAGATACCCTGGGCTACAGGAAATACTATCTCGAAACCAAAGAGACTGTTTTATAACCAAAATTCATATATAAATAGTGGGGACAGTCTCCCCAAATGGTAATACAGATCTCTTCATCCGTTGCCTCACAAAACCTGGGCAAGAGTCTAGTCTGAAGTGACTAAGAGGCTGTCTCTGGCTTTAAAAGGCCAAGCACAACGGTGCATTCTTCAACAGTCATTTAAAGTGCCCGGGTGCTCAGAAGAAGGTCTATCTCCTGAGTGGCTGACCTGGGGAGTTGCTGCATGGGGTACACATCCTTCTCTCTTGGATTTGACAAATGGTTAGAATTATGAACCACAGAGGTCAGGAGAAATGCTCACACACAAGGGAAAGGGGTAGGTAACGGTAGAGATGCTGAGAAACAAGCATGGACTCGGCAGGCCAGTGTGGTAGGTAGCATACACCTTCAAGCTGACTTCATTCGATTCCAGGCTGAGTTTAGTGGGCTATAGACAAGTGGATGGCAATAGGGGTGGGGGCTCCTGGCAAAGGATCCTAGAAGTAAGCTATCCTATTAAAGGGGCAGGAAAGGGCATGGAGTGCTCCTTGGGCATCTGCGCTGGAGGCCTGGCTCTTTTCACACACAGATGCACACTATCCCTAAAGCTACACGGAACAGACTCTCTATCCTTGGCTCAGGGGATCCCCGGCTCCATGATGGAAGCCCTCCACCTCCAAACTTCTCAGTTCCAAAGACATCTGGTTCCCAAGCAGCCCACTCCGAGTCCTCTACTTCCTTAAAGGTTTTGCTTGAGACAAACTGCTCTTATTAAATAAATAATTGATTCCCGTACCCATTTTTTATTAATCAAAGGCTAATCAGAGCTGCAGATCGGCATGCGGCACCCAGCGTTAGCCATGCCGAGTGGATATAATTTTTGCTAAAAGCAGCCAGGTGCTATTTTTGCTTTTCCCATGCAGCTTCATCAAGGGGACATGTGCAATTTTTAGTGAGAAAGGGCTGGGGTTGGGAGACTCCAGTACGGCAAGCTCAACTGCACAGCCCATACTTACCAGCGACCCTAAGGTTACTGGAAAAGGGAGTTTGAGGGCCCAGCTCCTGTATTGGAGAGCATCCTGATTGAAGCAGACATGAGAGTGAAGGCTACCAGCACAGAGGATGTTGAGAGGAGCCTGCCCTGTAAGGCATTGCTGGAGTTCTCCCAACTCACTCTATCACGCCTCTCTCCTATCTCACAAGCAACCCCATCCAGGTTGCTCTTCTACAGACAGGATAACATCTAAGATCTGGTCCTTCCCTTGTCTGTGATGTACCCTGAGTTAAAGATACCGACGACAGCATCAGCAAGCTGTTCCTGGCCAGACAGTCAGTCTTTCTAAACAATCTTGACTTTTTCCTTCCTTTTTTAACTTTATCATGTTTTATCTCTCTCACTCACTCTCTCCTTTCTTCTCTCTTCCCTCTCCTTCCCTTCCTCCATCCTGCATCCCTTTCCCTCTCTCCCTCTCTCCCTCTTTCTCTTATCGATCTCAAATAAGTAGAAAAAAATCTATTAATCCTAAACCCAGAGGAGAATAGAAAGGGGGCCAAAAGAACTTGTCATGTCAGAGTTACATGGGCATTAACTCTGGGAAGGACAAGGGAACAAAGGAAAGGAACAGCAAGTGAGACAGAGAGTAGCAATCTCAAGGTTGGGAGGGAGTCAAGTGTGACTCAGTTTCTCCAATCTCAACCTCTCTGCAGCTTCTCCTGTGCTCCTTATGGGTGGAAGCTGAGTGGGGACCAGGTGGGGTGAGCTGGAGCTTTGCAAGGTACCTGGGGCAATTCACCTCTTTCTTGACTTGCAGAACAGGTAGGAGCGTGCCTGTTTCTAACTCCTCTGGGGTTACTGAAGAGGCACTGCTCTGGCTTGGGCACTCCCACAGTCATAAGTGGTACCCAGGAATGGCCCGGTCTCATGGGAAGCATATTTGTGACTGTTAGTGTAACATTCAGCGGGGCCACAACTGTTGTGTCCCACCAGAAACCACAAGCAAGTTCCTTCACTTCTCTCTGCCTCTGCTTCCTCCCTGGTAAATGGTTCAGACATGGCAAGAACTATAGAGCGTTGTGGTGACAGTTACACAAGGTCTTCTGTTGGAAGAAACTCAGAGTGTGTAAGTCCTGCTAGGAACAAATGTTAGGATTACATTTTCACCAGAAAACACCGCTGAGCCAAGAGACTGCCATGCTGCAGTTTTTAAAAAGTGCCAAAGGTATGCAAAGAAGTATAATCTTTTCCCTCCCACTGGAGGCTCCATCCCACTCTTCAGAAGTCACAGATTCCTGTGTGTTCTCTCGGGAATGTGTCAAGCATAGATAGGCACAAGGAAAGCATGCTCACCTAGCCTTTTCATTGCAGAAGTTGGAATATGGAGCTATGTACCATAACATGAGGCTTTGCAATTGGTCCGGGATCTTTCTGAATTTGCCTGCACACAAATCTACTTCTATCCACTTAGTTTCCTCGTGCTCTAATGGTCAAACCCATCCTAATTCCCACATCGAGGCCCCAATCTACTGATAGACTGGTTTCTAATGTTATCCAACCAGTCCATAAGCACCTCAGGCACATCGATCAGACGCACGCCCATTCCATCTATAGAATCATTTCTTAAGAGTGAATTTATTCCAATAGATTTAAGCTATATGAATTCTGCATGACATTTACACCCCCACCCCAAACATTCTACCAACTTAAGCTACCATTAGGTCCCCTTTATTTAATTCTTACTCTTCCAGAATCCTGAAAAATCTTGAACATGATCACAGAATATTCTATTACCTAAGACTTGGGTTCCTTCTCACCCAAGCCACGGGCTTGACTTGCTTGCTGATCCTGCAAACTGAGAGTTGGGCTGGTTAATTTATGAGTCCTTTTTAGTTCCATGGTCTGTTACTTTGAGTTAATCTAGCCATTTTCTGATGTCTATTGAGAGTGGGCTAGGATCCATAAATTTCCCCATCCTGAGGGAATTGGTATCGGGGGGGGGGCATACCTAGAGATTTTAAGGAGCACCTCAGAACAGTCTGAAATGAAGGTCATCATTGTATAGCTCAGTCTATGAAGATGCAAAGATGTGAAAATGTGAAAATCTCACAGAAAAGCCATCAAAGTCCCAGGACCAAGGCACGTGGAGGAGGTGTCCATGTGAAAAGGAAGATATAGGGAAATGTACTAAGACAGCTGCTTGGAAATTAGAGAGAGCAAGCCATCTTACCTCGCTCCCCAGTGGGAGTCTGAAAATTCCAAAGCATTCTCTCCTGCAGCACCTACAGAATGCTTGTTTCTTACTGCGGCCCAAACAGAGTGAAACATCAGGTTTGTTTCAGAGCACGGATTGATGTTCCGGTTCAGTGAGGATCCCCTCCCACCCCAGCAGCTTCACTAAGTACTGAGTTCTTCGTGGAAACATCACTTCGCTTTACTGTTCTGGGGGGAAAACTACTACGTATAAACTTTGATTAACCCAAGTTTTCAGAAAACGGCAGATTCTAATTAACTTAGTTTTCTGGCTAATAGAAGATAAAAGGAGGTGTGGGATCACTTTGTCAGGAGAACGACTTCAGGACACGCAGCTCCTGCTGGGTTGATCCAGGCTGATCACCTCTCTCTTGCTGGATTTAAACCCGAGAGCAGAGCTGCTCAGATCTAGTTGATGGTCAAGCTGGTGGCTCTCCATGGCTCTTGGTGGCTCTACAAATCAGGGGTCTTCTATCTTCTTGTTAACTGTGCTGGTTTGTGGGTCCTTGAGCTCATCTTCTATGGAAAGAGGTAAAGCCATGAAAGAAACACTTAGGGGCCTCAGAAGCTCTGAGAACTTGAGGTCATGTTGTTTGAGATTTACATAAATTGGTATTATTAGTCATGGTTTGTTGACTGATAGAGTCACTTTATAGACAAGAAAATTGTGAACCAGACACATGGAGAGACTTTCCCAGAGACCTGAGGGAACCCCTCTGGTACCACATCCTACAAACCCAGATTGTTTTGTAATAGATGGGTTATGTGGCTTGTCCAAAGTCCTAGGGACAAAGCTCTTGTGCCGGAGAGCACCCAAACTTCTGCAAAGAGGTTTCCAGGACCCTGGATCCCTTTCTCTTGGGCTTTAGAATGTCTCCTTAGGAAAAAGACCCTCAAGGTAGATTTCAAGACTCTCTGAGGAGATCCTGGGTAAAATGCTGGTATGAAAGACTGGTTGGTGTCTTTCAACAGTCCAATGACTACACACCCTTTCATGGAATTATTCGTCTTTTACATAAATGCCCTCAACCCAAATAAGTCCCCTTGCTAGGACTGAGTTCTTGACAAAAGAATGCAAAACACATGGGTCTCCCTTCAGGGTTAGTTATCTGTGGGTTGGCATAGATAGTACCTTCCGGTACTCCTTTTAAAGGACACTGGGCTCGGGAACTTAGAAAACAGTCTTTACCACAGCCCTGCTGCCATCTGGCCATGTGGCATTTCTTTGCTACTAATTCTCAATAATAAAAAGAAATTGCAGTCTTTCCCACCTCCCAACTGCAGGGGTCATTTGAGGCTGGTGTTGTGGAAGCTCCAATACCCTGGAGTTCTCGTTAAACAACACAGACGAATGAGACCCACCTGGAGACCTGATGCCATAGGAGGATATGAAAGGCTCAAGACATTGTATCTGTTAGTGGTCTCCAGGCAATGTCTGTAGATTCATCATGCCTAGAAAGGCCTTACATGGGGAAAAGATGGTCTATGAGACTGTGAAGACGGTAGGAATGTGTATGTGTGCCTGTTCAGACACGTTCAAGTGTATGTATACATATATTGTGCACATGTGTGCACATGGAGGCCAAAGGACAACCTCAGGTGTCCTTCAGATCCCATCCACCTTGTGTTATGAGACATGGTCACCCAGTGGCATGGAATTTACCAATTTGGCTTGGTGGTGAGCAAGCCCCAGGTATCCACTGTCTCTTCCTTATCATAACTGCAATTAGAGGTTTCTTGACTCCTTGTGTTTGAACATAAAGCATTTTATCATCTCCCTAGCCCTGGGGTTTTTTAAAGATTTTTACCTGTGTATGTGAGGGGAGACAGACAGACAGACATGTGTGAGGAGTCCTGAAGAAGAGGGTGTGTCAGGTCCCCTGGAACTGATAGTTGTGAGCCAACCGACCTGCATGCTAGACACAGAACTCAAGTGTCCCCTCTGGGAGCGCAGCAAGCACTTTGAATCACTAAGCTATCTGTCCAACTCCCGATTTTTCCTTCCCAGGATTTTTAGTATTATTTAACTATTTATAAAATGCAAACTCCTTCTTTAAATAGAAAATATACTATTTCCTCTAGATCTGAGAAATTTAAATGTTAACAGATCCTATTGTCTTGTCCAAGACACTATAGAAATTTGGAGATGTATATGTTTGCTATGTATATGTACGTATGGTATTAGCTCATTACTGAATGAGCCTTCCGTCACCTCTCCCAAATCTCACAACCCCAGAAATGGTCAGCATAAGAAATCAGTCGGGTGGCCCCCCAAAAAGAAATGCTTAAATTCTACGTTAAATCCGTAATCCACACGCTCCCCTCCATCTGTTGAAAGCTAGTCTCTGATCAAGACCCACATTCATGCCTGAAGGCTCCTCAGACCAGTCCGCAGGGCTTCCTGCTTCCTGATCATTGCTAATCTGGTGTAGGGCTCCCTTTCCAACAAAGCTATTGTCTGGCATTGGAAGAAGACAGATTTAAAGTAAAAAGGACCCACAAGTCTTTAGCCCTTTAGTAAGAAGGGCCTGGTGTCAGTTCCAATTGGTGAGGACAGATGTGAGCTGGCTGGATTTCTGGAGTGAGTGGCACCCACCTTCCAGCCAGGCTGGCAGAGCAGTTCTGGGGGTCCTCGGAGCCTTGCTGGGGGAAACGGAGTCTGTTGGGAGCCACCCTGTGGCTTGCTCAGGAGGAATGGGCAAGCAGGAAAAAATGAAAGTAGAAGGTGGCCATAGAGCCAGGGGCACCTTAGAAAGGGAGCAGTGGTCATTAAAGAGGAACCAAGGCAGACAGAAGAGGGGACAGAGCAGTGCCTGAGGGTGAGGAGTTCTAGGAATGGCAGACAAAGAGCAGAGCAAACAAGCTGAGGAATGCACCCCAAAGACTCTCCAGCAGCTTGGCCCAGACTGAGCAACCCGAGGTCCGGCCCCCTCCCAACCTCGGGGCCAGAACTACTCAGACTAGGTCAACACCAAGACTGCCAAGAGTAGTAGCTCTTGACAGCCGGCCTCAACAGCAGGGGCGCGTGGGGAGTGGGGCTCACAGACTGTGGGACCCAGCGAGGTCCAGAGGTTGGAGACCCTGTCAAGGCTCCGGGTGACACCCCCGCGAAAGAGCTGAGGTTTTTTTCCCCCTTTCCAGGCTCCCCGCCCTTAATGACTCTGTAATTGATTGGCCCGGCGTCCTATTTTCACCGCGGGCGGCCAGCGCCAGAGGTCGGCTAATATCAATATTCCCCGAGGCTGCTCCGTGGTGTGGATCTGCCTGCTTCTGGCAGCCCCGCCAGACAAGAATTTACCTTTGGTTTAACTAGAAGTGGAAGCTGAGGGATTAGGGCGCGTTAAGTCAACATAAATTTAAAAAAGAAAAGAAGAGAGAGAAAGAGAGAGAGAGAGAGAGAGAGAGAGTGAGAGAGAGACTGAGGTAGGGTGTCAACAAGGAAGAGGTGATCAGCATTTGCAAGCAGACAAGCAGAGATGTAGATGGGTTGATTTGGGGAGGTAAATGAGGAGACAGGGAGAGAAGCAGACTTACTACGGACCTGGAGTTTCTTATTTCATCCATTTTTTCCCACCCACCTTGCCACCACCCATCCACCCACCTACAACACCACTACCAAGGGCACTCCTGCCAATGCAGTCTTTCCTCTATTAGGTGAACCTGTCTTAAGTGAGCTTTTCCTCCTGCCGGATGTGACTCATTGAAGGGAGAGAGAAAAACTAACATTTATGGGGGTCGGGCTATATGCCAGGCAGTGAGCCAGGCAATAATCAAATATTGTCTCATTTAACCTCTTCAGCCAAGAAGATAAGATCTGTGTGTTCCGGGTACCCAAGCCTTCCTCAAACTCAGGGGCCCCAGGGCAAAGACAGACTAGAATGCCTCCACCGATGCCAGACACTTAGGAAGCCTGCAAAAGTTACTGCAGGCTCTCCTTTCCACCTGTCTCCTTCCATGCTCAGTACTGATGAGTCACTGCAGATGGACTGGAGACAGACTGATCAGTCATTCTTTAGTAAAGAAAGCGTAGAGTTTCACCCAAGAGCGAAGGTCCATTATGGGCTGGTGGTGTGAAAATGTGGGGGACAGTAAGACCAAAAGCTCTCGCAGTGGGTCTCCTGTTGGCAACCCGTGGGGGTCCCACCGCTCCCCCCAAGGGAGCTCCACAGTCATCTTATGTATGGGCTGAGCATTCTCTTACTGATCAGACTTTTCCAGAACCACAGAACTAAAAGCCTTAAATCCTGCTTGCCCGGCAGCAGTGTTCCTCTAGCAACTGTGTGCTCCCAGCCTGGGTCACTAAACTTCCCTGGCCAGGACTGCAGATGTATGACTCAAGATCCCAAAACTGGGAATAGCTTACGGCAAAGGATATATGGCAGACCCTGAGCAGCAAACAGGACATCCTTTCTCCAGGACACTAGCCGGTGGGGAGATAGGAGATGTGGGCAGATTCTTGATATCTCAAAAGAATACCTGGGACCTCCCCACCCCCCGACCCTGGCCCCAAAGACATGGAAAAACCAAAGAACAGATCTACACCAGATCTCACCTTGAGGCAGATGCTAGGGCACTGGATCTCTTAAGACTTTCCCAGATCCATGAGGGCCTCTAACTTTTGGTACATACTAGGATACAGTTCAAATGGATCCACCTATGTGATAAGCCTGTAAGAAAATAGTGTTCATGGAAACACTTCCCTCCTGAACTGCTTGTATTAAAGAAGCGCCATTCTCTGCCAAACAACAAAGCAAGGAGAGGTGATAATGTTGTGCCTTCGTGACGTTATGCCCTTATGGTGCTGTGCTGTGGTGATGCTGGGCTGTGATGATGCTGTGCTGTGATGATGCTGTGATGATGCTGTGCTCTGGTGATGCTGTCCTGTGGTGATGCTGTGCTCTGGTGATGCTGTGCTCTGGTGATGCTGTGCTCTGGTGATGCTGTGCTCTGATGATGATGCTCTGCTGTGGTGATGCTGTCCTGTGGTGATGCTGTCCTGTGGTGATGCTGAGCTCTGGTGATGTTGTGCTGTTATGATAGTGTGCTGTGTGGTTCTTCACACCACATTGTGGAGTTCAAATTCAGGAGTGGCAATGTGGTTAGACTGATACGATGTGATCTCACGAAGGAAGAAGGGCAGAGAGCTGAAGAAAGCAAGTCTAGAAACTAGAGCTAGAACCAACTGAGGGGGCAACCAGAAAGGTTGGATGTTGTCCCAAAGAGTAAGCTCACAGAGTAAGAGGAAGCCAGTACTCAGGAGATATGGCCTCAGGGCCTCTTGTAGGCCTTGTGGACCTCTGAGCAGGCTTTACAGGGCACGGGACCTCCAAGATGGACTGACACTCATCTCAAATAAACAACCTAGTAACCACTGAAAAGTGCTTTACACATACCCCCAAACTCTCCACAGCCTCCCTGTTAAGATCAGGGGGAGGGACTCTGCAGGCTAAGATCATTTCATTGCTCTTATCCAACACACACTAACACACACACACACTAACACACACACACACACATACACACAGGTCTCCCTGGAAAGATAGCCAGATTTTCTCCTTAAGATAAATCCCATCGTCTCAACCTTAGTTCAAGTATCCCAGCTTCAACAGAGTCTTCAGCTCAGGCCAGGGACAGAGGAAGTCCTGTGGTCCCTATCGTCTGGAACTCACAGGCCCGAAGCGGAGAACCTGTGGTAGCCACTTCGGTAAGTTACAGATTCTGTTTAGTGTGAGGTGTTGGAGCAAAGAGAAATACAGGGTCAGGAAGAGAGAGTTGCTTGTAGCTTTGGGTAGGAGGCGTTGGGACTCATTTAGAAATTAATTTGCAAGCTGCCCCTCTGCTGCGGCACTGGTGTAGATGGAGCAATCCCTTCAGTGCTCACCTTACTCTGGCGTAGACGCTCTGCTCCTTTCCCAAATACAAAGCAAGTCATGGGAAAGTCTGAGCAAGACTGAGGGCGAGCCCCTAACTCTTAAGCTCACTGCATACTGAACAACTATAACTCACTGTGACTAGGCTGGACACAACAAAAGTTCCTTTGAGAATGAAGTCCCTTTATTTCCTAAGAGAAATAAAAAGAGTAACTGCATTTCCCTGTGTCTGCCGTGTTCTCTGTGGCTGTCACTCCTCCAGCCCTCCTGCCTGCTCTGCAGAATGAAGGACAGGATTTCTCAAGCAGACAGGCGAGGCCAGGGTCATTTCCAGCAAAGGTTTGCCCCGAACAGCTCCCACCGCCCAGCTCTGATCTTCTGCTGAAAATGTCACATGGGAGACAGGCATGCTGTGATCTTCAGAGAGCCGCTGCGCATCTGTGATGACATGTGGGCATCAAGATTTGCATATTTATTATAGATAAGCTGTCAAAATGTATGTTGTCAATTTCACCTTATACTCCAGATTTAATGGTGCGCGTAAAGGACAGAAAATCTTTAATATTAATATTAATATGATTTTAGATTATAAGACTGCATTGTAGATATCAATCAGCCAACCCTTAAGGACATGTCACTCAAGTTGATATAGTTTATAGAAAATTAATGTAATCTATCCTGTATGATCTATTACAGGAGGATAGGAAGATAGAAAAGAGAACAGGGGTGCACGAGGCGGGGCCTAGGGTCCATTATTGCTTGCCACGTTTCTCCATGTGTGCTAATTAGTGCTCGTGCCTAAAACATCAGGGAAGGCAACCTGTATATTTTGTACTTGGCATCAGTCTTAAAAGTCAACTGTACTATCAACCCCTTGACTTTGCTGTAAAGGAACCGAGACCCAGGAGAGGGGAATGGCTGGGCCACAGTGCCTAGACTAGTTAGTAGCACTCCTGGCTTTCCCACATAGATAGCTGCTGCTTCTGTCTGAGAGAATCTCAGGAGACTCCTCTCTGTGACAAGGGCTTCAGAGGGCTCCTGCTGTTTACAGAAGAATCAGGGAAACACGGAGGTCCCCACTGACCCTTCTTCCCCCAAGAGGCTTCCAACACTTGGAGATCACACACTGACAGTATACATGCTGAAATCAAACTGGACATCCACTGTGGGTACTGCAGTGTGATGCAGCCGTAGTGACAGTGAAGGACTGTGTTCTCATGAGGTCATGCCCTCTGGGGCACTGTTTAGAATGTCCCTGGACCTGGGCAGAAGCTTTATTCTGATCCAAAGAAGGTATGGGCTCTTTACTTATAGGGAGACAGTGGACCTGACAGATATAAACATCCCTGCTCTCCAGGATCCCAAGTCTGCCCTTGGGGTCTTTTATCTCTACTCCTCCTACTAACCCCTGGCTTGTTACCCCACCTCCATAAAGCTGCCCCAAATCTTGCCTTTAGTGGGTCAACAGATAACACAAGGGCCCCTCGGCTCTAAAACCTGCAGTCTTAAGAACTCAGCTAGAATACAGTCTGGCCAGATAATCCCCCTCTGGGCCTGCCAGTCTACTCTGCTTAACTCACCTTTCTGCAGCTGTGTTCTGGAAAATGCACAGGCATGCTATACACTGGCATGGTGGCTCTAGACTTGACCCCCTGCATTCCTGGCTCTGGGACCTGAGTTGTAAGCAAGGAGGGAAAGTACCCCAGGGAGCTTGGGCTAGAGAAAGGACTTGCCTGTTCTCTTGAGACTATCTTACCCAATTCAGGTGCCAGGAGTATAAAAGTGAATAAATAGTTCTGACAATGTGAGGGATAAGGACCCTGGTTGGCAAACAGCTTCCCTTCCAGGAACCCAAAGCTCTCCAGATATTCTAGCCTTAGTCCGTAATAAGGTGTGACATGCTAGTGTTTATGAGACCAAAGGGGTCTTCTTCTCTCCCTCCTTTAGGTATAAACAAGGAAATATTTACCTGCCAGAGGTCAGTCGACTCGGGGACTTTTCATCCTTTCTGCTCATGTCCTCTGGCTGGTTCTTCCTCTAAAGGAAAGGACTCAGATGAGCAATGGGTGGTAAACTCTTAACCACAAGAGTCTGTGTACACTCACCCTGCCTATTAAGATGACCGAGCACTAGCACACTCCATAGATTACAGAGAAGCAGGGCACAGGCCAACCGGGGCCAGACCTCTACAGCTGCTCTGATTCCCAATGGGCTCAGTCAGCCAAAATCCTGAGCCTCCCATACATCGCTGCATCTTATTTCCACACTGATGCAGACTGACAACACATGAAGCATTTCACATCCCCTTCAAACTAGAGATGCCCCTTCCGATACTTCTGTGTTAGCACTTCCAGACAATGGGACAATACTGTTAAGAAGTCAGACAACTAGCCGGGTGTGGTGGTGCACGCCTTTAATCCTAGCGCTCGGGAGGCAGAGGCAGGCGGATTTCTGAGTTCGAGGCCAGCCTGGTCTACAAAGTGAGTTCCAGGACAGTCAGGGCTACACAGAGAAACCCTGTCTCGGAAAAAAAAAAAAAGAAGAAGAAGAAGAAGAAGAAGAAGAAGAAGAAGAAGAAGAAGAAGAAGAAGAAGAAGAAGAAGAAGAAGAAGTCAGACAACTAAGAAAGGCACACCGTCCTTGACAGTGCATGCTGCCTCGGGAACATTTTGGTTTGGGAGAATAGGCCTTCACCTACTTTGCCAATTCAGAAGCTTGCTTGGCCCACCCCACCTCTGTGGGGGGCAGGCAGCTTCTCTCCAGCCAGTGTCCTAGATCATAGCTAGTAAATGTTTAAAACTGGTAACACAAGCGAGTCCCTCCAGGAAAGAAAGAAAAGCAATGGCCCTGGGGGAGCATTGCCAGTTGTCTTGACAGTCCCCACCCCTGGAGACTGCACATCTGTCTATGAGACCATAGTACTCTTCCAGTCATAAGCAACAGGAATACAAGTCTCAGCTCATCCTGAACTGGAGGATTCTTACCTGACACTTTTAGTTCCTTAGAGAAGAAAAGATGCATGTCCAATGGCCATGAATTTGGCGATCCCAAGACCAGAAAGCAAAATCGAATGCTTATGTGAATGGGTATACTTTTTAAGTGCAGAAATCAAGTTGTTCGGTGGGACATGTGTTCCAACAGGTCTCTGTACTTAGAAAATCAGGCTCCAGACCAGATGAGCTTGCCAAGGACTGGGCATGGTATGCTAAGGGTACTCTTTGGCCCCAGCAGCTATGAGAAGACTCTGAGGGTTTGAAACTGTAGGTGGCCAAGCTCCCCGTTGTTGTGAGCACAAGGGTTCTTGGATCATTGATCTCCTGTTTTCTGGTGCCTGCCTGCCCCTGTCTAGCTCGGTGTCACCAACTTTATCTGTTTTTATGTATTCTGAACCCCTTTCCTTCATTTCCTCCATTAATACTTCTCGTTCATGGGAGGATAAACAGGGTCATAATCACACTATAAAGTGAGCCACGAGCTGAGTGTCGCTTATTGCCCAGGGGTCTGCTAATTGGAATTTATAAAGTTCAATAAAAACTATAATCCAATAAGGGCTAAAGCTCCTCTTCATTTATCTTAGGGGTAATACTGCCTGTTCTCCTGAATGCCAGCCAGCAGTATAAGGCCAGAGAATGGCCACCAAAAAAGGTCTTTCCAGGGCCCACACGACTCCCTGAAGGCAGCTAGCAATAACTGAGGACTCAGCAGCCAGGTGAGGGCTCTGAGGAGCCTCAATGTGATAAAATTGCACAACTAAAATCCCCAGTGCTCAACCAGACAACCATGGTGGCGATGCCTTTGGGGCCTTGGAATATGGAGAACCAACCGTGAAAGCATTACCTTTTGTACGACTAACAGACCAGCCAGCCCTATCTTACAGCCTTTTCCCAGTCCTGTGCAAAGGAAGGTGTCGCATACACTCCTCCCAACACCAGCCTTTAGGAGACATGGGTGATCTGCTATGTGTATCTAAGGGCAATGGACTACCAAACTGGGGGTAGAATGTGTCTTCTTAGGAATATGTGGGCCCCAGAATTCAAAGTGTCTCCTCAAAGTGTACACTTCAGCCATCCCCAGAGCTATCTCGGTTAATCAACTGTGTTGTACAGTCATTGTGTTAGATCTATTTGTTGCTAGGACAAAATATGTGGGAACAAAGAAATATTTACTTTGGCTCATAGTGTCAAAGGTTTCAACCATGGCTGGAGGCTTCTACTGCCCCTAGACCTAGAACATCATGGTGGAGCCAAGTACTTCACTTTATGGTCTCTGGGGAGTAGACAGAAAGGCAGAAATGGTCAGGGGCAAGGTGTCTTTCAAAAGCATACCTCAGTGAACTATTTCTCTCAGACAGCCTCCACCTTCACCGTATCTATAATGCCATCAAATTATGCACCCATCAACAGATCAATACGCTTAATGACTGAATTCATCAACAGAGGATCAAAATTTCCACACATGAGACTTTTAGGACAAACTTCATGTCCAAACCTAGACATCACCATGCGCAAATCCCCAAATTCCCCAACGAGGGAGGCAAGGTAGGGAGAAGAAGGGGTGTCCACAATCATACTATGCCCAACTGGAGACAGTTTATAAGTTGTTGGATGTGGAGAGCTGGCATATCTTAGGCAAGTGGTTTGCAGTACTCAAAATAAGACAGCACGAGAGGGACCTGTCTCTGTGGTCTGGTGAGTGACAAGGAAGGTTATGACACTCACCTCTGCAAAGATGCAAACACACTTCTGAAGGATAGTATGCTGGTCCTGCCTGACAGTCACACCTTACCCCTGACATACATGTCCCCACTTGACAGCCACACCTCCACCTGATAACTACAGCCCTACAATGAAGCAGCATCCCCATCTGACAGCCGCTTTTGGACCACCACTTCCTGGCAAACACCAACCTGCAAAAATAAAGATAAAGTTTCCATTACTGTCGAGAAGGTCCTCACTTAAAGCATAAAGTCGATGCCTTCCAACAGTGCTGGGAAGCTTAGCTGCCAGAAACCCATTGTTCCATGATGAGTGTGAGCAATCCACCCTGTCTGAGCCCCGTGCACAGAGATGCCAGGGTGTTGGCACTCTCTGGGAAGCTTGAAGCTTTACTGGTCAAACATTAAGCTCCTGTGAAGGTCAAGGAGAGCCAATGATAGACCCTGTAGCATCCTAGTAGATAAGAAGGCTTAAGGAGAAGTAAGAGACCTGCAGATACAGCTGCCCCACCAACCTGATAGCTGAAATCAGGGGGTGTGCGTGTGTGTGTGTGCGTGTGTGTGTGTGTGTGTGTGTGTGTGTGTGTGTGTGTGTGTGTGCATGCCTAGGTATAAAGGCTGTGTGATAACAGGTGCTGAAGGCACTCCCCCGACCTCTCAGGACTTTCTAATCCACACAGAGACCAAGAAGATTCCATGTGGAAATGGAAGTTTAGTCAAGATGTAAATTAAAAGGAGACTCTTGTAAGGATGAACTTCAGCGGTGAAGTTCTACAGCTATGGAGAACTGTTAGCAGAAGCCCATTGTCCACCCTCTTCAAGCCTGGGGCCTCCTGGTCAGTCAATATCATGGCAATAGGTTTAGGCTGTGGAGCCAGAGCTGCTTGGATTCTAAATTGGCATCCTGCCACGTCTATGGCATTAGCCTTGGGTAAGTCATCCATCCAAGCCAAGTCTCAGCTTGAGGAATAATGCTGTAGCTTATATAAAGTGCTGACCATGCTGCCTGGTTCAAGTTAATTCTAGACACTGTTAAGCTGGCTCTATATTTTGTGTGAAATGCCCAAATGGAGAGAGGGGTTAATCTATGACCAAGAGGAAAGACTCCATCTTCTTCAAGCTCTTTTTGCTGACCAGGAGTCAGGCTACTAACTCATGGAGATGGAAATTGGTGAGAAATGAATCCAGAACACATGACTTCTTGGAGTTGGGGGTCAGGCAGGAATTTTGAGGGAAACTATCACCTTGAAGTAGTATGAAGGCTGGTCTAACTAGACAGGGAGCAAAGGAAAGATTCCTCCAAGGGTCCTAGATGGGGTTCTACTTGCCAGAAGGGATGAAGAGACTCTTCGGTTCTATTCTTGGGATTATGAGAAACCAGAAAACAATTTCTTAGCCAGAAAAGGAACTTTGCCATTGCAATGAAAGGAGTCTATTATCTTACCTTCTTCAGATCCTTCCACAGACTCTCAACCCATTTCCCTTGAACACCCTTATTCACTCTCTCTACTGTACCATGCCAGCTGCTTTGGTGCACTTGGCACAAGGCTCAACTGTCAGAACTTTGCTTTTCCCCAGTAGAGTCCATCAGGGTCTAGTCAAAGACCTCTGAAAAGCTCTTCCTTTTCCACGCATCACTTTCTTGCTCATCTTGGTGAGGAAACCAGAGAAGCAGAAACCCAGACTCACCTCTTCAGCACTTCCAGTGCTCTGGCCAGGGTGTAGCACCAGAATCTCTAATGCTTTTGGCATATTGAGGGCCACTGGCTTTATTGTTTTTTCTCTCCCTACTGGGAGGTGTGTTGGTCTCCTGCAGGTCTGAGAGCTCTGTCAGTATGAAGGCCCTGCCTATCTCCAGCACTCTGTAGCCACCTTCATCAGACAGAAGTAGAGAAAGTGTGGCCCTTGCTTTAGGTCTCTCCTGGGGGGTAGGCCAAATAACACCTAGGCCTACCACTTCTGTCTGGGAAGCCTTATCCTGAAAATGTTGAGACAAGAGAAACAGATCTTGGTGGGTGGGGACGCTCCAGCAGGCCACAATCAGAAGGGACCTAAGGCCAAAGGGGATTGTGAGGGCTTGAGGAGAAACCAGGGGAACAAAACTTGCCATGTGATGGTCTTGGAGGAGAAATGAGGCAAACCGTTGGTAGAGGCAAGACTCAGTGCAATTTGAGCCACAAATTCCCCTTCTCTGAGCTTCACCAGGCTTTTACCGTACTATAAAAACCACTGTCTAACAGCAAGCCTGCCTGATGACAAAGAGAGATAATTGGCTCTCGTGCAGATTTAAGCCCAAAGTTATCAAATAATAATAGCACACACAAAGAGACACAGGCAAATGGGCCTGGAGAGCTCGCATCATGCAACAGATGAGGATGTGTTCAAAGTGTCTAAATCGCGCTCCTGCAATGTAACAGGGAAATGGGGCATTTCTTTTCAAGAAGATTCTCTGCTAATGCTTGGATACATTTTTAAAAGTTACTTTATAATTAGAGCTGTAATTTATATAATTTATTTTTAAAATATCCTCCTTTTAATTTCCACCCGGTCCAGTTAAAGTTGAACTGAAAAAGCCCAAAGTAAATGAATTTTTTAATAAAACCATTTTTAAAAGCCCCAACCTGAAGCCAAATAGATATGTGGATTTTCATGGGTGGGGGGAGATTGTATATTAAAAAAATAAATTTCCTAGCCCATTTTATATACCAGGTTTAATTGCTGCTAGAAGGGTTTTAAAATTCTAATTCCCTTTGTTTCCCTTAAATTGTTTGTTTACCTCTAGGGGCTCCTTGGGCTTGGGACTAGGAGGTCAATGGGTCAGCTCTACAAGGAAGGCCAAGATGGTTAGACCTCTGTCTGGTTGCCAGCACGGTTCTGTCTATTGTGTCTCGGCTCCTCTCTTCAGTCTGTAGCTCCGTACGGCCAGGGGCTGAATGATCATTTTTTCTTATTGCTATGATGAAATACATGGCAAGAAACAACTTAAGGAAGCAAGGCTTTATTTTGGCATATGATTGGAGGGTGGAACCAATCATGGTGGGAGGAAGCATGGTGATGGGTGTGTGAGACAGCAGGAGAGTGAGGTGGCTGCCGGTCACATTCCAAATACAGACAGGAAGCAGAGAGAGAGGAGCCCTGCTGTATAACCCTTTCTCTTTTTTATTTAGTCCAAAGCTTCAACTCATAGAATGGTGTCACCAACCTTCAGGGTGAGTCTTCCTTCTTCAGTCAAACTTTGCTGGAAGCCCCCTCAAAGACTTTCCCATAGACGTCTTTCCATGATGATTCTAAATCCTTTCAAGTTCTCAATGAATATTAACCATGATTGAACCCACATTTAAGGAGGGGAAGCCCCCCATCAGCATTCATGTCATTGCTTGTTCATATTATAGGTGCTCAATAAATGTTTGCCAGTGATGGGCCATATTATGCAAGGCCTAGGTCAGAAAATATTGCTAGCCTTCCGGGAAACTTTGATACTTACTAAACACTCTCATCCTGAGAGATAGTGTAGCAGAGTCACCATCTCCACCTGTTAGTCAAAGACCCTTCAGTTGAAAGGATGGGGAGGCAAAAAGCAGATTATCTGCAACATCTGGGTCTTGTAGCTTGGTGGCTATTGAGACCAAGATGCCTATACCCATGGGCTCACACTAAGCTTCTCCAAAGGACCCATTCCACACTCACATTATTGGAAGACACACACACACTCACATGCACACATCATGAATGCATGCATGCACACACACACTCACACGTACACACTATGCATGCATTCAAAGGAGGTATGAGCTGGAAGAATCAAAGGCAGGAGAAAAGAGCAGGAAAGCTCATCAGGACTCACATACCTGGGATGGCAAGACCTGGGATGGCAAGGTTCATTAGCGCTTCACATAGGCTGAATCCAGCCTGAGGGTCCAAGATGGACAAGCAGAAAGTACTCGGTATGGTGTTCAGGGAAACAGCATCAGCAAGGAGCAGATGTGTGGTGGAAACGAAGAGGCTCAAGAGACAGTGAGTAAATAAAACTGGAGAAAGACGCCTTCTTCAGTTTAAGGATGTGCAGAGGGCTAAGAATACAGATAATCAAATCTGATTATTATGATTGCTCTGTGGTCCATCCATTGGTTCTCCCAGCTTTTCTCCTGGAAAATAAGTCTCCAACTCCAAGAAGCCTACCTTGCTGCCCATCCAGAGACAAGTATTTGCCCACTACTTTCCAAACCTAAGAACAGTGTTCACCCACACTTATCCTGACCACCCCACCTCACACATAACACTCTAAGCAGAGGGACATGGCAGAAAGCAGAGAAAGGATGGGCCATTCAATCTGCTCAACATGGGATACCAGGGAAGGCTTTCTGAAAAAGGAGAGATCAGAGATTGTCATCGAAGGAACAATAAAGGGATCGATACTGAAGCAGAGAAGAGATGGCCATCATTGTACTTCAAGTCCATTGCTGGACTACATGCAACTTGTCCAGTGTTTGCTGAATACTGTGGAAGATGGAGTTTTCTCCTCCTACACCTGGGGAGAGGCACTTGTCTTGTGATTACCTGGGTCTTCTGTGCCAGGGAGGCCCTGCCATTCCTCTCTCAGCCTCTGGGAGTCCTATCTTTCCTTGAGAACTACTAATGCATGCCATAGGCACCAAGGCTAACACCTTATACAGGGATCTTCAGGAGAAGGGTGTTCAATGGGAAGAGAGAAGAAGAGGGAAAGGAAAGAGAAAGAGGGCAAAAGGCTGTATCCGTTGCTTTCTCATCACTGTGACCTCAAAGATGCAACTTAAGGGAAGAGAGGTTTGTCTGGGCTCACAGTTTCAGCCATGGTGGGAAGGCATGACAAGAGCTCATCAATGTAGGAATACGGCTGAGTTCCTTACACACCCTTGGGAAAACATTTCTGCCATCTAGGCCACAGACCTCAAAGGTTTGGAAACATCTAGAACAGAGCCACCAGCTGGTGATTACATCTTCGAAACATAAGAGCTTGTGGGGTGACATTTCACTTTCAAACAATATTTTTTAAAAATGAGAAGGAAAGGAAGAAAGAAGAGTGGGTGGGGAGGAAAAAGAAACCAGCAAAATAAGAAAAAAGGAAAAGAGGAAACAAATCAAGTCAGAGGAGAAGATGGGGAGGATAAGATGAAATTGGGAGGGAAGGGTGAGAAGGAAGAAAAAAAAAGCAATGGCCTCTGAGCCCATAGTGAAGGAGCTGTGGAGCGGCTGTGATGGGAGGGCAGTCATCTCAGAGGGGTTCCTTGGTACTCCACCACATGGTTCTCTGCCTACAACATTGCTCAGGATGTTATGAACTGCAGCACAGAAACCACCAGAAAACAAAACTGGGATGGGGGAAGAGTAACTTAAAAGGGTTAGACCTCCTCCCACACTGACCCCTCTTCCCATCCTCCCTGGCCTTTGGAGCCCAGGAAGATGGTGAAGCAGGGATCCAGACTGCCGCTCTGTTGCCAAGGAGACAGCAATTACTCTGTGAGTTGTGTAGGTGTGTGTGTGTGTGTGTGTGTGTGTGTGTGTGTGTGTGTGTGTGTGTGCGTGCGCGCGCGCGCGCGTGTGTGCTCTTTTGTTTTTAATCCTGGACCTGATGAACTACAGTCAGCCACACTGCCCCCTCCAGCATCCCCACCCTCAGTTGCTGCTGACTGTGCGTGAAAGGTTGTGATGGCTGTAAACAGTGCCTTCCAAAGTGACAGATGCCCTGCTTAGGGTAAGCATAGCAGGAGAGAATCCATAAAGTGGGTGGGGATGCTGAAGCTGTTTTCTCGTCAGAAAAAAAAAAGGAAGAAGAAAAAAGAGAAGGGGAAAAGAAGAGGGAGAGAGGGAGGGAGTGAACAAGGAAGGAAGGAAGGAAAGAAGGACGGAAGGAAGGAAGGAAGGAAGGAAGGAAGGAAGGAAGGAAGGAAGGAAGGAAGGAAGGAAGGAAGGGGAAAGGGCAGAGAACAAAGAGCATCCAACATCTTCCTCAGAATCCAGTTTCTTATCCCAGGGACATTTTCATAGTGTTGGCTGCTAAGTGGATACAGTGCAGTACACACAGCCTCTGGGGGATTCATACTCATGTGGCCAGTAGCAGGGGGAAGAGTATGCCACATGTGTATGCTAGACAAAAAAACAGTTGAGCTTAGAGAAGGGACATAGGGAGAAGAGGGACAGTCAGAGACTCTGTTCCTGAGCCCAGTCTGGAGAGCAGAGCGTGTAGCATACAGCAAACTTTAAGGTTGACAGTGGCTGGCACACTGAGGTAGGGAGAACCAGACCTCACCCCAAGACACTGCTGTGGCCAACGATCCACAGCACACACACTGTACTGAGCGATACACAGTGGGGACTCAAGCCAGTACTAGGCCTGCTTAAGGGCCAACTGATGCTCACCTGCTGGAAGAGGGATGAGTGAGTGACAAGCCACTTGTTCCCTAGACACATAGGGTTCTTGGAGAAGGAAGGGGCTTGTGAACTGTCCCATCAGAGGCCATCTTCCCCTTTCATTTCCTAGTCGTTCACCCATTAACACATGCTTACAGAGAAGCCAGTGGGATCTTCAGTTGGAAGGGTAGTGACCAGGAGTAGGGTAATGAGAGATTAAGTGATACCTTGGACAAAGACTCTGAGGTTCTGCCAGTTTCTCCAGGAGAGCTGGAAGGAACCAAAAGGCTGAGATGGGCCAAGTCCCACAAATCATCGCCTGAAGGCCACCTTGTCCAATTCCTGGGCCCACTCTCCCTGCTGACATGTATTCTTGAACTTCTTTGCTAGATACTGAAGAAGGCAGTGTGTGGGTAGCCAAGTAGAAATGCCCAGAGGAGGAGAATTAGATGGGGCAGAACCAGGGTAGAGACACAGATGTGCTAGACACAGTGGAGGAGCTTAAACAATGTAACATGCATCCCTTCTGACCACACAGAAAAGCTTATCAGGGCCAACAGCAAGTCCAGCCTCATTCGCAAGCTGAAGCTGGCTATCAGAACCCAGTTTATGAGGGGGCTCAAGGAGGTTCTAAAGGATCCATAGAGGCTTGAGCAGGCATGGTGGGTCCTACAATGCTGTCCTTACAAGAGAGATACCTGTGGTCGTGGAAGGCCTGCTGGAGTCACCTAGGAATTCTGGAGGAACCAACAAGCTCAGAGCTGAGGCATTCGGGTACAAGGAACCCTTTCAAGACAGGGGGCCCAAACCAGTCTCTCAGGAAGAGGGCAGCATCGCTACAGCAGTCAAATCAGCAGGCCCAAGTTACATGTTTCAGGCTGAGCAGAGGGCATGTCTGGCATACACTGGAAAATGAAACTGGAATACTCCAGGTCACATGAGGAATGGGAAATGATGCTTCTCCCTTTTAATCATTCATTTCTCCCATTGCTTTCTTTTCTTTGCCTTTTAAACCATTTTCATGTGTGCAGTACAGTGATATACAGTACTGTCTGTGTACTGCAACCATCACCTCCTTCAGGTTCCAAGACCTTCTTCCCCTTACTCCATCAAACAGCTGCTCCCTTTGCATGGCTTTTCCTAAGGAGATGTGATCAAATGCCTATTCGGCCTGATGAAGACACTGACTAATGGCACATCAAAGAAAAACTCCACCCAAGTCCTAGGTTAGTGAGCCAGGGAGTTTACTGAGGTTGCTTACATGCGCATCATCAGTGACTCAAAAGCCAACCCTATCATAAGTAACAATTTGTGAATCCCATATCCCGGAGCCCCTCTGCAGTTTGTAGGTATCTCCACTGGGAACTCTCCTCTCCCCGGCAATGTGGTCATTGTCCACAGAACCTCATCACCAGCCTCGTGAGTCTTGTAACTTTCTGAGCTACCTGGTCCTGTGATTTTCCTTAGCTTGCTTATAGGTACTGCCTTCAAATGGCTGGGTTTCAATTCAGAGGAATTAGCCACACAACAGTTCAAACCCCTCCCAGTCCCTAGCAACCACTAGATCCCTTTTTGTCTCTATGGAATTACCTATTCTTGTTGTTTTATACAGGTGGGTTCACATACTACAAGGCGAGGACTTTTCTGAGTGGCTTCTTTAGTGAACGTAATGTATCTGAGTTCATCTCTGTTGTAACATACACTAGAATTGTTATCTCTCATTTGTAGGTACCATGTCTTGTTTATCCATTCATCAACTGAGGAAAATCTATGTTTCCATTTGAGGGTCACTGTTAATAGTATCTCTACAAATATTCATATATATACAAATATTTGTCTAGAAACATACCTTCAGTTCTACAGGGCATACCTGGAGTGGAGTTGCTTGTCAATTCAGTAGATACCTTTTTATTGTTTGTTAAGTTACTAGGCTAACATTTCTGCCTCAAGAGTTCCAACTTGACTCAGGATATAACTCCACTCTTACTGACTTCTGTGTGTCAGGCGCACTCCCTCAAAGCCTAGGAGTTACATGTCCAACCGACTTTGTCTCATTTATACAAATGGCAGTGCTTAGATGCAGATGGAATTTGTTCTAAGTCAACCAGCAGTCAGGTGTCAAAAACTCAGAAGTCATTCCTGTTTTGTTTTGTTTTTTCCTCCAACACACATGGCTCGTTCACATGTCCAGGACAACCTCTATCTCGAAGACTCCATTTCATGGTCCTTTTTGCAGAATTCAAAGCTCTTAAAACTAATAAATACTCATTCCACCCATGTAAAAGTGGTATCTTCTAGATTTACTCTAGACAAGAGGCTGCAGGTGCTAATCAAATCTTAATTGGAGGAGGTGGGATAAAAAACTGGGAACATTCTTTCATTAAATTAATTTTAGCATAAATGAATTAGAGAAAGGCAAACAGAAATCCATTTTGATGACTCCACCCAGCTGTAGGAGAGAGGCTGGTCTCATGCCAGGGCAGTCAGGATGGGACTTCCAGTTGAGAAGACTCAACAGAGCCAGAAAAGTGTAAGCACCAGCCCCAAGAAGCAGAGAAATGAGATGTCCAGAGTGGGGAACCTCAGGAGAGGCAAGCTGCAGACATCAGAGGCGGGATTCCCCCCCACCCCACCCCAGCACATATCTAAGGCTCTGGGTTGTTGGCATATGCATTTAAACTGATTTGGCTCAGAGTAATAAGACCCTGCCTCGCTCGCATCTTGCCTCCCAGCCAGGGAGAGGTGGTTAGTTAATGACACCAACTGGGCAGCAAAGGGGCTCTCAATCCTCCATCTCCTAGACGGCTGGAACTCACAGTATGACCTTGAGTTGCATATACAAAGATGTGATCGGAGCAGCTGGCTCTGTCCCCTGTAGCTGCACCTGTGGCATTTGTCAGCCAGCAGAACAGACGAGCACTATCTGTGCCTACCTGGAGCCATCCATCAGCCCAACAGGAGGTAGGAGTGTGCGCCACACTCATCTCCCAAGCATCTTGCCCCATCCCTGCTCCACAGAGGACCTCAGCTGCCTAGTATGTGATGGACCTGGACACCTGCCCTGGAATGCTGTCAGGCAATTAGCACAGCAAATGGCCCATAGGAGCCAATCTCCAGGGAGTCACCCTCTCACTTTAGGCCCTGTTCCCTCATCCCACCTGCCTCTGCCCCTGCTCACCCAAGGTGCTGTCTCCAAACTGATGGTGCAGATACAACTCTTCTTCCCCCTGGTGTTTGTCAGCCAGAATCTTCTCTTGCTCTCTCTCCACACAAGTCTCCTCCATATACCCTAGATCCAACCTCACCTGGTTACTCTGCCTCAGCATCATAGCACCAGACTTTAGTCAGAACAGGAAATGAAGGATGGGATGCCTGCAAAAACTGGAGAGGAGGAGACAGAGCCAAAAAGCTGGAGGGATGACAGGCTGTGAGGGTGAAGGTGAGAGCCAAGTAAGAATAGGGGGAGGGACACGGACAGGAAGGAGCAGAAGAATCGACTTTGGAGACAGTTGTGACAAAGAATGAGTAGGAGTGGGTATAAAGTTCCCAGGTTTCTGACTGGAGACTACCCTTCCATCAGTGTGGCTGCACACAACAGGCTACGTATTCGTGGACAGCTCCAAGTGCCCAAAACCCAACGTGTAGCCAGCAGAATGCCTAAGAACAAGCTAAGCCACGTTGATTCCCAATGCAAACAGCCAAGAATGAGGTGTAGATCATGAGGTCTAACCTTAGGTAGACTCTAGAATAGTTGTCTTATGCCCAAGAGGACAAGATTGACAGAAATTCTTTAACAGTGAGATTTGAGTATGGGAGACGTTGGATATCCATGTCACACAAGGGGCATGTGTGCTGACTATAGAGAAAACAGAAAGTCACAGAAGGCTTAAAAATAAGGATATGACAGTTCAGGGCTTGGCCTTAGGGACAGTTACAATGATGGCCTGAGACAGAAATGCTTGAATCCAAGAGGGGTGGGGAATGTAATAGACAAGATAGTAATATAATTAAGTAGATGGCAGACAGACTTTTGTCCCCCAAAATACCAACCTGGTAAACCAGTTGTACAAACACAAATGTTCCATACACAAAGGAAGGGAACAGAATGTGGCCAAGGCAGGCAGGACCTTCTCACTACCCTGTGCCCAGTGCTCATTCATGAGGCTCCGGATCTCAGTCAGGGAGGAGTGCACTGTGATAGTTACCAGGATCAACACTGGATGCCTGAGGGGGTCAGACCTGTTGTATATCAGGTTAAGGTAAGCAAGAAGGAACAGGAGAGAGGGAGTCGCCCCTGAGCCACCTTCCTAGTGACCACAACTATTAGCTATTAACTATTAGCCTTGCTATTCATTTTGTCTCTCCAGCCTCGTGGTTTCCACGATGGAAACAGGGGTCTCTGCACCTTCTCCCTGGCTAGAAAGAGAAGGGCAAATGTGGTGTAGGCTGAGAGAGAGCCCAGGAAGTAGAATAGAAGGACAAAGCACACTTCTCAAAGTTAGAAGATCCACGAAGTGTGTGAGTCTGAGGATGACTCCCCCTTTCCCAGGAAGTACCGCAGCACAGTTTAGTGATACCCAAGCCACAGGACTGATGCTCAGTGGGTGTCTGTTGGGACTGGCAGTCTGAGTGGTGAAGGCAGGCAGGCAAGAAAGGGAAGAGGAACCTTCCAGCCCTGGGAGGGTGGGAGGCCTGCCAGCTGCCTCCAGCTCAAGTTCAGGGATGAAGCCAGTTCCCAGAAGACCACACAAGTCTCCTCCAGGTGACCAGACTTTCCTCTCCATCTGCCTTTCTGGCTAGTGCAATGTGGAGTATACAATGCCAAATGTGTTTGCAGATGTCACTTCAATGCACATGAGGGGCACCTGTCCTGGCTGCAACATAAACACCCTTTGTTAGAGAGGAGAGGTGTAGAAAGCATCCTAGAGAACCTTTTAGCCAGCCACCCCACCTCTGGCTTTGGCCTGCAGGGACCCTGGGACGCCTGTCCACCACTTACCACACAGTGAGATAGTTTTTTGTTCAGCCGTGTTCTCCCAAAACAAGCCTACACAATTAGTTTCTTCTTGTTTCCTGAATTATTTTTGCCACCGTTAATTATTTCACACTCCATATACAAGAGTTATTGGGGTGGGTAATGGGAAGCAAGGGATCACTTTGAGGGAGCACCACAGCCTTCAAGACGCGAAGGCAACTTTGATTTGTTTCTCTGTTCTGCTGCCTGCCTAAAGGAAGGATCAGAGAACACCCAAAGAACAGGAGTGTGGTGCTGGAGTGGGGGGTGAGAAACAAATGTGGCCTGAGGTTTCATGTAGACACACTCAGCCATTAACCTACTACTCCGGAAGGGGAATCTGCCCATGGGAGAAAGTGACCACTCTCCTGTCCCACAGGTCATACTTATCTGGCTGCAGCTCTTTGGGGTGGGAGGGGTGCACTCCAGAGGATGCCTTTGCTCCAAGGCACAGCAAAAGGGGCACATTCATGTCTTGTCATTGTACTGGGAGTTCCATAAGCATCACAACAGACCTGTGACAATAAATACCACAAATATCTTTGTTCAATTTGGAAAGCAGGGCTCAGAGAGAAGTTAAAGGACTTTCCTGATAACACATAGCCAGGAATTAGAACAGCCCAGAACAGAAGCCAGGACTGCTGAATGCTTGATTCTCGTTTTATCGCATGACACTGCCTCCTGCTGGCTAGCAGAGCACAGATATTCCTTGAGAAAGATGCCCCAAGGAAGAAGACACTTACACGAGTCAGGGAAAACTTAGTTCCTACAGTCACCCCTCTGAGGCCGTGGCCCTCAAGATCCTTCTCTATATGAACTCTAGTCAGGACAGATGCACCCACTGCCAGTCTCTCCTCTAGGAAGTCCTGGTGGCTACTATGATTGTTTTAAGTAAAGAGGTAAAATCAGACACTGTAAGAGTTGCTTAAGGAAGTATTTGTGGAGCACAGACAACTTCCAGGTACCTCAGGTTTGTCTAGGTCTCTAGGCCTATAGAACTCAGCCAAGTGAAGCCATTCAGACTTAAGATAGTATATTAGTTAATTTCACCACTTTGTGACAAAACACCTGGCAAGAGCTCCCTAAAGAGTTCCCATTATTTGAGGGTGTGGCCCATCACGGGGAAGACAGTACGTCAGCCCGAGCTGTAGTGGCAGGACAGTAAGGCAGCTGATCTTGCCACAGCTGCAATCAAGAAGCAGAGAATTGAGCACTAATGCCCAACTGCTTTCTTATTTACCCATTTGAATGCAGCCCAGGACCCTAACCCATGGCTTAGTAGTACCCGATTTCCTCCTCCATTAAAACTCCAGAAACACCCCTGCAGACTCACCCAGAGGTGTGTTTCCCAAGGGATTCTAAATGAAGCTAAGTGAAAAAAAGAAAATCAACCATGAAAGTTAGTGATAGATCTGGCGATAGCTAAATGGACATCATTCGATGAGAATAGTTGGTCTCTTGGAAGGTGCCCATCCCCTAGCCCCCAAAGTGTCATCCTGAGTGATGAGAGGCTCATATATAGATGGAGCGGCACACTCTGGAACTGAATTTGATGTAGCCCTCTGGACTCCAGCTAACTTTCAGGGAGTAGTTAAAAGGCTGTTGATAGGTGGCAGGTGAAAAAAAGGGACTGAACTACAGTCATCTAGCAACTACTGAGCTTTGGACATGGACCCACGTTTTCAAAGCCCAGCCCTGCTATCTCTTACTTACAAGTTGTCAGGAACATTCCTTGTTACCTCTGTGACCCTCAGGCTCATCCTCTGCAAATCAGGAGAGCTGCATCTCCCTGTGGTCAGAACGGATAGTTCAGGGACTGCTGCCCAGCATAGGTGGCTGGTGAATGACCTGTCCAGACATAGGAAGAGATTAAGAGCATATTTTGTCTAGACAGAGAGAGCAAGGGGTGGGCCAGACCTGAAAGTCCATGACAAAGGCTAGATAGTAGAAGGAGAGAAGAAAACCCAGACTGAACAAGGAGCTGTCTCAGTTTTCCAGCAAAGCCAGGAAGACTGCTGGCCAAGCTCAAGCAACCAGGAACAGGAAGTGGCCTTGTGGGTCACTGAAGCCCCATCCCGAGCCACACACTGTCTTATAATGTGCTCTGCACCACCTTCCTGGGAACACATGATTGCATCCTTCCTGAAAAATAAATAACAGGAGAGAGCAGGCGAGCCCTCCCTTCTCTCCCTCCCTTCCCCTTCCCTCCCACTCTCCCAGCACCTCCTCCCTCCCCACCTCCCGCCAGCTCTTGCTCTCCGTTGCTAAGTAGATGGTAGGTTTATTTGCGGCTGTCGGTTCCCAGTAGAAAAATTTCGTCTTGGAGAGCCGCCTGGATGGAAATGGCTTCAGCACCGATTTCATGGAGAAGGTCTGTGCGGTAATTAGTGTTCACGAGGGAGGAATTGGACTGGCAGGCTCCCAAGAAAACTACTCCCCAAAAGTTAGCTGGAGTCCAGAGGGCTACATCAAATGCAGTTCCAGAGTGTGCCTCTCCATCTATATATAGACCTGCAGACAAAAAAGAAAAGAAAAATGGGCGGCTTGGTGGCTGAAGGTTCATGGGGGAACTGGCCGTGGAGGCAGAGGCAGCCTGAGATGCAGAGACCAATGCACAACACATGGTCTCTACAGGTCCTCTACAGCTTCTTGCTTCACCCCTGGTGCTTTTTTCCTTCTTAATGCACCTTGCTCTTTGCCCCAGAACAGAACCTTGGTAAGAGAGAAAAGGACAAAAAAGAGAGAGGGGCAGAAAGGAAAGGGACCAGAGAAGATGGGGGGGGGGTGAGTAGGGGAGATGGCTCCAAGCTGGTCAGCAGAGGACTGAATGTCTAAAGTCATGCTCTATACTTCCCTGCTAACCTTGTCCTCCTGAGTGCCCAGCTATTCCTCCTTCCTCTCTCCATTAAGGGTTCAGGTGGCACTTCTGCCTCCAGAAAAATCTCCCCTGACACTCTCCTCTGTCCTTTCTTGCTCTGGGCACCTGTAGCTGAGACATGATCACCCACCAAGAGTTGTGTGTATGCCATGGCCTCCTTCAGTGTTGCTTCTCTTCACAGCCACACCCTGAGCTTCGTTTCTCCGAACTTCTCCCTCTCTTCCCATCTCCAGACCAGAGTGGGGCAAACATTAGCTTCTGGGCATTTACAGAAGGAATTAATAGTAGGTCTCGGGGTTAGATGCTCTATCCAGTCCCATGTAGCCACCAGAAAAAAAAGTAGAATTAAATTCTGGGCTTTGATTCTTTCCCCCTACCTTCAGTTGGTGGCATGTCCACAGAAAAACCGGCTCCGTAGGTAACAGGCCAGGGTCTGAGATATCAAGACCTTGAGAGAAGACCCCATCCTGACCTCTTACCCAAGTTTCTACCTTCAGCCTTGAATCTGTTCATAAGGTTGGTGGTTGCTTCACCACCAACCCCAACCTTCATGTCCTGCAACCCTAAACCACTGATTTCACCTGTCAGTCAGACATCACTGAAGTCAGTCCGATGCCTCAGGGTTGTGAGAAACTAGAGATGGACTCCATGTAGTCAGCCTGGGTTATGACATACAGCTACTCATTAGCAGAAAATCCAGGGAGAAAGGGCTAGAAGACATGCCTCTCTTCCACCCGTCCCTTGCTGTCCTGAGCCTTCCAGTTGGCTTTCCAGACCAGGAGATCTGATCACTCAGCCAAGACAAAGTAAAGTGTGTTAGGCAGCCAAGAGAAAAGATAGATCCAACGAGAAAGAAGCAGGGCAGCTGGGAGAGCCACACCCTTTGGATGGCAAAAAACAAAGGCCTATGGGTGTTTTTGACTGGCGCAACTCATTGATTCAGGGTATTGCAAAACCTCTTCCCTGTCCTGATCCTTCCCATCCTCCCAGTCATCTCTAGCATGTAACCCTACACACGTCTATAACACATGAGCACCCCAGACCTGTCACTCTAGCCACTGCTCACTCTCTACCCAGAAAGGGCAGAAGGCCTGGCTGGATGCAGCCATATGTCCACACATGCTTTTATTCCTCTGTTGCCTTCCACCTGGTGGCGAGCCATGGAGCTATTCTCCCATCTGCTGATGCACACATGGTCTTCTGCCTACGCAGTTGGAGACCTCTCCTGCTGCTTATGGGAATTTGCTCCTCCTGCTCAGGGTTCAAGTTGCCTCGAGCTCTCCTGCTTCTTGGTACTCTCCATTCATCTCCAAGGACAGCAGTGGATCTGCTCCGTAGTTATTCCATTGTGGTGGAGTGGTTGCTGAGCCTTGACCTGCACACATGTCCTTTCCCTCGTTTACAAAAGAGAAGTGCATACTTTCTGTTCCTTCCTCATCCTCACTCACTCATTCATTGGCTCTAAAGACAGGAACCCCTGAGCAGCAATTTAATCAAACTCATTCTACAGAAAAGGAAACTAAGATCTATAAAGATTCTTTGACCCATTGAGGGCTATAATTCACCAATCAAGCACTTGCTCGGGGCCTCCATACCCCATTCCCTTGTAAACGATTGTCCACTCCTCACCCAAGTTTCTGCCATGTAACAGAGGCACAGTGGATAAGTGTCCATGGGACATGGGGCTGGTTCCCCAGTCATGGAGTTCATAGAGGCCTCTTGAGAACTCAACAGGTATGTGGATGTAGTGCCTAGACTTCACCAGATTTATTCCGAGCTCACATCTGTCCCTCCTGCTCTCCCATAGCCACCCCCTGGATCTGCCCAAACATCCTTTACCAAGGCTGCCAGAAATCCTGTACCACTCCTGACTTGGAGATCCCAACTCCTCCAAACATTGTCTGAAGCACTCCCACTTTGCTCTCTCCTTCCCTCCCAGCCCACCTTCCCAGGTCTTAAAATTTCCTCTCACAAAAGAAACAATTGACATCACACTGCCTCTGTGGGGAAGTATGAAGCTCTAGCTCTTTGTCACCCTGGTCCCTGCCAGCTCATTACAACCTCCTGTCATTAGCATATTAGATGCATGAGGTAAACAAAACAAACTTGCATCTGAGAATCTCAATGCAAACCAAGATCACTCTGAGCTGCACCACAAGCTGGCTATGCAGAAAGACAGGCGGGGCTGCTGCTCTGGGGGCATAGATGAGCACAGGTGCTTGCACAAGTGACATGTGCAGGTCCACTGAAGAGAAACAGACACTAACAGACAGTCTAAAGGCTAAAGCCATTTTTCACACCACGGGGAATGCCAAACATCATATCACAGCCATCACTACTGACAATAATAGCAATAGCAATACCCTCCCCAATTCAATGGATCCTAGGGGCTCTGCTCACCTAAGACCCAGCAGGTAAGCATCATTATTGCCTGTTACATAAGCTACTCATAGGCTCCTAAAACAAGACAGAAGCGACTGTCAGAACTTGACCTATTATGCAAAGCTTGACGCCCTTTCCATGATCCCAGATGTCCTAGGGATAGAGACAGTTAGGAGGTGAGGATTGGGTGGTTTTCCAGAGTCCTCAGCTGTCTGTTCATAGGAATCTAAAGGTCTGTGCTAGGTCTGAGCATTGGAAAAACTGCCTGATGTCGTCAGGAGAGCAGTGAGCAGTGTACAAGAGACAATATGGGATTCAAATTGTGAGACAGAGAGAGAGAGAGAGAGAAAGAGAGAGAGAGAGAGAGAGAGAGAGAGAGAGAGAGAGAGGATAGCAAGGAAGAATCGAAAGGAATAAGGAATAACAAGAAGGAGGAACAGAGAGAAGAAAAGAGGAGATGAAGAAGGGAAGGAAAGAAAAGAGAAAAGATGGTGAACACAAATGAAGAAAGCTGCAGGTTTCTGCAGGAAGTTTCTCAGGACTGACCTAATTTACTCCAAGGGATCCTAATTTACTCAACTCACCTGCTCTGCCTTTGTACCCAAACAGCCTTTTCCCTAACGCTTCCCTCAAGGCTGCTCTAGCTGGGAATGAAGACTCTGGCCTAGGCAGATTTGAGCAACTACTTCAGCAAGGTTGCAGGGGCCAGGTAGCATCCAGGACACTGCCATGGGGGGCCACAGACCTTGCTGCTTCGGTTTTCTGTGGTAACCCTATTTATAAAGTTGGGTGGATTTGTCAGTGCATGTAAAGCACTTAGCACAAAACCCAACATATTATTGAATATCAGGGCGTGTTCACTGATGTCCTTACCGCCTAAGAGCCCTATACAAGCCTTGACTCATAGGGTATATTTGTCATACACTCATCAGCTGACTTGCTCATGTCATCTAGGGACTCTTTTAAACGGTGAGTACATTTCCCATCATCTGAAAAGTTGTGGATGAACAATAAATGGCTGGGAGATTAATAGAGCATGGTGTCACCCATCCAAAAGTGTGAACCCTCCTCCTAGTCACATGGCTTACTGGGTCTTTTATACAGTCAGCTGATTTGTCAGCTCAGTCTTCTGCCTTCTCTTGGCTTCGTGAGCATTGGGTGGAGGAGTAAGAAGAGCTAAGTGCTGGGCTCTGTTTCTCCTCCCCACTTGCTAGCATGCTCAATGCACCCTGTGGGTCAGCAATTTGTGGATGAAGCAGAGAAGCTCTAGCAAGAACCCAGAACTCATACCTCTCTGAAATGTGACTGGTCGCTCTAAGGCCCTGGGGTGGGAAGGTGCAGACCCACCCCCTCCCATTGCAGCCCTTGGGTTAAGTATCACTAAATGCCTGTGGTTGAATTCGTCTAATTGACACTGGGTGAAAATAAAAATCAAGTCAGAAGAATGGCTTAAATAACTGAAAGTAAGGGGAAAAGCTGCCCTCAGCAGAGAGCTGTAACCTGCCAGGACTGAGGGAAATTGTTTTTCTTCTTTAAAAAAAAAAAAAAAGTTGCATTTACCAAACATTGATCCTGTAAAAGGAGGACTCTTGGCTATTGGTTTTTTCAAAGTAGCCTGTCTTAGATGCTGAGGTTGTAATTTTTGGTGCTGTGCAGATGCATCACACATGCATGAGCACGTGCATGAGCATGCAAACATACACACATGCACACAGGGGGAAGAGGCAAGGCACACACAAGGACACATAAAGAGAAAGAGCCACACAGAGACATACGCGCACGCGCGCGCGCGCACACACACACACACACACACACACACACACACACACACACCTTGTTTTGTTCTTTCAGTGGATAACCCCTTATTAAAAGGAAGCCAAAGAAGAGAGTTGAGGTGAGCTTCCCTCACCGGGCAGTTCCAAGGCCCTGCAGGCTCAGCTCCACTGCAATCTCCCTTCCTGGGTCTGATCAGTTCAATCCAATTAAAGCCCAGCCCATCAGCTGTGGTCTTACTGGAGGGATGTGATTTCCACAGATTACAACAGCAAAAAGCCACTCAACCACACACATTTTTGAGTATTTGAACCTGGAAGGAGGGACTTGTTCAATGGTGAAGCAACAGGAGCTAGGAACTTGAGGGTTGCATGGAGGGGCTGTAAGTTTAGGGGAGATCTTTGGATTGGGAAGATCTGGTTAAGGACCCAGGAGCAAGAACTGGGGAGCTAGCTTAGTGATTATGTATACTGACTATTCTTCAAGAGAACCTAAGTTCAACTCCCAGAATCTATCTAAATGGCAGGTCACAAGCATTTGTAACTTTAGTCCCAGGGAATCCCATGTCCTTCTCTGACCTCCATGGGTACCGGGCATATATGCAGTTATTTTTTAAATGATTCAGGATCAAGGAAGTCTTCCTGGAGCAGGGGTGTCAAAGCCAAGTCCCAAGAGTGACATGGGCCATGTTGTTGGAAAGATGATCTGAGCAGTATTACTAAAGAAGAGTCTCTGCCCCTCGAGGGATTTGTAACTCCACTGCCTTGCTGCTGTGACCTATTCTCCTTTAGTGGGAGAAAAGAGTCAGATAAGCTTGTCCATCTTCTCCTTAACAAACACGGCACCTCGGGGGCCGAGATCAGTCTTTGCGGTGCATTCAAAGAGTTTCAAACTTGCTACTGTGGTGACAGCATCAGGAGCATCTAACGTATAAAGCTCCCTCCTCCCTCCAGCTTCCTCGGTGTAGGTATTCTCCTAGGGAAATGATTCCCCACCTCTGCTTCTAGTAACCATCATATAGAGCTCCAGCAAGAATATCCCTACATAAAGTAGAAAGTATGTACTGAGCTGCCCCTTCAAGCTTAAGACTCTCACACAAAATGGCCCTATGGCCACCACAGGCTCAGATGAGGCACCTCATCTTTCCCATTCACTGAGTTCAGCATGTCAGACAAGAACTAGGCTATGTGTGAAGCTACCAAGTTCCACCCAGACAGAAGAAAAAGTAGATACCCAAGGTGGGTGGACAAACAGAGGTAGTTTCTTTCCCTGTGCCAGTTAAGATGACCTTGATTTGGTCAGAAATCTACCTGCTACCCATCTCCTAAAGTCTGGTGATGGATAGAAGGCCCATTGACTCTCAAACAGGAGGATCTAAATTGACCACCACACTAATCAGAAGAAAGCACGTTTGGTGTCTAGAATTTAACAGAGAACTCTCCCTGGCCCTGGTGTGAGTAGATGTTCCAAAGGCATTTAGAGTCCAACCCTGATGCCCCACTAACGCCCTCTGTGGAAGAACACTGGTGCGTAAGAGGACCTAGGGGGACGTGAAGTCAGGCACCACCTTAGCTGATACACCACCTGTATCCCTGCAGGAAACGATGAGGTCATCCCTGAGCCCCTTCTCTCAAGTGAAGGATATGGGTAGGAAGTGGAAAGGTATCTATCTGAGTATCTATCATATTCATATTGTTCCCCAGACATCTCCAAGATCCCTGGGGTGGGTGGTAGGAACTGAACCCTGAATTAGCCCATGATAGATGTTGGGTGTCTTCCATTCTGCCAGTCATGTCTGGTGCCTCTCCTAGACTACATCAGAGCTGTGAGAGTCTGATGGCACCCCACATCTTCTCAATGGTACATGAACGATCGGATGCTGGATATGACAGCATTTGCCATATAATAGCCAGTTCATGAGTGGGAACACCCTTGTGCTTTTCTGAGGACTCCGAGGAGCGTCAGACTAGAGCAAGGACACAGAAACGGGCCTGAGGTTTTGGAAACAAAGGCTACGGTGTGGTCAAATGAGCACACAAGTTTCTCCACAGGTCTCAGTAAGAAAGGCTAGGCTATTGCACCCCTACTCCCTTTGTCCCCTGGGTCACCAACCCTGGCCAAGAACTGAGGAGTTGCGACTGTCATTATGTCATGTCCACTTTTTATTCCTTGTCCCAGTGCTGTAAAACACAAGACATGTACGTCTCTGGTGTTTAGCGTGTAAGGGAGCACAACTAGCAAGGAGATTAACTTGGCAAAGGACCCACAGGTTGATCTGAGGTCTGTAACTCCCTATTCAGAGCCACTGTGGTGTCTCAGCAAGAAGGAAAGCAGGAGGTGGGTCCTGTTTCCCTAAGAATCTCAGTTTAGGTCAGGGAATCTGAGCCACCCCAGCACCGGGCCACCTTGAGGACAGCCATGGTAGGAAGGACTAAGCAAAGGAGGGAATAAACTTAGAGTTCCAGAGAAGCCCATTCTCCTCTTACCGTGTGCAGTAGAGTTTAATTTTGCAGAAACTTGGCCATGATCTTGCATGGACCTTACTCTCTGGAACTTCTGATTTAGAAAGGAGACTCCAAGAGGGCAGAGCTGAGCCCGGCTGAAGCAACAGCTTATTGCCTGGTCCCCATCCCAAGGCTGCCTCCTCAGAGGAAGGTGGATGGCTCCACCACTAGCTTACTCTCTCATACATCCTGCCCTACCCCATCTAACCCCTTCTCGCCTTCAGCCAGTCATTGCTACCTTACTACACTCTGACCAACCCCCAAAAGACTAGAATTTAGTGATGTCTTCTACACTGTAAACTGTCTGGCCCTGGGTAGAGAAACCCCCAACCCCTGTAAGCAGCTCCTATAATAGAGTATCCCCATTGTGGGCAGACACATAAATATGAGATAGACAAGACTCACAGTCTAACTGACAAATGAGATAGGTAATACCCGGGACTCTGATAGATGTGAGACTGGTAGAGTCAGGAAAAAGTTTTTGGAGGAAAGATGCTGTTTCACCTGTGGAAAGACATGAGGCTCTGGAGGAGGGAGTTGTGATGCAGGGAGCAGAGGGAAGATAGATGTTCCAAATCTACTGAGGCTGTGGAGAAACCAGAAGTCAGATGTTATCTGTGGCCAGGGAATGTATGGGGTTTTTGTTGTTGTTGTTGTTGTTGTTGTTGTTGTTGTTGTTGTTTTGTTTTGTTTTGTTTTTGAAAAAAAACTTGGAAAAGGAAGGATTACAGGAACTATTGGGATGGAACATAGAAGCAAAGAAGGAGAGGGTCAGGTGGTCCCAGTGGAAAGAGTTATGTATGTCCTAGGAGCTATCAGAAGGGATCTTAAGAAGATGGCACAGTGGGTGGGTGGAATGATAAGTGAAGTAGTGCTTGTTACTCACTTTTTCCTGCTCACTACCCTGATTTCTGGGCCCATTCTTAGTGCAGAGCATGAACGGTGTTCAAGGTAAAGCTACGTGGAAGTCTGCAGCTTATGAAAGGCAGATGGGTTGGACCAGCACCTAAGAGATGGCTCTGGAAGGAGGTACAGGTTTAGGACAGAACTGCAGGTAGGGGAAGGGTGTAGGACCCAGAACATGGGGAGAAAAATGTGGCCCCAGAAAGCCAGTAACCTCTCTGGGGAAACTTTCTGACTTCTTCTTCGCTTTGTCCACCTATAATATGAATATCACTTCTCAGCACAGATCTACATTGCTATTAAATCCCAAGGGGGAATTCAGGAGCATTCTGGGACTGGGTTGTTGGTGGTCTGAGGATGGAGTTTCAGGATTCGCAGCAGGCCCAATAGATCCAGACCTGAGACAGAGCCTCCTTGAACAGCACACCCACACCGGGCCAGTATGCTTCAACATGCCCTGCTTTGCATGAAAAAGCCTTTTGTTAATGTGCTTGCAAAACCAGGTGATGCGTTTGCAGCCCCAAATCCTCTTCCTGAATCCTCTGTCTCTCCTTTTGCTTCTCACTTCATCCCTTGGGTCTGACTGGTCAGTCCCCTGAGACCCCGAGTTCTCCTGATCTCCCCACCTCCCAGTTCTCTCCTACTTCCTCTAAACCAGCTGATTCCAGGGCCTGAAAGACCTGATGTTTTATTAAAGTCTAGATCTTCCTATTCTAAGGCCACCTTCCTCTGACTAATTCTGTAATTCAATTAGTAGGAAGCCGAGGCCTGGTTGCGGGGGGAGGAAGAGGAGCCCATCACATCGGGAGCCTTTCCTTCCGTGATGATTACACCCCAGGCTTCAGCCCTGTTCGAGTTGGGCAGGAAATTGTTCTTCCTTCACTTCACAATGACAAGGGCCTTTTATCCCGGTTCACGGGGGCTTTGTAAATTACTGCCATCATCTCGGTACAATTAATTCTGCTGCACTGTGTTTTTCCCCCACGTGGGAGAAGGCTCCACCCACTTTTCCAGGCACCACCAATGCCCCTTAGCTCATGGTGGGTAGTAGGCTGCTCTGCTAGAGAAAGGTAGACACCCTTACCCACAACTTCTCCTGCCCATGCCTCGACACCCCCATTCTGCCTATCTCTTCCCAGCTGGATTCTTGTACCTGGGCTATGTTGTTTTATTCCTCCCTTTCTTCCTGTGTTTATGTCCCAAGGTTCCCAGTCTCTCTTCCCGCCTCAGTCATGGGTCTCTTGCCCCTCTTTTTTTTTTTTTTTTTTTTTTTTTTTTTTTTTTTGGTATGCTTTTGGCCTCTCAGCCTTCCACCTAATCTGAGAGATATAAAGATGATGTCTCCACTCTCATAGGATGGCAGTCTGTTCAAAGACACAAGACATGAAATTGGCAAATAGAAGGGTGAGTAAATAGAAACGGGCAGCCTGAAAAGGTTAAGTGGCTATATAAAGACAAGCAAGCCCAGGCTAGCAGAGTGCCAGAGCACAGGCAGGTCAGGGTGTGCCAACAGAGGAGGGCCACCTCCAGCTGTGAGGAAGAGGAGGAGCCTAGGTCATCAGTTTCTCTCCAAGTATGTTATTTCTCTGTCCCCACTCGAGGCCAGATGGTTTCCAAAGTTCCTTTTCTCTCTGACAGACTGGGGCTCTATTCTGCTCAGTCCAATGGTTTAACTGCAGAGAGAAGAGAGAGTGCGGGGGCCCTTGAAGGGCAGAAGATCAGCAATGAGCAGTGGAAAGGGGTAGAAAGATGAGAGCTTGGGGTGATGTCACAGCTCACTCAAAGATTCCCTGGGCCACTTGAGTAGTTTCTTACTTCAGGCCACACGCCTGGGAAGATCTCAAGAGACCAGAGAGTCTGGCAATGCTCTCAGAGGAATTGGCTCTCCTATCCTGGACTCCATTCCCCAAACACCAACCCCTCTTACTCAGATCTCTGAACCAAACTTATTTACACTTATAGCTTGCCAGGCAGAGAAACTGCTCCAAAGCTCAGACCTGCACTGTCCAGTCCCGGCATAAAGGAGATGTTGAGGTAGCAGGGTATCTGCCCCATTACCAGAGGATTGTCCTCAGGCTGTGTTTGCAATAAAGCTGACGCCTGACAATCTGTCTGTCTCTTCAGCACAGGCTGTGGGTCCTGCATTCCGTGTTACCTACTCTCATCTACCCCATTTTCACTCCGTTCTCTTCTTCTCACACAGATTGGGCTCTTTTTTTTTTTTTTGAAAGTTAATTATGCAAGTGATCTGTGAATACAGTCTGAGTCTAAATGTGTCAAACCAAACAAAAAGTGTAGAATCACCACAGGGATGCTTGCCCCATCAGCACCTCATGCTCCTGCGTTCAGCTCCTTGCAACTTTGCCTGTAAATACAGACAAGAGTACAGACGGAAGGAGTGGGATATGCCTCTGCTGTGTATCCATGGCATCCATTACCATACAATTTGTTTCTCCTCTCTGATGACGCTGCTTTCTGTGTTGGTACATTAAGGATCATTTTACCTTTTTAACTACTGTAGAGTATTCAGTTTTAAAATAGAAGTGCTCTTGCCTTGCCTTGGTGACATTTTTTTTAAGTTTTCAGTTTTGTTTCATTTTCCCCCTACTCCTAACAGCTACAATGGACTATGGCCCTCTCCTCTCAAAGCATGAGTACCAGACCATACACTTGTAGGATTAGAACTTGGAGAGGATGACTGGGCCTGAAAGCCAGGAGGAACCTTTATGTCACGGGCCCCATAACAGCAAGGACACACCCTTCTCAGAACCTTTAAGGCCCCCAAAGGAAGCCCTGTGACTAGACCCACACATCGTGTGCAGTTATAGCTACTCCACAACAGGATCTGCTTGCCACCCACACTGTGAATTCACAAACAGCCTCTGCAGGGATCGCTCTGAAGGATCTACTATGCAGCCTAAGACAGTGAGTTTGGCTGACTAAGTAGCTGCCAGGCTGAGACTGGAAAGTACATCCTCCAAGCCATCCCAGCTTCACAGCTTAGAAACCCAAGGTGCAGCAGTGAACAATGGGCTGTAATAGCTAGCTGCTCAGGTGGAAGCTACAAGTACCTCTGCTCTGTTCCGAAATAGGTGATCTGTGCCAGTGTCTGATAAGTCTTGGCTCCGAGGATCCCACCTTGGCCTCCACCCTAAACCCACGGTTTTGTGGAGTATCCTGTGAGGGCAAGCTCTCCTCCTCTAGCCTCCTCTCTACCAAAGCTGCCATCCCTAGGGCTCTGCTCTCATCTCAGCCAGGGCACAAGCTAGTCCTTCCTCGCGGTCTGGATTTGGCATTAAGAGCAGCTTATCCGTATCTGTCTTCCTCAAAAAGCCTTGAGTGAGCAGACTAATCTCTCCTGCTGCAAAGGGAAGTCCAAATCCAACTGCTGGGAGATGGCTAGGGAAGGACCAGAGGCTTCCGTGTAAAGCTGGACCTTCCTCACAAAGAGGCAGAGTGATGGGGCAGGGGATGAAGGAACGTGTTCTGCCCTTCCCTACTTCCTACATCACAAGACGGAACACGTATCTGCAGCAAGCCTCACAAGGCCTGGATTCAGCTTTAGTTAACAACCACTGGTTAACAGATCTCCCTACAAGCTTCTAAGAGGGATTACTGTCCACAGGTTAGATATAAGATAGATAAGGAACCTGTGATTCAGGAAAAAAAAAAAGAAGAAGAAGAAGAAGAAGCCCTGAGTGACCTGTGGCTGGTACAGGGCTCTTCTGAACAAACTGTGGATTAGCTTTTTCAAGGAATTCCAGAAGACGGATATGAGTGTACTGTCAGGCCAGATTTGGGAGCCTACAGGAAGGAAAAAGCAACCTGCAGTGACCCACCCACTGTCCCTCAAAGCAACCTCAGACTCTGCCACCACAAAGGAAGTCCAGCACGTTCTATCATCCATGGGGCCTAAGGCAGCTCTTGACAGCTTCTGAACACATCTCTGCAACCCCTCCATCACCACTGCCTATGGCCCTCCAACAAGTTAGCCAAGGAGTTTGGGCATTCAGTGCTCTCAATAAGTAAGGCACCTCTGCCCTGTTCTGAGCAAAGAGAAGTAAGCAGACACAGAACCGGATGGGGTTCCTGCCCTCATCTGAGCACTAGGAGATTGCCAATCAATGAGCAAATAGATATTAATGTCAGGGAGTACTGGGTGACAAATAGGAAAGGAAATAGGGCAAAGGGTCAGGGGAGATGAGTGTGCTGGAGGTTGGGATGGTGGTGGTGAGTAGCCGGGCTGAAGAAGTGATGGAGGAGATCTCATCCGACGGATGCTTGAAGGAAGTGCAGGAGGAAGCGGGCCAGGCTGGTAGAAGGGCCGCAGTGAGGAAGCAGTCACTGTAGAAAAAGGATCTAAGATAGAACACGCCTCACGAAGATGAGAAAGGGTACAGGAGCCAGGGAGGGAGCGAGGGAAGAACTATGGGCAGGCAGTGAATTCAGAGATGGAAATGGCAGGGGAAGGTCGCTCTATCCTGAGAGGAGCTTCCTAAAGGACTCGGGCACATGGCAGAGCTCTGGGGTCTCTCAAAAGACAGTGGAAGAGAATCCTGAGAGCTGGACCAAAGCAACCCATTCCCCCTCTGGAATCCGTACTTTATTATTCTGGGCTGTGAAAAACAGTACGGCCACTTCCTGCTTCTCCTTTTCTTACTTCCTCTTTCTCTCCAAACCTACCCCTGACCTTGTCCCTAGCTGGCTCGCCTGCATGCAGCTGAGGCGCTAGCTGCCTCTCTATAGCAGGCAGAAGACAAGGCCAACAAGGGGACAAGGGAACAGGAGGAAAGACGCCCCTGGGAGAGGCAGGCGGCAGCACGAGGGACGACGTCACAGGGCCTCTGACCGCTATTCATTTCAGTCGCCTGTGTCTCCATCAATAACCGTCTGCCAGTGACCAGGAGGGAAGAGGAGGGAGAGAAGGGAGGAGGGGCAGTGTGGGCCTGGTCCAGGGGAGGGAGGACGGACAGCATGGAGACTCCTTGGCAGGAGGTAGAACCAGCCCTGGAATGGAAGCTTCTGTCTCCCAAGATCTATTTCCTTTTTTTATCTCTGTTTCCTCTTCACACACATGTTCCCTTCCTGCCCATCTCGCCAGCCCACAGAGACAAGGGAGCGGGATCTATTTCTATATCAGAAGGGAAGGAACAGAGGTTAGTGGCTACAGAGCTTGATAGTAAGGCACAGGAGAGGACATTGTGGGGGACTCTGTGCATCAAGTGGCCACAGCAGGCCTAATGACTAGAACTGTTTGTAGTGTGTACCAGACAGCCACTGCCAGCTGGAGAGCCTCGGGAGAAAAGAGCCTGAGTCTAGCACAGTGTCTGCATTCACTAAGTAAATGGCCTTGGAAGAACCAGAAGGCATGATATGAACAGGAAAGGATGGAGCCCAAGAAGGGACCGGAGTAGTCAGAAACTGCTTCAAGGAGATTCATAAAAGGGACTGGGTTCGGGGCAGTAACCGTGGCTACGATAGACTAGTCACAAAAAAATGGAGGGGGACTAGAAGGAGCAAGGAAGGCAAGTGAGGTGTCTACCCTGCCGGTCCTTTCTTGAGGGTAGGGTCATGGATGGCTTTGCAGGTAAGCCTGTTTTAGCCAAAGACGGCCTTTACAGTTTTACTGTGGCTTCCAACTAGTTTTGCAGATCAGCCAAGCTGCATTCATACCCGCAGACAGAGGAAGAGGTCCCTGTAGCTAGTCACCGAACATTCTGTTCCTGTGTCGTGGTGCCTACAGAGGGGCACTGAACCCGCCAGCAAGCAGGTTGCACAGCTCAGAACACTCTAGAGTCCCTGACACAAGCAGTGGAGTGGGGTTGTCACAATGGCTCGGGAGGGAGAAGTGGACAGGACTTTGGAGAGCATGCTCAGTTCTTTTAATTCAAGACGACGCAGGCGAGAGGGTATGAGGCAAAGCTGTCCTCGTGGAGATAGAGGCAGACCACGGGTAGGCCTCAGTGGGTTTGTTAGCCCAAGAAACCTTCAGACTAGACGTGTGAAGACCCTCAACACAGCTTTGACAGAAGGAACTGGGGCGGAGAACACAAAGGACATATGACAACCCTATTCGTTTGATTAAGACAACTGACCTGCTCTGGCCTTTATCTGGAAGGTCCCTGACACTTGTACTCCTGGAGGGACCAGATCAAGGAAGAAGGCTCAGGCAAGAACAGCCAGGGGAGCTAAAAGGGAAAACTGCCCCTTCTGAGAGGTGTAGGGGCTAGCGTTGAAACTGATTAAAAACAACACTGACAGGGAGTGGGGAGACGGCAGAGACGCCTGAAGCACTAGGGCGCAAGGACAGGAAGAGACCCACGGGCTGAGAAGGGGGGCGTGAGGAGTGGGGAGGACTCCGCGGAGGGAGCAAAATAGAAAAAGCTACGGAGGAAGACGAAGCAGAAAGACGGGAGACCGAGGGGCACGGAAGCTCCTAGGAGAGAGCCCAGGAAACAGCGAGGTGGGGAGAGTGGTGACGAGCCAGGAGGGCGGGAGAGTGGGGCGGGCGGCAGGGCGCGGCGGCGGGCCGGGCCTGGCTGGGGGCGCCCCCACTGACCCTTGTCGCCGCTTGCTTCCCTCCCAGGCTGCGCTTTCCTCACCTACTGCGAGCGTGAGTCAGCGCTGAAGGCCCAGAGCGCGCTGCACGAGCAGAAGACCCTGCCCGGGGTAAGTGGCGCCGGCCGCGGCGCAGCCGGCCGCGCGCCGACAGGGGGCGACTTCGGGAGGTCGGGCAGCGACGCGCGGGGCGGGGACAGCAGGGACCCCGCGGCCCAGGATGCCTCCCGCTGAGCCCCCGAGCTCGCGCCCAGGGGAGGGTGCAGGGGCCGTGGGTACGGAGCCCGTCGCTGCGGCTCCTGGCCGTCCAGACCCGACGGGGGAGGCTTTTGGCGGTGGCCGGGAGCCCAGGTGCAGCTAAAGCGCACACGGCCCGGGGCGGGGCGCTGCATGTCCCGGGCCTGGAGCTGAGCACTGTCGGGCGATGCCTCCGATGCTCGCCTTGTTCCCAAGAGCATCCAGCAGGGCCCCGCTGGGGTCCTGCCACCGCGGTTGCCTAGCCTCCGGCCGCGATAGGAGGGGCGCCTCGCCGCCGCCGCCAGTGAGATCACCGCGGTTTATTTAAGGAGCCAGCCCTCGTCTTTGATAAACTATCGCGCCTTGGCCCTGGTTTATAGCTTCTGCGCGGGGGAGAAGAGAATTATTTATGGCCCCCCTAACTGGGTGTGATATCAGCCGTGGCTATTATCGAGGCTAGTTCATCACCATAAAATAAGAAGTGTCCCTCGGGTCAAGGGTCTGCGCGGTCTCTCCTGTGGGTTCAGAGAGATTGGGTTGGAGGGTTAGGAAATATACAGCTGCTGAGCATCTAAAGATAAATGGAAAGATGTGTGTATGTGGGCATAGCTTAAAGGATTTGTAAATATGCAGGCGTATACAGTGGGCGCTGCTGGGAAGCACGTGTGTTCGCCTATGCTTAGGACATGCGTGTTTACATTCTTACCAAGCAAACCATATGTAAACATAGGTTTCCATTTCTGCCCCACAGCAGGAAAGGTTAACCAGGTAGACAAGAGCCAATGGTAAACCACAGGCTGAAGCAGCAACTACCTCTACCCCATTCCCCCTTGCTTCAGAGGTCTTTAGTTAAGGCTTTGGGTCGAGAATGTGGGATTACACAGGCCCTTCCTTCCATTATGACAGCCTTTGTATTGTATTTTGGTATTTGTGATTGCAAAGCACGGGGCTGAGTCATCTTAATAACATAGCCGCGGATGCAAATGTATGGAAATGCAGGCGCTCACAGATTTTGTGTGGAGCGGGGCTTTGGCAGGGTGGCCGTTCCCAGTTGGTTTTTTAGTGGCGCGACTACATGCACATATATTATAGTAATACTTTCTGGATGCTCTCTGTGGGATGGCAGAAATGTGCTCCACGTTATGCGTGACGCATAAAGCCATATTGTAAGATAGTCAAAGGTTTCTCAGAAAGGTTTCTGCTGATTAATAAAGTGTTTATGGCACTTTGTTTGGGGGGGGGTGATAGATATTTGAGAGCCACCCAAATGGAATAGAAAATACCACATTGTTATTGGAGGCCCTCCATAAGCTTGAGAGAGATTGCTGGGGAGTTTCATAATGGCTAAAAGCCGGAATCAGATGGGGAAACAGAAAGAGAGATGGTGGGAGGAAGGTTAGGATTTTTGAAAAAGGAAAAAACGACTGTGGATTGTTCCAGATCTAACCTTAACTCGTGGTTGTTTATTTTACATATAATAGAATAGCTAAATGATGAAGTGTATTAGTTCTTTAATAATTTATAGAAATACTTTGATGTTGCAGTAATTACATTAAAGGTCACATATCAAAGGTAATTTGGTTGAGCAGCTGTGATGGTTTCTCAGAAGCAATCAATATCACTGTCCGTGGTGCTGATTTCACCAAGGGGCCTGCCAGATTAAAGAAGGCTTATTACCAGGCAGAAAGGCCCAGGGGAAATCAGGAGCACGTTGGAGCGAGGCACCAGCCCCCCTTCCACCGATAATTAACACCATTCCCCATAATCTGCGTTAATCCTTTATACTGGGAGATCCAGTGGCATTTTATCACAAAGACAAGTTGGGCAAGTCTGGGAGAAAAAGGCAAAAAGAATCATGAATATCTGTTGGCAGAGATGGGGTGAAAGTGGATGCCTCTGGTGGGAGTCAGACACAACCCAGGGTTTCCTTTGCTGCCGGGAACACCATCCTTTCCTCCAAAGATTCCGGAGAATTTCACAAACCTCATCATACCATTCTCTAGGCAGGAGGAGCTCACACAGAGAGACTCACACAGAGGAAAAATAGAGCAGCAGCTACAGGTTCTGAGAACACATTGTCCCCACACAAACTCGAATGCAGACAAATGGAAAACAAAATGACCAGGTAAAATTATGCTTTAAAGTGGAGTCATTTTCGATCAGGAAAAGCAGAACTGCCATTATTATTGTGAGCTGGTTTTCTCCTTGGAGATCAGAGGAAGTATGGCACCAGCAAATGCAGGGAGAGGTCCAAGCAAAATATTCTTCAGCCAAATCATGTGTTCCTGAGTGTGGAGGCTGTGCTTACATATGCCTGTGTGGCTAGAAGCGAGGCACAGGAGAAACCTCTTCTTGACTGGGGTGGCCATGTTAGGTGCCCCAGTGAGCACCCTCCATATCTGACTGAGGAGAATGAAATTGAAAAAAAAAAAAAAAAAGAACCTGGAGAACTGGTAACATCAGCAATTTAGGCACTTTTCCAGACTTCAGAATCCATTAAAATCAATCCATTAAAACCAGCCCTCTACTTTCTTACTGAGGAGAGATAGTAGGGAAGGCTGGTACAGGCGACACATTCGGCTTCCCAGCAAGTTACAAAGCCAGCATCCCTTTCCAGCTAGAAAAATAACCCATTGTTGTACACAAAGGCACATAGGGCACATGCACACACCACAGCAGCAGCTAACAGCAGCAGCACAGCAGCAGCAGCTGGACCACGGCCACTCTTCACTCACCTTCATCCAGGAGAACAGGAAAGCTAAACTTTTTTCTTGGGATAACTAGAATTTTAGGGAACAAGTCCCCACTGAGTGTTTGTCTGAATCAGAGGCCAGTTTCTCTGGAAATCAGTCTAATAGAGTCATCCCCTTGACCACTGTGTCACAACTGGATTATTATTCTTGAATGTGCCATGATTTCAGTAGAGTGTGATTACTAAACCATGAAGCCTCATGAGAAAGTCGACATAATGCACTTTATGATATCTCTTTTGCTTCTCTCTCTCTCTCTCTCTCTCTCTCTCTCTCTCTCTCTTCTCTCTTCTCTCTTCTCTCATCTTTCTCTCTCTCCCATCTCTCTTCTCTTCACTCTTTTCTGGCTACCAGTCTGACTTTCTGAAGACCAGTCCCTTCTATCATTCATGTTTATTTTCCAAAACATCCTCTTCCCTCTTGGAGTTGCCCATCCATATGGGGACAGAAGATACACACATAAATATAACCAATAATGAGAGACCATAGAGTTTAAGATACAGCGCTCTGCATAGTCAACTACTTAGCATTCACAGGGAATACTTGCTAAGTATTAGATGATACGCATGATGCTGCATGTCACCTCCCTTGCCTCAGACATTTTTCAAAACCACACTGAATGGGAGACACAATGATCTTAATCACAAAATTGATAAATATTTTTAGATCTCCCACTACCATCCAAGTTCCTCACTTCCGATAGTGCTGTCAATTGCTTTAGAACTTAAAAGTGGCAAACATGGCTATGGGTGGATTTCAGGTTTCCTTCAGAATATGAGCAGGTAGGAAGGGAGTTTGGAGTCATATGACTATGTTAGAGGACCAAGAAACAGCCTAACGCTGTGCATGCACAGCATGGCAGAAGCCTGACCAAATAGCCCACCTGAAAGGGAGGTATTCATGCCCCTTATCATCTCTGAGAGCTGGGCAGAATCTGGGAGTGCACAGGAGGCCCTGTGGAAGAACTGCATGCCTTAAAACCCAGCCCCACTGCAGAGTCCCAGCTGCTCCAGCCTTTGGGGCTTTGCAGGGGATTGTCTTCCAGGGAGAGCCCATCTGTTTCCAAAGTTAGGAATATGGGGCCTAGGGGACGAAGCTCTGACTAGGGAAATGCAGAGCTTGTGATGAGAGGTGGCCAGAAAAACTCTTTCAACAGCAGAAAGTTTCTTGGCCAGAGCTGGGAAAAGTGGGGGACTGAGTCCAGTTAGCAGGAGGCCGGAAGGCAATGAGGAGGAAGCTGTGTGGTGGGGAGCTGGTGTGCTGGAAGCTAGCTGTTTCTTCTTGGTAAACACTGAAACACCAATCTGCTAGTTAAAGACGGGCTTTTGCAACCTCACTGGACAACTAACACACGCTGTTGCCTTCTACCCACCCCATGAAGACACACAGGAGACAGGCAATGCCCCTACCATCCACACTCCCCAACTCAGATCATTGTGGTGCAGGGCTTGTCATCTCCATGGCAAATGAGGGTGACCTTCTGTGAGTTTGTTAAGAAGGCTAATAAGATGAAAAATTCACCAGCCATAGGTTCGGGTGGAGCCTTTGTACTGTAGTCCCTTCTGGTGTCTGCCTCTAGTCTCCCTTGCTCTTGATTTCATTTAACTTTTTTTCTCACATCTTCTGACCTGTTTCCTCCCGTTCTCCCCTCTGGGTATGCTCTCTTTGCCTTTCATTGTCACCCCCTCATTCTTCCTGTCCTCTTGGTGTCTTTTCTCCCTCCTTTCCTTACCTCATGGCTCCTTTTACTTACCCCATCTTGGCACATGTACAAGGCTCTAGTGGGACCTCCGTCAGCCTTCAAGGGGGCTTCCCTAATGAGGCCCCTCTCCCTCTCGAACTGCCCTGCCATTGAAGGATCCATCTAATTTTATGTACAACTGTAAAGATGAATGATAAGTAGAAAGGATAGAGGCAAGAAGATGAATAAATTATAAAGGGCAAATGATGACAAGCCTGGGGTCCCCAGAGAGAGTGATATGATAACAGAAACTAGAGACGAATTTATGAAGGGAAGAGTTAGCTCAGCGGCTGTGAATTCTCCGAGGTAGTTTTACAACTCCTGGTGATCGGCATAATCAAAGCATTTCGGTTTAGAAATGTGATATATTTCTACTTGTCTGTCTTGCAGGAAGCGTCGGGTATGTCTCTGTGTAGTGAATCTGCGTCTTGCCATGACCTGTGTCTTCTCTCACAATCTCTGCCACCTTCTTTGTCTCTGTTTGAGACAGTAGTGTCACAGACAGAGTCACATGCTCCTCCTGCTGTCCTTCTGGCTGTGTGTGTTAGTTTAGGGACAGGATGACAAAATACCACCAACTGGAAGCTTTAGCCACAAAAACATATCTTGATTCTTGATTCACAAACCAAGATGCCTGTAGGGTCAGTTCCTCCTGAGGGCTTAAGGACAATGTCTCCTATGCCTCTCTTTTAGCTTTTAGATCTGAGGCTCTTGTTGACTACAGGTGTTCTGTCTGCTGTTTTGTCTTATAGTCCTTGGTCCAGTATTTCTGTGTTTCACGTCTAAAGACACCAGTCATATTAGATTATACCCATCCCGAGGACCTTATCTAGGTTCTCTGTAAAGATCCTGTCTCTAACACATTCTCACTCACAGGTAAGACTTCATTCTTTCTGGCACAGGCACAGTTTAATCTGTAACAATGAACAACACACTACCTTGGAGTATTCCATGGCAGAAGGAAAAACGATCTTCAGTGTTGCCTGAGACATGTGGGGAAAATGAGTGACATGTTTCTTTCCTATAGTCCTTAAAGAGAATTTTCCATCTGTCCTTTAGATGGTGGGCCTTAGGTATACAATTTAGTACCCAAAGAACATTGGGCATTGTCTGAAGATGCTCCTGGCATCTGTGAGGGGTAGACACATATATTAGTGTATTAGTCTATATATTCTGAAATACAGGTGACAGTCTCCCCAGTGATCATCTGGTTCCCCAAATGTTGTTGTGCCAAGGAAGAGAAACTCTCCAAGGGCCAAAGGTGGTGTAGAATACAGGAAAGACAGCAAGCTCAGAGGCTGAGCATTCCCTCTTAGTGTCTGGTTCTCATTCACTTTGAGGACAAGTCCAGTGGTCTTCATGATGGGAGGAGCTGGAGGTTGAGTTGAAGAGCATACATTTAAAAGGTGTGAACAGCTGAAACAGCCAAGTCCATCTCCTACCTCTTAGCACAAAGCTGGTGATGCTGCCTTATGTTGTAGCCCTCGGGGCAGACTCAGCCCAAGACCATTTCCAGCTCTGCTCTCTACTTTGAGTGATATGAAATAAATGATCTGAGTGACATGACCTGAGAATTTGCTCATGACAGAGAAGTAATAAAATCCCAGACATCCTAAGCTTATCCAACTGGGGAGCTCTCCAGCACCTCCCCCTTTGGGAGACCCTCTCCCACCCCAATAGAAAGCCCATGTGTCAGGCTTACGTGCAGACCAGCATCCCTTTGCTATGTGACACAAATCTGATCCCATTATCCAGAAGGCCATGCCCACATGAAGGGAGTGCTAGAGCCTCAGGAGGAGAGCCGAGGGACTTTCTATGCAGAGACAGTGTCAGCTATGCTGAGAGATATACCTACAGCAACACAGCTTGCCTTTCCTCCTTCAGCCCTATGTTCCACTACCGCTATTGAAGACCCTGCTCTCCCCTCCTGTAGAAAGAGCTTGAGTCCTCCCCACGACAGGGCTGTGCTCATGTACCTCCCTCCTAGATGTGCCATTTCTTCACGGCTCTGAACACACTGGCTTTTGAAGTTCACATAAGTTTATCACATAAGTGACTGTGGACCCTGAGACATCCAAAGCAAAGTCCAGGCCTGGCTATGTGCTGTGGCTGGTAAGACTCTCTACGGGCTATAAAACACCTATGCCCTTTACCATGGGCCTGGATTCAAGAAGGTGGGTGAGTAAATGGATGAGGCCTGGGGATCTAGGTTTATGTACAGCTGTCAAAACAATCCATGTGACTCCCGCTCATCTAATATCCTCCCCAGAGCCACCTTCTAGGTTGTTTGCCTCTGGAATCCCTTCTAATTCTGACATTCTTCATATTTCTAATAATAAGAGAGCCAGCATTCCACACATCACTGAAGAAGACAGAATAAAGGGGTGAGTGGGAAAGCTCTGCTCTCTCCTTTGACTCACGTGGAACCAATCATCTGTATGACATGAGCTGAGAGTTTTCTCATGACAGAAATGGATCAGGAACCCAAACCTCCAAGACTCATCCATGGGGTGGCCTACAGCCTCTCCCTTTGGAAGACTCCTTCCCACCCAGATAGGAAGCCAGTATGTCAGCTTTGTGGGCAGCCCCGTATCCCTTTGCTACAATGATTTTTATCTTCTGCCCTCCACCACCGTCCCCATAGATGGCAAATGTTGGTGAAGCGAAGGTTAGACAAATCCCTCCCTGGTACTCCTACCCAGAGCCAAAGCTGGATTCTCAACAGTCATCCCACCTCTGCACTCTGTTCACTCTGAAGAGTCCAGAGAGGTATGCTGCCATTTGCAGCATCGCTGGCCCATTGTGATACAGTACAGATATCTTGTCCTAGGTTCAATACAGAACAAAATTAGCAAAACTGTGTTTGGCTAAAGATGTTCATAATGTGGTAGTAATTGGAAGTATCTGGTGGTTCCAGAAAGATGAATCAGACTGCCTTGAGGAATAACATCCCTAGTGGTAGCCACTTACTTCCAGACCCTTGCCTTACTGGTACCTTCTCCAAAGGATAATCAAGGCTATCCCTGTGCCCTGTGAGGCAAAGCTCTTGTCATCTTTGCTTTCTGTCATTCAGAAAACCCAGCCAAAGGCCAACCCCTTCCTGGATTCCCCAGACCCCCAAAGCCCTTCACACTCATCACCTTACTTCAGGGGCCTCTGTTTTCTATTTCAGTTGCCCTTTTCTGGACAATTTCCACTCGCCCTCAAGTCCTAATCCTGATGTGTGTTCTCTGTACAGACTCTGTCCGTGTGAGATTTGTAGTTCCCAGAGTCACCCAGCACTGCTCGTTAGTCCCAGAGTCCCCTATTAACATCACTCCTGAGTCAGAAGAAGACATGGGGATCCATGAAAGGTAGTCTCTCTCTCTCTCTCTCTCTCTCTCTCTCTCTCTCTCTCTCCAGAGTGTCCTTTCTGACCATGGCATCTCATAAGAACACACAACCAGGTCAGTCCTCACAAGCCCCTTTACCACCTACATTCACCCTAGATTTCCAGCTTAGATTTCCCTGTTGGGTAGGCTTGGAAAGAAAATAATCCTGGCTTTGTAGTGTTGGGTGCATGGAAGAAAGGCTACAAGGAAGAAGCACTGATCACAGGAGCCACAACTAGTGAGGGTGTGAGTGTGGGTGTGTGTGGTGTGAGGTGTGAGGTGTGTGTCCTCAGGAGAGGGAGCCTGAGGTTGCCACACAGCCTGTGCCTTTCTTCAGAAAGCAAGACAAAGACACGGGATTCCTGTGTGAGCTGCTACTTCTGGCCGAATGTGCTTTGGGACTGGGGGTTTTGTTCCTTTTAGAGAGCATTTGTGTGGGTGAACAGAGGACAAGATTCCTCTGTCTTGTGGACCAGTGGGGTTCCTGAACTGCGGGCTGCCTTGAACCATCAAAGATACGCAACCCCAGGTGGTGATGGCAAACAGTAATATTGTTCTTTATCAAAGTCCTCATGAAAATATTTGTAGCAAGAAAAGCGCTAGTGTTCAATGGAACAAGGCCTTTCTAGGGCCTCCAAGTCTGGTGGTGTAACAGCATATCAGGATCAAACACATTTATGGTATGCCCTCAGGCAACCACCAGGGGGTGCCAGAAAGGTGGCTTTCTCTCATGGTGGCCAAGTGGGCACAAGTCAAGAGTTTGACCCAGAGCCTCGTACCTAATTCTGTGTCCAGAAGAGAGGAGACAGAATGAAGTCAAACAACCAACTCCTCCTTTGAAATATCAGCAGCCTGTGAAGATGTCATCCTTCAGTATGACTTGGGTTTGAGTTTCCTATTTTCTATAATGAAGTCACGTGTGTGAGCCCTTTATATGCTGAAAATCACTATAAATAACTCAAGTCTAATTATTAGTGACAAAACAATGATGTGAGTACGGATGACCTCCAGAGTCCTTTGCAGCAGTGCAATCTATGATTCCTAATTCACATTTGAAATAGAGGATAATAAAAATATAAAATGGTTCAAATATGCAACTTGGACTATTTGACCTGTTTTACCTGCTTTTTTTTTTCCAGAGAAATATAATGGCAGTGAGCCATCATGACTAGAAATTGTCCATGGATTGGGAGAGCAGAATTCTGATGGGTGTGTAAGGCAGGAGGAATTGGAAGGGTGGCATGTTCGTAAGCTTTCCATCACTATAATAAAATATGCTATTTGGGATGTTCTACCCATTGCCAATTGGTCCGTTGCTTCTGGACTCACAGCAAACCAACCTGTCATGAAGAAACATAACCACATAGATAAACAGCAGAGGAGGACAAAAAGGAAGGAGAGATCTTATACAACACAATCCCTTAAAGAGGGGATAATTCCTGGTTTCCTAAAGACCTCCCATAGGCCCCAGCCTTAAAGACTCCACTTCTACACTGTGCTGCCTTGAGGACGTTTAGGGACATTCAACATCAAATCCATAGCAGTTAGCAAAACAAATATATAAGGTTTGGGGGAATGGAAATTTGAACTTTCTTCCACTCAAGACTGAGAATATAGAGGTGTTTAGAGAGTGAAGGGCATTTCTTACACTTCATTCTTTAATCTCCAGGCCCGTACAGCCAGTGAGTGCCCATCATCTCCAGGCAAGTGAGCTGCTCAAGATCCTATACATACTCTGGCTTCAGGCTCAGAAAGTCCCCTACTTCTAAATCCCTCAGAAACTTTCTGCAACTCCCTGACTGAATGCCAGAATCCCCACAGAGCTTCAGAGCCTCACTTCATACTCCTGGTATCATCTATGCAACATTCTGAGGCCACTATCACCCATACAAAGCTCCCTGTTGTTTGAATCTCTCAGGCTAAATGTGGAGATCAGACTACAAGATCTCTGCAACAGCATGGCTAGAGCTTTGTTAGAAGAGTCTTGGGTCATACTTCACATGCCTGGCTCATGACGCTCAAACTGTACCTTCCACATTGGAACAAAATCCTAAGGAATTAATTACCATGAAGGAGTTTGACAGCCCCAAGCCTAGCCTGAGGAGTGGTGGCAAAATGATTGTCCAGGGGAAAAAAATCCTTGTCCAGGGGAGACCTTTAGTCCAAACATGCAAGTGCTGGCATCTGTGAGCAAGGCCACTGTCAACAAGGTGAGAATGGCAGAGGTTCTGGGCAGAGTTCTGTCTGCTTCCGCTGTCTGAAGCCGAGCAGAATGCTCTCAAGTAGGAGGGCAGGTGTGGAATCTTGTCTCCCCAGTCATGGTAAGAATCCCGGTTCACTGAGAGCTCAGTCTGATCCATGTGCTCTACAAATATCTCCACCAGTGCTGTTGTTCATAAGAGAAAAAAGAGAAGATGCTTCCTCAAGGCCACATGGTTAAGCATAGGTTTAGCCAGGGCATCAACACCATCAAAAAAAAAAAAAAAACCCAGAACTGCACAAGGCCAAAGACAGTGCCACCATGCAGAGGAATGACTACACAGCTATCCATAACACAGACTCTGGTGTTGGTTCATCTGTATAACAATTTCAGGATAAGTTTTCTCTCTTGTTGTCAACCAGTGATTTTTCTGGCTCGGTGCATCATATCTTTACCAGAAAAAGGAAGAGCCTGCTGCCTCCATCCCTTATCAGAAATGCAAAAAGCTTCCCTGAGGTTCCCTGTCCAATAAACATGAATATATGCCTCAATAACCAGGGTCATGTCACAGATCCACGGTCATAAGTGCTTATGTTTACAAAGGAAACAGGAGTGCACCTTATGGGCAGAGACCAGTAAACTTTGCCCCCAGACTGATAGAGATGGGCAGAGGTTACAGGAAAGCAAACTGGATAGAGCAATATTGTAACCCCACTCACAAACTACATGAGTCTTGAATTCAGACCACGAACTGGCTAGCTTTACCCCAGCCAGACTGTGATGAACCAGGAAGGCTGACGGGCTCTGCTCTCTATTCCTTAAGACCTCTCTTGGGATTCAGTCAACACCATAGACAAAACGAACACAGGCCATCCTCTGATGTCGGTCAGCACCCTGGACAAGACCCACTCTCACCCTCTGACGTTAGTCAGCACCAAGGACAAGACCTACTTGGCCACCCTCTGATGTAGGTCAGCACCAAGGACAGGACTCACTCGGGCTCTCCTCTGGGGACAATCAGCACCATGGACAAGAACTCTTTAGCCTGTCAACACTGTGCACAATGGCCAGTCAGCTGCCCCTACAAGAGGTCCAAGTGACCCAAGAAGTGGGACATGTCACAGAGGATAATGTAACAAATAAGTCTGACTCTAACTGAAGGTCCCAAAGATTCCCCTTTGCTTTCCCATTGTCAGGTCCCACTATATCAGAACTGATATAATCCTCCAATCCAGGCCTACTAATTGCCTCTTTATAAAAGGACACTCCAACCCTGTGTGTCAATAAAACTCCTGCTAATTGAGCAAGCTTAGGGTCCACACTCACACAATATGGCTTCTAATACTACCTCCATCACTCTGAGCTGTGTGACCTGGGGCTAGTCATTTCACTTCTCAGAGCCAGTGGTGTGTTTGTACAAGGACAGCCTATGGAGAATATGATATAAATTCCTGAACACCTGTTACACACAGAGGAGGTGCCCACTGACCTGTTGGTATTCTGTCTACTCCCTTGATCTTTTCAGACCCACCTCTGCTCCCATTTCCCTTGATGACATAGCCACAAACTACCAGCCATACAACCCAGCCCAGGGTGGTCACAAAGAAAACCTTCAAGCCACACCCATAAAGTGAATGTGGTGACATGAGTGCCCAGGAATATGGCTGCACCTTCCTGATCATGCTGGGGCTTGCCTATGTTTGCAGAACAGTTTGAGATCATTCTATTTGTGCCTCGGGAGAGTTGTTAGTTAGGTTTTTGTCCTAATGAAATGAGTGATCCCTGTGTGAGAAACACACATTTCCATCTCCACCTCTGGTTCACAAACTTTTCACCAGCAAAGGAGTAAAGGGAGCCCAGGAGACTCCAGAATCAGGAGCATTTCCAGTCCCCTGAATGGTTGGAAGGGACCAGCAGGCCCTTCAAGACAGGGAGACAGAGCATCTGAGATGAATATGTATTCAACCTCTCCCGGCAGCCCTGACAGCTGGCACCCGACAGCTGGAACCGCTCAGGGCCTGCGAGAAGGTTTTTAATTCAATTCAGTAAGTGTTTCCTGAGCACCCACCAGGAGCATGGCCCTGCGCTGGGTGCTGTTTGGCAGATGGAAGCAGGAGAGGGCAAGGACCCCCCGCCTCCCCTTGGGGCTTTCCTTCTGCAGAAGAGGAAAGGTGTACATGCCAAGCAATTAGAGGACAATGGATTGAGACTCGGGCTGCAATTCAGAACTCGCATGGTTCCGGAGTGCTGAGAAGCAGTGACTATTCATTGAGTCTCTTCAGCAAATCACTGTGGCCAGGCACAATGGGGCAGCCTTTGAGGGATGTGAAGGTTGTGGGTGGACAAGAGAACCTGGAGATAGCATGCCCAAGAGATGGCAACATGAACAAAGGCAAGGAGAAAGGAAGAGAGGTTGTAACAAGTTTACTCAGAAAGGGGTTGGGGTGGCTTTATAATTCAGGAGGAGGTTGCCACCCAGTGAGGAATATTGTCCCTTTCCTTTGGATTCTTGGGTACTGCAGAAGTGTCCCAACTAGGAAAGTGACCATTCACCATCGTACAGCCTATGCAGATGGAGACCGGATGAGAAATCCTGATGGGGGAGGGTCATCAGAAATGGGAGCTGGGCACTGTGAGTGGCTCACCTCAGTTTCCCTTCCCAAGGACAGACTCAGTAGGCAGAAATGGCACTCCTGTGACACACTGAAGTGACACTAATTATGTACCTGGAAGAGACACTTCCCTTAATTCTCAAAAGATCCTGCTGGTCGAAGGTAGAAAGGAAATGAGGCTCTCCCTCGGCCTCTGGAGCTGCTGGGGGATGTTGCACTCCCTTGACACATGGAAAGCTATGCCCACCTGTGAGGGAAATCTGTACAGCAGGACCAGCCACACAGAACTGCCCTGGGTCCTAGTTATCTTACCACTATTTGTGGAGTTTCTTTGACATGGATTTGTAATAAAAGAGAACAAATAGACTCTTTCATAAACAGGAGTGCAGAAGGTAGGCCTGGGCTCCTGCACTATAAATGTCTTTCTTGTAACCTCCCTGGTACTTCAGCCTTAGAAATACTGGGTGTCCTTCTCATTCTATGTTCAACCCATCAGAAAACCTTGCTTCTTCCTTTTAGGATTGAAAAGCTCAATGTCATGACTAAAATGCTTCTCTGCCATTGTTTTTCTTCTAAGAATCATAGAAGCTCTGAAAATTAGAGTTGGACAGTACCTTAGCATCACCCGCCTGCTCCCATTTTGAATCCAGCTGTGGAAATGCAGACACAGTTGGTCACAGCTCTGTGAGTTTCTGTGTCTTGGCTGGCTCTGTAGTAAGACCTTTATTCATGATTGACAGACTGAGGGAATCCACTGTAATTTACAAGAGTGGGTAGGACACAAACTCCATTAGCATCCGTATTAAGGGGTGTGCTCTGAGCAGTTTTATTACTTCGAAGTAGACAGTCCAACAGTGCTTCCAAGTTAATGTCCTGCCAAGCCCGCTTTAAAGAACAAATACAAAGCATGTGTAATTAGCACAGTACTGCTATCACATAGCACAAGTATAGTACTTGAAAACACTATTCTCCGTTGAGCATGATGAGGGTGGGCCTCTGTAATTTCAGCTACTTGGGAAGCTGAGGCAGGAGGATCACAAAATCAAAGCCTGCTTGGAATACAAAGCAAGTTAAGGTCATCCTAGGTAACTTACTGTGACCCTATCTCAAAATAAAAACCCATAAAAATTCTGGAGATGTGGCTCAGTGATGGAGTATTTGTCTAGCATATATGTGGAGCCCAAGGTTAATCCTTAGCACCCCAGATGACAATCAAACAAACAAACAAACAAAAAATATTAATCTCTTAGACATATTTGGACAAATAGTCATTTTGTCTGCACTCACTTGGCCATCAATGTTTTGTGTGCTAGAGCTGGGAGTGTAGTTCAGTTAGTAGAGTGCCTGCCTAGCACGCACAGGTTCTGGATTTGATCCCCAAAACAAAACTGGTGTGGTGCCACATACCTGTACTCTCAGAATTAAGGAGGTGGAAGCGGGAGGATCACAAGTTCAAGGTCATCTTCAGCTACATACTGAGTTCAGAGCCAGTGTGAGCGCCATGAGACCCTTCTCAAAAGAGAGAGAGAGAGAGAGAGAGAGAGAGAGAGAGAGAGAGTGCATGTAAGAGGGAGGGAGGGAGGGAAGAAGAGAGGGAGGGAGGGGGGAGAGAGAGAGAACTGTGAAATTTTCAATGGTCACTTTCTCTTAAATTCCAAATTATCCTCAACCTTGTCTTAGTAAGCGTCAAACTTAATAGACTTACAACTTCTTAGTATTTAGCATCTCTCAGACACAAGAAACTCAAAATGTTCAAACCAAGCAGGTCACAGCCCAAGAAAGCTGTCCCTGGTAGGTGTGAGTCCCCGTGCTGCATTGTACTCTACCCTAAGAGTCAGAGAGAGAGCTGACATTATGAGGTGCACAATGGATTGATCCATGAAGGCAAAACTCTGCCTGAGACCCATTTGAGCCCCACTTGCCCCTGACCCCCAGGTTTCGGGACAACAGCATGTGTATTTTCCTCTCTTCTTAGTAAATAATTTATCTGGGAGAACTTCATATTTTCTTTTAGGACAAACTGAACTAATGTGATGTGCTTGTTTTAATTTGCAAGGTTAACTGATCTAATTATCGGCTGCATTTAGTTAAATCCTGTGCCTGGGCCGGCTGCAGGTGTGAGCTTTGAGTCCTGCCAACAGGAAATCTCTGAAAGCAAGCTGATCTAACATAGTGGCTCTGCTTGTATGAGAACTTCCCTAATAATTTATTTAATTAATAGTAACTCAAGAATTTATTAACAGCCAGAGATAAATAGAGGGTATGTATTTATTTATATTAAACAAACCTACAAGGAACCACTAGCTACTTCCTAGGCCTCCTTCACAGGGGACATACCTTTCTAGCTCCATACCACTGTCTGTGCTTCTAAGATGAGTAGAGCTGCCCTGGGGACTCCATATGACTACAGGAAGGGAACCCTTCCACAGCAGTGCCCACAAGCTGAGCTGTTCTGGGGTGGGTTTCAGACCTGAGGTTTCTAGTTGAGCTCAGACTCCAAATGGAACCAGAAGTGTTGCCCCACTCCTTAAAAGCTGACTCAGACTTGCAAAGGGCGGGTTCCACAGAAGGAAAGCAATGGTCCCCTGGTCCTTGAGCTGGGAAGATACTTTCTGGAAATGATGTTTGGGACTGAACGTTACTGGGTTGAAGGAATGTAACATGAATGACAGAAACAAACTGGAAGGGAGTGGAACAGCTGATGGGCATGCTTGACAATTGTAATTGTAATGTATGACTAGACTAGATTTGGGAAACCTGAAAGGGGTCTTAGAAGGCAGGTAGAGAGGAAGTGGGCAACATACCACATCTACACCCTGAGAGAGTTCTGCCTTTGTGAGCCTCCCTCTTCCTTAACCCACTAAGACTCCCTCCAGCCCACCTGGAGCTATAAAAACCTTGCCAGGGCAGCCCAGGGTGCCAACACTGTTTGAGGGAGTGCAAATGGAATGACGCACGGCCAAAATCCTGTTAGGCTGTATTGTTTGAAGTGTGGATCAGGTCCAACAGGCAGCTGCACTGGAAATGCGTTTCCTATAACCTGAGGCCCAGATGCCGGACAGTCTGAGTCACTCAGCACTGACCTCTTTCCAGCCAGTGTGAAGCTCTCCGAGACCATGTAAACGGCCCTGAATGAAGCTGCACTTGCAAAGCCACATGTAAACAGGCATGATTATATAAAGGAGGGGGGGTATTTGTGCATGCACGTGTGCACATTCATGCAGATCACAGCCAGTGTACTCTTGCAAACCCATCTGAGTACGTACACCTGAGAACATGACATGCATATACACACAATATACATTGCTGTTGCTGTAACATACACACACACATGTGTACACACACACACACAAAACACATGCATACACGTGTGCTCTTCCTTGGCCTCCCTAGGAACTGAGGAAAATGTGACTCTGTAGAGTCAGGCGAAGATAAACTCTTGATTTCTGATTCCCAAAGCAGTTTGGACAAGGTCCTCTGAAATGTATTAAAATGCTAATCACAGCATTGTCTGAACCCTGGCAGCTGTGTGACTTGGGGGGAAATGGAAACAGAATGGATTGTGAAGCCTGGAGCTTCTTGACTCCTGTCACGCACTCTCTCCACTCCACCCCTGCTCCCCATGGGCTCCACAGGCCTCTGCTGGCTCCAGTCTGCTCCACAATGGCCCTGGCTCTGATGAGCAAGAATCCCAAGGGTGTGAGTACTCTGTGATAACAAAGCACTGCCTTTCTTCTAGCTCGGTCCAGAGTTCTTCCTAGCGAAGGTCCCAGGCTAGCAGAGCCAAGTTCCTCTGTTTCTCAGAAATGGCCTCTTGCCCTCTTGGTCTCCCTACCCCAAAACACTGCAGAGCCCAGACAACTCCTCTCAGATGAGCTGAGACCTTGCTATAGGACCTCACCTACTCATGCCCTGACCTTAGCACGGACACCAGCATCCAAGAGTAGCACCTGCTCCCGATCTCCACCTTGCTTCATCTATTCTCTGGCATTCCCACTAGTTCAGGCTTTCCTGCAGCCTGGAAGTGCCCTCTTTGGCAAGCCTTTCTCTATCTGAAGTCAGATGGATATGCCACCCTGTTCCCCATGTTCAGAGTATATGACGTATATCAAAGATGACTAGAGTTTAACCGTGCCCCTCCACCTGAGCCTCTGCCTGGATTGTGTGATCTAGGCACTGGTACAAGGACTAGCCTGGCCAGTTCCCAGAGCTGTGGCCATTGGGATATATGGGTGGGAACCTGAACCCCTGAAACCAGTTAGGCTTTGAAGAGAGCCATGAGCAGATACCCTGGAGTAACTTGCCCTCTCTCCTGGTACCTGGTACAAGATCTAATCAGCCTGTGTGAGCACAGGCCTCACAGCAGGCTGCATGTGCCCACATCCTCCACCCCACCTTATAAGAGCCAGGCTCCCAGCATAGCACGGTTCCATTTTTCCTCTTAAGCATCAAACTGTCATTTCACTAAACACCATCTGGAGACTCCTGGCTTCAGCTCCTCTTTTCTCCAAAACTCTTATTAATGTGATGGGTGTTTATTCCTTATTCCTTCTCTCCACTTCCTCTGGAGCATCTCGGCCCTGTGGCCTGCAGACATTCATCTTATCTTCTGGGAGCGCCATTCTGCTAGGGCGGGAGGCTGTCTTCAGCTTGGTTCAAAGCAGCTGACAGTGACAATGAGCAGCCAAAGAGAGAACAGGAGTGAGCATGATGCCCGCCCCCCCCCCCCAAGAAACCAGTCCCAGGAAGCCTGGGGAGGGGAAAGGCAGAGGATGACGGAGGCGGGAGCTTGGCTAAGCAATGCCGTAGTGGGACATCTTGCCTTCCTTGTTGCTGTGATAAAACACTCAACAAAAGGGATGGAAGAAAGGGAGGGTGGGAAGAGGGAGGGAGGGACAGAAGAAGGAAGGAAGGAAGGAAGGAAGGAAGGGAGGGAGGGAGGGAGGGAGGGAGGGAGGGAGGGAGGGAGGGAGGGAGAGAGGGAGGGAGAGAGGTTTTGAACTTGCTCACAATTTGAGAGTGTAACCGTTAAGATGAGGAAGCTGGGCCACGCTGTGCCCACAGTGAGATAGCATAGATAAATGCTGGTATTTATTTTTCCATCTCCTTTTTATTCAGTTTGGAACTCTAGTCCACGGGATGGTAATGCTCACGTTTAGAGTCTGTCTCCTCATTTTGTTTAACCCAATCTAGAAACTCGCTTACAGATTTGCCCAGAGATTTGTCTCCACAGTGATTCCCATCAAATGACAATCAAGAGTAGCAGTCAGCGGCCTTCTGCTCTGGTGGGTGGATCTTTCTAAGACACCAGAGCCTGAGGTGGCCCCTTACACAGGAATCTCAGCCTTCCAACAGCAGTGCTGGGCTCCTTTCTTTTCTGTTGCCAGCACAGTGTGTTCCTTCATTTTTATGTTTGCCAATGTCATGAAGTCCCTCTAGCCTCCAATTCATTTTTTAAAGATTCATTTGTGTGTGTGTGTGTGTGTGTGTGTGTGTGTGTGTGTGTGTGTGTATGACAGAGAGGGGGAGAGGGAGGGAGGGAGGGGAGAGAGAGAGGAGGGAGAGAGAGAGAGAGAGAGCAGAGAGCAGAGAGCATGTGTGAGTTTATTTATACTATCTCCATATGACAGCCTGTAGAAGCCAGAAGGTGGTGTGAGGGCTCTGAGTACTTGAGTTACAACTGGCTGGGGACTTCCATGTGGGTGCTGGAGTAGCAAGCACTCCTAGTCACTGAACCATCTCACCAGTTCCTAGTCTACCATTTGTGCTTGTCCTTGCAGGAGCTCCTACAAGTAGCCTTTCCTTCCTACCCGACCTGTAGTTCCCTTCTTTCTTAACACCAAACGAAGGAAACCTCCCCGCTTTGTTTTCACTTAACAATCTAATCCATAACACAGCTTTGCAGCGTGTACTGTTTTTAATAAAAGAGATGCGAACCTCCTCTGATGGTGCTCATTATTCCCAGCTAAGCACTGTGTGCACAGTGGGTCCACAGCCAATGCTGTGTCCTTAAACAAAGCGGGTGACAGCATGGCCCCAAAGAGATGAGCCTCATCTCCTTAGGCTTCTACTTGCCATCAGAGCCTTCCCCTGGTGTCCTCTTGGAGGGCTGCCCATTCCGGTCCTTCCTGGGCTAAGGCCTGGGCTGGCACTCAGAGGCCAGCTTGCTTCCTCTGGTAGGACATTAAACTAATGCGTGTTGTGTCTCATTAGTAGCATTCTGTTTGTGCCAGGGCCAGGCAATTTGATGGGTACTTGATTGGGTATTCTGTTTATTTATGGCAGGAAAAGGATTCTTTATGGAGGACTGAGCAGCGCATTTCTGTCCCTATGGCACTGAGATCCTCTGGCAATGAAACAATTATAAATTAAGATTAAATAAATAATATACAGTAAGTAATACAGACTGCACGCCTCCACGTAGAGAGAGAGCATGGGAGCAACCACAGCCAAGCCTAGAGACCCTGCACAGCCCACTCAGAGAGTCAATCACATCACAAGCTGGAGTCCAGCTCCACGGGGTAGCAATCCCTCCACGGGGTAGTGATCCCTCATCTCCCTCCCTGTGCCTGGGTCTTAACAACTGCTCCACATTCAGAGAAATCGTGTTGCTCTCTTGTGTTCCTGATTGTCTCAAAGCCATAGGAGAGATGCTCTGCTGAACAGAGAGACCAGGTGTGGCCTGCAGAGGTGAGAGAGTTCCCCAGAAAGCAACACAAGTGTTTTCAACCTGTGACACAGTCCTAAAATACCAAGGTTGTGGGGAGGGGGTGGCTTGAAGGCCTCTCTTGCCCTTTGGAATAATATGATTAATAGGGATTATATCTAAGAATGCCAGGCCAGGGAGGCACTACAAGACCTCCAGTACAGGTATGCTGGAATCAGCTGGCATGAGCAAGCTGGTGTTCAAATCTGTAGCCTCCAGCCTTGTGTTACCTAGCAAGAGGCTGAGACTAAAGGGACTTCTCCCTTACCTGAAGGGCTGCTGAATGGCACGCACTCTTCCAGTGAGTGCTAGGATTTCTGAGATGCAGAATGCTATGATTCTCAGCCAACCTGTCTTAGAAGCACAACCTCATGCCCCCAAAAAGCAGACCAGCCAGAGCTCCTATCTTACGTCAGGCAGAGAGTCCTGTGACATGGGACAAAGGAGCACAAAGTCCAAGTGTCTCTCCTGGCCCGAATGTGGTTCTAGCATTCCTTCATGTAGAATCAGGTAAGAGATAGAAAAGACACACTTGAGCCCTCCACAGTCAGAGGGCAGAGGTGGGGACGAGTGGGTTACGCCTGGGTGGGGTCTTTAGGTTTCAAGTGGGAGGATGGAAGGCACGGAACAGTCTCACCCCAAAGGTGGTGTATAGTGCTTTGCTGTACAAAGGCTGTCTTCATGTCACTCAGCTCAGCCACTCCTCAGCCAGCCTCCCACCTTCCCCAATTCCTTTCTGCTCTTCCTCTTCATCCTGATTGTCTCTCTCGCCAGCCTGTGCGCCCGCCAGTGCTTTCCAGAGGTTTATGCATGAAACTAATTATGCACTGCTAATTTGGAAGCTAGCAGCTCTCCTGTTAACGTTCATTTAATTCAGGTTGTTCTGCTGAGTGGCAGTTCTGTAAATATGCTAGGGGGCTGGGGACCTGTCAGGGAGGGTTACTGGAGAGCTGGGTCAGGAAGAGGGGTCTGGGGGGTCTGGAGACCTGTCAGGGAAGGTTACTGGAGAGCAGAATCAGAAAGAGGTCTGAGGGTGGCACTCTGTGGTGTGCTTGCTCCTGCTGGGAAGTAGACAGGGGGTGCCATTATCATAACTGGAGGAGGCCTCATTAGTGGTCCTGGATGGGTCTGTTGAGAGGTAGAAATCTGACTGTAAAATGTCTATAAGGTTGAATAGGACATATTGGAAAACTGCCCAAAAATGTGAAAAAGTGTTTGCTGGGTTGGCAGTACTAAGTGGGCATTGGTGGCAGGCTGTGCCGGGGGGCAGGAGTCTGACATCTCCAAGGGCAGAGGGCTTCCAAGAGGGTAGGGAAGGGCACTGGAGGATGCCAGGGGTCTTTGTCTTAGGAAGGTTGCTAAGGGGCAGAGTCTTAGGGTCCAAGAGAGGAGTAGGGCAGGCAGGACCTGTGCATCCCAGTCCAGTGACTGTTTCATCGCTGACTCCTTCGAGGACTTTAGGGAGACAAGTCAGTGTCTCTGGGCCCCAGGGTCCTCTTCTGAAAACTGGAAAGACTCATTAGGCTCATTTTTTCCAAGTCCCCGTGGTCCTCCAGAGGCCTGTGAAATGAAGAATTCCGAAGTACTGGGTGAGTTTCCAGACGGCCCACACCAGGGTGCTTCTGAAGGCCCTGGAAAGACTTCTCATCTGGTACCTGGGCATCATTCTCCTTGTCTTCTGTACTCAGGCCAGATGTATGAACATGTGACCTGCCCCCACCCACAATACCCCACATACTCAGCGAGGCTGGCACCTGAATTATTGATCCTCTGTCACCATCTTCAAATTCCCAGTTATGCTTGAGCAAGGGGCTCTGCAGTCTTATCTCACCTCTGGAAAAAAAAATGATGTCACTGGTCTCGCATAGACCCTATTCCATGAAAGCTAAGGACTTCTATCTCCTTTTGTGTCCCCTGAAAAGGAGCTCTCCAAGGGCCTGAATGGGTCTTCCCCTGTTGTTCTCCAGGTGGCAAGTTGGGCTCCATCGTGTGCTCAGCAAAGAGTATGGCATCTCCATTCCTTCCTATTCAATGAATGCCTCACACCAGCTAATTTAGAGTCAGACTATCTGCCCTATGCACTGTCCTTTTGTTCTCCTCTTGGAGGACCTGGCAAGCATCCACCCCAGTCTCGCTCCCCTCTCCTAACAAACCTGGGGCCTTAGTGCCTCTCCACTGTAGAAGAATGGATATGAGCCCAGCTGCAGCATCACCCTTCTGGTGAGGACTATGAACTCTAGTCTCAGGTGCCTGGGAGGCAGCCCAGCTGCCCAATCACAGATCTCTGGCACGTCCACAGGGACGGATCAGCAAAGGAGGAAGGGGATGCCTGCAGGGCCTGCAGACACAGCAGGCCAGCCAAAAAGACCTCCAAGGGAGCAACAGCAGCTGCAAGGTTGGGGAGAAGAGAAGCAGCATCACTGCCAGCCACAACAACCCTAGCTTGCTGCCCGAAGAGAAGTCAGGCAACCCCAGGGATAATTGAGCTGGCTTTTCCCTGCCTGGCACCGGAAAGCAGTACCAGTGAAGCCCTTCTGAGAGAGCACAGTCAAATGTCTAAGGGTTAATCAACCCAGACCATACTCCTCCGTTCTATGGGCTCTTGGGGTACCCATGGTAAGAGAACCCCTCAGCATTTGCTCCGCCCCTTCACTCAGTCGCTCCAATGTCTGGAGTCTAGACAAATCATTTATCACCTTCTGGCTCTAGGCCACATCTCTCACAGCCTCTATTACAGTCAGCGCTACTGTAAGCACCCCCTTTAGATAGCCTGAGTCATGCCTTATCTTTCACAGTAGCCAAGCAAGCCTGCTTCTAGTTCCATTCCAACCAGTGTATCCCTGTGGCCTCAGGGCTCATCACTTACCTCTTCGGGCCTCCAAACCATTCCTAGTAGAATGTGCTTGGGAGATGGTGCCTCTCCAGGCTAATAGAAGTGTGGTTAGGTAATGGACGCCACTTGGAGCAGAAGCTACTGCTGTGACTCAGCAACCATGGGTCATTCATCCATCTAAGCCTGTACAACTATGTGGTTCAGATTCCAGTTCTGTCTACTATGCTACAGCCAGCATTAAAATGTCCCTTGACAACCAAGTTCAAACCCTGTCTTCAGCAGGGGTGCCTGATAAGCCTGGTGTGTATTGTTACCTATATCCATAGGTAACCGGTTACCTCTGCCAATGGTTCTTGGCTTGCAAACACTGTTTCTTTCCCTAGCCCTTGCCTCCCTGGGTCCCCTGTAATCAGCCTGGGAATTGCTATTGAATGCAATGGACCCAGCATGTGCCTTGTACTCTTGACCTCCCACACGTAGAGCCTGTCGTTTTACATGACATACATTGCTGGCTTCTCCTCACCCCTGTGGGATCCTGCTGTCATTTTCCAGAAGGCTCATTCCATTCACACTGCAATCCTTGAGAGACCCGCCTCTTCTTACTTTGAATCAACCCACAGCTGCAGGTTTGCATTAGTTGCCATGACTGGCTGAGAGGCAGGCCCCATGCTGAGCCATATTGACCAACCGTCTGTGGTAACCAATGCTGAGTAATGGTTCAAATGGTAACCAGCATTAGCAAATAGTTCCTGTGATAATTGCAGCCTAATTTGTGTATGTGCACATGAATTAGCATGCATCTGTATGCCATTAGCGCTCTGAATTATCTCCAGAGCAGCAGCACTCTCGCCTCAGGCCCTGTGGACAAAGCCAACAGCGAGTCATATCTAGAGCCTCCCTCTAAGAACAAAGAACAGAAAATGGGGGGTTTTCAAGAAAGAAGGCATTTGCTTCCAGCTGACTTGTGGACGTGTTCTATAAGCCGAACCTTTGGCTCTCTCAGGTTACGAAGGCAGAGATCGCTGGGAAAATCTAGTCCTGGTGGCTGTGAGGAACAACCCAGAAAAGTGCTCACCTGGGGCCTCAGGGAGGCTCCCGAGGAAGGAATGGGGACAATCAGAAGGACTTCATTCAGCATAGGATCTGTGGTGCTCGCTGGACTGCAGAGGTGTGTGTTTAATGAAACAATGGGTCCAGGGAGTTATTCAATGAATTCCTCGAGTGCACAGGGAGAGTACCTCTTGACTTGAGTTTTCATTCCACAGACTTTCTCAGAGCAGAAACCCTTTGGGTTAAGATCTGTACAAGCAAGCATTCATGTTCAGACATGGTACACTGTGTTCAGTAGTGAGACTCAGAAGTCTTCCAGAGGAAGTCGTGTGACATCAGACTAATCCCCCAGCCCGTCTCTCAGCTAAAACTTCCATGTACATGAAAGTCAAACTGCTAAGTTTGTGTAAGAAGTATCCTGAAATTACATTTGGATCTCCCTTATGGTTTTTCTGAAAGCTTTCAATTTGGCCAAATCCAAACTATGGCTTCTAAACCTTGTCTTTCAGGGCTACATATAGATTACACACACACACACACACACACACACACACATATCATATCATATTGTGTGTGTGTGTGTGTGTGATTATGCTAAACAAAAATGTCAGCCTAGTGCGGTGTTCTTAAGTTGGTGTGATATTAAGAACTCATGTCTGAAGGTGGTTAGAGTTGATTAGGGTGTACCAGAGATAGATAAGAACACCTGTCCAGACCTCACCAGTTCCATCCAAGCTCATGAAAAGGCTAGTAAGAAAGAGCAGCTGAAGACAGCCATGTGTGGTGGGCCCTGAGGTCTGATGGCCTACAGTGTAGAGTAGGGCTCCCGTGTGGTACAAACCCCTGTCCAGTTTTCATCCTCCCAGAACCCCCAAGTCTTATGATGATTGTGGACATGAAACCCCTGGGCATCTGTGCTGAGAGGGTAGACAGAGACAGGCAAAGAGAATCTGAATTTGCCTGAAAATTCAAAGGTTCTGAGCAGAGAAGATGAGAGGTCTGTTCATGTAGGCCACGAGATCTGGAAGGGAGAGGATTCCAAGAAACTTTGGCTTGAAAGAGGAAACAGAATCTTATGTGTGAACCCAGTATTGTGGAGACACACTACGACATCGGCGAGTCGGGGAATGGCATGACATCTACATGCAGTAGCCATGTTAAAGAGAATCCCAATCCTGTAAGCACAAAAAACACTTCAGAGTCTGATGGCTTGACCTCGTGTTCTTGAAAAGTCACCACTTTATAGAAAGTCCAGGCAAGGGGGGTAGAATGAGACGGCCTCCCAGAACTCCTGTATCAGTGATGCACACCACAAGCCGCGTGAGAACCGCAAACAGCATCAAGTTCTCTGGCCAACAGCTGTATAGGAAGAAATGGTGGATCTTGACAAGCAGAGCCAAACTGAGAAGAGAACAAGCTTGATGGATACTGATGAGCTCAGCCTTCAAAGACAGCCCCTACAAAAGACAATGGATCCTACATACTGCGCTGGCTCCGTAGCAAGCGAAGAACTCCGCAGGCAGAGAGCCTCTGCAAACAGTGGCAAATTGTGCTCTACAGAGTTGCCATGGGGTCTGCAAACCTGAATGAGCTCCGTAAGCAATATCAGCCTCTGCAACACCCCCCCCCAAAACTTTACACGTGGCAGCAAGCTTTGCAGACAATGATGAGCTCTGCATTGCAATGCCCAATTCTGCAAACAACAGAGCGGCACTGGTTCTAAAGCCAGTGACGAGCCCTTCAGGAAACCGCTGGCTCTGCAAACAGTGATAGGCTCTACAAATGTCAACCAGCAGGGTGAGCTCTGAAAGTAATCACAGAGATGCTGAAAACTGTATCAGGGTCTCCTATGTCTTGGTCCTCCAAAGCAGCAGGCTACAGTTCCTCATCCACACCAGAAGATGAACCATTTTATTACTCAGCATTCCTCCATGTATACTGGTGTGTGACAGCTGGGCCATGTTTCTAGGGACATTTGGATGAGAGGGTCAGTCTCCTCCACAGAGTTCTACTTGTGGTACATCCTGGTAAGGACAAAGAAAACTTCCAAAGTTGCGGGCTTCTGATATATGTCTGAAAAGCTCAGGTAGTACTAGGAATGGTGTGGAGGTGTCAGGCTTTCTCATCTGTATGGAAGGAGCTGAGACTAAGACAAAGAGAACCTTCAGATGGAGCAGCTCCTGCCACTAGCATAGAAGGCCACTGCATCCGTCCATGACCTTAGTCATGGTCACTGGGAAGGGAGAGCTCCTTGCCAAAAGTATCTACTGTCTGCCCTGCCTTTGACACTTCATCCCACCGTCAGAGCTTACACCATTGAAAGTCAAACATGACCCTTATTAAAATGAAATCACCACCCACCCGCCCATTCTCCCCACACCCTCAGCCTGACACCTTGGTGTGAATCAGCTCATCATACTCTCTCCCTGGTGACAGACATCGAGGTGTGTGGGAGCAAGATTGCGCCTGGATCCTTGCAGCATCGGATGTTATGCCAATGTGGGCTAGAAAGGAGTAGGTAGGGATGGGGTGGTGAAGACAGCTTGTAGGTCAGGCTTCAAAGCACAGGTCATGGTTCACAGTCCTGTCAGGAAAAAAGAGACTAGTGGTAGACAGAGATCTGAGAATGTAGCTGACCGCTGGGCACCTAGCAGAAGCAAGTGTGGACAGGAGGGGGATGGTCTTCAAAGGCGGGATGTGAGGTCTGCTCCCAGGCCGAGCTCCCAGACCTTGTCAATAGTGGGAAGCCTTGCTCGGTTAATTAATGAGTTATTCAGGCTGACCCTTGATCTCTGAAGCAAATCAAAAGCTTTGTGTGGTTCCTATTAACTCCCTGGATTTGTTCAGCAGCTGCCTGGGAAGAGGGTTGGTAGAAGCCTCCTCCCCCATGCTCTCTTCAAGCTTAGCACAACCCCTAAGGGCCCAAAGGGATACTCAGCTCTGAATGTCAGGACCCCAGGGATAGCTGTGTGCTTAGAGGCGTCTTTCTGGCAGGCTGAGAAGAGACTGGAGGGGATAGAGCCATTAGCAATGCTCTTGTCATAAAAGTATGAGGACCCAAGTTCAATGCAGCACCCATGTAAAACTGTCAGACATACAACACACATATGTAATCTTAGTGCCAGAGAGACAGAGGGAGAAGGATACCTGAGACTCTTTCCCCATCCATCCTAGCTGAATCAGCGATGTCCTGACTCAGGAAGAAGCCTTGTGTCAAAAAAGAAAAAGGTGAGCGGCTCCTAAAGAACAACACACACGCACACACACACACACACACACACACACACACACACACACCACCCAGAGGAGACCGATGCATCCCATAGTGACTCTGGAGGTGACAAAAGCCACATGGAGTTCCTTGACCCACAGGTCTTCCAGGAGACAGCCCAACTGCTGGCCCACCATGACAATTCTCAAAAGCTCCTTCAAAAGAGACAGTACCATGGAGAAAGCCTGGGAATAGGAGGTCCACAGTGCAGGCTCACACTGCCACCCTCTGAGGTCAGCACATGGACATGCTCGAGTTTGGGGAAAAGACTGAGCACATGTGGTGAAGCTGGGTTCTCTACCTATGCAGCTCAGCAGCTGGGGCTGGGCCTCCAGGTGCTCTCTTAGGCCACACCCTCGCCTGAACATGGTTGGTAGTCTGGAAGCCTAGAGAATAGTCATCCGGAGGAAATCTCACCGTGACTGTCCACAGGAGGACACACACCCAGCTCTGCAGTGCACGGCTGTGTGTTACTTGAAAGTCAGTTTCCCCAGTTCGGACTAGGAAGACCCACCCTGCCTTTGATTGGCAGGATGAGACGATGGCAAAGCAAACTGGGCAAAGCCCTACAGAGAAGAAATCATGTTGACCAAAAAGCAGGGTGGACCTAGGCTTTCAAGGTCCCCTTGGCAACCATGTGCTATCAGAGGTAGGCATGGCGTTCTGGTACCTTCACATAGAGCACCAGCACCTCCTCTGCCCATCCAGGAAGGGTTTGCCTCAGGCTGGCAGCAACAGTGCTGCGAGCCCCCTGCCAGGCTTCTTCTAGAATTGCTGCCCAGGCTCCGTGAGAATAGTGGCTTCAGAGGAGAGGATTGGCCAGGACTCCTTGAGTGGAAAACCAGACAGTCTGCTCTTGACAAGTTAAAGGTCAGAGACTTCCTGAAAGTGCAAAGGTCAGAGCACCTGGGCAGTAGAAGAGGAAGTGTTGGCACAGAAGCAGGACAAGGCTTCCAGGGTCCCCAGTGCCACAGCAACACCCCAGAAGCCTCAGAAGAAATCAGAAGGCCATGGAGCCTGGATCCAAGCATATAAGCAATAAGCAATAACGTGTTGTGAGAAGGATCAAGATGAGGGTGCAGCCCTCCAGGGACTTCTTGCCCCTTCCAAAAAAGAAGGTGGTCACAGAGCCTAGGATGGAAAATACCCTGGCGTGAGGTGACCTCTGGGTCCATTCCTCAGCCTAAACCCAGATCTGGCTCTAGCAGCAATCACTCGCTAAGGTACAACCACTGACACAGCAGTACCCTATCTCTGATCTGAAATTCTGAGTCCCAGGAGTCTGCTTCCATTGCAGAGAGCCGCCAAAGGGCAGTGCTCAAGTCAGATGTGCGTGCACGGACTGTGTTCCACAGAGCTGAGACCGGAGCAGAGGTGAGGTAGGTCCAGCCTCAGAAATATGGTGGTTCCATGGCCACAGGATCGACTAGGGAGGGGCTTCACAGACTTTTAAGAGCTCCCAGGGACGTTGCCTCCTGTTGGCCAACGCCCAGGTCTTGGGGCTGCCCTCCCTCTGCTCCTGGCTATGCTTTTCCTGGTGTGAAAACCCCGGAGGGAGCGAGGTAGAAAATAAAGAAAAATGTAAATCTGACTCAAAGACAAGCTCTGAGCACATTCCATCCTGAACCTGAAGACAAAGAAAGGGAGAACTGATTTTTGTCAAGATATGAGATGTTTCCACACCAGGTGTGGCTCACCTCTAGAAGGCTCAAGCAGATAGAACTAAGACTTCTCCACTTCCCATCAAATCCTCCCACCGTTCAACATGGTGCATCCACTTGGTTTTATGAAAGCAGCTGTTGTTTTAAAGAAACAAAAAGGCTCTCATATCCAAAAGCCCAAGGATTCTAAAGTGGAGAAGGAAAAAAATGAATATGAATGTGTTTGAAGCCCCCACCTTCAATTCAACCCAAACCCGGAGCAGTTCTGTGGAGAAAACTGTCACCAGTGGGCTGGGGCGGGACTGGCCAGGCCAGAGAGGAGTCACAGTGCAGCCACTGGCCTGTTATTTAACTGATGGCCTCTGTCCTCATTAGGGAGGTTAGGATATCCAGAGCCACTCTCCAGATAAAGTGGAAACAATGTGTTTAGATCACTTATTAATTCCCAAGGTTAATTATGTGATTTTTTAAAAATATCTTTAGTGTGCTAACAAGCCCCCAGTGGAGACTGTTAAACGAAGCATGATGTCTACAGAAAGTATCCTAAGCTGACTCCTGTTCCTGATTCCCCCTCCCCATATAGATGGGGATTAAGATTCATCCATCGATTATATTGTTTCAACAAATGCCTGTGTAATGCTGGGGTGTCAACAAATGGTGGATAAATTATTCCGTGTTCCTGCCTCTATGGAGCTGACTTCAGATAGGGTCACAAGACCTACAAATGAACCCTTCAAGGGATACCACATAGGGAATTAACTGCTGGATCAGGAAGGAGTGTTAAAAGGTTGGCTGATCACCAGAGGAGCCGGGTTGTTCCATTCCGATCACATGAGTAGAGTGAGCTTCCCCAGTCTCCTCAGGAGTTGTGGCACTTGGGAATGCTGAGCTGAGATACATCCTGTAGGATCTCTCTGAAATTTTCTCTGTGTGTGTGGAGGGTCCACACGTACACATGCTACTGTACGTGGAAAACAGAGGATAACCTCGGCCATGGTTTCTTAAGTGGCACCAACCTTGTTTTGTAAGACAGGATCTCCCATTGGCCTGGAACTCATCAAAAAGGTAAAATCAGCTGGCCAGGGAGGCCAAGGAGGTCTTCTTGTCTTAGCATTCCAAGTGCTGAGATTACAAGTCCACATTGCCAAGCACAGCCTTTTCCCCTCTCAACTGAAGCTTGCATTTTCAACTGCTTTTTTCGTTTTTTATTAAAATACATTTTCTTCTTCCCTTCATTCCCTTTCTTCTAACTCCTTCCATGCACCTCCTATCAAATTAATTCCTGGCCTCCTCTCCTCTTCTTTAATTATATATATATATATGTATATATATATATATACACACACACACACACACACACACACACACACACACACACACACACATATATATATATATATATATATATATATATATATATCCTGCTGACTCAGTTCAATGTTTTTACATGAACATGATTCCAGGGCTGAGTACTTGATATTAAATAACCCACTAGAGGGGGCCCTCCCCTTCCTGGGGTTTGCTCTCAGTATCCCTTGGTGTAGTTATTTGTCTAGAGATGGAGGCCTTTGAGATTTCCCCCTTCCACATCAGCATGTCTATTGGAAGTGTCCTTGTTTAGGTCTTGTTTAGGCAAGCACATTGTTGAGGGGCCATAAATGTAGCTTCCCTGTCCCTTCTAGAAGACAGTCTCATAGCAGACTTCCTGGTCCTTCAGCTCTTACACTCTTTCTGCCTCCTCTTCTGTGATGTTCACCAAACTTCAGAAGCAGGAGTTGTATTGTAGATGTACCCACCAGACCTGAGAACCTCATGCCCAGTTGTTCTCTGCATTCTGGCCTCTTGTGGGGTTTTGCAATGTTCTCTAACAGTTACAAAGAAAACAGTCTTTGGAGAGGATTGAGGGCTACACTTACCTGTAGGTATAAGGGTAAGTATGTAGAACACAATTAGGGACCATGCTAGTTTAATAAAGTGGTAGCATAAGGCTCCCCTCTAAGATCCATGACCTCACTAGCTCTGGGTAGTTGGCTAGGTTGCCACTACTAAGCATGATTTCCCTCCTGTTCAGTGGGTCTTAAGTTAAATTACACAGCTGCTGGTTACCACCAACACACAAGTGCCATGGTTGCACCTTTAGAGCTATTTTGTCATAGTGGCACCCTTCAGAGCTGGCACATGGGTACTGGATACTTTGACTCAGGTCCTTGTGCTTACAACGCACATCCTTTACTCACTGGGCCATCTCTCCAGCACCCTCAGCACCTGTCAGAACCCGAAATGCTACTTCCCATTGATGACAGGCAAAAGTCACCCTTGCTTTGCTGAATACCCACAGGCAATATTTCCAGAGACATTTTTCCCCACGGTTTCTTCCCCGAACTGTGCCCTCCACTCTGAGTGGGATGAGTTTTAGCTAGAGAGAAAGATCTGGTCAGGGGAAGAGAAGAGGGACCAGACTGATTCACTGAACAACGACTAAGCAAAGCCCAAAAGGGTGTGTGTGTGTGTGTGTGTGTGTGTGTGTGTGTGTGTGTGTGTGTGTGATGATGATGGTGGTGGTGGTGGTGATGATCCCTTGCTTATCTTTAGGAAAAGAAAGGGCAGGGCACATTTCCTAATGGCACAGGTGAGTTGGCACAGGATGAGTTCCAGGTTCCCCAGAACTGGAAGGACTAGGGGACAGACTAGAGAGAGGTCTGAAGCAGCAAGGACCTGGCTCGGGGCTGTAAGGTTACAGCCTGTCTACAGTGTGCTTGTGCTGGTGAAGGGTCTGAACTGTAGTCACTTCGAGATTAAGGAACACACACAGCAAGGTATAATCAGAGGCCGGCTCTTTGAAAGCAGTGTCCTACCGATATGGACTCCACAACAGAAATCTTTGCCCAGGAATGGCAGCTTTGCTGCCAACTGACCTGGATCCCCAGTCTCAGGAGGAAGTGTTAGAATTGGAAAACCCAGGGCCTCCCTGGGCAGGCACGGAACTCTGGGTGCCCCCAGTGCCTTGTGAGCATGGGTTGGACAAGGGCTGACCCTCTGTGGAGATGACAGCAGTAGCCTAAGGGCTGTGGCAGAGCTGTGCCAAGGCCTGTGAGTGTTCTGCCCACAGCACCTGGCATAGATTTGGCACTGGATAAGCAGTCATGTCTTTGCTACTGCTGTGGTCATGTCCACTATTATACCAAGTAAGAGAAGTGTGACTGCACCACCAGCAGAGAACAAGGTGGTCAGAACTGCATCTTTCTGGAGATCCTACCCGCACCTTCTGGCAACGGCAATAGCAAGAGTAACTAGCATATGTGGGCCCAAATAAGAGCCTGTGGAGCAGGCAGGCATTACCCAATCGCTAGGCAGAAGAGCACTCCAATTTTTCAGGAAGCAGATAGGCTGGGATGGCCCATCTGGTCTCATCTCTAGGCTTACTTGGTGGGAAAGGGTTCTTGAGGTCCTATCAGAAGGCAGTGGAAGCCCATGCTATTCTAGACCCACAGGATACTGGCTTAAAGTTTACCTGTCCAGAGGGAGGAGTGGGTGGTTCAAGGGAAGAGAGCCAGAAGCAAGCCTTCTGGGCTGTGTGAGCTGTCACTCTCATGTCTGATGGCTCCTTGGTGCATGCTGACTGGGCACTAAGTACAATTGCCCTCTCAGAGACTCCTGTCAGGATCCACTGAGCTGTGAACACGCACTCCACCGTGGCCCAGCTCAGTTGCCACTGGATTCCTGATTGGGTGGTGAACAGAGCAGCAAATGGAGCACAGTCCACGTGCATTCACAGACACACCACGCACGAATAAAATGTGTGCACACACACGTGGGTGGATATCTGTGCACGCAAAGCCCACAAATGCAAGCATAGGCTCACGTGTACTCACAGAAGGGCCATTCATGTAGAGATGCCAGACACAGGGCACAGAAACAAACTGCACACAGTGCACATTCACACAAGGCACATGCATTTGTATGTAACATTTACACACACAGTTACAAGCTCTGCATACAGTCTCACAGACAAACACTGCATATAGTCTCTCTCTCTCTCTCTCTCTCTCTCTCTCTCTCTCTCTCTCACACACACACACACACACACACACACCTCACATGGACACATATTGAACACAGTCACCACATGCACAGTTACACAGCACATAATAAGACACACACCACACAAAGATAGATCATACATAGTCATATACACATTGCACAAGAATAGATGCACACACTCTACACAGGCATACTGCATATACTCACACTCAGAAGGCACACACTACAGATTAATACACACACACACACACACACACACACACACACACGTGTACTGTAGGCACACAGTTCTCTACACATACACCCCACACCACACTTCCAACCTTACTTATTGGGTTCACAGTTTGGTACTATCCCAAGATTACTGGAGCTCTCTAATTACCAAAAGGTGCCCGTTGGAACTGGTTCCCCTCATTTCTGATACCCAGAACCTGGCAGGTACCCTCCTTTCCTCTCCTTCCCTAACACTGGCATATCCTGCTGACAGCTTTGTTCAACACCTCAGGACTTTAGAGGTTTTCTGGAACCCTTCCCTCTCCCTGGATTCCCACTCCCTCATTGTGTTCCTTCAGAGAGAAGCATGCGAGTTGCTGTGCAGTCATAAAAGAAAGCCACAGCCCAGGCTCACCCTCCACCCTCTGAAGATCCACAGGTGAACAAGGAGGCCCAGAACAGACCCCTCCCATCCCCAACCACTTTGCCACGCCCTCAAGCCCACATTGTGTGAATTCTTTGCCATTTGCTAGGGTACCAGCACTACTACTCTGGACCCTGGAGGGCCCCAAAGAGTGATTCAGTGAAAGGAAGCCCATGGGCACAGTGACCTCCCGTCCTGCCCCCAGGGCACAGAAGGGGAATCATTTGGGAACCCTCCAGTAGCTGGGAGGGGAGGAGGGGAGGATGTGCCCTGTGGGTCACCTCCCAAGCTAGAAGTCTGTGCTGCCTGGGGCCTTAGTGCAGAGATCTGGAGGGCAACATTCCAGCCACAGAGATCATCAGGGATCGCCATGGCAACGGGGGTGCAATTAAGGCCTGTTTCAGCTGGGAGCAGCTGTGTGCACTTTATCTGCCTTGAATAAGGAGCTAGGGAAAGAAGAAAAAAAAACCTGGGGAGGGAGGGAGGGAGGGCGTTGGAGAGGCAGAGGGAAACTGCAGTCCCTCCCAGGCCTCTTCCTGTTGGAGCAGAGGGATTGGAAAGGGATGGAGATGGGAGCAAAGATAGAGACTGTGGGGGTGGGGTGGGACACCCGGGCAGAGGTAGAGCACCATGTCCAGACATTCCCACAGAGGACTCGAAAACAGACAGAAACAGAACAAGCTCACATGACCAGCAGTCCTGCGTAAGCTCTTCTTCCCCATGTGTGTTTACTCTCAGCCTTGTCCTTCCCAACACACACACACGGACACACACACGGACACGGACACGGACATGGACACGGACACGGACATGGACACACACATACACACTCACGTACACATACACACACACACACACACACGGACACACACATGGACACACACACGGACACACACACACATAGACACACTCCTCCAGCCGTGGCTCCCTCAGTCCTCCACTGCCTATGAAAGACTATACTATGGACCCTGTCAGGAAGCTCTTAGATCTCCCAGACTCTGCCGGAAGTGACCCTGTTCACACACACACCATGTGCAGTGGATTTGGGGCTTTTCTACCTTAGGTGGGCACCCCAACTCACTGACCAGTTTTGCTCAGCTCTGAGAAATGTAGAGTCCCTACTGAAGACCTCCTGCATATAAAAAAAAAAAAAAAAAACTACTACACTTGGTAAGGAACAGTGGGGCAGGCAGTAGAGGGCTGAATGGAAGTGTTCAGATCAAATTCCAAATCTTCCTGGCTGGGCCACAGATACTCTGTGCATCTGTGTGTGTGTGTGTGTGTGTGTGTGTGTGTGTGTGTGTGTGTGTGTGTGTGTGTGTGTTTCAGCAGAGACACCTTCCTCTGCTCTGCCATCCTGTTAACAGAGAGAATTGTACTTAGGTAAGTCCGTCTCTTAGGTGCAGTGATGGAGTGCTGCAGAATGGGGCTCTAAACAGATACAGTTGTAGGAACTGAGGCCAGAAACCCAGAAGTTCACCTCACTGCATAGGTTACCTGTTGTTTTTCCTGTAGCTGTCCCAGCTCATCTTAGCCCTAGGCCTTTCCACTGCTGTTGACTGCCTGAAAACCTCTTCTGGCTGTGCATTTGGTCCACCCATTTTCTTGCAGTTGCACCTTATATGCCCTTTTCAGAGAGGCCTTCCGTGGTCACCATATATGAAGGAACTGGCCCCAGTCCCAGACAAGCACCTTCTCTGGCCCCCACTCTATCTAGTCTCACCCTCACTGGAGCTGTTGGTCTTTCTCCACTAGATTCATGAGGACAGTGACTTTGTCTGCTGCCTGTCCCTGGAGTCTGGAACAGAGCCCATCACTCAGACATTCCAGATTCATTGCTGATTCCTACAAGAAATTCACCGAGTGGCAGAGCCTTTCTGATCAGCCTGGAGTCACACTGCTAGTTTCATAGCAGTGTGGAGGCTGGGCTACTCATGCATACCTTCAGGTCCCCTTTTCCCCAGTGACCACACAGTCACTGCCTACCTCTCCCTGCCCCTCTCCCAGAATCCCACTGCCCTGGTCACATGAGGCTCCCACAGCCACCCTCCCTGACCTCTGAGCTGGATGTCTTCTCTTTCCAGCAGACATATAGGTTATACTGTGAGATTAAGGAGCTGTGGGTTGTTAAGTTTGTCTCCACTATTTGCAAGCTATGACTAAGCAAAACACTTCACTTCCCTAGTTTCTTGACCACCACACAGAGAGTGTGTTTTGATAATTTTGATCCTATGGTGGGGACAGATCTGTTGACATCTGGCACAGTGTGTCCATCAATCAGCTCCTTATTGGCCTGAGAAGTAGGTAGGGAGGCCTCTTCTGGCTTGGGCTTTGGGGAGGTGACTTGGTGCAGTAGGAAGAGCCAGATTCAAGGGCCAAGCAAGCTTTCATCCCTTAGACACCAGGCATCCAGGCCATACCCACCCTGAGAAATAGAGGCAAGGCACTCAGATGCTGCCAGACCATGCAGGCAGCAGGGTGGCCAGATCTATTCCTGGAAGTGCCCTTGAAGGCAGTCAGAGCAGTTTGTGGCAGTTCCCACCGGCCGCCCAGATGCCATTCCTGTCAGGCAACCAGCACTTGCACAAGAGAGAGAAGGTGGAGATGGCTGCCACTCCTCATCTTTAGCAAAGCAACAGATGCCTCTGTAGCTGGACATCTCCTTGCTGAGGACACTGAGGGCATTGGTGGAGGAAGGAAATGTTACATGAAGCATGTGGGGCTCAGCCATCAGCAGGAACTATAGAGTCTGGGAGGCTTGTGTGGAGGGGAGGTGGCTGGAGTTGCATGCTGAAGGATAGATGACTTGTGGGCAAAGGGAGGACTTCCTCTGTCCTCTGCCAGTGGCCAGGACTCTGTCCCTATCTACCTCAGCAGGATGGAGTAAACAGACCTGAGATTTCCTACCCAAACGTCAGGCTCTAGTTGTAATCCACGATCCCAAGGTCTGTAGTATCTGGAGACTCACTCCCTGTGTTTCAAGGCTAGAAGCAGATGTATCCAAGAGTTCCCTGCAGTGATTTGGCAATGCTCTGTGTGGTGGAAATCTGACCACCCGGTGGCTCTAGGCAGTTTCCATATGAGAACGACTGAACACCACCTAAGCTGACACCTCCAGGACAGAACCAGAGTAGGAGCTACGTACTTAGTATAGAGGGGTACTTGCTCTGCTCATCAGACTTTGGCGTGTTTTGTTAGAACGTGTAGCACAACTAAACAATTGTAGAAAGGAGAACTGAAAAAGTAGATGTGTACACCCAAAAAATATACATACCGGGCTAAGGATATGGTTCTGTGGGTAACGATGCTCTCTAAGCACAAGGAGCCAAGTTTGAAGCCAAAATAACCATGTAAAAAATCAGACATGGCTGTACATGCCTGCAAGCCTGCATCAAGGGGCAGAGACATGGATCCTGAGAGTCCCCTGGCTAGCCAGCTTAGCCTAACCAGAGAGTCTCTGGTTCAATAGGAGACCCTGTCTCAAGGCGATAAAATGGAGAGCTATAGAAGACAGCTGATATCCTGCATTGACCTCCATATACGTACATATTGAAAACCAGCACCATACACACACACACTAACCTTCATGATATCCTTCATCCTACACACACACACACACACACACACACACACACACACACACGCACATTGTGCCAATACAGGGCAGACTTATAAAAGAGGAATGCATGTGTGTAGCATCTACACTTAGCTATGTAGGGAGCACTGAACCTTCTGGTACACCAGAGTGTTCTTGGGGTCCTGGGCTGCTCCCTTTTCTCCAGCCATCTGCTATAAAAGGTCACCCTGTTGGGGACAATGAGCTTGAAAGGGGCACTGGGCAGGCCTGGGGTTCGCAGTCCAGCTTTGGTCCTGTTGCTTTGCACACAGCCCCGTGGAATGAGCATATTACAGACTCTGCCTTGGTGTTGCAGAGTCTGTGGGTCTAAGACTGGGCTCCAGAGGCCTTGGCTTGGCTGCTCTCACAGGCAGCCACTATGCTATTTCATTCGCCTTGAACTGATAAAACCCTGTCTTTATGATTCTCGATTGCTTTCACACTGTACTTCTGATCCGATTGCAGGATCTTCCGTGTTCCCTTGCTTTTCATACTCTAGCCTTGAGCTGTCTATGTAGCAAAGGGTGACTTTGCATTTGGATCTCCCTGCTTCCAATGCCCAAGCCCTGAAATTATAGGTCTATGCCATTTCACCAAGCTTATATGGTGCTAAGCACTCAATCCAGAGCGTCATGCAGGCAAACACTGTCATCAACTGAGCTACATCTCTAGCCCCATTGAAGGGTTCCTAACAGTGGATGAGTCCATAAATGAATCAAGTAGCTCCTTATGAGTAGGTGGTCCTTCGGGGGTTTGTGTTGGTCTGTCATGGAAAGTGTCCAGTCATGTAATGATGACTCCAGGGCTTTCTTGGGAGGGGTTCTAGGCTACAAAGATCTCACCAACCTCTCTGACTCTGTCAGCAATCCGAGTGTGAAGAGAGGCAAGGACTGAGGAGCAAGGAAAGCTAGAGAAGAAAGAAGGGCCGAAAACCAAAGAATGATTGATTATTTTAATCACTGACTAATGGGATATTAGGCAATATTTACTGAGTGTTCGCCATGTCCTGAGATCTATGCTAAGCTTGATGTGTGGCTTCTTGTCTAATCAAACATCTTGTCGGTGGAAACATCTCACAGGTGGCAAGACTGTCACAAAAAGGTCAGCGACCTTAGCCAAGAACACACAGGTCCAGTGTGGAATAGGCAGGACTCCCACAGGAGCCTGTTGACAGCAACCCAAGCCTTTACTTCATATAAGGAAAACATGCGAAAATGTCCCTGGGAACAACAGGAAATCTGGTCTTAGTGTCAACTGAGTCTATGTCCACATCTCCAAGGGATACTGGAGAGGTGACAGTAGCCACGCAAGCTCAGTTGGGCTCAGTCTGGCTTCTCAAGGCTAGAGTTGAACTGTGGTGGGGAGGTATGTGAAGGAGCCGCCATGCCTGACCAACGTGCTTTCCTGGCCTATAGCACAAAGTCCTGGGTTTCAAATACACCCACTTCTTGCACTGAGAGAGTAAGGGTTCAAAGATGACGTACTCTCAGGCGGGAGGGTACCACTTGCTCTTCTCTAATCTAAGCACCTGGGGAGCTGAAGTCGGAAGATAATCAGTTGGAGGCTGGCATGAATCACACAGTGAGAAGACCCTGCCTCACGTTAGAGAGGGGGGGGGCGTTTCTTGCTGCAGTGTTGGCAGTGTCCCAGCCTGTGCCACCGCAAACCATCCTTCCACATATGGAACTTTCTCTGGGATGGCAACAACAAGCCAGGGAAAGGCAGCAGCGACAAAGACACAGGTCAGAAGCCTGATCCTCGTGGCTCCCAGCCTCCCTTTCTCTTTCTATAGAGTAGAGATATTAATACCTGCCTTGGAGGGATGCTAGCAGGATGAAAGTCTTGCCCATGTGGTGCCTGCACATTTCAGACACTCAAAGGCTGGGTGATGAGAGGGCGGCGGAGGAGGAGGAGGAGGAGGGGGAGGAAGGGAGGAGGGGAGGAGGGGAGGAGGGCACAGGGATAGAAAGGCCAAGAGACAAGAACAGGCAAACAAGCAGGCATCCCTCTGCCATAGTCTGTCTCAGTCTCCTCTCCACTCTTTCCTCTTTCAACTCCTCAGGAGAAGCTCTGAGGGAGACCCAAAATGAATTCTCTGATATTTCCCCCTGCCTCTGTGGGTGTGTGTTTCTGTGCCTGTGATCAGTCAGTCTGTTGGTCTGTCTGTCTGTCTGTCTGTCTGTCTGTCTGTGTTGGCATATGTCTACACTCACTCCTATGTATGTGTGGAGGACAGAGGTCAACTTCAGTTCTCTTCCTGTGTAGTTTTCCACCTGCTCTTTGAGCCAGTATCTCTTGTGAGCCTGTGAGCTCATTGTTTCAGATAGACGGCCTGGCTATTGAGCCACTTGAGATCCTCCTATCTCTATTCATTCCCTGGCCTTAAGGTTACAGACAGCAGCCAGCATGCCAGCTTTTAGCTTCTAGCTGGAAACCCAAATTCATGTCCTCACCAACTGCACAGCAAGCCCTAGAAAAAGCTGCCATCTTTCTAGGGTTTTAGCCTTGTGCCTGCCCCTCCCAGTCCCTAGGCCCCCTCATTCTGTCTCTGTGTCCCTGTCTGTCACTGGGCTCTGCTTTGTCTCCAAATCTCCTCCTCTGCTTAATCATCTTAATCACTATGTCTGTCACTCAGCCCAGGCTGTCTCAAAGCAGCACTGCCCCCAAGAGGTGACAACCCCTGAGTTACACACACTAAAGAGACCCCAAACTGGAAAAAAATTTTCACATCTGTTTTGTTCCACTGGGGAAGGGGGGAGGGGTTAAAAAAAAAAAGTAAGACCCAGCACCCAACATGACTGATCACTGTGGTGGGAGTCTCAGCTCCCACCTCCCTCAGAATCTGTTTCCCCTCCTTGAAAGGGGCACAGAAGGAGACATTAGGTCTGCCTGTCCCAATCTTTCACCTGCTCGTATCAGGCCATCCAAGACTGGCTAAAAGGCAGGTTCTCGAGATCCCCTCACATCTTAAACGTGTGCACCAAAATTACAGTCCCCCACTGTCACCCTCTTTGTCCTGCTGGGCTAGCATAGCCAGTGTCTGCACCCTAAGGTCTGCTTGTATCACACTCCCTAAGCTACAAACCTGAGCCCTCAGCATATGCGCTGCATGCTCCAATAGCACCCTCTCCTGGAAGCCGCTTTCCTTTCCCCGGAGTCAAACTGGGGGATTTCTCTAGTAGCTCTGGGGATCTCACTCAGGGATGGCAGAAGGGAGACAGATGGGAATAGAAGCTTTGTAGGGATAGCCTGTCCTGAGCCTGGGGCCACACATGATGTGACAGTGTGACAACAGAGCCAGAGATTCGGAGATGGCCGTTGTTACTGTCAGACTGTCACGTTTTTCTTCCCCTATACCATTCGTGTGTGTGTGTGTGTGTGTGTGTGTGTGTGTGTGTGTGTGTGTTAGAGAGAGAGACAGACAGACAGACAGACAGACAGACAGACAGAGAAAGATAGAGAGAGACAAAGACAGAGACAGAGATGGAGACAGAGACAGAAACAAGCACATAGAGAGAGAAACAGAGAGAGAGAGACAGACAGACAGAGAGAGAGAGAGAGAGAGAGAGAGAGAGAGAGAAAGAGAGACAGAAATTGAGAATGTTTCTCCCAAAGAAGGGCAGCTTTGTTTATTACCGCTATCACCTTGGCTTTTGGGTAGAGCAAGGCAGTGGGAGTCATTGAAGCCTGGAGCAAAGATTTTAATATTCATAAGTGACCTCACCATAAACCAAGCCCAGTGGCCCACAGGAGTCACGGAGGATGCCCTCTGCCTCCTCCTGTAGTTGCCTCTTGAGTTCATAAAAGCTACAAACCAACTATTTACAGCGTCTTCAGGCCTGTCCCAGGCTTGTATCTCCCAAGCTATAGTCCAAGAAAAGACCTGCCTAAGCAAACTTGCCTTATCCACACAGGAGTGCATCCAGGTGTGTGAGCCTTGAGTCATTGAGTGACAGGAAGCCACAGGGATACACCCAGATTCTCATACACAATGAGGTCTGAGAGATAATAGATACTGGCCTAGTCTCTCTCTCTCTCTCTCTCTCTCTCTCTCTCTCTCTCTGTGTGTGTGTGTATGTGTGTGTGTGTGTATGTGTATGTGTATGTGTATGTGTATGTGTATGTGTATGTGTGTGCGTGCACACATGTTCACATGTGTGAGGCCCAACCTGGGTTTTTGTTACTCCGGTGCCCTCCTCCTTGTTTTTTTGAGACAGGGCTTCATTGGCCTGGAGGTCACTTAGAGTAGGTTAGAACTGACTGGTCCCAAGGATCCTCTTGCCTTTACTTCCCAAGACCTGGTATTAAAGCACAGGTTATTGTGCCTGGATTTTTCACATGAGTTTTTGGAATTCAAGCTCAGGTACTCATGCATGCATAGCAATCACTTTACCAACTGGACTATCTCACCATCCCTTGGGAAGGGAAGCAATTGACACAGGGTCTTGCTATATTCCTACCTAGGCTCTGACTCTATGTGTAATGCAGGTAGCCTTGAAGTCACAGCAACCCTTCTGCCTCAGCCTTTCAAATGCTAGGGTCACAAGCCACTGACCAACCATTCATGGATTGCTGCTTCATAAACAGAGTCCACTTACCCACTCATAATTACAGTGTTCCTAGCCCTGCCTTGGGTCAACTATGGTCACAACCTTTTTGGTGGCATATTTCAGCATTTGCCCCCAGAGCTTCAACAGAGGGCTATAGTGTTTGCTTTCCCACCAACAAAAAGCTTCTATGACAGGAAAATGTGCTAGAGTTAGCCTAAGGTCAGGACTAGCCTGGGCAGTCAGGTGACCCTTCCCAGAACCTGACACTTACATCCACTGTTAAAACAACAGCTTGGAGCCTTTTCTTCCTGCACTTCTATTTGTAACAGAGAAAAGAGAGAGCCGGGGAGAGTATGCACCAGAGACTGGCTCAGGACTTCAGCCTTAAGAGGCTCTGAGATCTAGATCTAATGCACAGCAGGCTAGCCCCCAACCCCAGGTGTGCCCCATTGGCAGTCGAGCTTTAATAGACTGACTTTTCACTCTCCAGGGACTCTTATCTGGGGAGAAAGAAGTTGCGCCCTACCCCCAACAACAAAACCATGCTTTCTCCTCTCTAGCCACCAAAGCTTCAGAAGTGAGAGGAGTCTTAGGGTTTAGGTCAAAGTTTTAGATTTAATTTTGGCAATTCAATACATGTATACAATATATTGTGAACATATTCAACCCTCCCCATTTCCCCCCAACCCATTTCCCCTAACACCTTCTTGGTGTGTGTGTGTGTGTGTGTGTGTGTGTGTGTGTGTGTGTGTGTGTGTGTTTACACACATGCAGATGAGTCTTTTGCAGGTAGCTACAACTACCGTGTGACCATGGTGACACCAGCTGTGTCATATCCAGAAGACAGTGTTTCTCAGACACTCCTCCAGCTCTTACAGTCTTTCGGTCCCCTTGCCACAGTGTTCTTGGGTCTTGAAGGGGAAAATGTTAAGTGTCTCATTGGGGACTGAGCAATCAGTCACCTATTCTTGGTGCTCTGAGCACTAAGATCATTAACTGTCACCCACTGTAAACAGGTTGGAAGCAGCAGGCTGTCCGTGAGGAATAAGGGCATCAGCAAGAATGGGAGGGGAGTTTGAGCTCAGTCTGAGTGGAGACTGAAAAGCAAGTTCTGAGGAAGAGAGAGGCAGATAAGTTTAACAGGAAGCAGCCTTGCCCAGGGCCTCTCTAGAGAATTCTGTGACTCTAAACTTCCTCCCTAGAGTATCTTGTTCATTTTCATGCAGGAGACTGGAGACTGAGCAGTCCCTCTGCAGTCCAAGACTAGCTAGATGCCTTTCTTTTTTTTTTTTAAAACAAGTTTTTATGTATCACAGGCTGGCCTGGAACTTAGAATAGTTGAGTGTGACATTAAATGTTGTCTTCCAACTTCTATCACCAAGTCCAAGGCTATCAGAGATGTGCCACCATTCCTAGTGGGATTGGACCTAGGTTTTGTCCACTCTAGGCATCAGTCCACTAACTGAGCTACATGCCCAGTCCCTCACTCAATAGTTCTTAACTACCGTACAGTGAGGCCTAGACTTTTAAACTTGGAAACTGTCAACTGAAAACAGCTTTAGAAAGCCTGCTTGGGGCTCAGTGCACTCCAAGTGTAACGTCCCTTATGGCCAGTAACATGCTTTCTGGTGAATATCACACCCTCTCTGCTTCCTGAAGTATCAACACCATGCCTTCTCTTTTCTGAGAGGGTCTCAGGCCCAACCCAGCCATTAATTTGCAAATGGACCATTTTCTTCTTCAAAGGGAGAATTTTTCCCCCTAAGATCTAAAGTTTTTTAAGTATTCTCCAATGGCTCCCCAGGATCGATCTGAGATCTAAGACTGTGGTACATGTTGAACGTGGATTCTCGGCTTCCATTAAGGCCCCGGTAGCAGGCAGATGACTTCAGGAAAAGGCAGGGCTGCACAGGAGCCTTGTAAGGTTGGCTTTGCTTTGTTTTTGCTTTCATTGAGCTAAGGATGATTTTTATCTTGCCCAACTCCCTGTACTCCCAAAGTCCCCTGGGTAATTCACTCTGCATCCATACATCTAGCTGGGCCCAGTGGCCTCTATAACTCTGTGCCAGGCGCCAACAGGGAGCCAGAAAAGGGGATGTTGTAAATAGAGAGGAACTTCAGGGTCTTTGTAGCTCAGACTGGAGACCTAGAAGTGTTCAAAGGAAGGAGAAAAGCTCTAAGAGTTATGACCATCCAGTAATGAGGAATCCCCAACTCAAGCCCAGGAGACGTGATGAACTGGGCTCCCAAGAACACAGGCTTCCAAGGCCTTAAATCCAGCAGTGAGTGAGAAGGTGAGGTGATGTCACTCCCAAAGCCACAGTGACTGTCCTCTGCTAATTCACAAATGCACTGTGCCCCCAAAGAGGTGGCCTTGTGAGATGGGCAACCACAAGGAGACACCCAGACTCGGAATAATGAACCCTGGTTGATTTGTCATTTCTAGGTAGACTAGACTGCCCTGGCCAAACCACCAGAGCTCTCAGGCCCCTCCTAATTGCCCCATTGCTATAACTAATATCTTCCCATCCAAACAATTAGCCTTCTCTTTTTGAATCTCCTGATTTGTTCTTTCTGGTTCTGAGACCTTATCATTGGAAAACACAAATACATCCGGCATCTGTCTGCGGTCTCCCTGCAACCAGCCCAGCCATTAATGCACTAAGAGCCCCGACAGGCCAGCTCCCCAGCCTGTTCTGTTGCCTCATTTGTGTGCTGTTGTTTTCCTGGGTTATTGTGGTCGAGGAGGCACAGAGGAGCCAGCAACTAGCATCAGGAAGGCTAGGAGGGACCTGGCTGGATCTCTCTGCATGCATGCTACTTCCTCCAGGATCTGCCCCACCCTCCAGGGCTGCCATATCTTCAAAGGGGTAACATCACTGGTCCAAGGGAGAGAGGTATTTTGAAAACAACCCCATGGTAGAAAGGTTTAACTATCCACAGTGGCAGGTGCAGCCTGGAAGGAGCAGTATTGAGACACTGACAAGACAATCCTGCCTAGAATTTTGATTTCTGATATTGCTTTAGAAACCATCTCTGGGTTCATCTGTTCTGTTAAGCCCTGGAGAGTGAGGGAGAACTCTTGTCACCGTTTTCAGTTGGGAACTACAGGCCCAGACAGTGCATGGGTGGTGGGAGGTCCCCGGAGAACCACCAAGTAGGTGGCAGGCTAGGCACGTGGGTAGATGGGAAGGTACTGCTAGATGGCTGGGCAGTTAGCTAGGTTGATGACTTCAGCTGGTTTTGCGTCTCTCCCTCCAGGCCACTCATTGGAGTAATCACCTGCCCCGTAGGATGCAGTTGGTTGTATTTTAAATTGAGCTGGTACCATTCACTAATTATTCCCTGCGGGTCTCACCTCCTCAGTGGAAGGGGAAACAGCTTTTTCCTCTGTGACTTCCATTACTCCGTGACTGTATTTTTGGAGCTATAACTGGGGACATCTGGTCTGCCAAGGAGGGAATGTTCCTCAGACAGTGGAAGTGAAATCCGAGCCGCCCTGGGATGGGGACGTGAGCTTGGATACTGCTCCTTTGGGCCCAGCACAAACTGGGCATGCAGCCATAGCCTGAAAGGCCTAGTGGGCTGAACAGGAGGCAAGGACAAGCCCGTCCTTCCTCCTCAGTTCTCCAGGGGGGGTGGGAAGAGTGCAGCCCGGCATCCCCTCCTCCCCACCTGGTTGTTATTTCCAACACGTTCCCCTCCACTAAGCCCCCACCCCTTCCCAGCCAAGGCTGCCTGGAAAACTCCATGGGGATCATGTACAGGACACCTTGGGTCTGATGTAACATTTAATGGCCACGTCTCCCCAGGTCCCTGCATTAATACACAACTGTTTTACTGGCTCTAGCCAGACAGAGTCAATGCTGCTAATAGCTCTAGGACCCAGCCTAGGCAAGGAGGTGATGAAGAAGGCAGCAGGAAGCTATCTGCCCCTTGCTTTGACCTTGAATGGCAGAGGGCATGAGGACCTGTGTGACCTTTCAGGATAGAACTCTGCCACACTCCTCTGGATGATCTGAGATCCTAGGGCAAGGGAGTATGTCTACTAGGCATCCAATACAGGACCACTGGAAAAGGTTTGCAAATGACTGGTTCCCTGTAGACTCAAGGTACAGGGGTCCTGGAAACAAATACTTCTCCAGAGAGTTGTAGAGACAATTGCACATGCAGGATGCGACAGTGTCCAACCATAGTGACTGAGCCCAGTCTCCCACAGCAGCCTGTCACTTGCACCTCACCTGGGAGCTCCAGAGACAAGAGGACAGGAGAGCTGTTAGGGAAAAGCTTCCTAGAGAAGATGGACTGAGCCAGGGGTGGAAGTCCCTGTGGAGTCCAGGGCTGTCCTTGTCCCCAGGGTTCTTAGCAGAACCTGAAAAGGAGACTCTGGAGGCAGATAGTATGTGGTGCCAGGAAAACAAAACCAAAAGCTAAGATACAAGGACAACTGGGTGCTGGAAAATGGTTATGATACCAGCCCAAGATTCATGGGGTGTCCGTTATTAATAGCAGACACATGAACACATATGCATGCAACCAGAAAAGGTCTCCAAAACTTACATCTTGATTCTGATTTCAGAATATGGAAATCCAATTTCCATGGAGACCGAGGGGTAGGAGAAACTGTCCCCTAGCCAGCCAGGGCATCCGAATCCCTCTCTACCTCTCTGTCAAACTCAGGATGAATTGCAGTTACCACTACTGTGGCTCTCCCTGCAGTCAGACCCCAGGTTCATCGAGTTCTGCTTTCACCCAGCAGCGTAGGCTTGCCCCAGTGACCTTGCTTCGCCAAGCCTCAGTTTTCTCATCTGCAAAATGAAGAGGTGGGTCCAGGGAGTCCCCGAGGCCCTCTGCAGCTCCAGCATCCAGGCTTTGGGACTAAGAGGCATTCAGGTGGAGGCAATTTCCCAGATCACTGAGCCCCACCTGGACACCATTGTCAGAGGGGCTCCCCTGGGCATTAGCCGTCTGGAAACATCGCCATCCATCTTTCTGAATATCTAGTTAAAATACTCACCTAATCCTAACCTAATCCTTTCAATTTGGGGAGAGAATTGAAGAAACACACACACACACACACACACACACACACACAGGACAGCCTGAAGACTGAATGCTAACAGATGGGGGGAAAGGATGTATAAATTACACCCGCTGCTGTCAATTCAGGCTCTCCAGATGAAGTGATATGTAAGGTGTTTCATTTATAGGGGAAATTAATTGCCAGCTGTATGACTGGATGGTGTGAAGAAACCACAGCCACATGATGTGTCCCATATATTTTTCCTGGCTTGATTCAGCACCTCCCCTGCCAAGGGCCCCGGCTCTGCTCTCAACCCAAAAGGCACCAGGGTAAACATGGCCCTGAACCAACTGTTCCCAGGTTTTAGATTCAGCCAAGGGAGCTACGTACATGGTAGGGGGAAGCTGGATGGCGTTATAAAATAGGGCATCCTGCCCCTTCTACCACCAGCCCCAAACTTGAGGGTCTCAGTTTCCTTATTTGTCAGGGCAGGTTGTTTAAAACTGGTTCACGCTACAAAGAAATGCCTTCTAGTTTGTTTGCATCCTTAGCGTCTCTGTATTTGTACCTTGCCTTGCCAAGTTTCCCACGAGGAGCACTCGGTCTACGTCAGGGGTAGCAGTGACACCTGGAACCTCAGTTACATCATGAACCCGGGAACAGCTCACTCTGTCCCCTAAGCCAATCATCCAACGTCCCAGGCTTGTCCTTCCATCTGCAGACGAGATCCTACACACTGGCTTCACCTGCAGACTTATTTCTCATCGTTCTAGATGTTAAAAGTTCAAGATCAAGACACGGGCAGATTCTATGTCTGGTAAGGGTTCTATTCCTAGCTTACAGACAGCCACCTTCTGGCTGTGTCCTTGTGACAAAGAGAGAGCGAGCTCTTATTTCTTCATCTTCTAAGGACACTAAGCACAGTGTGAAAGCCCTACCCTCATGACCTCATCAGCTCCTAATTACCTCCCAAAGGCCTTACAGTTCACTAGGATCAGACTGGACTCGGTACTTTGATGCTTTTACTGGGTGTGTGTGATCATGCAGTCCACAGCAGAGCTAACTTGCTGGAAAAGCCACCACTCAATCCTTGCACCGGGTCAGCATCTAGTCAGTAAGGCTCCCTACATGGTTATCATTGTTTCTATAGACCAAGAAGCTGAGGATACAATCCTATGAGAGAACAGGAACCAAGGACAAGTCCTCTGCCCTGTGCCAAAGTGTCCTCACCATAGCCTGCTTTCAAGGGATGGGAGTGCTCATCCCAGGAGCAGAGTCATCTGATGTCTTACCTTAATCATTGGGGACATAAGTGACTGGCGATGGGAAATTCTATGTCAGCAAAGTCAACCTTACCAAAAACCTCTGGATTACTGGGTGCAGACATTCTTCGCAGAAGAGCCCACTGAGATGCTGACAGCCCTCTCACCTCAGACCACCTGTGCCCCACAAGAGAGAAGCTAGGCAGGGTGTCTGCACCCACTCTGCTCCATGACAGTAGCGGGGAGGGGTCTCTGCAGCCTCCCACTGAGAAGGTGACTGCTATTTCCTGCTCGAGGTGGGCAGAAAGTGAGGACTTCATGCTTGCAGCCTCTTGTGCAGCTCTAGGGCCTAGAGCCCAGTGACTCCGATGTATTGCATATACCCACCTCGCTGGCAGCTCACCAGGACCCAAGCATGGAGACTTTCCCTGCCAGCTGGTTGGTGTGGGGGTTGAAGAGTGGGAGAATTCCCATCCTGTATGCATCCACCTAGGCATTTGTCAAGACTGTTAAGACAATGAGCTAATATTCTATCCAGATTTAAATAATAAATTAATCTACACTGTACTAAGGAGGAATGAGAGAGACTTAATTATCTGGTATACCTTAGGGTAGAGATGCAGGTTGGGACTAATGCTGAGATGTGATCAGTTGGCTGCAGACGTTGAGAAGACAGGGCCCTGGAGGGATCTGGCAACACTGTCTTCAGCCCCAGAGTTCCCTCCAGCGCTAGGGTAGAGAGCCTTCCTTTCTGTCCATTTTTCCAAGAAAGCCAGGATCATTTTCCTTTCCCTTAGGTGTTTTGAGACAGGATTGTATTCTTCAGCCTAAAGTAGTCTAGGACTCACGCAATCCTTTCCTTAGCTCCCACGTGCCAGCATTACCGCTGTACCATTGCATCTGCCTCAGGAACACGGTTTTTCATGTTGCCTGACCTCTGTGCCCCCAAACAGGCTTTGCCAGAGCCCTTTGATTGTCAGAACTGTCTTTTGGGAAGTGTTGGGGCATGCAGTCCCATCAAGCAAATGACACTAACAGGAGGTACCAAAGAGGCCAACTGGGTGTTACTGGAGAAAAGTGGGGATTTTATTTTATTTTTTGGCAGCTGAATGGATTGATCAGAGACTCAGTTTTCACATCTGTAAAATGAGGGAGGTATCAGCCATGTTGTGCGCCACAGCAGGATTAAGTGCTTCTAACACCGCTCTCGGAACAGGAGCCAGACCCCTCGAGTCCATGGTTGTATCTTAAAGGACTATAGCAGTGAGAAGCTCCGGGGATTTGTGCTGCCTTATTCCCCACCCCCACCCACTGTGTTCTTCTATTCCTCAGCCAGCACTGGGCTGTGGTTAATGTTTTTCCCTGGCTGATTCATGCTGCTCTCTGGAAGCCAGCTTTTCACACCCTAAGCCAGCCTGCCTGAGAGAGAACTATTTTCAGCCCAGCAGCTACAACAACAAAGATATGAAGTCACAGCTGCCTGCCCCCAGCCATGAGGGAGGGGAGTATGGAGGCAAGGAGCATGCTGGACTGCTGGACAGGCCATTGCTCGGCTCTGCCGCTCTTCATCCCCTCTGGATTTCCTCCTGCTATTTCACAGGCTCCAAATAGGTTTACAGTGTGACTCTGTATCAGGGGCCGAGGTTCTCCGGCTCTGCTCTTGCTGAAGGCCAAGAATCTAAGGCTAAACACCGCCCCCCTGGAGCCTATGGCTTGCTGGGTAAGGTGGGCAGAGCAGACTGAAGGCACCTGAGTGATGAATCACTGGGGAACCCAGGGAAGTGGGTGGCGCTGAGATCTTGCGCTGATCATTTGTTAAGTTCAAAACCTGTCAGTTGTTTCTGTCAGCTCTGCAAAGAAAACTGGTGATCAGAGAGCTTCCTAAGCAAGAAGGAGGAATTTGGTGGCCAAGGGAAGAAAGAAATTACAATAATGGCAGAAGAAGCCAAAAGGAGCAGCCTCCTCCTAGATCCAGTAGAACCATGGGTAGCCGGGCAATGAGAACACACACACACACACACACACACACACACACACAGACACACACCAGCTAGCAATGGGGCCAACAGCTGGTCACTCACCACAAGTTTCCTTCAGCAGAATTCTTATGTCCTAGCCAAGCCGGGATGCTGGGTCCTCAGCACAGAACTGCAGATAGATCAGCACGGTCCCCATTCCCTAAAGAACACCCCGAGAAATACAGACAGTACAATGCAGCCCAGGCACATGCAAACAGAGCCAGAGCAATGGCCAGTCCAGCCTGCTCCTTGCCTTCATACTCTCCTCCTTTGGCTTCCAGGGTTTGGGAAGAGGTGCTCAAGAGGCCTGAGTCTCCCAATAACAAAGATACTAGTACTCATTTTTTCTTACCCTGAAATTTAAAGACCTGATATAGCAGACATTTGAGACTGGTTTTAGTGCTGTATGACAACCAAGCATTGAAGAATTAGGGGAGACAGCTTAGCCTCCCATCCTGCACTAGAGGGTAGGTGCTCTCGTAGCAGCTGTAGCCTTCTGGCATCAGCTGATGGCAAAGTCACCACTAAAGGGAACAGTTCTGAGTCTTCCTGAAAGGCCTTGACTTGGTTCTGCTCCTTTTTCAACACACAGGGGAGGGAAGTAGCAAGGACCCACCCACCAGGCCTACTTCTTTCTCTAAAACACATCTTGCTGACAGTCACAACAGAGGAGTGCAGTACACGGAGGGCCACAGTAAAGCTCCTGCCTTTAGAGTCAGGAGCACAGAAAGTGTGTTTCACAAAGGTGCTTGGCCCAGGTAGGCTGCCCCCTTATGGGATGAAATAGGTTTCCACACCCTTGGTGGGTTCTACCCCACGGTCCTTACAGTCAAGTCCCAGTGATCACATGGCAATTAGTAAGGCTTTGGGTCTTATCCTAGGCACCTAGCACATTGAACATGATTTAGATGTCCTGGACAATCAACTAAGATCACTCTCTTTTAAGATTTCTGAACTCTGGCTGAATGAGTAAAGTATTTTCTATATAAGAATGATGACCTGAGTGTGGAGTCCTCAGACATCACATAGAAAGCCGGGCACAACAGCACATGCCTGAAACCCAGCCCTGGGAAAGTGGAGACAGGCAGACCCTGAGAGCTTGCTGGGCAACCAGTCTAAAACCGCAAGGTCCATGTTTGCTGAGAGACCCTGTCTCCAAAAAAAAAAAAAAAATTAAGATGGAGAGTGAGAGAGGAAGGCACCTGAAGTTGGCCTCTGGGCTTGACACATTCATGCGTAGACTGGCTAGCACAGCTGTTCACCTATGTGTACACATGCATGCACCCTACACACACACAAAAAGGAAATAGTGAACAAAATGACTCTCAAACTCTGCCTCTTTCAGGGAACCAAGTCTTTAAAAAGATAGCTTATCTCAAAGCAAACTATTTTATGAGGCCCAGACACCATCCACCGATCTTCGGCTTCTTCTCTTATATTCTCCAGTGATAGTGATATAATGTCTTAGAGGTCCACTCTCACACTGGCTACAGGAATCTTCATGTGCTGTGCAAAATGCCATCTTTGCTTGAATGCACCTTCCACAAAGCCCCTCAATGGCCAGATTTTTCTTTATGGGATAGCCAGTGACTACAAGATACTACAGAACTTGTAGTATCTTGGGATAGCCAGTACTACATCTCTACTACAAGGTAGAGATGATAACCACAACTTGACATTTTGAGATCATTTCCAAATGCAAAAATAATAAAAAAAAATTTTTTTAAAATTTAAAAGCTCTTCTGATAATAGTGTTGTTTGCCTTAGGTGTGTGCTGTGCTGAACTGGAAGGGGTAAGGTACTGGCAGTGTGAGATTGGGAGGGCTACCCAAATGTCTAGGGGAAGAAAGAAGAGAATTGTATTGGCAAGAGCAGGGCAGCAGACAGCAAGCGGCTGTGCCTGGTTCTGGTTGCCAGGCCACCTCTAGCACTGGGCAGCCTGAAGTGGCTCCTCTGTAAGCAGGCGCTCACTCCTCTTCTCCAGTGGGCGCAGATGCTCTGCAGCTCGCCTTCAATGTTTTCCTTCCCAGAACACTGTTTCTCCTTGGAGAGTGCGGGGAGGGGACCATCCAGGGAGAAAGTGAACTAGCACACCCCCTGACCATCCTTCCTTCCAGTTCATTCAACTTATTCATGTCTTATGTCGAAAATGTGTGTGTGCCAGTAAGATACCTACACTGAGTGTACCAAGCTGAGCCAGTAGACAGACATTAGAAAAAAAATCTTGGCAGACCTTGCAAGCTCCCTTCTCACCAGAAGCAAATCAAAAGGACATAAATACAGAACTTGAAGGAGCTCAGAGAGTGGTATTGTTAATAAAACCACTGCAGGCCAGAGTGGGGCCCAGGATGGCTTCCTCGATGAGGGGAGTTGGGAGGGGGGAGCAGTATAAGACAGATGAATCCAGGCAGTGTCTCTGTGGCAGCAGAACCCATCTCTCTGAGGAGCTGTCACTAAGTAGATTCTGGTGGCTGTCCTCATGGGGTCATTCAGAGGTCAGATAAATCCCTGACCACTGTCCCTGCAACTCTGTTCTCACATGTAAGATGAGCACGAGGAGACTCTTTGTAAGGACACTTCCGCAAGCCATGTGAGTGGCAAGACTCTGTATTCACTCACACGTTTGGTGTGGAGCATCAGGCATGTTTTGTTGCTTGTTTCCATCTGCAGTCCTCAGACTGTGGTGCTCTTTGCCCCGCCCCACCCCCGGCTCTGCATGAAGCTCTCCCTGCCCTTCCTTACAGAAGAATGAGCACCCTTGCCTGACTACTTATATTTGTTCTCTTCTCTATTAAAGTTGGCCTTTTAAATGAGTCAGTAGAGCAAATTAACTCTCCCTCATGCCATTCTCAGTTCCCTACTTTTGACCCAGATGTTTGGGAGGATGGTCAGATGCTTGGAAGGATGGTCCAGATGCTTGGGAGGATGGTCCAGATGCTTGGGAGGATGGTCAGATGCCTGGGAGGATGGTCCAGATGTTTGGGAGGATGGTCAGATGCTTGGGAGGATGGTCAGATGCTTGGGAGGATGGTCCAGATGCCTGGGAGGATGGTCCAGATGCCTGGGAGGATGGTCAGATGCTTGGGAGGATGGTCAGATGCTTGGGAGGATGGTCAGATGCCTGGGAGGGTGGTCCAGATGCTTGGGAGGATGGTCAGATGCCTGGGAGGATGGTCAGATGCTTGGAGAGAAGGCCCAGATTCTTGAAGACATGCTTAGGGGATGGCCTCTTCTCAGATAGGAGTCCATCATGGCAGGTTCTAGAACCCCTTCACAGTCAGTTCCACCAGGCCTTGCTGCTTCTCAGCCACTGTATGACCAGAAGTTGAGGACCCAGCAGGAGGGAACCCAAAGAAAGTACCAGATGCAGTTGACTGGCAAAGGCTCTTTGTCCAGAGTCAGAGGTGCTGTTGCAGGCACCTTTCATGCCCTTCATGAAGGAATCTTCAATTAACAGAAAATCAAATTTTCAAGGCGGCAGACCTTTGATTCTGCCTAATCTTTTTCACAAAATCCAGTCCTGATTCGTGGGGTGCTTAACTATGGCTCAACTTCATTGTGGTAACTGTCGTTCACTGCAATTGCTCTTCCTCAGACTTCAGCCCATCAGCTAGTTTGGTATTGTGGTGCTGGGGAAGAATCACACACACACACACACACACACACACACACATTCCATCATTGAACTACATTCTTAGCCCAACTGGCCAGTTTTAAATAGACACCTACTGTATGCCAAGGAATGAACTTGATCATAAGTAGGGGGTCGGCAAGGGAATCATGAAAGATGAGTTGTCCCATTGTCCCCTGGCTCACCCATGACACCCAACCAGAATGGCCTCTAGCATGTCTGACTTAGTGGCTTTATGTAGCCAAACCTAGGGACAAATTCCTTAGAACCGGGGTTTAGGGAAGAAGCTAGCAGTAGGAAATGGAGAGAAACCTCACTCAACGACACGAATAGCTATAAAACTCTCTAGCCCCACCTTCAAATGAGGTAAGAGCAGCTAATATGAGCTCCTGCCTCCACCATGAATAAGTAGAAGGTGCAGATACTACCCTTCTGGGGTTGGGACATTCTAAATGCCCCATTTGGGAGGTAAGTCACCAGAAAGTACCTGAGTGACCTCCCTAATCTTCCACAAAGGGATAGAGAGGACAGGAAGCCAACAGCCACAGTGGATGCAGGGAACCAGTCTTTCTTACAGCCTGACTACAGAAGCCATGTATATCAACTGTTTGCACAGCGCTTTGAGAACTAGGCCTTAAGCAGGCATGAGCCAGCCAGTTTCCAAGAGGACCTTGTTGTGCTGGCTCCAGGTTCTTCCTAAAGCTTTAGCAGTCTGGAGCTCACCCTGTTCTTCTCCATCCTCGAAGTTCCAGCCCCCACACCAGGTATGTGTAGGGTGGGGGTGGGGACCCGCCGCAACAATGTTACTGTATTTGCATTTATATGAGGCACAGACCCCAAGTCTCAGGTCTCTGGGTGCTTTTACAGCCCTGCGTATACATAATTTATTTTTGTTGCTATTTAATCAGTCTCTGCGATGAGATGAAAAGTTTCCAGGGGGCTCCAGGTGATTATGCAACTTCAGTTCCACCTGCATCACTGAGTGTATAGATTCACAGACCGTGCTTGGCTGGAAAGGTACAGGCCAGGGACTGGACATGGAGGCCTTATGTATAAAGGGAGGTCAAACTGAGGCCCATGTCAGGGTACCAAGCCATACCTCAAAGGAAGTGAGCAGTGGCAGCTGCCTTGACCCAGGAGGGTGATGACAAAGAAGACAGGGACTAAGACAAAGAGTGTGGCCAGAAGAAGCTGCTGAGCAGGGATGGAACTAGAAACTAGAACTGCAGGCAAGTCCTGGACTTGAGTGATGGATAGAGAAGACCCACTTGTAAGGACTTCAGTAGAAATCAGTCCACGGAAGAGATGATTCTGTGCTGGGTTCCTGGGGTAAAGCCTCAGAAAAAAAAAAAAAAAAAGTCCCCAACCTTTAGTCAAGGCAGGCTCCAGGCTCACCAAGGTCTCCCTGTCCAGTCATTTCTGGGACACATGGATTATAAATAAATAACCAAACACAAAGGCGAGAGTGTGAGCTGAAGCCCTTAGGTCTGAGCCTCTGCCACATGGCAAGTCTGAGTCCCCGAGCAGCAGCAGCAGATGCATACATGAGCATACAGACAGGCAGATATGCAAAAAGACACAGGATATGTATATGTATATGTATATGTATATGTATATGTATATGTATATGTATATGTATATGTATATGTATATGTATATGTATGTATACCCATGGACACAGACTGACTAACAAACCCGAGCTATGTGCAAGCATGCAGAGAAACAGAGCACACGCCAAGGTACGATTACCCACTCTCAGACATGTGTGACTACATCTCCTCGGTTATCAGACTCTTCCCTCTGCAGGCGACGCCCGTGGGAGGAAGAGGACGTATTACCAGAAAAGTGGGTCAGGTCTGAAGCTGGAAACTGTAAAGGAAGCTTTCGATGGGGGACAAGGATCTAATGGAAGGACACCAATGATAGCATGGCCCCTGCTGTAAGGAGAGCAATGCCCTGTGTCATAGCATCCTTTAAAAGACAAGAGCAAGTGCTCCCTTGCATGTTGCCCCTGAGACATACATAGGCACCCAGGCCCACATAAGGACTCCTTTGATAAAACCTCAGCAAACATCTGCCAGGAATTTCCACACCAAGTCCTAGGGACTCAGGGGGATAAAATACTGTCATGATCCCAGGACCTCTGGGTGCTCAGCACCTTCTGGGCGTCACAGCGCTGTTGAGGGGGTACAAAGATAGTACACCAAAGCCTCAGCCCTCTTAGTCCCAAGCTTAGCTTTAGAGGTTGGGTCCTTTTCCACCGGCCATGCTACTACACACAAACTTTCAGGGGTCATTTCCTGACCATCCTGTTCCACAAACCCACGAACCTCGCAGACAACAGGCACCTTTGAGCAGAGATTTAAAGCCAGTCCCCATTTGTAACTAAGGTCTGGGGTGGTTACATGTGTTTTGAGAAGACAGAAATTGTGTGTCCTTATGGGAGTTTGGGGTCAGGCTAATTGCTTAATCACACTGGAGTTGAAAGCTCTCATACATCTGTGAACTCGAATCCGGCTGGCATAGGGTGATACTTTAGAAAGAGCCATGCCCCGGGGGACACACCCACATCCAAGGCCCCTTATGTTTCATGCTTTCTTCCTTCCTTCTAGTCTAGAGAGCATTCCTGGAGACTCATGGTTCATTTTACAGAAAGGGACTGGTATCTAGAGAAACAATGTAGTCACCTTCGTCACCTGTGCCCTACCTAACCTTTGGCAGATTCAAGATGGGATCCACAGAGCCCTTCCTCCCTGCCCAGGATTGCTGAAGATTCAGCCACTGGCCAAATCTTTTATTTTCCTCTCATCACCCTGATTATTCCCTGTTTAATTAAAATTTGTTTCAGCTAATAGGCCTTAAATTAGTATTTTCAAATATTGACATCTACAGGACCCTCATTCGTTATTTTCAAAAGCTCTGGGGCTAATTGGTTTATCACCCACCAATTAATTGCTCATTCACTGGACAGGTAGCCACTGCCCCCAGTACATGGATGAACATATTCTCAAGGAGTCAGCACTGCATATACAACTATGCAGCAGGCTGCATATCACACACACACACACACACACACACACACACACACACACACACCCTTTCTCAGCAGAAGTCACCACCAGGAGAGCCTGGTTAAGAACCAGGAGGAAAACAGAGGCTGCCATCACTCATCTTTGGGAGCTCCACCCCTTACCCCACCCCCACCCCAGTTCACCTGTCTCTCACATGGACAAGAGAGTCAGGCATGATGGATACTACAGGGCCACTCATCTCTGCTTTGTCCTCAGCACAGGAAGCAGTATCTCTGCAAGGAGGTATCCGAGGCTAAGAAGTGTCCCAAGGGTGTCAGCTGCGCTAGGAAGCCAGAGCTTTGAGGAGGAGGCCCTCTAATACAGAACTCAGGGAATTATGTCCCGTGGAGAGAGGCGTAGCAGCCACAGGCAAAGGACATCAGAATAGAGGATGGCTATAGTGAGGTGGGTGGGGCTGTCCCAGGAGGACACTGGGAGAGCACCAAGTACTAAGCCAGGTTGGTTTCCCTCTATGGCTCCCCAGAAGGACCCAACTGTGGATATCGGCAGATCTAGGAAGGTTCTGGAACAAGCTACAGAGCAGAGCAAACCTCCCATCCAACCCTGGGGGAAACTAGAAGTCCATCTGTGGGAGTCCCTGGGAAAGGAGTCCTCCGTGATTCCCAAACAGCATTCTGTGCTCATACCTGCCCAGAACATTGATTGGAAAGGAGCATATTCAGAATGTGTCCAGAGCCCCTCTGCCTCCTTTCCAGACCCTGAGTCACACACAACCACTTTGGGTTGGAGACGGTGGTAAGAGGACACAGCAGACAGCAGGAGGAGGCCTCCCTCCGCGGAAGGACCTCCTCCCACAGAGCCCTGCTTTAGTGCCCTAGAATATGAGCTTTATTCAGAAGGTGGCCAGCTCTTCTGTCATGCCCCTGCCACTCTGAGCACCGCCAACGCTTTGCCTCTGCTCCTCAAAGTGGCTGCAAGGCCACCGTCCTTTGACCAGCGGGGCTGGGAGTCAGACCAGCCCCCTTGAAAGGCTCTCAGCTCCGATTATTCGCTCCTTGTAAACAGTCTGAGTGATCGGGATTAAAGTCTCTGCGAGTCGCCGGTATCGCTTTTCCGGAGAGCCGAATAATCCACAGGGATTAAAGAAGCAGCGGTGCTCATCTCCCACAAATGAATATCTGTCAGAGGCACTGACCTGTTAAAATAATGAATTTAACGTGCAGCAAACTGTACGCAGCGGCGGCGTTGCAACGTGGCCGGCAAATTGTTTTCCACATCTTCTAAGAAGGCTTTCAAGGGAACAGGGGCCCTTGGGCAGGTGGCCCCTCCCCCAACCCTCTGTGCCGCGACCCAGGTCCCTCCCAGATGAGATACGTGCTCGTGCCACAGAACTTATCGGGCCTTTGCTGTGGTTTCGACAGATTCTCTTCAGGTTATCACTGGCTTTGTGTGGCATTGGTGGCTTCCTCCAGTGGCTCTCTCACTGCCTAGCTCCCGAGTGGTCCTCAGTGAGACCTCCGTGGCCCTGGTCTTTTATAAAGCTCTGTTACAGAACACTCTGCCCCCTCCAGCCTCTGGGACAGAACTGAGGGCTTAAAAGGCAGACATTCGGGCTTCCTTTCGAGTTTTACATAAATGGAAACTTAGGCACAGCGAGGATATTGCATCTACCTTCACACAGGGTAAAGTGCAGGGTGCAGACGACCAGAATCCTGATGGCTTCTTTCTTACCCATCTTTTTCTCTACTGCCCCCTCCTGGATATATTAAAAAATGACAATCTGGGCTTCTGAGTGACAGCAGGAAATCTAGGCTTACTCAACAGAGAATCCTATCTAGAAAGGGGAGAGAAGAGTAACTGGAAGCCAAGCAAAACTTGCCTGACCTGCTGATGACTAGGACCCTGGTTTTAAAGCATATCGTGCTGGGGACCGAGGATCCCAGACATGTGCACACCCAATGTGAAGTCCATCTTGACCCAAGGTTTGAGCTGTGTCCCAGTCTGGCTCAGCCCCCAGTAGCCACTGAAGTGTCCTTCCGTGTGTCTTCAGCTCCTCACACCACTGTCATGGTGGCTAAGGCAGAGGAGCCTGGTGTGTCCTTACAGAGCATCCACTCCCACTGTGGAGAATGGACACTCTTCTTCCAGCCCCTGTCTGAGACCACAGCAACCAAAAGTGCCCTCAGCAAGCAGGTCTCTTGATGATGACATGTCTCTCCTAAGTGTCCCCAAGGTGGCAAATATGGTGGCCTAGGAATTTTGCCAAGAAGTTTCCAAGAGCAGATAATCAGGTCTGTGCATAGAGGCTCTCCTAACTTAGAGACCTCCTGGACACTGTTCTTTCTTGGTCTCTGGGAGGTTCGATTCGTGCTATGTGCCTACTCTAATGCTGGGTGACCAGAACAATTTTGTGCAAGGATATCTGCAACCTCTCTTTTCTTCTTCCTTTTGCTTTGTTTTAAATAAGCCACTTGAATATGAGTTTCTAGGTCTCTAATGTTCTAGCCTAGCATGCATCCATTCACTCACTGTTCTGTGCTCGGGGAGAGATAGGAAGGCTTCTTCCAGCAGCATCCCAGAGACACCCCCTTAGTCACCCTCTCTGGGGCGAAATGTCTCTCCATACCCCACTAAGCAGGGAGGGAAGGGGGAGGCATCCTGGAAGAGGCTCCTTGTCCTCATTATTGCAAAGCAGAGGTGGTAGCGGACAAGTAGACAGTATTCCCACTGTAACCTGCAGGCTGCAACTGTGTCACCAGCCCACGCACAGGGCAGGTGGCATCACGGTCAGATAGCCCGTCACAGCCAAGTGCCCTCAGGTTGCGCAGCCCCAGATTTGGCAAGATGGGAAGCCCAGAGATTAGAGTAAGTTATTTCTGTCCTCCAAAGTCCCAGAATGCAATGTGGAGTCACACATTCACACAGGACAACTGAGTCCCACCGCAAGACAGGAAATGGCCAAGTGCCCAGAGAGGGGCACAGGCTTTGAAAGATTAAGATCACTGCCAGGACAAGAACCTACCCTTTGCTTTGCTACAGTGAGAAGACACTCCTGGGGGTGTGGGGAGGAATCTCTGGGTTTGAAAATGCAGGATAAAAGACACCAGGGTGGCAGAGAGAAGACGATAGGCTTGGGAGTATCACACCCACTCACCTAGACGTGGCTCAGGACTTTATCATCCTCTAGCCACAGCAGTGAGCTCTGAGAAGAACAGGGGAAGGACATAGCCAGAACTAAGGGCTGGTAAGCATCTGGCTAGGGCGCTGCACAGGAGGACAGGTGTGTGTTCTCATTGTCCAGGCCAATTGTTCACAGACCCTCAGTGCAACCACAGGTTTTGCTATACAGTATCGGAGACAGCTCAACCCTGGTTGTGGTCTATCCTAACAAACCTTAGCAAGCAACAACATTGACTCATGCCACTGGGTGGTCAAGATAAGCTTGAGGCTGGACCTGACAAAGAGCTTCCAAAACAGGATAGACAGAGTAGAAAGCCAGAGATCGAGCCTTTCTCCAGCTTCCTGGAGGGTCCAGGCAGCCTGAAGCCCCTTGATTCGCTTCCTCCTTGGCAAGCCACTCATCTGCCTCTCCACACTGCACTTCTCCCTTGAGCTTTCCCATTATAGCCACTGCTTCTGGTCCCATGCTAGCATTCTTCTCTTAGCTCTTGTCTCTTGGGGTAAACTGTACCACCAAATATTATGTAAGCTAACCAGGGTATTCTCAAGAGGGTCTCAATGGGCTGAGGAGCCACGACGCATTAGCAAAAGGTGCTAGATCTTTGCAACTTCATCAAGTGGCAAGTCGTGTCAGAATGCCAGGAGGAGGAGTCCTCAAGGGCTTCTCAGAAGAGGTGGCAGAGGAAAGCTCTCCCCAGGACTTAGGAGGGAAGAAAGCAAGCAGGTTTCTTCTTCCCTTTTTCCCAAGTTACTTGGTGGGGGATGACAGAGGGTGGTCTCAAGTCTCTGACATCCCCACTCTGCATTTCTTGCTAGATCAGCATTATGGACCAAGTTTTTGTCCACAGAGCACAGGGGAGGACAAAGCCAGACCAGAGACTGTGGAAGTGACCCCACCCTCTACAAGGACAATTCCCAATCATGCTACACACAGACTCTCCTGCCAGCAAGAGCAGCCTCTGCTGTGACCCATCTCCCATCTACCTCCAGTAGGCTGGCTTCCTAGCACGGGTACTATCGTCTGCCCTCACTACCACAGAGACTACCATCTCTGTGAAAATCAGTCCTCATGAAGTCTACGTGCCACAAGCCCTGAGGACTCACTGGTGTTGCTCACTTCACCAGAAAGATGGTTGGAGCAAGAACAGGAGTCATGAAGGTCTGAAGCCTGGGTCCCCAGCCCACCCTCCTAGTACTTGCAACACCATAGCAAAGGCTTTAGCTATTCTGTCTACAGCTGAAAAACTAGTCAGTGCGGTAGAGGTGAGGTTCATTCTAACAGGAAGAAAAGAAGCGTGGTTAGGAAACAGTGTTATCAACCATCCCAGGAAACAATGTTACCAACTGTCCCAGCCCCATCAGGCATCAGAATGGGGGAGGTGGCACTGTGCGGGTCCTCTGAACTGAACATGAGTTGGTGAATGACTATACCCCAGGCAGAATCTGGGGGCAGGAGCACAGTGGGTCATCTCTGCTGGGGAATTAGCCAAAGGATGACCTAAGCACTTTCCTTTAGCAGAATAGGCTGGGAACTAATCAGGAAAGCTGGATAAAGGCAATGTTCTGGAGACCCAAACCTGTCTCACTCTCTTATCTTCAGTGCATGCTTGCATAAGCACAAACGCACATGCATGCATTTTCATACATATCTGCTCCTTCACATGTACTTCTAGCCACCGTACACATAACATTCTCTCTCTCTCTCTCTCTCTCTCTCTCTCTCTCTCTCTCTCTCTCTCTCTCCCTCTCTCTCTCTCTCTCTCATGTGTGTGTGTGTGTCTGTATGTCTGTCTGTCTGTCTGTCTTCTGTCACTGTCTTTCTTCCTTCCCCCATCTCTCTATTTCTCTGTGTGTCTCTCTGTCTCTGTCTCATCTCTCTCTGTCTCTCTCCCTCTCTCCCTCTTCATTATTCTTCCTTGGTGGTGCCCTCCCCCGCAGGCTCTTCATTTCTCCCTCATTCCTATACCCCTGCAGAGATGGCTCCCTTAATACGTTGGAAAGAGTAGGTGTTTGAAGTTAAAGCTACAAGGAGCAAGTGGGGGAGCTCAGAGCCAAGGAGGAAGCATTCTCTGTCCTTGTTAAAGGCCTTGTCTGGTTCTTGCATGTTTTACTGACTTGGTGGCCTGGTGGACAGGGATGGGTGCTGTTTCATTACTGGCACACACACAAGAAGTGCCACTGGCCAATCATCCCAGGAGTGAAGCATGCTGTGACCACTCCCCTTCACTGTCACTTAGACAAGGGGAAGCTCGGTGTGCCATGAGGGGTGCAGTGAACACCCTCCCTCCAAGCGTGGACCCTGTGTGTGATTCTGAGGAAATCACTGGTCCTTATACCCAGTTACCTCAGCTCTTGGTGCAAATCCAAAGGCAGTTGACTGCAGCATGGCAGCCCTTAGAGCAGGCAGATGTAAGGCAGACATAGAGGGCTGGCTTCTGAAAAGGAGCCAACCTCCAGGAATACCTCTTCTCTGAGTTTGCTCACATTCTGCCGCTTTCTAAAAAAGCCACCCGATAGGTGACCAGACCAGAAGTGTGATGATTGCCTTCCAAAGAGAATCAGGCCATGCTAACGAGCACTGACTGAAGAGGGCTGCAGTTCATGTCAAATGCTTCATGACACACATTGTACAGACGGCATGTGGCTGTCTTGGGACTGAGTGACCCTCTGTCCCACAAGCCCCTTCTCTACAGACAGGGCAAAAGTCGAGCCCTGTCTTCCTCAGAGATGAGTCTTGGATCTGTTTTATCTCTCCACTGAGACCCACTCAGTGCGTAGGACATGGGGCTCCAAAGAGGGGGCTTACAGCTACCAAGGCAGGCAGTAGGTCACTGTCTGGCTGGGAGACATGACTCACGCATGACACAATTGAGAGCAGGGATGCCATTAATCAGAGCAGGAGCCTGCCAGCCTGACTTAAGAGGCTATACTCTGTGGCCCACTGCAGAGACCATAGTCTCTACAGCCCAGCAAAGGGAGGGAGAGAAGGCAGTTGGGCTAGGGAAGCTTTGGCCTGGGAACCGGGAGACTTATGCTTACATTATGCAGTTCTGCCTGTCACAAGCTTCGGATTCAGCATATCTAACCTGTAGTTTCCATTTTGCAAACAGGGGGACGGAAGGTTATCCCTCCCCACTCCTTTTAGGGAACACTGGAACTTTTGGAAGAATATGGGTGCTTGTGTTCTGATAGAAGATGAAGGAAAGAGATGGACTCAGAAGCAGAAGTGTCCCTTCTGGACCAAAAATTCTGTAGGAGGGAAGAAAAGGATAGGGGGAAAGGAAGAGAAGCAGAAGAGACAAGGAGAAGTAGCAGGAGGAGGAACCTTGGATAAGGAAACTCAGGGGACCCAGGCTCCATGTCAGTTCTTACGGGAATTAGAACAGAACAGTATCAGTAGCATCAGGCTGCTACTAGGAAAGGAGGAGGCTTCTGGTCCCTTGCATCTCCCAGGTAGACCAGGAGGCAGGCTCCCAGAGCTGGGCATCTCTGAACCAACGCCTGAAGGGAGGACCTGAAGAGACACCTCCCCCAGTCCGTGGCTGTGCTAGACTTGCTGTCTGTGCTCAGAAAGCCCACTTCATGCCATCAGAATCTGCCTATTTAGTAAAACCATCACACCAGGAGGTATGTCCCAACCCCTATGCTCGTGGAACAAGTGCCTGTCCTCAGCTTTCCAGCAGAGGTGAACTGTCCCATTATGTGCAGAGGACGTCTGGCCAAGGCCGCATGGGCAGAGAATCCTTGAGTTTCCCCCTCCCAGCATTCTTAGCACGAGTCACACCCACACACTCAGCACGCTTTTGCTCACACGGTTCCACACACTTCCCGCTCTCACCCCACCCCACCCCCCAGTTCGAGTCCCACCTCCTACACGAAGAAGCCTGAGACTGTTCACAGCCATTCTCGGCAAGTGCGCTCACTATTTCATTCACACCTGTGAGGCGAGAGCTGGCATCCCCGTCCACCACATAAGGAAACTGGGCCACCCAGACTGAAGCAGCTACCCTGACAGAGACTGGTGACAAATGGGGTGGGATGTGTACCCTGCTGGGTGCTGGCTGTGGGTGACTGCCCTCTAATCAGGAGGCCACCGGGGCACAGACATGAGTTAATCCTCCCACCCCTTCTAGTTTGAGAGTCAGAGTCGCCTCACTTTATGGTAAGCCACTGTTGGGGCAGAGCAGGCCTTGGAGCTGTTTCTCCTTCGTCCTAATCAACAAGCCTCCCAACTAGATGTCACAGGTGTAGCTCCACACAAGAATAGGTGGGTCTCACGGTGCCTGAGTGTCAGTGGCCATTAAGTGGATCCTTTGCAGAGGACACCCCTCCTGCCAACACTGGGCCACCATAAGACCATATTTGTTTCCAAGACCACTGAAACCATTTGTGAGACCATTTGTTTTCTCACTCGCTGAAAGCCAACATAGCTAAGGCCAAGAGAGCTAAAGAGGAGCAGGCGATCCAGGAACAGGGAGAAATTATTCTCTCTCTGCCTTCACATCCTCCTGAAGCAGCCCTCTAAGTGTAGAATGGTCCCTATATTCCCCTGGGGAGGAGATTTCAAAGCCTGGGCAATGCTCCTGGAAGTCTGGGCTCTCCAGATGACCGTCCACCATGAATGGAACATAATCAAGGCCACCTCCCTGGTCATCCACTCTGACTACACATGGACCCAGAACCTTGGGTCCCTGTCCTATAAACCCTTAAAGGATATTCTCTTTGACGCTTATTCCTCAAAACAGCGGGGGGGTTGGATGGCTTCTCCCACCCACCTTCCAGGAATGCAATAAATCCCTCTGACCTCACACCTGTTTACACCTTGGCACTGTTCTAACTCCCATAAGCCCTGAGCCGGACTGAATAAGAGGTTCCTGTAGGGCCAAATACTTCAACTCTCCTTGTCCCCTTCAATCAATGCCAGTGGCTTCCTGAGTTCTAAAAAGACTAGTACTCATTCCCTGATACATCTTTCTAGATTTATATGCGCAAAATTCCTTCTGGAATCATTTTGAAGAAAATGTAGTTTCATGTCTAAGAGAGATAATTTATATAATCAAACAGAAAAGTAAAATTAGCATCAGCAGAGGGCTGGGCATTCTGTAGCATCTTAACAGGGTGCTAGACCCCTCCTTAGGTGTTGGGCAGACAAAGAGTAGCCAGGCCTGAAGGAAGATGGTCTATCCACCTCATGACCTTAGCCACTGACCCTCATACCACAGTGATATAAAAGAAAACCAGAGATTCTTCCCATGTTGTTCCCTGAAGTGTGTCTACTACACACGTGTGCTGCGAAAAACTCAAGGCTGCATGAAGCATCATCTGAAGGCTCCAAAAGGAACCGTGAATCACACCAAGCTCTGCTCAGACAGAAAACCCTGGTCCTCCAGGGACTGCATGCTGGCCAGCAACAGACACTCACTGAGTTGAGACTCTGTAAGCCTTTGCCTGTCCTTTAGTTTCTCTGGTCATTTACTTCTCCTAAAGGCTTCATCGCTGGCCTTTACTTTTATCTGAGCAGTGGCATACAGTATTTTTATTATCCTCAGCAACTCTGTGACATGCATTATCTTGGAAACGAGCAAAATGTAAGAGGTCACATAACTTGACATAGGTCATAAAGAGTAGGAGAAACAGACTCAGAGTCGTTGTTCTCTGTTCTTTTTCAGTGATCTTTCCAGGACTGGATCAGGTGGACCCCCAAGTCACTGTCATTTTGAAAATGCTAAGACTTAATAGAATTGAGGTTGCAATGTACACATTGTCCAGATTCATCGAGATCCTATAGCTACAATTGGAGGCTCAGAGGGGTTGGGCTGGCCCTAAGAGTGCAGAGCCATTGGGAAGGCAAGCACCAAGAGGGAGCAGTAAGAACGTGCTGGATGTTCATAGTTTATGACGCCATGTAAGTCAGACCTGCCTGTACTTGACCAAGGTTGAAACTTCCTTGCTGCATAGTAATTAGATTTTTAGACAGTGTTCCCCCTTTGGTTTATTTATCTAGCAGTAATTACTGCCTGCTGAGCTCTGTAGTGGGACTGTTAGCTTCCCAACCACATGGGTTATAAGCTTGTAGGGGGAGATAGGAGTTAAAAGATACAGAGAAGCCATTTTTGCCTTGCAAAATAGGCAGGTGTCTGTGGTGGCCCTCAGTGTGCTTTCAGGCATGCTACTGGAGAAGCAGGCACTGGCCTTTGATCTGAGGGTCAAGAGCAAGCATTTAGGAATCAGGGGTTCAGTTGGCCCCAGAACATCCTTCGAGTCCATAAGTATCAACCACATGACGTAATGTGAATAGGTGGTATTTCCTAGCCCATGGGCCATGGCTCTGAGTGCTCTTTGCAAGGACGCTGTAGTGCCCAGAGGAGGTAAAAACAGCTATAGTGTGTTTGGATAGGATTGGTGGCCAGGAGGTAGAGAGATTGGGGCTCTGCAGCCCCCAGAAACCATAGAATCTGTAAGCCTATCTTATTGACTTTGTCTTGAGAAATGGCTTCTTTTTTCCCTCCCTTCTTCCCTTTCCCTCATCCCCTCATCTCTCTCTCTCTCTCTCTCTCTCTCTCTCCTTTTCTTCTTTCCTTCCTTCTTTCTCTCTCCTTTCTTCCTCTTCTTCCTTTGCTTTTAAGAAGTATTTATCACTCTTCTTTCTTTCTCTTTTCTTTCCTGTCTATCTTCACTTTTTACCACCCCCCCCCCTTCTCCTTCACTTCCTTCTCCCACATGCGTTCCCTTCCCCTCCTTTCCTTTTTGTTCAGTTCCCTAGGAAGATTTTGTCACACCCTAGAATTTTCAGCTGCCATGCTCCGAGCTTTCCTGATTGCAGAACTTCACATCTGCCCCCACTGCACAGAGAGTAACAACAGTGCCATGTGAATTAAGGAGAGAGGCCACAACTCCATCTGACAGTCTTATACATACTGGAACCCTCCAGCCCTTCAGCATCCTGAAGGCCAGCCCTGGGCTTGAGGCATGAGAAGACAGAGGACCCTCCCAGGCTAGCTAAGCAGCATAGGCCAGAATTCCCTGAGGCCTCTTTTAAAAGATGAAGTCCAATGCCCCAGCCCCAGAATTCTGCCTCAAATTGTCTGGGGTAGAGTCCAATCGTGTCTTTTACAAGAACCATACTTTGTGAGATGCATCAGGATACCAAATTACTCTAGGGAATCGCAGTCCAGGCAGATACAACTCTTATGTGAAGATAGCTGTGCTAATGGATGGAGACTTGAGGGATGGAGGGCTGCAGAGGCTCTCAAATAAAGCAATGAAGCTTTATTCTGCCAGGGAAGGGTCTGTGGGGGTCATCAGAGGATGAACGATTTAAAACATCAGAAACGTATCTGAGTTCTTCAGGAGGCAGGCAGTATGCTAGATGGATGGATATATAGCATCAAATAATCCCAGAAGGTCACTGAACCGTGCACTGCTCTGGTGTCTTAGAAGCCTGTGACTTTATTTGGGCAGGGCTGAAACACACCCCGGCTATAACTCCTTCTCACGCTGGGCTACCCTTCCACATTCTGAAAGACTAAATAGACACATCCTCTCCCTGCCCAATCCCAGGCCCAACATTCAGAAAAGAGTTAAATGACAGAGCCTCGTACTCCTGTATAAATTAATAATTGATTCGGTAACAAATCACTAATATTGCAGGAGTCGTGGTGAATAAGATAATGAATGTGTTCTGTCCAGGGAGTGTCGTGTTGTGAGGACTCAGCTGAAATTATTCATCAGTGTGCTACCTTCCCCATCTCCAACTGCTGCTGGGTTAGCTCCTCCTTTTAATCTTCCTGACCTGTCACATTCGATGGTGGAACTCGTCAGGCTCCATATACAGCACAATATTAAGGAAGAAGCACCAAAGCATCACGATGGATTCCAGAAGGGAACGGGAACGGTGCCTGCAGAGCCTCTCCTGCTCTCCAGGGAGCTCACAGACACCTTTCCAGCTGGCCTCCTTATCCCACCACCAGGAAGAGAACCCCAGATTAAGGAGTCAAGAAACATGGATTTCGATCCCCATCTTGCCACAAATGTGCTGTGTGTCTTTGGGCCAGGTACCTAACCATCCTTACCGAGACAAAGTTTTGTGTCTTAATAAGAAGGGGTGGCCGTGCTTCTTGCTTCTCTCTTAGAGGTGATAAGAAAATTATGAGGTGAGAGGGAAAAAGGAATTCTATCAAGTTGCTGGGTTAGATTCATCTTATACCCCCCACTAAGTCATAGAACTTTAGCCTTGTTAAGTGCTCATGGTTCTAAACATGTCTTCCACACACCCATCACTGGGAACGCCCTACCCTGCCCTTCCACTCTCTCTGTCTCCTTCCTTCTTCATCAGACCCATCTGACATCTTGGGCTGAATTCAATAACCAACTACTTCATGACAACCTTCCTGACTCTGCCTATCAGATATGGCCTTGCTTCCTCTGTGCTGAATGGATAGATGGATGGGTGAATGGATGGATGGGTGAATGAATGGATGGGTGGATGGGTGGATGGGTGGATGGATGGATGGGTGGATGGGTGAATGGATAGATGGATGGGTGGATGGGTGAATGGATAGATGGATGGGTGGATGGATGGATGGGTGAATGGATGGATGGGTGGCTAGATGGATGGCTGAATGGATGGATGGGTGGATGGGTGAATGGATAGATGGATGGGTGGATGGGTGGCTAGATAGATGGATGAATGGATGGATGGGTGGATGGGTAGATGGATGGATGGGTGGATGGGTAGATGGATGGGTGAATGGATAGATGGATGGGTAAATGGATAGATGGGTGGATGAGTAAATGGGTAAGTAAATAAGCAGAAAGGTAAGTGGAAGAACATGAAATTGAAGGCTGCCAATGCGGCTCAGCAATTAAGAGAGCCTGCTGCTCTTGCAGGCAACCCAGGGTTCAGTTCCTAGAACACACATCAGGCAGCTCACAACAGCTCTAACTCCAGCTCCTGGGAATCTGCCGCCCTCTTCTGGCCTGCTTAGGCACCTTCTTTCATTTTGCATGGCACACATGCATACATGCAGGAGCACCTATACACAAAATAAAAGTTCCAAAGACCTTTAAAAAAAATAAAAAGTGAGCCGAGCATGGTGGTGCAGGTCCTTAGTACCAGCGCTAGGGAGGCAGAGGCAGGCAGACATCAGTTCAAGGCCAGCCTGGTCTACAGAATGAGTTCCAAGACAGCCACAGCCACACAGAAAAACCCTGTCTTTAAAAGGAAAAAATTAAGTGCATAAAATAAAAAATAAAATTGAAACTGACATCCTACTGTTTTCAGTCAGTGATCAAATGGCCGTGGAGTCTGTCATAATTGCTTTATCTCTGCTGTACTAGGCTGTAGAGCCGAAGTGTCAATGACCTGACTGTGCTTAGAGCAAAGTGACAGCAATGAGTCTGGACTGAAAAACAGAGCCCATGACGTCACAGTTGGCAGGCCCTTCAGATGGGCCTTCTGGAGGCCTCCTACCAAGGGCCAGCGGTTGTTGACTACACAGCTTGCTGGAGGGACCCACTCTCCCATCTTAAAACCATTCTTCCTTCACACCAGAGGACACATGACACAAGAGGAAGACTAGAAGGACCTAAGTTCTACAAGGTTGAGAGATTTCGCTTGGAAAGAAAACACTGTTCCAAAGGGTCAGAGCTGGGTTTGCCCAGAGGTGGATAGGGTGAGACCTTCCCTTGGGATACAGATGTCTTCGACCAAGTGGGAAATTTCCCATCATTGATCTGTAACTCCTAGATTAGAAAAAGACTCGAGAACAGAAGTCCCAGGATCAGAGTTTATAGAGGAGCAATAGTAAGAATTGGTAGGGTTTTCCCTGTTGTGTCTGCCTCCTCCTCCATTCAAATACACCCCAATCAAATCAACTCTTTCCACATAAAAGCTCACCCAACCTCCACTACAGAACTCCAGAGAACATATGGGTGTTGTTCCCCGCTGGCGCACACAGATGCTTATGAGCACAGGTGAACACATCCACAGATACCCACACCCGTGCGGAGACGCTCCCCAGAAGACACACAAGCGCACGGAGACAACAGGCAAGAGGCAACACACATGCTCATCCAAGCCTTCCTTCTGAGTAAGTTATTAAAAATGTAGACATCGCTGGCTCCCAGGGTCAATATGTTGTTTTTAAATTTAAACATGAATTTCCATTTCATTGAGCCTCCAGGGCTAACAAGATGTGCAGTGACAGGAGCAGCTAGCTGGAAAAGGCATGATTGAAGAGCCAGCCAATAATGTGTGTGCACAGCCTGGGTGGGGAGGGGAGCCCCCTTGCTCAGCCCCCGTAGCCTGGTGGGAGTTGCAGGCAGGCAACGTGAAGAGGGCTAGTCCTTCCACTAACCCTCCTCGCAACTGACCCAGTTGACTAGCCCACATTTCCCAATCTGAGAAAGCAAAACGGAGCTCCAGCAGCAAAATCACCCGTCTGTCACCCACGCATCCACACATCCCTATTCGATGAAAAGCAACACCTGGGGGACCATGGCAAGGAGAAAGTGCTGCCCCGTACCAGGGGCAATTCTGATTAGAATAAAATATGCGTCTCTGAACACTTACTGAGGGGCCCTTTGCATCCTCAGACAGTGGCAGGTGCCTGCTTTATGACCTGCTGGAAGCTATCTTGCCCCCCTGAGTTGTAACTTCTATTACACAAAGTATCATATCTGTCTTGTCCAGAGTGAGCCCTGGGCACCTAACTGCTGTATATACTCACTAAACACTAGGGAACTTGCCTGGGACTGGGTTGAAGTTAGAAGACACACACACAGAGGTTTTGTTTCCTGGCTGCAAGCTATGTAGGTGGTTCATTGACACTGAGAGAAAGAAGAAACAAACACTGCGTGAAGAAGTGGTCCTTGGGCCAGACCTTGTGGTGCATACATATCATCTGGCACTTTAACAAGAACAGCAAGAAGATCCCTGCAAGCTTGAGACTAGCCTGAGCTACACGGTGAAAGCTTGTTTCAAAAGCAATTTTTAAAGAAAATTGTCAGTGGCGTGTGTTCAGGACCCGAAGCTAGGCACTACTTTGCCTGGCAGGGGCTATTCTCTCTCTAGGACTTATGGTTGGACCGGTCTTGGTGGGTTCTGTGCCAGTTCATTTCTCGTAGTGACCTAAATGCCAACCAGTAACTAAGCTTCTTCACTTACCAACAGGGTGTGGGAGGAGGCAACTGTGACTGTGCCATAGACGAGTAGCCTAGCATTCTAGAGACAGTGTGGCTGAAGCTGTGCTGACACTGCTCCCTATACCTGGAACATACATGTGTGTGTATGTTTCACACATGGTGCCCACGGAACCAAGAATCAGTGACTAACAAGGTACCAGGATCTGTTGTACTCATACAGCCTCACTAATGCAGTCATGTGTGCGTGTGCGCGCGCACGGTCATCTTTCCCTCCTCTTCTGCACTTTCTAATTCATAATAAAATCAACCCTTAACAGTTGGACCCTTTGGTTTCTGAGAGAATAGCATCCTTTCTCCCAGAAGCTCACGGGAGCCCTTGAGGAAACGGAGTTCCAGGAAGGGTGACAGCACTCCCGCAGGCTAAGGGCGGTCCCCAGAACCCTTGCTTGGAAATGTCTTGGGCCACACCCGTCTCATGGCACGTATGATCAGGGATGCCAACAGATATTCAGAAGATGCGGTGTCAGTCAACATCCATGGTTTACTAGACTGAGGGACTGGCAGCACCAGATGTGGATCGGCAACTGGGCAGTGACTGCCCGCTGGCATGCAGACCCCGACCTTTAATGTATTAAGGAATGGAGGCCTGGGCCTCTAGTCCTTTAAACATTCATTTAAAGTCTCACTTCTCAAATAAGTCAGCAGAGGCATCAGTCAAAAGGGCACAGTCTCCTTCCCTTGTTTTTAGAAGGAGGAGAAAGAAGGAGACGGGTAGAGATAGATTTATTGGAGTTAGAACTCAAGACAGGACTGTGTAAACCGGGGCTGTGAAGGAGGCTGGGCAGGGGGAGCTGGGGCAGCTGGGGGAGCAGGAGGAGCTGGGGCAGCTGGGGGAGCAGGAGGAGCTGGGGGAGCAGGGGGAGCTGGGGCAGCTGGGGGAGCAGGAGGAGCTGGGGGAGTGGGAGGAGCAGGGGGAGCAGGAGGAGTGGGAGGAGCTGGGGGAGCAGGAGGAGTGGGAGGAGCAGGAGGAGTGGGAGGAGCTGGGGGAGCAGGAGGAGTGGGAGGAGCAGGAGGAGTGGGAGGAGCTGGGGGAGCAGGGGGAGCTGGGGGAGCAGGGGGAGCAGGGGGAAGTGGGAGGAGCAGGAGGAGTGGGAGGAGCAGGGGGAGCAGGGGGAGAAGGGGGCAGCAGGAGGAGCAGGGGGAAGTGGGAGGAGCTGGGGGAGCAGTGGTCCACACTCGTTTTCTCTCATAGTCTTTCTGTCCTTTACACGTCACGCTTTCCCAAGAACCTGAGACATGTCTCGTTGTAACTGTCTTGTCAACACTTGGAAATGGCCTGCAGTATGAACCAACTCAAGTTAGACAGAAACTGGTCCTCAGGCTTCATCCAGTGGACATGCGTGGCTCTGCACACTGTATGCTAAGGGTTATTTTGTACAGCAAGTCCTGTCTGTGGTGTCCAGAGGATAGGTAGTCCTGGCCAGGGCTGGGTAAGAGCCAATCTGTAAGTCCCTCCTGCTCTCTCTTGGAGTGGCCCTGGGTGGAGATGGAAAGGCCAGAAGGACAGTGAGCCCAAACTCTGTCCATCTCTCTCTACTTTCCCAAGGTTTCCCTGACCCTATATTATAGTCCTTCTTGGATCTAACCCCACCCCAGAATTTTTTTTTTTTTTGAGCTAAGGTCTGACCTGGGGTCTACCTAATCTCTTAAAATCCAAGACCGAGTTCAGCTAAGAGTGAAGAGCTTGCTGACAGCAGGAGTGTCCCACTATGCGGCAGCTTCCTGTGCAGGAACCATCTGTCTTCCCTGAAGCATCCTAGAGGGGACAACAATGTCTACCAGATCCCTCCCAGTTCTGACACTCTGAGTCCCCTCTAGGACCCAGGTCGCCTCTCTATGAGAACTAGAGCATCCTGGTGGGAGGGAAACTTCTCCCAGCCTGCCTCTGGCTCTACTTCTCATGGCAGCTAACAGGGTGAGGGGAGGCAACCTTGTTCACTGTGTTGGTCCAGTCCTCTAAAAGAGCCACTGGGAAAATGTTTGTTCATGTGGGAAATCACATCACTGGGGAGAGCCGCATTTCCCAGCGATGAGCTATGTAGGTCAGGCTCTGGTTGCTTCCACATGACCGACCTCTGGACAAGTGAAAAGAGTAAGCAGGCTGAGACTCTGCCCACACTCCCTTGCCTTCACTCATAATCACCAAGTCAGTCCATAGGGCCTGGAGCCTGGGTGCAGGGGGGCCCACAGAGAGGGCCTGGAGCCTGGATGCAGGGGGGCCCACAGAGAGGGCCTGGAGCCTGGATGCAGGGGGGCCCACAGAGAGGGCCTGGAGCCTGGATGCAGGGGGGCCCACAGAGAGGGCCTGGAGCCTGGATGCAGGGGGGCCCACAGAGAGGGCCTGGAGTCTGGGTGAAGGGGGGCCCACAGAGAGTCTACCAGACTCCCCACCTGCTGAATTGCAGTTTCCGAATGCCAGGACCAGTGTGGGTTGTCGCACAAAGATCCCTTCATTTAAGCCACAGGACATGATGCTGTGAGGGTCTTGTGCTTGGGGGGAATAAACAGAGTGGGACTGGCGATCCAAAAGCTTCAGGGCAATAGTGACGTGTGCCCTTAGACCCATGGCTCACAGCCAGGGATGTGAAGGTGTCTACCGTGCTCTCCATCTCCCTTCAGGGGCAATAACCAGGACACCTCCTGGTAAAACCAAAGGCAGAGGTTAGCATTATATCCCTAAAACAGGGCCTGATATACAACCGGGCCTCAAGTTTGGAAAAGAGAGAAAGGAGCTAGAGATTGGGGTCATCCAATCCTATCCATCTCCAGTCAAGGACCTGAGAAGCGTGAGAAGGAGGGAGACTGCTTGCCCTTCCAGCCTGTGTGGCATCTCCAAGCTCCCTCCCCTCACCAATTCCCCCAAAACAAAGAAAAGCCATTCTGACCTTTTCATGACAGAGGTGGTTAGTGAAGGAAACCAGAGTGTAAGGGTGAAGATCCCCCACATACTGGTAAGTCGAGTGCTTGTCCCCTTGTAGTTCTTTGAAAGAGATGGCTCAGTATCTTTTTAATGCAAGGCAGGGGCTTCAGCGCCAGAAAGGGATAGGATGCATGGGATAGGACTTCCATAAGCCTCTCATTTTGTTTATTTTCTTGTTGTAAGACAGTATCTTCCACTGGCTACATAATTCAGGTCCTCCTTAAACTTACAAACTCCTCCTGCCTCAGCCTCCCAAGTGCTAGGATTGCAGGTGTGTGCCACCATGTCCAGCTAACAGCCATGCTTGCTAATGGGAGCCTCCTCTCTAAGAGCACAATCTTTAGCAAGGGAAAAAGGAGAGGAGAGAAATAGAGAAGAAGGGAGGCAGGTGGAGCTAAAGACCCAGAAAGCAGCATCTTTCCCCATTTCCCCTAGCCCTCAGCTACATCCTGCCGAGTCACATCACTGATACTCTGCACAGGTGACGACGTTTCAGTACACACGGCATGTGCCTTTTTTAAAATCCCCCTTTTTTTTCAATATGAAAATATTCTGCAGTACAGAGCATATCTGATTTAAAAAAGGAAATGTTGTCTGAAATATGTGCCCCCCAAATAGAGCTAATGGGGATCTCATTCATTATTTAATCTCTTGCTTATCAGAACAGGATCAAACCGAAATCTAATATAGCATGTGCATAGGGTTGTCCTGGAGAGGAGACGGAAGGCAGGGAACAGGGGTGGGGGAAGGTAGATCAAGTCTTGTACGTTCCCTTCATATATTAAACCAGGCCGCAGGCTCTGAACAAGATTAATAACTGTAGTGGGCCTGAGGATTACACACACACACACACACACACACACATATATATATACCTGATACCTATTCTCACACCTTACACTGTGATTCATAAACTGCCCCATAGCTGGACTTTATTAAACACAAATAAACTGTTTCTCCTCCACAGCAGCCCAGGAGGTGAAGGGGGCCAAGGAATGAGCAGGTGGTTTCTGTGTCTTGCTCATTTACCTGCCTTATTCTTCAAAAGTCTTGGGAGGAGCTGGAGCAAGCACCCAGTGACACTCCCTCTAAAGTGCAATTGCTAGGTGGGAAAGAGTGACATCTTTGGCTAGCACCTCCCACGTGCCCTGTGTATATTGGTGCCTCGAATCCCCAACGCAACTCTGAAAACAGTAACAGCATCCTTGACTTACAGTGAGGAAACTGAGGTACAATGATGGAAGGAAACTATACCAGGTCCAAAATAATGCTAAGCAACAGATATGCTCCACCCACTAACTAACTCATTCTCCTCATAGCTAGACTCTGCGGCTTTCTATAAACACTGTAAAAATAAAACCCACAATTCAGGCATGTGTGGACTGTTGGGTGGTGATAAACACATGGAAGCCCTCTCGGCTTTTCTTTTGTTCAAAATCATTTCTATCCCTCTCCCACAGGGCTACCTTGAGACCTTGGCTCAACCATTCCTGCACCTCTCTGCCCCTAACTTCCCCTCTGTGGCCTTCTTATCAAAGTCCACCTCTTTTTCCTACATTCTCTCAATTCCATCTGCTCAGTACAAGTCCTACAGAACAAAACTCTCTAAGGGTCATGTCACATGCAACATTCGCCTGTGTTCCTCATTTTTATCCCTGCCCTGTTAGCAAATATTCTCTTGGGCCAGCAAGATAGCCGAGAAGGCAAAGACATTAGCCATCAGAACGGATGCCTGAGTTCAGTTAACAAAAGTTACGTAGTAGAAGAAACAACCAACTCTTCCAAGTTATCTTCTGACTTCTGCATCCACACTGTGGCTTGTGTGTGTGCACGAGTGTGTGTGTGTGTGTGTGTGTGTGTGTGTGTGTGTGTGTGTGTGTGCAGCACATCACACACATCAGCACACAAAAATAAATGTAAATAGAAGAAAGAAAATATTTTCTTTTAGCATGTTCTGGGGCCTTGGTATCCACCAGACCAATTGTTTCTCAGCAGATGCCCACTTTCTGAGTTCCCCATCGGCACAGAATTGATTGTGTAGGTTCCTGGCAGGTATGCTATTTGAGTTCCCAAGCAGCCCATCCTCCCTCCTGTTCCCTATAAGGGTCAGACTAGACCAGAGTAACAGAGGCATACAAAGTGGGCAGCAAAGGATTCTTTTTTTTTTTTTTTCTTTAAAGCAGTGTTTCTGCTCTGTGGCATGTGTCCCCTCCTTCCCACAGTTCCACAGTCCAAATCCACATTAAGATGGGGTGACAACATGGAGATAGCTCCTGAGGACCAGTGAGATGAGCGTCGTCAAGCCTCTAACTTCTTCCTGTCCTCCAATGACAGGCAGGGATGGCTTTTCTTTACTCCTTGTCTCTGTAATTCAGTTTGAGCTGTAAGGGAGTTTAAAAAAAAATGGAGCCGGCCACCAAGCTGCCTACAAAACAAGTCAGCCAGGCAGCGTCTCCTGCAGACCCACGCCTTATATCTTCAGTGACAAAAAGATTTATAGCAATTTTTTATTAAAAAAGAGAGAGTGTGTGCACTGTGGATAATCAGATCTGAGACGCAGGAATGGAAGGATGGGGGTGTTGGACGTGTAAGTTATTTTAAAATATATGCTAGGTGCCTGATGGATTCCTCCAGACCCTGCTGGAGGGGCCAGCTCTCCTCTTTCCCTCAAGCCTGGCCTACAGTGATGGAATTGATGTGTAAAAAGAAAAGACAGAATACAGACTAGGAAGGCAAGAATATCTATTGTAGCTTTTTTTTTTTTCCAGGCACTATCTCTCAAACTCCCTCCCAGGCCACTGTCCTTTTCTTCAACAGGTAGAGGGCACCTGCTGCCTGCTAGTGGGAAGGATGTAGCCATAAGCTCTTAAGACCATCACAGGACCAGGTATCTTAAGACCATCTTAAGACATCACATAAGAGGTCTCTCCCTACTATAAGCTTTCAGCCTTGTTTTTACAAATGAAGTACATGAGGGGCTGGGGAAATAACTTAGCTGGTAGAGTGCCCATCTAGCATATATAATGCCCTAGGTTCAATCCCCAGCCATGCGTAAACAGAATATGGTAGCATTTACCTGTGATTTTAGCACTTTGGAGGTGGAGGCAGGAGGAGCAGAAGTTTAGGCTCTTCCTTGGCGGTATTTAGTAAGTTTAAGGACCGCCAGGGCTACAAGATACCTTGTCTCGAAAAAGAGGTAAGGTGGCTGCAGAGATGGTTCAGAGGTTAGGGGCACTGACTGCTAACCTCCAGAGGTTCTGAGTTCAATTCCCAGCAACCACATGGTGGCTCACAACCATCTGTAATGGGATCTGAAGCCCTCTAGGGTGTGTCTAAAGACAGTGACAATGTGCTCATATATATAAAATAAATAAATCTTGTTTTAAAGGAGGATCAGGGAGAGACAAATGGTGTGTGTTCAGAGAAAGGTTCTTTGCTGGCCTCAGTGACAAGGCGTATGCACTTCTAGTGTTAAGCTTACACCTACTTACCTCTAGTTCTTTAAACCTTTTTCACCTCCTGGGTCCCAGCACAGAGCCCCCATTCATGGGAAAGAGAGAGGCATGAGCTTGCCCATCCCTACACCTAGGCAGGCCCTAGAGCTCTGCACCTGGGCAGGCCTGTGCATAGTTGGGCAAGGAGAGGTATAGCAAGCTCTACCATCCTCTTCCTCACCTGGTGACCTAATGCCTTGGGACCTACAGACAACACTGTAAACTGCTCGGAAAGATGTTCAACAATTAGTGAAAATGTCAGGATTCCACGTGTCCAGAGCACACACTCCAGCGGCAAAGGCTGTTGGGAAGGTATGAGTTCAGCCAGCTCAGAGCCAGGGTGGGGGAGGGGGGCTTACAGAGAGAGGGAAGTATAGTGGGTGGGGCAGGATGAGTGGCACCTGCAGGCTGGAGGAAACGTGGCGCAAGGCATGGACAGTGCAGAAATCCAAAGTGAAGTGCACCAGGCCAGGAGTGGGTCACCACAGTGGACTGGAAACAAGGACAGTCGAGGGCTGGCATCTTCCCAGGCTCACAGATAACACTGAGGCAGCGCCATCTTTTTCCTGACCTTGGCTATACAGTCTATACTCCTCACTTGAGTGCCTAGGGCTTCCTGGAGACTCTTGAGTTCTCTCAGCTAAGTTTATTATGAACGAGATTCCAATGGGCAAGAAAAAGTCTTGTCCAGGCATTGGCACTGTACAGCTCCAGTGGTATCGAGAGGGCCCTTGACAAGATGTAGGCACCCGTCTCCTTCCCTCAGTTCCACCCCACCAATTTAATAATCTGAAAACTAACCTAAATATGTCCTGAGCTGCATCAGTCAAGAAGTCCCAGATTTTGCACACAAGGGTCATACTCTATGGGGTATGTCATAGAGGACTAAGAAGCCTTCTAAGAGATAGAGCCTCAGATTTCCCCTTGTACTAATAAGTCCACCACAAGGAGGACCAGGGACTGGGATGGTGGCTCCTCTGTACACTGCAGGCACTTGCTATGATGTCTCTAAGTTATGATTATCTTAGTTGTAACATGGAGTTGATAATAGCTGTTCCTGGGGCAACTGTTGGAAGAAGAAAGTAAGATGATGTAGTCCCGGGTTAATCTATGAGTGACTGTCCAAGCTCCCACCTCAGGTGGAAGCTATTGGCTCGCAGCCACCCCAGCTGCCTGGTTAGGACTCTGCCTCCTGGACAGATGGCCTCATAGCAGGGGGCAAGGCCAGGACAAGGCCAGCCATCAGCACCTAGAATGAGATAGGGAGGTGGGCCTCCAAGAGCAGGCCAGAGCTGGGTGAGTCTGTGTACCAACATTCATTACAGAGCAAGAACTGTACTACTCCAGAAGGTCTGTGTGTCTCTGTCTCTTCTGCAGTATCCATCTGTCCTTCTGCCTCAAAAATCTCAGTCCTTCACACTGATGGCAATGCTGACATACCTGTCACTCATGCACCAGAGCCAGCCTTCAGCCAAGTTAGAGCATACACAACAAGAGAACACGCACCTGCATTGTCACCACACCCTGTCACAACACACACACACTCACATGTGTACACACACACATACAGAATCAGGCTTCCCTGAACCAGCACACACTCGAACACAGCACATCCCCTCCTTTTGTCTAGTGGAGTCACCTGCCAGTGCCTCTACTCTAGCAACCTGCCCCCAAGCCCTCCTTATGGGCTTTGTTGAACTGGGGGGAAGGGGGCTGTGAGCAGCAGGAAGAGACGGGTGGCCTCGCTTTCTTGCCTGCCTTCTCGGAGGGTGACTCCTGGCGTTATTTTTAAACATTCCGCTCATTTGCTAAATGAGGCTTTCCACTCAGGCTTCTTTGAAGCGGCTGCTCCTCTCCCGGCGGGGGGCGGGGAGGCAGTGGCCTGGCAGATGCTTAAGAAATTATGGGTGAAATTTGCTGACTCAGGCCCCAATTATTTGCTGTCCCAGGACTGTATTTAGTCCTGTAAGTGCTTTGTGCTGGCTCACCCCTTCCTTCTGACACCCCCCTCCTCTTTCCTCCCTGTCTTCTTCCCTCTCTATCCTCTCCCCTCTGGCTGTTTGAGCCTGAGTACCACTGCTACTACCACCGCTACTCTCCCTTCACTGAACACATCCAGCCCTCCGGTCCTGTGTTTGGCCAGCCTGCCCCGAGAACCACTCAACACACAGCCAAATGATTTCCCTAGGGACCCCATGAGCCTCAAGACCATCATCTACATCATGTAGAATGGGTGGTTCCACTAAAGCCCCAGAAGGTTTCACAGAAGAGAACAAGCTTAGCCTAGGCCTGAAGGAGACCTTGAGTTTGGTTGGTGGTTGGAGAGCTCCTGGCTGGTAGTTCGAAAGACATGCTAACCTGAGCAAGGGGCAGATGGCAGGACACTTCAGACAAGAAAGAAAAAGATCTTTCTATTTTTTTTTGGGGGGGGAGGGGGGTGGATTTGCATACATGATGCGGTGTCAGAGGACAACTTGCACGAGTCAGTTCTCCCCTTCTACCATGTGAGCTCCAGACATAAAAATCAGGTTGTCACCAGCTGAGCCATCTCACCTTGCCCTCGTCTTGAAGCTTTGAAGGTCTCGTTGGTTGGAACTTATCTTTATTCTCCCCCTTGTCGCCTCTCGTCCTCACCCATTCCACAGCCAGACCTTGGCTCTTTGCCAGAGGAAATGACAAAGAGCTTCTACTGTCACCGACCCCCACATCCACTCACCATCTGCCTTCTTGGAGCTGCGTGGATTGGGAAAGAGAGGAAGAGGGGGGTCCCACTAGGACCACAGGAGAGGAAGGCAGAGTTCACATGGAGGGCAGTGGGGAGGGGCAAGAACAGTCAGTGCCTTGGGAGATCCCTCTGATCCCCAAGCCCCAGTAGGAGAGATGTCAGTCGATGGAGACAGAGAAGCAGTGTACACTCTAGACAGGAGCCGTAAAAGACACATTTAGAAGCAGGATCCTTGGGGCCTAGACGCTTCTTCTCCCACGTGGGCAACCTTAAAGACAGATAGTAATTAAACTTGAATGCAAATTAAAATGGTTCAAACCAAACACTTAAGAGACTCACCTCAGCAGCCTCCTTGCTCGTTCCCTCCTGATCGTTTGTTCCACAGCCTCGGCGGCGGCAGAAGAAACAGGTCTCTTCAGTTGGCCCGAGAACATACAAAAGAGAAAGGATGCTCAAAGATAATGGGGCCTGGAAAACTCTGAAAGGTAAACTAGCATGTCCCAGGTGACCAGCAAATAGGTGGCCCATTTGGAATTCTCTTTGGAGACCAGATTGGACCAGGGAGATAGCTCAGTACTAAGGTAGCAGCCTTATAACCTGAGTTCAATCCCTGGGACCTAAGCAAAAATAGAAGGGGGAAACTGACTCCATAGAGTTGTTCTCTGGCCTATGGGCATGTGTCAGCACCCACACCCACATGTGCTAGGCACACATGCATTATTGTTGTCCTCATCATCATTGACAACATTGTCGTTGTCATATCATCATCATCATCCCAGACAGCTCCAAGGAAACAGTGGACTATGGCCAGGAGCAACACAGATAAACAGATGATCTAGCCCCGGGCCTACTTACGAGCACTGTAGTCCAGGTCATGCCAAGTCAAGGCTGGAAACACTAGGTCTCTATCTCCTTTTTAGAATGAGAAACAGCCTCAGGAAGATGAGAAACCCAATCTGCACATGTTGGGCAACATGATGTCAACTTCACTCAGTCTAGAGTCACCTAGGAGACACACATCTGGCTGGGAGTATGGGGATGTTTCCAGAGAAGGTTAACTGGTAAGGGATGGCACACCCTGAATGTGAATGTCATCATGCCATGGGCTAGAGCCTTGGACAAAAAAGGGAGAAAAGGAATTCTGCCACCATGAATTCTGTCATGCCTTCCCCACGATGCTGGGCTGTACCATCTGAAGCCCTGGGCCAGGGCAAACCCCTACTCCTCTCTTAAGTTGCTTTTGTCAAGGGTTTTCTCACAGCCACAGAGTAGGTGAGTACTAGAGGTGGACAGGCTAAATCTGAGAGGAGTGTGACTGTGACATCTGTCGTCCCGGGAGTCTCCAGGGTTGATTAGGCTGATCTAGCTGGCTCGTCATGTGTTCCCTTCCTCTCAATTTGCTCCACATACATCCCTCCCAGAGCTGCATGCTCTGTCAAAGATGACGGCCTTCCTTGATACAGGAAGACCATTGTCTGGTCACAGGTATGGGAGTAGCTACCCTCCCCTGCTAGAATCTCTAAAGAAGCAGTTGAGACGGGCAGAAAGCAGTGTTGCTTCCTCTTTCTCCTCACTCAAACACCAGACTATGTTGAAGGGTATAAGGCTTTCTGGGCCCTCACTGAACCTGGAGACTCCCACATCTTGCCCCCATTGAATGATAGACACTGCCTGGACTGGGAACTGTGACTCCCTAGCTAGAAACTACCAAATAAACTCCTGAATGTTCTTGTATCTGAAGGACTGACTCCTCTGGTTGTTCTAAGGACAAAATACAGAAATAAGGGGCAGCCTAAGACCCCCACACCTTTACCAGGAGTTAATGCTAGTACTCAAATGTGTGAGACCCCTTTCCAAGTCCCTCCCCTGCCCAGAGAGCTCACACTCTCTTCTATGATACCAGTGCTGATCAAGAGGACAGGACAGGGCTTCCCTCATTAGTCACTGAGAGAATTCACCCATTGCTGAGGCTCCCCTGAAAACAAAGATGGCTACCAGAGAGAAGGCAGGTGCAGAAAACCCAGCAAGGGCGAGCATAGCAAGCCCACAGTCCAGCAGGGGGGAGGGGGTATCTTTTCTGAACAAAGCAGCACCATCCCCCAAGGCAGCCCACAGTCCAGCAGGGGTTCAGAAAAACCCAGACATCCCAGTGTCCAAGCAAGACCTTACCAAGCCTGGCTGCACACATTCCAGAACCAGTAGAGTTCTGTGAAGAAAGCCAAGGGGCTACAGTGCCCCTGCCAGGCCCAGTGCTGTGTCAGAAAGGCCCAGGACCCACTGAGACCAAGCTGTTCCAACTGTAGAACACAAATCAGCCGCCCTCGGCCCTGCCATTTGCCAGAACCAAATTCATGAGCCTCTGATAAATAATTCAGGCTTCTCCATCTGTGGAAAAGTTGGATTTGGCCTAATTTCTCTCATAAACAAAGAACATCATCTGCTCAGAACAGTCAAATAGGCACCACTCAAATATTTCAAAAAATAGAGAGATTCCAGTGAACTGCAGCCATTCCAGGCCTGGGTCCTGGGATCTGAGAAGCCCTTTTGAATCTTGCCAACAAGGTGGGCCGAGAACATGAAGCTGATTTAAACAACTGGAGCTGGGATGTTTCCATACAGAGTCCATGTTTCAAGTACCTTAGTAAATACTCCTAAAATGATCCTTCTCCTTTTCTGAAAGACAGCAGGCTGATTTGTTTCTATGTAGTATTTCCTGGAAAAACACAAAGCAGCAAATACGTTTCTCTGGAGATGTTCTTAAGCCAAGGTATATCCGTCAGGGTTCTCAGAGAAAGAAAAAGAAGATAGAGAGGTGACAGATAATAGACAGGCAGACAAGCAGACAGAAGACAGACAGACAGACAGAGTCCAACTTTCCTTTCCTGATGCCATAAGAAAATACCATAAGCTAACACAACTTGCGGGGGAAAAAAGAATTTATTTCGTTTTAGAGCCTATAGTCATTATTCAGGGGAGTCAGGGCAATAGTTCAAGGCAAAAACCTGGAGGCAAAGACCATGGAGGAGTGCTGCATGCTGTCCTGCTTTCTCTAGTTTGTTCAGTCACCTACCCTTCCCACGCAGCCTGGGCCCACTTGTTCAGGGATGACCCTGCCCACATCAATAAGCAACCAAGAACATGTTCCACAGACAAGTCCACAAGCAAATCCAATGGCTGCGACTCCTTAGCCGATGTCCCCTCCCCCACCCCACCCCCACCGAGGTATGTCTAGGTTTGTGTCAAGTTTACTAAAACTGTGACACACAGAGAGAAGAGATAGATGATAGATGAACTGATTGGTTTCAAAGAGTACCCTAATGTTGACTGACATCCCTGACTTCTTTGGGACAGTCCACCAACCCAGAAAATATTAGTCTCATACTCATGCCATAGTTGTCTTGAGGCATCATTTCCTCTTCCTAAGGGAAAACTCACTTTTGTGTTCCAAGTCTTTCAGAGGATTAGATAAGTTCCCCCTGCATAATATACAAAGATTGCCTTTATTTGGAGTCAACTAACTGCAGCTGTCAATTATAAATGTTACTCTTGTGCATGAAATTCCACCTGAGGGCCACATGGACCACCATTTGAGACTAACATTAAACACCTTACCAGTGTGCCTTTGGTACAAGCTATTCCCTGGAGATCCACTCTCCCAGTTTAGCCTGATCCAGTAAGGCTTATCGTCACAAAAAAAAAAAAAAAAAAAAAAAAAAAAAAAGGCAGAGTATATGGAACAAGGGAAACTGTAAAGTGTGTTTGGGGACATTGTTGCCAAAATAGCTGAACTGGCTTGCTCAAGTTCACATAGCTGGCTGGATGGCAAGGGTCATCCCAAGGCAGAAACACACAACACTGCCACCTGTAGGTACGGTCGCCCTGACTACCTGCCACCAAGTCCTTAACAAGGTCCTGTGGGACAGATGTGCCCCTATGTTGTAAATTGATCTTGGACTCAAAGATTTGTTTCAGGCGTCTGGTATTTCTGTTATTTGAGGCCTTCTATACTGACTGTTGTCTAGTCTATTAGTAAAAACAATGTCTTGGTAGTAAGAATTTGTTTGTTTGTTTGATGTGTGTGTGTGTGTGTGTGAGAGAGAGAGAGAGACAGAGACAGAGACACAGAGAGAGACAGAGACAGGTATACTGAGACAGAGAGAGACAGACACAGAGACAGAAAGAGACAGAGAGAGACAGACAGACGCACACAGAGACAAAGACAGAGAGCCTGTGGGGCAGGAGGTTGAGTGCATGCATCCAGCAGTGTTCTTAAGAAGGCCAGAGAATTACTTTGTGGCCCTTTAAATGAGCTCTGGGTCTCAAGCCCACTGAAAAAGAATATTGTCTGCTTAGAACAGTCAAATGCTTTAAAAAAAAAAAAAAAAAAAAAGACAGAAATTCCAGTGACCCACAGCCATTCCAGGCCTGGGATCCTAGACTCAAGAAGCCTTTATGAATCTAGTGGACAGGGTAGGCTGAGAACCTGAAAGTCCGATTCAGTGGATTGATGTTGAGGAATCTGTCAGTTGTTTGATTCAGGAAAGAAGAGGCCAGCACATTCTTTGTCCACGGAACTGTCCCACCCATCCCCAGCAAGTATTTCTTATTGGGAAAAAAATCCACAAAGTAACAGCAACAAAAAAACAAACTGAAAACCTTCTGTGATTTTTTTTTCATCTTGGGACCCAATGACCCTTCATGGTGCCTGTCAATCATTTTTACCACCTCAGGCTGTGCCAACCTCCCCTTTACAGGCTATCACCCTGTGACAGTGAGACAGATCTGTTTATGACTATGACTTTGGAGAGAAGGAACCCCCCTGCACAAGTTACTCTCACACACACACACACATACACACACACACACACACACACACACACACACACACGCACGCACACACACATAAACACCTTGTCATACCTGACTCTGGTGGGTTCCAGACAAACCACAGGCTCCCCAAAGGACACCCTTTTGAGTCACAAAGCTGTGGCAGGCTCCCTCCAACTTACCCTCCTCCCTGGCCCCTAGGGTCTTCAAGTAGGCCTGGGGGTGGAGGGGGGCAGCGACAGGCAACCACCCACCCAGCTTGAGACTTTCACTCTCATCTGTGCCCTTTGTCCCTTACTCTAGAGGCTGCTCTCAATTATGACTTCCAAACTCCAGAAGTTTAGAAGAGGAAGCAATATAGCCTGGACTATTTAAAAGGGAAGGAGACACGGTGGTCCCTCACTGGATGTAGAAGTTCTCCCGACTGACTCCCTCTCCACCGACGCAGTTGGGGACAGCTCCTATAGCCCACATTGCATGTTTGCCTTCTTTGACTCATTTGCCTTTCCCACTAGAGAGCCAGGGGCCTGTTTACAGCCCTTACAGCCACCACTGCCTGCCCCAGGAGCACGAGAGGTGAAACAAAGAAGAGGAGCCCATCCAGTTAGCAAGTCTGAGAAGAACAAGGAAATAAACCATGCCTGAGGAGTCCCCAGATCTAAGAACAGGATTCCTGGCAAATGCTGGGCTCCGAGGCCAAACCTAGATCCAGCCCCCAGCTCAGCTCTTCCTCACCTACAACCGGACTTCTTCCCCGATACAAAAGCCCAGGTCACTATTCCACAGAGTCCTAGTATAGCCAATGTTATCTACAGAGTGTTGGGCTACCCTGGGCCTACTTCAGAGATGCATACTTGGGCAGCTATCAAGGAAGCCCCACCTGTCCAGATTTCCTACCATGGACTCTCCAAGGGCTGCCTAGTATGTGGTTGTAGTGCTACACAATCCTTGTGATAGTCACAGAAAAGTCAAAGCCTATAGACTATAGCAGGTGGCCTCCCAGCGATCCCTGCCTCTGCCAGCTGAAGTTGAGAGTGGACACTCTCAGCAGGGACCACAGTCCTATCTAGCACAAAACTTAGGCTTATGTAAGGCCATGCAAATCTCCCTCCACCAATGAGATGCACCTACATACAAATACACCCAAGGCTCAGTAAGTGAGGACATGAGGGCTTGGGGGTTGCTGGCACTGCAGAGACTTCAAAATGTCACAGTCAGGGGCTGGGGAGATAGCTCATCATGAAAACGTTTGCTGTAAACACCATAAAAACGTGTGTTCTATCTCAGCACCCACAACAAAAGTCAGGCACAGCGGCATGAATTTGTAATTCTTGGACCAGGGAGGCAAAACCAGCCAGCCTGGCCTAATCAGCCAGCTCCAGGTTGCAGTGCAAGGTCCTGTGTCAAAAAAAAAACAAGGGAGCTGGACCTCCCTCCAGAATAATAAATAATAAAATACAATATAAAATCAAGATAGACAGTTCCTGAAGAGTAACACCTGAGGTTTATCTCTGGCCTACATGTGTGTCTGTGCACGTGCGCGCTCGAGTGCACGCACACACACACACACACACACACACACACCATGCATGTACATATGTGCAACCACACGTATGTGAGTACATACACACTAATATTACAGGCAGATCCATTCAAGAAGCATGAAACAATGGCTAAGTGTCCCCACAGAAGAGAGCACAAGGTGTTTTATCTTTTGAGAGGGGAAGGTACGCGTACTGGGGTGATGGAGGGGGAGGTACGTAAGCTGTGACTTTGGAGGCTCCCACACTCACCTCCTTCATGTGCCCCACAAAGCCCCCCAGTGCAGCTGCCAGCATAGGCTGACACACCAGTGGCTCAGCCAAAATGAAGACATCCATACTCAAGGCTGCACCTTCAGACGCAAGCCTGGCTCTTGCTGCTTTCATTAAGAAAAACAAAAGACATGAGTGGAGCATGCTTGCCTGGGAGATGCCTAGGGAGGTGGAGTGGATGGGTTCTTGGCTTGCTCTCAAAGACTATCTGTGAGGGATATACTTGGCTTAGACATGCTGTCCATAAGCCTTAGGTGTGTGCTGAGAAAAAAACAAATTTCTTGCCTCAGAATGACTCCAAGCACTCAGTCAGGATGACTTGAGCTCTGGCCATTCTCCTACTTCTTTCATGCTGTCTGCTCCCTAGACGCTGACAGGGCAGAGTAGCTGCATTCATATAACCCACTTTTATTGAACACCTACTACGTGCTAAGCTCAGAGCAGAAAGCACACAGTGAAGCACGCAGGCTCCTTACCCTTGTGATAGCTACCATCAGCCTGATCTTTCACTTGTTCCTGTTGGTCTGGCTTTCAGTCTCCGAACAGCCTATTCAGAGCCACCATCTTGAGGCGTGCTTTCAATCGCCAAAAATGTACAGATGGGAAAAGGGCAGCAGAGCTAGGACAAGAACGTGGAGCTCCCGGCTTGACTGTAACAGCATATTCTTCGAGCCTTGTGGCACATGCTGCTCTGACACGGGCTGGCAGGTCGCAGTAGGGGCTGTACCTGGGGGTTTGAAGACAGGTATCAGGATGCTGTGTGGCTGCATGGGAGGACTAGATTTACAGAAGAACCTCAGACCTGACATCCCACAAGGTCAGGCAAATGTGTCTCTGAGGGATTTCAAGGGATGTGTCAAAAGTCAAAGGCACAGCCGACTTATACTTGTGGCTAGAAAAGCAAAAAGCAAACAAACAAAAGCACCCATGCAGACAATCCGGGGTCCAGCCACAAGATGGTTTAAGATAGACAAACGATAGCCAGGCAGTGGTGGCACACGCCTTTAGTCCAAGCAATCAGGAGGCAGAGTCAGGAAGATTTCTGAGTTTGAGGTCAGCCTGGTCTACAAAGTGAGTTTCAGGACAGCCAGGGCTACACAGAGAAACCCTGTCTCGAAAAATAAAAAATAAAAAGATAGACAGACCAAACTAAGCTAATCAATGTTAGAAACGCTGAACAAGAAGGCAACAGTGGTGGGTGTCCAGGAAGGAAGCATTGGGGTAGGGACTGCAGCGGGGAAGATGAGCAAGGTCAACTGAAGGGAACCAGGATCACAGGCTGGGGAGATCACAGCTAACACTGCATTCCTGAGACCTCTGAAGGCAGAGTACCTCATGGCAGCCTCCCTTCTCCTCATGAGGCCAAGGGGGTGGCATCAGAACTCATCTGGTCCTAATTTGTGCCATTTTGCAGTCCTCAAACTCTGGCGAACATGGCTGGGCCTCTCAAAGCTAGAGCTCAGTTGAATTGGCCTTTAGTACCCCTTCATATTGAAGGAGCTGTTCCCTCAGACAGAGGAACACCACAGTGACAGTACGGACCCCCTCACAAGGACAAACTGTTTACAAGGGGAGCCTGCAAAAGTACCCCTGACCTCAGAATGGCAGGTAACTAGTAGATGGCACTAGGGCGTTTATGAACTGGCTCTGCACACCTCTAGTGAGTACCTAGGACGTGAAGGTGTGGGCACAGATGGAGAAAGGTGAAGAGAGACTGCTGCATAAGGAGAGTGTGGGGAGTGACATAAAACAACTCCATCCAGGACCTCCGGTGCCAAGTAGGACTTGAAATGGGACACAGCCTTTACCACCAAAAAAAAAAAAAAGTGAACTTTAAATAGGGAATGGGACCCAGCCTGTGGACAGTTCCACTGCAGTGAGCAGGGATACCTCTGTCGTGGTGCTGAAGAGCCATTTTGCAATTTTGTTTCTTTGTTCCGTTGGTTGGTTGTTTTTCTGTCATGGTGGCTAGCAACGGGGCGGGTGGAGTTGGGTCTGGGAGGCATAGGTTGAAGACTGATCCTGGGACAGGAAGCTGTGAATGGGGTGGGGGAGGGGGGAGGACCGTCTCGGCAAGCTTACTAAAAAGTCAGTGTTCTGGGTGTGCCTAAACTGTTCCGATTAGGTGGCCACAGCTGCCTTGGGGGAAGTGAAAAGCCAACTTTTGCGGATGGAGCCAAGCCTCCCAGTTCTATGCCCCACCCTACATCTGTCTGCGGTGGATGGAGGGTACTAAGGCTGCCTGCAGTGGGAGGGCCTGGCACCTCCTTATTAAGACATCTGTGTCTCTAATGCAAAGTTACCCTTTGCCGGGCAGGGAAGAGACACAAATCATTATGAATCAATTTAGCTCTGGCCAGCCATCTGCCCAGGCCTCATATTGGGGAAGCCAAGGGTAAAAGCCCGGCGCTCTTTGCTCCCAGCCAAGCCTTAGAGGCTGGCGGCATGGGCAGGTGGGGCCCGGTCACCTGGAGTGGTAGTTAGGCCAGGGACAGTCTAGACCTCCTAGGGAGATGGAAGCCCATGGTTCCTGCAGGGTCACCCACAGGCCAGTCCATCAGCGGGGCAGTGGCGGGCCGCAAGTCAGCATCCCACTTCACATACCCCAGCCACAGTCTTCGCTCACTTGATGTGAAGGCCTCCCCCTCCCCCTGCCCTGCCTGCGAGAAGCATCTGCCGCCAGTCCCTCCTGCGGGCAGAGAGCCCAGCGCTGCCCGGAGGAACGCGCCAGTTGTCGCGAGTGCCCTGAGGCCCCCCGACAAGCTGGCAATTTGTTGTTGTTTGTCGAGTGTTTTTGTCATGCAAACCCGGGAGCCCGGTCGGTTGGTCGCTGCAGTTGGGCTCCGCACTGAGGAGGTGGGGCAATTCTTTCCCTTACCCCCCCCTCCGCCCCCCGCCCCTCCGCCCCTCCCCCCCCCCCAGGCTTTGTAGATTGTAATAATTGATTTTGCTTAATTTATTTTAAGTCACATAAAGGAATAGTTCCTATTTAATTCTATTTGGTTTTAGAGTTTATGACTCTCCACTAAGCCATTTCTCTAGACATACCACTTTAGAAGATAGAAAGGCTGGTTGCCTGGCCTGGGAGGTGAAGAAATCTGCCTAGGTGGGTGGCCACACTCACCTGAAATACATAAGTACCACAAACCACTGCACACTCTTGCCACTCAGGCGGCCCCACCCCTCCCCTACCCCCATTACTGGCAAAGCCTGAGTTTTTCTCCCAAGATGGCAGCCTTGACTAGGAAGTCCACCCTGACGTGCACTTCGGGCCACACATTAGCCATTTGGTGCCACACTTTTATGAAAGGTGAAGGGAGAATTTTTAGCAAACGTACTAAACCTTATGAGGCAAAGAGTGTCCTCTCCTCGGTCTATGTCAAATTTTCGGGTTTTTAAATGGCTCTGAGCAAGTTCTAGACTCTAAAATCTACAGGTATGCAGCATCAGGCAAGCCTGGGTCCGAGATGGGCCTGGGACTGAGCCAGAAGAGCCTTGACCAAGAGGGATCAGGAAAGAGGGTGCCAATCCACCTTCCCAAGGTGTCTTGTTCTCCCACCTAGTTGAGGTGTGTGGCTAGAACTCAGTGCCCAGTTGTCCAATATGTACCCGGACACTGACACACCAGAAAGGACAGACAAAAAGTTGCTTTCTCGGAGAGACACTGGGGAAAGGGAAAATCCACAGGCAAAGTAGCCTTTCTGAGATTTCCCTAGGAGAGTGGAAACGATGGTGGTTTTACTATCAGGTGTGTGTGTGTGTGTGTGTGTGTGTGTGTGTGTGTGTGTGTGTGCGCGCGCGCGCATGCGGTGTCTGTGTCTGTGTGGTATGGTGTGGTGTGATATGCAGATGTCACTGTAACAAATATGGCCTATGGGGTGTGTTGCAGGGTGTGATTTTAGCACTGGAGTCCAGAGCTTTGTGAATCGAATGGATTGCCATGCTCGATGGTTTCTGTACTGTGCCTGGGAGCAACAAGGGACATCTCAAGTACAGGAAGCGGCCTCTTCTGTTAGGACACTGGCTTCACACCCCCTCCCTTCTCTCTGCTTCTCTCTGAGATCCATGGAGTGCTCGGCTGTCAAATTCCCAAGACTACAACCCAGAGCTTGAGCAAGCCTGGTTCAGCCACACACTGTGAGGTTGTCCATTATGCAAACAGGTGGTCGAAAATAAACACAGGACAGGATAAGGCAGTGGGAAGCGGAGGAAGTGGCTGCTGCGGGTGGCCCCTCTGAAGGTCCTCAGGGACTGGGAATGTACTCCAATTAACAGAGTGCTTGCCTATCGTGTTCAAGACCCTGTGTTCAATCCTTAGCCCACATAAACTGGTCACGGTGGTGTAGGTCTGAAATCTCAACTCTTGAGAGGTGGAGACGGGGAGGCTCAGGAAATGAAGACAATCTTCTGTTGTATAGGGAATTCGAGAACTGTCAGGGCTATTCACTGTGTCTGAAAACAGGAAAAGAAATAAAATTCCTTCTAAGATTTCTGGGACACGGCTAGGTGAACAGTGTAGAGCTAAGTCCTTCTGTAGATGTGGAACTGCAGCCAGACTTAGTACTCAGGTCAAAGGTCTTCTTTCCAACCAGCCTGTTCTGGAAGGAAATGTTTCTCTTACCTTCTCCACCACAGTGGTGAGAAGATACACATCTGAGAAACCGAATCACCTTCACAGAAGGGATGCTATGGAATGAGATTGTGATGTTTTTTGAGCATGGACTATTATTCCAAGGTGACCAAGGCACCTGCGTCACGTGAGCGTGTGTGAGGTACCCAGACAGTCGCTGGCAGGCTTTGGTGGGAGGCGCCATGCCGTTCGTTCTTTGCCTGTACATGGCTGTGTGTAACCAAATAGGTGTGGTCACATTGCGCTTGGCACACTGGAGGCTCTATATGAGAATGCGTTTAACCCAGGCTCACCTGCACATGTGATATTCCGGTTGTGACTCTATGGCCCTTGGGCAGAGCAAGATATATCCCTGGGAGGTGAGTTTTGGCAAGTGTGTGTTTGAGTTCCGCTTTCCTGTTCTCCCCTGGGCACACCCAGAGGTCCAGCCTCCGTGAGCAGGTCACAGCCCAGCTCCGTCCTGCACACACTTTTAATCAATTTGACGCTTTCTTGTCAGAAAGACAAGCTATTTGCTTCCCGTGGATCAGATGGTGATGGATGAAATATAGGGAATAATTAAATTAGCAGTGTAATGGTGGTGCAAGCCTCAATTAAAAAAATATTTCCATTGTCATAAAGTCTAGCCATAAATTTTAGGAGCCTAGCATTCTGGTCTTCTGTCGTGCTCAGCAGCTAGACAGCCACACTGTGGACATGGGTTCAGACCAGAAGAGGACTGGGCTGACTGACCAGAGACATCAACGCTGGAAATTTAAAATTGCTCACGCCCTCCCTCTGTGCCACACCCAGCTCCCTGTCTGGTTATATCTGGACATGACAGAGTCGGTCTGAGCCTCATTTGGCATCTGTCTCACATCTCCGGTGTGCATTCAGATGTCGGCCTTATCGATCGCTCTCAAACTTAGTGTTTCTTCTCACTTTGAACCGGCCATCAGGAAGTATCAGTGAGGTGGCCTTATGTCCTGGGGGTTCTGGATGAAGGATCCTGAGAGCCCAGATGTCCCCATACTGTCTATCAGAAGGCAGCCACAGTGTCTGGATCATAGAAGGACCCAGGAAAAACCTGGAGAATGATGAGCTGGCAAAATGGCCCAAGAGTACCTACAGCGTGCCAGGCAAGGCCTCCTGGACAAAAGGATACATCCAAGGTGACAAGAACTGAACAGCTCCAGGCAGAAGCAAAGGGTTGGGTGACAAGGAAGGTGACAAGGGTAGGGTGGGGGTGTGCTTGTGATTAGAAGTGTCCTTGTTGTACCCTGAAGAAACACTTCGAAGTACTGTGCCTCCCTCCCACTAGCACTTATTGGGATAACTGCTCCATGTACGACCCATTATGCTAATGAGTTACAGAGGCTGACCTAAAAGGGCTTTGCTGCTGAAGGCTTGGCTCCTCAGGAACAGAGAGAGCCGCCCCCAACAGGAAAGTGAACCTGGAGCAGTATTTAACCCCAGGGTTAAATACAGGCCAGTCCACCTCTGATACTCAGGAGGGAGTAAGGAAAGGGAACCGGGTGGGAAGAAGTGAAGAAGACAGAGGAGGAAGAGGAAGGAGAAGAGGGAAGAAGCAGAATGAGAAGCAGGAGACATCAGGGGCCTGTCTGAGAAAATGGGACGCTGTTCCTTCCTATTCCACGTCTCTTTGTACAGCTCGTTCGCTATCCTGTGGTCAAGCATGATTAATGTATTATGTTAGTGTGGACCCCATACACTCTCCCTTCCCCCTTTAAAGAAGCCCCCAAGAAGTACCTCAGAGGGCTCCCCGTCTTTCTCTCCCCTCAATAAAGCCTGCTTCCAAAAATGACCTAGCTAAAGCGCACTGCACTATTAACCACAGTCAGGGGGTTACTCAAAGCTAGGACAATGACAGGGAAGGCACCTGGAGAGCATTGTCTGATGGTATGAATGGAGGGAGGTCTGGGTTGACACCATAGAGAAAGTGGGTTTCCCCAAGAATCCGGGCTACCTCAAAGGTGGGTCTTTGTTCTCGGTTTTAATGAGATAATATTTCCTTTTCTGTGACTCCTTTACCGGTCCTTGGGTATGAGTCTTGAGGTACCAGGGTCAGCTTCAGATTCTACTGGAGCTGGAGCTAGAAGGAATAAGTTCAGGTAGGAAAGAGATGACTTACTCAGATGGCTGCAGAAAAGTGTCTGGATGCCCAAGATAGGAAAGAACCCATGCCTTGGAAAACTCTTCCACCAGCCTGTCAAAAACAGCCAAGGTCCAGAGTCCTTGAGTCCAGAGTCTCTGTTTGCCCAAAGAGAAAGAGAAGCTGAGTCCAGGCCTCTGAGGGGGCATAGCTTACCAGGGACCTGCCTCAGTCTTGGGTTCAGTAGCTAGAAGCCCATGGTTCCTGATAAACTTCCTGAAGGCACCTAGAAGAAGAAGGGGTTTGTCATGCCAATGCAAGGGCCATGGACAGGATTCTCAAGCTCCCTTCTCCCTGTGAAGGGAGGAGTAAGGCCTGTCCCAGAGGCTTACACTCAGCTTCGCTATGAAACTCACACTGTGGTGGAAAAACCATGCTGGGCCAAATGAAAATGAGGAGAAAGGGGCTGGGAACAGGGCAGCCTCCCAGATTTCTGCTGAAGAGTTGGGCACCAAGCAAAGCAACGTCCAAAGCTATCAGAATCTGCACCTCAAGTGAGGATCAAAGTGCATGCTCCCAGCTGAGACCAGCAGGACCCAGGAGCGCGAAAGCCCTGGGCTCAGCCCTGGGGGACACATCACCCTGAAACCACCACTCAGACTAGACCCCAGAAAGCCCCAGGACTGGAAAAGAGATCCAATGAGGCATTCTTTTCCTGCTGGTGGCTTCTTCTTCAGGTCACTGAGAGTACAAACTTATCCTATAGAAGGCAATAAAGCAGTTTCAATGCAAAGAGAATCCACAGGCTCAGGCTCTGCACACACCCCGAGGTACGTGAGCAAAGTGAGGTGAGTGTTTAGGCAAGGGATGCTCTGTTCAAACACTACAGGGGAAACGATTTAGGAAACAAGAAACTATTTAGGACCATAACAGTTAAAGATTATGGAGACAGGCGCTGAATCGTACCTGGGTGCGTCTTCTTTACGGCCTTGTTTTATCAGGCTTTCCAATCTCGCCTTTAATGGCACCATGTTCGAGTTAATTTAATTCAATCAAAAGCTCTATTTTGACTTTTTCTAGGGACAATTAGTGGGGAAGCATGTGTTCCCCCTCTCCTTTAATGGTGTCATCATCTACACTGTTCCTAGCGCGGAGGCTCAGACGTCATTGCATCAGGCCACCCACTCAACCCTTACCTGGTGGTTGCTTTGGGAGCAGGCATATATATCCCCATCATGGTCTACTTTTAAGCCTGCAAGGAGGGAACTGGACTTCTTCTGCTGTGGGCCAGTGCTGTCATTTTTTTTTTCCTCTACCCCCTCATCCCACACACACCAAGTGCATCTGGTCTCCCGGGAGCCACTGCTCACCCTAAAGCGTTGCCTCAGGCCCGCCCCTAAAGTCCAGGGCAAGGTATTAAAGCTTGTTAAAGCTTGCTGTCCCCAGAACCTAATCTTCTGTGGAAACTCATCCTTAGCCCCGTGTCCCTTCTCCCTCCCACCTGGAGCCTCTGCTCCTTTGTATATTTGGGCTTCTTTTTTCAGCCTGTGGAGGAGCCATCCCCCAACATGGGCACACACACTTCCTATAAACTCTTATTTTCCCATACTCAGCTTCTCCCCCTCCTTTGAGTCAATCACCCCTCCCTCTGAGCTTCCAGAAAACTTGATTTCAACATCCATCACACAGGATGTTTTTGTACATTTGTCCGTCCCATTTTGTGATCAGAACCACTTTGTATGGGCCAAACTGGAAGGAGAAGATGTGCCTGGAACATAAAATCAGCTAACTCAAATGAGTAGAAAAGTGAGAAAGGTAAATACATTGATTTATGGTCCCAGAAAGAAAAGAAGAAAAAGAAAAAAAGAGTTATGCACAACCAAGCACATATTACCACCTAGTGGCCATATTTAGAATTGCAAGTTTAGTTTATTGTGATTACATGACCACCTAAATCTAAACCTAACTTCTGAAGTAGTAGTACTTGACACATTTTAACACTATAAACATAGTACCTGAAAATAATATGCTGGTCACTCCTTGGGTTTGTGCCAAGATTAAATATGCTAATGGGTGGAAAGGCTTTGGAAAACTATTTCTGATAGGTATCTATTGAAAACAGACTAAACATATGGTCCCTGCCAGGTACTGTGGAGAAGACTCCCCGTATAGCTGTGAAAATAAGATTCACATATGAAGCAATTATAGAAACAAAACTGATGTGTGACAGATTGTCATAGAAACGGGGCTGGGATGGGGATGCCAGAGATGGCTCCCCACAAGGAGCAGAATTTGAAGGATGCAGCCCACTAAACTAATACCAGACAGCAGAGGGCACTATGGGTTGAAGAGATGGGAAGAGGGTGACACTTTGACCCCACTGCTGAAAAGCCACATGTAGGACACATGAGGACCAGCTGGGGGCTGAGGGGTAGGGGGCGGGCAGGGCTACCACACAACAGCGACTCCGTTTCCCCTGGCGGCCCCTTGCCACTAGCACCACCACAGCCCACAGCCCAGGCTTGAGATCATATTGTCCTAACAATGTGGACTGGGTGGGTATATTAACAGATACAGGAGAGAAGGTTTGAGATGGAGCCAGCATAGCAAACTGAGATCCTGAGATACGCATCCCTGTACTTGTCAGCAAGCTTACGGGGGACCAGTGAACCCTCCCTGAAAGAAAGCAAGGAGCAAGCAGCTCAAAAGATGCTCCTTACCCCTTTCTGTCCCAAAGGTGCCCTCCCCGAGGGGCAGGACAGCAGACACTGCCCAGTCCAAGTGGCCCATATTGTCCTGCATGTATTTCTCCCGCTAACCACACTTGCTTTGCTTCCTAGTAGTACACCTCCCTGAGAGCAGCTGCACCAACAGACTCAGGTTGCTGTTACTGTGAACCCAGAGGCCAGTGCCCTAAGCCTTGACACCGACTGACCCTGCAAAGCAAGCTGCCTCTGGTTCCCCCCACCACAGACTGACTGGGTCCCTGCCCCCTCATCTGCAGACGCCTGTGGCCCCTCCCCATTGTGCCCCACCTGCAGCCTCCCTCCCTAAGTCCCCTTCCCAAGCCCTAAAGCTTCCCTCTCCAGGGCTGAGGCCAGCCTGAAGACAGATATTAATGTGCAAATTAGCACAACCCGACTGGGTCCAGATTGCCACTTAGAATTTGCATATTAATAAATGTTTTTGTGACAGCATTTAGCAGCTCAGGAAGTACAGAGCCTCCCCTCCCCCATCTCCATAAATGAGATAACTAGACTGGGGAAGCCAAAATGGGCCCCCCTCCCACCGAACAACCTGCATGTTTCCTTCCAACAGTCAGTCCATCTATCTCTCTGTCAGCCCTCCTCCCTTCCCCTCACTGAACATCTCTGCCCCAGCCCTCAGTAAGCCATGGAGGAGGCAGGGCAAAGGAGAGAGCTTAGCCACTAGGGACACCAAGAGCAGGCTGCCCTGTCTGCGAGAAAAAGGCAGAGGCTGCTGGGCTTCCAGACAAGGCAGCCCTAAGGGGTTAGGGAAAACTCACCATTTTCTGTAAAGCTTTGAACTGGCCACTTTCCTGTCCAGCAAGGCAGGGCCTAGGGAACTAAAAACCTCAGGAGCCCAGGCCTCATTGTGGGTCTCTGTGGTGATCTGTGTAGCACATTGTACTTCTTAGGGCCTGTATGTCCTCTTCCATAAAGCATCACAAATCAAACATGAGAATGAATTGGACTGTGCTGAGAAAGAAAGAAAGAAAGAAAGAAAGAAAGAAAGAAAGAAAGAAAGAAGGAGGAGGAGGGAGGGAGGAAGGAAGGAAGGAAGGAAGGAAGGAAAGAAGGAAGGCAAGCAAGCAAGAAAGAGGGGGGAGGGAGAGAGAGAGGGAGGGAAGGAGGGAGGAAGGAAGGAAGGAAGGAAGGAAGGAAAGAAAGAAAGAAAGAAAGAAAGAAAGAAAGAAAGAAAGAAAGAGAGGGGGAGAGAGAGAGGGAGGGAGGGGAGGAGGGAGGGAGGAAGGAAGGAAGGAAGGAAGGCAAGCAAGCAAGAAAGAGGGGGGAGGGAGAGAGAGAGGGAGGGAAGGAGGGAGGAAGGAAGGAAGGAAGGAAGGAAGGAAGGAAAGAAAGAAAGAAAGAAAGAAAGAAAGAAAGAAAGAAAGAAAGAAAGAAAGAAAGAAAGAGAGGGGGAGAGAGAGAGGGAGGGAGGGGAGGAGGGAGGGAGGGAGGAAGGAAGGAAGGAAGGAAGGAAGGAAGGAAAGAAGGAAGGAAGGCAAGCAAGCAAGAAAGAGGGGGGAGGGAGAGAGAGAGGGAGGGAAAGGGAGGGAAGGAAGGGAGGGAAGGGAAGGGAAGGGAGGGAAGGAAAAGAAAGAAAGAAAGGAAAGGAGAGGAGGGAGGGAGGGAGGAAGGAAGGAAGGAAGGAAGGAAGGAAGGAAGGAAGGAAGGAAGGAAGGAAGGAAGAGAGGAGGAAAACCAAGTCGGTTTACAGATGCAGTGTGGCGCCTGGCCGAGGAGGGGAAGTCCTAAGGCTATATATTACAGACGTCTGTATTAGACATGAGCCATCTGGAGATTGAGGAGAATGTAAGATGGAGTTTTCAGCTGGCTGTAGATTGCCTCCTTCAAGCGTCAAAACTTTTAAGCATTCATTTTAACTGCCATTAGGGAACGTCTTCCTGAAATGTGTTCTAAATGTGCTGCTATTCTTCAGCATGGAAACCTGACACCCAGGGGTGCCTTCAAGCAAGGAGTACTGTCTAAAACACCTGAAAGCAAGATTACTGCCTGCCCCTGTCATTTCCCCAGCCTGCCTTCTGGAGTTCCTGCAATTCCTAATGGCAAATACCCTCTTTGTCTGCCCGGCATTGGCCTCTGAACCCTTCTGATGAAATCAGTAGCCAGGCGCCTCTGATGACAGACACCAGAATCACTCAGCTTTGCCAGGTCACTCGGGAGTGTTTGGGTACCACGGTCACCTGGGCATCAGCTTCCTGTGGAGGGGAGCATCGTACCAGCCGTGTTTGTAAAGCAGCAGCTAACAGCCCTAGAGTGGGTTTTCCATGAGCCAAGTATACGAGAGTTTCAGTGCACGGACCGTAAACATTTTACATTTGTTGAATCAATGAAGGGATTAATAAGCCTTACGGGCCTTTCTGACCTACTTCCTGGTTCTGCGTTGAGCTGTGTTCTAGAAAGAGACTTCTTGCTTCCTAATGCTCTCAGAGGTGGAAAGGAGATTACTCACATGTGTGTGCACACACGTGTGGATTCACCTATCTCTTCCTGCTTACAGTGAAGAAACAGGGCCTCAGAAAGCAGTGCTGCCAGCTGCTGTGGCCTTCTCTTCCCCTCCCTCAAAGTGAGTGGTAGGGGCATGACCAGGAAGCCATGCTTGTTTGCATGGAGCAGATTCAATTACAGACCAGTTGCAGGGCTGGAGAGGTGGGGGTGCAGGGGCAAGTCTGCATTTTTCTGAGTCTGAGTTCCCTAGACCCTCCAGAGGCCACCTGCCAGGAAAGGCAGGACAAAAGAGTGGTGAGACCCAGCCTGCTGGGCTCCACTGCTGTTGCCAGCTGTTGACCTCTGGGCCTCAAATTTCTCATCTACCAAATGAGGATGTGCCAGTGTCCTTCTCACCATCTGAAAAAAAAAAAAAAAAAAAACGATCTCTGTGAACAGATGTCTGGCCTTTAAGACACTGTGTGGCACTTAATAAGTTCTAAGTCAGTATTTGTTGGACTTCTATATTTTGTTTATTATCCTAATCTGGACACATTAGTTAGTATACCCCCTGATCTTGTCCCTTGGGGGTTTTGAGGCCAGGTGCTGAAGCTAGAGTCATATACATGCTAATCTACTGCTGTGCATATACCACTGCTGATCACCACCTCCTCTCTCCACACACTGTTCTCAGAACACACTTTATTCTGAATATTTATGGTATACAGCAAGTGCTAGAAGGCACTTATGTATATAGCAAATCAGAAAATGCATATATCCATCCTCACACAGTCACCCCCCCCCTTCCTCCCTGTGGCAGGATCAGCGACAATTCCTCATTCAGCAGGAACTCCTGACTGTAAGCCACTGATGCCAACTGTGATCTTTTCTTATTTTCTACTTTTTCTCTTTGGCTCCCTTACCAGGTTGATTTAGGGTTCACAGGCTCTGGCCTAAAGAGTGGGCTGGGCTGGAGTCTCCTGGCAGGCCTGAAGCATACAACAGCTTTGTTAAAGCTTCCCATGGGTGATTGCATCTCCATCCAGTTCTCAGTGAGCCCATTAGTGAGTACTGGTCAGAGTTCTTAGTAAGGAAGAATCGGGTAGCTTACGCTTGGGACAGGACAGGGCTCTGCTGGGAATGTCCTGCAGGTTCAGAAACCAGGACAGGTAGGAGGAAGTGCTAGGGACCAAGAGTCACCTGAGTGTCCACCCAGGAGGGTCTCTGCAATCACATCGGAGACATCCTCTAAGCCTTCCCAAGCCCTCCATCATCCATGTCATGTGCTACATAGTGGAAAGAGTTGGAGGGACAGAGGACACCACCCTGCTAATCCAAACCCCGTTCCACCCCGGTGCTGGATCTCTGTCCTCTTTTACCCCTTGTGAAGTAGTGTTCATGTGACAGCATGTAGTCCCTACCCTGACACACGTGTAAGGCTCTTCCTAAGTGAATCCATAGGCCCTCCAAGGCACCTGACTGGTAGGATATAGCCTCAGTGTTCCAGAATCTTGTAATTCAGAGCTAAGGGCCTGAGCTAAACCCAGTTGCACAACTTAGAGAATACCTTCCGTCGCCCTCTGATTTTGTGATGCAATTGTCTATATCCTTCATTTTTGTGTGGCTCTCTGAAGCCTGGAGGGTATGCTTGATTCCAGAATGAACACAGGGCCTGCATCAAGTATGCCCTGAATACAGATGGATGGATAAACAGTTGACCATGAATGAATGATAGATGGTAGATGAAGAGATAGAGGATGATGGATAGATGGAGGATTGAGGGATGGGCAGTGGGTATATGAATGAGTAATGGGTGGATGGATGAGTGAGTGAATCATGAATGAATTGTAGCTAGTGGATAAATGGATGGACAGACAGATAGTGGATGGATGGAGAGACAGATGAATGGGTAAGTGGACTGAAATGATGAATGATAGATGATGTGTGAATGAATAAAGAGATGCATGGTGGATGGGTGGGTAAATGGCAGACGAATGGTGTGGGAATGGGTCCTGGAGGGGTGGAATGAGGTTTGGAGGTGAGGAGTGATAATGGGAGGAAGAGAGGAATGGATGGATGGATGGATGGATGGATGGATGGATGGATGGATGGAGAAATGAATGGAAAGTAGGTAGACAAATGAAGGAACAGATGATAGATACATAGATTGATGGATGGGTGATACATGGATAGATTTTAGATAGATGGATAGGTGTGATGGATGAGAGGCAGGTGAGTGGCTGGATGGTGGGTGGGTGGGAAGCAGGTAGATAACTAGAGGCTTATGGTTGATAAGTCACTTGTAGCACAGTAGCAGAAGCAGCAGAGGCTAGGGTGCAGAGAAAGACAGGAATGTGACCTGGTCAGGGACACAGTGAGGACATTATTAGAGGGAAGAGTGAGGAGAGAGCATGCACACACACAGAGACTTTCATCCCAGGAGAGAAGAGTGTGTTATATAGGCTCCGGGGATGGCAAACACCCAGAAGGATAGTGTAAATGAAATGGGAAGTTGCCAGAGAAAAGACCATTTCATATGGGCGCTGAGGGTGGCAGATGCTTCCCAGTGGGATGGTGCTGATGAGGGGAGGACTTGAGTGGTGTTCGTGGGGTGACAAAGAATGACAGTCAGTCCAAGAGGAAGGCAAGTGGTGAGAGCTGCAGTCTGTTTCTCCACAATCTTTGGGACTTGGGGAGGGCCAGCCCTCCACTCCAGCTCACCCTTAGGTACATTAAAGGGAGGACTCAAATAGAGAATTGAAGCCACAAACTGAGAAGAGCCTCAAATTCCAGCTGTGGCTCAATGTAAAATGTGACCTGAGTGTCCCAAATGCACGTGTCCCCAGAACTCATGGGCACTGACTGGGTGAAGTGAAGTTACCTGAGAATAAGGTGCTCCTGATAATGAGACACTGATCACACACCTCTGTCCTATCAGCATGATGTGCCATGTGCCTCCATGAGAGATGGAGGGAAGACCAGCAGTCACAGGGTTTCTCAGGAATTAAGCACTCTTGAGGAGAAATCTTTCCATTCCCGCTCAGGACCCTACCCAAGCAAGAAGCCCTTCCCCAGTCTGGCTTTTCTCTTTCTTGATACACTTACAAGTGGAGAAGCAGAGGGGACCCTGTTTGAGGTAGAGAAGACAGTTCTTAGAATTTCTTAAGTGGCTTCCGGGGAAAGGAGACATTGAAGGACTTTCCTGGCTTCCATGGAATCCCAGATCTTGCTGGTTCATTCAGGAGCAAAAGACTGTACTCCCCACCCCCACCCCTACCCCGGCCTCTTATTTGCGATGCCAGAGCTGGCCATTATGGAGGTGATTAAATTTAAAGACACTGCAGTAAACTTCAGCCTACAAAAGGCAGCCAGCATCATTAACACGTAATTGGAAGCTAAGCTTAATGAGGTACGAGAGGGGAAAAAAAATAAGACCACAACCCAACTGGGGTGCAGCCTTACCTCAGCTTACACACTTTCTCAAAACCCCAGCAACTGGCGTCGGGTAGGAGGAAGAATCATAAAAACCATCGGGGGAAGGGGAGCAAAGGATGAAGGCAGCCCTGCCCTATGGCACTCCTCTTTCATCCCTCCATCTACCTGTCTATTCATTACACAGTTTCAGAGCACCCGCTAGGTACTCGCCCTGAGGAGACAGGTGATCGGGAAGATGAGGCCCCGCCCTTGCATCAGAGGTGTCTAACTCCAGCCTGCGGGAGGCAGGATAGAGCCAAGGAGCACAGGCGAGAAGTGAGAAGGGAGTGGGCCCCTGATGTGGTGCCAAGACAAGCCAAAAAGGGACAAGGCAGAAGAGAGGAAGCCAGTCAGCAGATTGGGGCTGACGGCAGAACCTGAAAGGCCATTTGGTGCTATGGACGTGGGAACTCAAAGCTGGCCTGCAGGGCCCGTCCTGTCTTTCCTTCCCCCACACCCCCCCACCGCTCCCCGCCCCGCTTTGGGAGGCGGGTACACCCCTCAGCTGCTCCCTGCCCTGGGGTCCCAGACAGACCCGGCAGAGGCTGGCATGAGCCTCTCTACCCAAACCTCCCTTCCCAGCATTTGTAGGATTTTACTTTTTAAAAAAATAATAATAAAGCTAAAAAAAAAGCCTGGCTTACCCCTAAGCGCCATTTCCCTTTAATTTGGGGTTTATAATATATACGTGTTTACTTCCCCCGCAATGAACGCTTCCGAGGGACTTGCTCGGCGCGGTGCGAGAAGCGTCTGATTTATTTCCTCTCCAAGCTCTGAGAAGAATGCGGCTGTTAACAACAGTCCCGCCCATCTTACAGCACTCGCTGCTTTTCGAGGCATTTTAAAATCCATTATCCTACTTAATAGAATTGTAGACTCACGGGGAATTTGTAAAGTCTGGGAAATTTGTCCTTGGCCACCCCTGTGGCCCTCTCTGACTCTGCCTCTTTCCTGGGCTCTGGGCTCCATTGGGGACCAATCTCCCACCTCCATCCACCAAGGCAGGACCAGGAAGCATCCTTCTGCCCTGGCCAAAGCACAGTTGGGGTGAGTGGGAGCTGCTGTCTAGTTTAAGGTGGACTGAAACAAACTATGAAGACCTCTCCACCTAAGGGCTCCCTTCTGTTTCCTATTTCCCTCCCCTCCCCTAGGTCCTCCTCACCCCTCCCAGGAGTATACCCAGCTGAAGGCAAATAGCATTAAAGCCCACGGGACTGGCTAGGTTTCTAAATAGAGCTGACTTTCCATAGAGCCCCACTATAACTTGCTCACTAGCACAACCTGATCCTAGCCCAAGAAGAAGTGAAGCCTGCCCTTCCCTGGGATTCCAGGTGAACCACAGAAGCCTTCGTGGCTTTGCAACCAAGATGAGGCCAGACCCCAAGACTCCTGCTCCCTACCCAGAAGCTCTGGAGAATCACAAAATCATGGCAAAATATAAATGGGGTGAGGGTGTGGCCGTCAGGATTCGCCATGCCCCTCCACTGAAACTAGGAGGCACTGAAGATCAGAGGAAGACTCAACTATGGCCAGAGTAGCAGAAGAGAGGGACACACGGGAGAGGCAGGTGGCTTGAGGGAAAGTGGCCAAGATAGTGACATTTACAAGTATAGCAGGGACAGGACTGGGCTGCAGAGTGGTCCAAATTAGGGAAAGGACAGCCAGGCTGAAGGAGGCCTTGGGTTGATGGCCCCAGCACTAAGGAGGACCAACCATGGGGAGTAAGAAGCTGCAGACTCTATTGGAAGCTGGCTGGGGGCATCGTAGACTGCTCTCCCTATCAGAGAACGGGGTGGACTCACTATTGTCCCTGTTGTTGGAAGGGGCTGAGGATGGCATGGAGGAGGAAGAGGTGGGGGCAGCCCAGATGGACACCTCAGGTGCCCTCCTCATTAAGACACCCGTCTCTGCTCCCGAGGAACCTGCCCACAAGCTTCTGCTCAGTAAAGAAAATTGATTACTTTTCATTGCAATTAACATCTGGTCCCGGGTCACATCATTAGGATAATTTGTTACAGGAAAAGCAAAGGAAGTGGCTGTCCAGTAATAAAGTTCTCATGGACCCAATTAAGGGGGTCTCCTCCAGCATTTGGGGTGGGGCTACAGTAGAGCAATCACTCCAGGCCTAGGGAGAGATAACTGGAAGTAGGTGTCTGTGGGTGGTGAAGCAGGGAGCTTGCCCTGGCCACATCCCTAACTCTTGGGTTTCTAGTTCTGTGAAGGACCAAGGGGAAAATCCAAATGCCCTGGCAGGACCCCCTTCCATCTATGAGTGTTCCTTACTCTCGCTGTGAATAATTGTAATCTCACAGGTCTATGGAGAGCCAAATCATCAGTAGTAGGTCCAATTCTGTATGGGGCTGGGGGTCAACAGAAGCCAGCCTCTAGTTAAGTAGTTGCTGCATCCATCCCATACTGGTACCATTGACCAGTCTGTGAGGCCCTACTGGTGTGTCCCCTTGTTGAGAAGACCAATTGGAAAGCTGAAGCAGACTCAGCATCCAGCCCCTATTGAACTCTCCTCAATATATATATATATATATATATATATATATATATATATATATATATATATATATATATATTGCCATGTGAAGCACCACACTTGCACCTGCTAATGGCTCCAAGAATATTCATCCATCACTATTCTCAATCTCAGTAAAGTCCCTCAAGAAAGCAGACAGTCGTGTGCACATTTGTTCCCCATCACTGAGAGTCTCAAGCAGAATAGAGCCTGAGATACTGCCGTCTATGGTCAGGAAAAGTCTCCCTTGTGATTGTAGACACACAGACTAATGCTGAAGGCTGGGCAGGACAGCCCAGATCCAGTCACAGGAAATGCCAGTCTCCTCCTGACTCACACTCTGGAGCTAGCAGAGGCACAGGGCACAGAGCAAAGCACTGATCACACCCACAAGGTAGACGGAAGAACTCACTGAGTGAGTGAGGGCTACCCTGGTGATGGTAGCATCCTGCCTGTAAAATAAGAATCCCTGGGTCTCTCTGGCTTGTTGGGCTGCTTGTTGGGTTGAGTTAGCAGCTAAAGGGGAAGCAGGTGAAGGGTATCTATCAGCTGCTGAGCCAGTCCAGTGCCTTCAGCTAACGCTCTCTCCTAGCAATCAAGCCTCTTTGTAACTCCCCCCCCCCCCCATGAGTTCTCCAGCCTTGCTCGCAAGAGGCTCCACCAGTGTGTTTTGCAGGCAGGGGCCTGCCAGTAAAATGACGCTCCACCTCTTAAGACTCCATTCTGTGTTGCCAATATCAAGTTCTAGTACATTGAAAAGATGTCACATGCCTTGTTTTAACTCCATCCTGGACCAGTCCTTTTTATTGGGCTTAATGGGTCTTTTCTTTTTCTTCCCTTCTCAACCCAAGTGCAAGCCAAGAAGCCCTCACTGTGAGCCTGGCATTGCTTATGAAGATAAGCAAATCAAGATGCCTTCTATGGGGAAAAGAGATATGTCCACAAGGTGTAGTCACAGATCAGTCACAGCCCCCCCCCCCCCGCCCCAAGGTTTGCTTACTACTCCTCTAAGGGCTCCTCTGAAGAGAGGTCACATTACTGGAAATCAGGTCCGAAGAACCCTGTAACAGCCCAGGACCTTAGCTCCCTGTGAACAAATCTAGGGCTGGGTCCTTCAGCTTGGCTTTGCCTGCACCCAGCAGAACTGGTAGATGTAGGTTGATTGTGTCCTTCGTTAATCGTCTTTAAGAACGACAAATGAGAATGGGGCTATGATACCCCCAAAAGACAAATATCAGTTTGGTTTTTCACCAATGTTAGGGGAAGAGTACCCTGCAGTACAGACAAGAGGATCATTTCTACAGTCCTAGAACAAAGTGGATGTGGTGGTGTATGTCTGTGGTCTCTGTACTGGGGAGTCTGAGGCAGGCAGGTCACATGTCTGTAGGTCAGCAAACTACATGGAAAAAAGACTTTGTTCAATAAGAAAAGAAGAAAAAGAAAACTATTCTATGACAAAAGCATACACGTTTTCAGAAAAAACTATAAAGGTTCTTGGGGGCCACAAGAGGCTCCCGGAGAAGTCAGACCAGGGGATGATTTCCTCTGCCCAGAGGTTAATTTGAGTTCCATGACCCTCAGGAAGTTTTGTACAAGTGTCTTGTGGATAACTAAGAAAGAATGTGCTAGGTGACAGAATGATCAGATAGACCCTTAACCAGTTGAAAACTGACAATTAGGCAGCCATTGCAGGGAGATGTATGTCACCTAGATCAAGAAACCGCCTCTGTCCTTGCCCCTGATGAAACTCACATTTCTATCAATGGCCTCGCTTAAAGATACCCAGTCAGTTGACCAGATTTGGGATGACTTAAAGCTAAGGGAAGTGGCACGTCTTAATAGATGATAGAACAAGACCACAAAGAAGTTCCAAATGATGGGTGTGATGGGTGAAACCCAACGAGATGTCCAACAGAGGAAACTGAGGAGTCTCATGCCTGCAGCTGGGAATCCAAATTCAGAGACATAGACAAAAGAAGGCATGGCTTGAAAGCACCTGCTGTCATCTAGGATGGATGCTTTCTAGTGGCGGCTTTATAGGAAGCTGCCATAGCATGTGGCCACCCTGGCATCTGACTGCACCTTAGCCTGCTTTTAAGACATGTGTGATATTTTGAAGGAAGAGGTGTTGGTCTCGCTCTAGGCAGGTCTGGGGACCACAGAGGCGATGGGTAGAAACTACATAATGCTCTGAGTGATGTGTCTAAGATGATCTGCACTTGATGTGTATGCCATAGGTCACTCAGGCTAAAAGAACTACCATTGTTAAGGCAAGGGAGGGCCAACTGGAAAGATGATCCTTCAAACATAATCACAATGAAAAGCCTTTTCCCCTATGCCTCTAAGTGACAGAATTATAGCCACTTATGCAAGTTTCCAGAAACCAGCTTAGGAACAAATATGAAAAGCATAAGCACTTTTGTTGCTGATTACAGGAGACGTGACTACAGTGACAGGGCTAAGCTACTGAGAGAGGTCAACCTCAACTCAGAGCAGGGTCCACATCATAAAAATTAGGTCTGGGGTACAGAGTGGCAGTTTGTCTCAAAGTTTCCATGTAAAGGCATCTGGGTTCCATAGTTTCTACCGGGTATGGAGCAATCCCAGGGCACCTCCGCCCTGGCACATACCTTCCTGGTGGCATGATCCCAATAGCATTTAAGACCCAGGAGTCTATGGAGTCTCCACCCCCACTTCTGAGCAGCAGAATAAATCCATGTCCCAGCAGAGAGGTGGCTATTCTTCTCTGCCTCTCTGAAGGCTCAGTAAGCACTTAGGTGACCCCTCAAAAGGAGTGATGGAGGGACTCTATGTACGAAGAAGCCTTCTGGGCCCAGGCCTGCTGGGCTGGAAATCCTCGTGACTCTCAGCTATGGACCCTGGGGGTTAGGAACTGAGCTGTCTGACAGGCTAGTTTTCTCTGGCTACTTCCCTCTAGTGTGGGGTAGCAAGGGCTTTAGGTTTTACAGGAACACAAGGATGAGACAAGCCAGATGAGCCAAGCCGGTCAGCTCTGGGGAGAAGGAACAAAGACATTTGCCACATCCGCTCTGTGGAGGTGAAGAGGGGCTCTGTGGTTTCCTACGTCTCACAAACCCAATGCAAGGAGGGGAGAGACAGCATCTCAGGGAGGGGGTCCAGGGCACTGGGCACTCCCCCAGGAAGCATTTCTTAGGACAATGTTGAATTAGGTCAGGTAGCAGAGACTATGAGCCCAGGCCTGCCTCTGCTCTCATCTGGTAGCAGATTGGAGGGTGTGAGGTTTTAAGACAGCAAACAGTGAACTGCAGCTGCGCACTGGCGTGGGGTGGGCTGGGGTACTGAAGGGCGCTGGATGAACCCTCTCCTCCTCCCCAGCACTGTGAGCTGACAGTAAATATCAGAGGTAATGATATTGACTTTAAGGTATTATGGCTCCAAATGTCACTTACGTTCTCCCTCTCTCCGTTAAGCAAAAAAACTCTTCCTGATGTAATTTACATTTTTTCCTTCCTCTGCTTCTCTGGTCCTCCACTGGGGAAAAGCTCTTCGCACTCCATGCAACCCTTGGGGCCCAAAGGCCAGAACTCCTATGAAAGACAGCTGTGAGTCCGGGTTAGTAAACTTCCCAAGTGTCTCCTGTAGAACAGCCCTAACCTTTCACCTGTCTTCCCCACCCACCGGGGAGCCACAGGTCCTGTCCTGGCTCCAGCTACACCATCCCCCTCCCTTGTCAATCTCTCCTCAAATTCCCACCGTTTGACTCATGGTTCCCTCCTGTCTAATGCACTCTCCATACCTAGTTGCTCCCCCACCAGGAAGCTTCTCACATAAACCTGAGCTCTGTCTCCTTGCCAGCTGAGACGCCCTAACACATGCCTCTGCCAGCCCCTACACAGCTCCTGTGTGGCTGGCCCCCCTGCACACTTCCAGACCGCTCCCCTCAGATCTGCCTCTAAGGCCAATGAACATTTCTTTAAGACCAAGCTCTTCAGGCTCTGCACCTGAACCCCAAAGAACTTAGCTTGGTAAAGACCTCATAAACAAAGAGCTGGGAACGTCATCCGGAAGAGTTCTCAGGGCTACAGAATGGGAGCAGAGCGGAAAAGAAAGTGGGCTGTGGAGCCCAGAGTCTCCCTAGACAGAGATGCTCTGAGGGTGGTAGGAGCATAGCCGCATGTGAGGCGGGCAGGTCCAGGATTCAAATCCAGGATTCTGTAACCCTGAGCACCATCTTCACACTGTCCAAGCTCAGTCTCCTGTCTTATCCAGATCCCTCCTCAGTTCCTGGACTCAGTCTTAGGTAGCAAAGCAGTTCTACTCCTCTGTCTGTGTGTGTGTGTGTGTGTGTGTGTGTGTGTGTGTGTGTGTGTGTGTGCGCGCGCGCGCGCGCACACACACACACGGACGCACGTGTGCCTGTGTGCATGCTCCTGTGCACCATGCAGGTCTGTGTAAAGGTCAACAGAAATTCAGTATCTTCCTTTTCCTCAAACCTTGGATGACAGATGCCCCTTGCTCTACCTGGCTTTTACTGTGCTGTGGTAAGCGCTGCCCCATGCTCTTGCCTTCTAATGAGGTTCTTTCTAGTCAACCTTGGGCATAAGAAACTCTCAAACCAACCTGTTCTCTGTAGGAGGGGTGCTTGAAGCCATAGTCCTCTTTCACTGGGCTAGTCCCCTGCTCAAGAATCTGCAACAGTTGCTTGTTATATTGTCTCAACAAAGGTCCTTAGTGTTCTAGCCTGGGCTTCCCCTCTCACCAGGCCTTCTTGCCCATCACCCACCGAGTTCAGTACTATTCTCTGCATCTCCTACCCTACCCCATAAGTCATTCTCCTAGTGAACTCATCCCCATCATCTTCACCTCCTCTGAGCACCTCCCCTTTTAGACCTAGTCAGCTACCCACCACCTTGAGAGACTTTCAGTTACCGCCCAGGTCCCTCCTGATTTCCCCCTCTCCTTTGACCTCTTCAATGCCCCAGACACACCTGTCTCCCTGTCCCACCCCCAAGCTACAAGGAGCAGGAGTGCTACCTTCTCAGTCTGCTCTCCTCCTGTACCTCAGCTGAGCTGAGCTGAGCTGCAGAGAATCGGTTTGCACTTGGCTTCTACATCGTGAAGGTTGTGAGCCCTGTTCTGCTAGAAGCATTTCTTCTAATTAAGTTCATTCTGATTAGGCTCTGAATTTGGGGCCATGTCCTCTTGTAGACTGAGCAGACACTTTTGACTATGGGCCATGTGCGCTGCTTCAAAGCAGGATCCCCCAAAGAAATGCCTGCCCAGTAGACACCCCACCAAGACCACAGTTACAGCTCCAGGCTAAGCCTTCTGACATTCTGAAATCCCTTGCTTAGGGTTCCTGTGTTCCTGACTCTCTCCCGCAGTCATATCCTGAATTCTGGATTTCTAGTGTGTGTCCTGGGGAAGATCAAGGGGAGGGGACAACAAACCCCATGAAAGTTGGGAGGCTGAACCTGGAGTGGGCTCCAGAATCTGAATGCATAGGGAAGCCCTGTAAAAGGTGGCTCACAGGAAGCTCCCTGGCAACGTTCCTACTGCAGGAAATCTGAGAATGAAATAGTTCAGCGAAATGGACATCCCTGTCTCACCTCCTTCCAGTCCCATCCAGGGAGCCCTAAATTTCAGAAGCCGTGTGCTCCTGGAAACACACTTACACAGGTACCTACCACTGAGCATCTAGGGGCTGCATTTGAGAGCTGAAGAATAGTGAGCGTCTTGGGCACAAGGAAAGGATGGGAGTAGAATTAAACAGCAGTTGGGGAGTCAAGTATGTGTGCACCCAGCTCCTGGGGAGAGCTGGAAGTCCAGCTGAGCAGACACTCAGACCTCAACTGTGAGGAAGCCTGGGTAAGCAGCTTGACTGAATAGCCAATGGTAATTCCAGCCATCTTTCTTTCTTTCTTCCTTTCTTTCTTTCTTTCTTTCTTTCTTTCTTTCTTTCTTTCTTTCTTTCTTTCTTTTTTTTTCTCATTTATTTCATTTGGGGGCTTTGGAACTCTGCATTCCTTCTGCCTCAGCCTCTCAAGCTCTGGAAACTCAGACCTGAGCTACCCAAGTCTCTTCCCACACCTTCTGTACCCAAATCTCACCATCTTTGTCATTATCCTCTCTGTCAGGGGCTCAGCACTTCAGAGTGACTGTACTGCCACCTGCCAACACTCACAGCATCTTAACAATGCTCTCGCTGGGACCGGACTGTCCCCACTCTTGGCGTTTTTTGCACAAAGTGAGAGGTGAGTGACTTTCAGAGGAGGCTGCAGAAAGGCCACACAAGAGAGCTGTGGGTGCTGATTCTTGTCATGCTGAGCCTGGGTATCTGGAGACAATGGGCTTCCCCTTCCTAGTTCTTGTCTGTCTTCACAAACAGCATAAATGAAAATACTGCCTGGGTGGATTGCTATGGTCCTTTGTGGTAAGTTATAGATGTTGTGGGGTGGTAGTGATGGTGGTGTGTGTGTGTGCTCTCATGACACAAAAACACACTCAGTGCTTCTTAAACTGAGAAGTCCCAGTCCCCAACGCATGTCACCCACGATGCTCTAAAATGGTGGTTCTCAACCAGTGGGTCTCGACCCCCGGAAACCAGCTAAGGAGGGCGGAAATGGGACTTTCAGGAAGAACTGAAGAGGAAGCTGAGGAGGAACTGAGAACTTAGACCTACTGTGGTGTGGTTCATTTCCAGAAGCCATCTTTTTATAGCTCCTGAAGGGTTCAGAGGTGCTACAGGCAACATGGTCTGGTCAGGGAAGCTTTTCAAACCTCAGAGAGCCATGTGTGGAGCAAATGAAGCGCAGAGCAAATGGATTTCGAGAGATAACAGAGGAAGGAGGTAGAGACACCCTGCATAGAGCAAAAAATAAGAGAAAGAGCTGAGGGAAAGCAGAGTGTTGGGGGAGGGGAGCAAAGTACTCCCTGGGCAGGCGGGTGGGCGGACGGGCAGGCGAGCGAGGAAAACAGCCTTCAGGCTTTATTCTGACTCACAGACCAGTCCAAAAGCTCAGTCTCCGCCAGGTAGATGGACCAGCTCACGAAATCTCCCCATCCCAGGCGGGCAGGCTAGGTTAGTCTGCAACCCGGACTTGATTAACATTTAAATACCATTCAGGGTGGGAGGGGTAAGAACGGAGCGAGGGACCTACCCTCACTGGGTGCCTGAGTGAACATCAGGCCTGAGAGACCAGCTAATCAGAGACCTCCCCCTGGATTGACTGATTCCTAAGGGTCAGGGCTGCCATACGCCACAGGTGGGACCCGACCCTGTCGCTCCTCGTGGGCTTTCTTCCCATCGTTGCCCTGAGCCCTTTGTTATTTCACCAAGACTGAGGGGCAGGCCCGGTCGTCAAGCACACACCAGTTCAAGGGGCATCACTGGGTACGGACCCCAGGGATGCCACCGCCTTCTTCCTCAGCACAGTAAACTGGATGGACCTCAGGCCCTTTGAACATCCTGGGTGCCCTCCCACCTTGGTCTCGTTCCTTTTTCTCCCTCTCTGGGCCAAAGGAAGGAAGCCACACATACCCCCTACCAGCAAAAGCCACCTCAACAGCAGCTCTAATGTGCTGGTTGCTCTCCTAGCTGAGCATCTCTGAGGGGAGTCTTTCCAGAAAACTTAAGCAGGAGCTTTAAAAAGCCATTAAAAGTGTCCTTGATGAAGCATAGTGACCCCTGAGGATGGAAAAAGCCAAGATAGTGTACGGAGCTGAGAACCCACGGGGAACCTGCTGGAGCACAGGCACGCGTGCGCCCGTGTACACACACACACACACACACACACACATATCAAGTAGTGCACTTAGGTGAGTCCTGGCACCATCCTGAGACAAGTAGAGGTTTGAAACCATAAGCTAAGCAGGCTAATTTTGTTAACAACTTTGGCTGGATTTACATATCCAGGAGGATCCTTGTCCTCCGAGCCATTAACGCAGAGGTCTAAATAACTTCGTTAATGGGGCAGCAGCCAGACTCCACCCCAGCTTCCGGCAAGCTGCGGGATCCCTGAGCTGAGCCGCAGGGGAGCCACAGCTCCAAATGGAAACCCTGTCTTTAGATTTTAATTCCCAGCCACCCTTTAACTCTCTGTGCCCTGGGTCAGTTGGTTGTAGCTTCAGTTCTGCCCCTCTGATGCAGGAAAAGCAGGCATGGTGGAAACTTGGTGCCTGTTCAAACAGCATCTGCTTGGTCTGAGCTGCTTTCCCAAGCAGACTGCTCCGTGTTTCAGCACTGCTGGGGGCCATGCAAGGGAAGCCTGCTGATAATGATGAAAGTTTAATGAGCACCTAGTATGGGCCAAGCCTATGCTGGGGTTCATAGATATAAGACACACTGTTACTGGGCAATTTGGGGCTCCCTTTGAGTACTTCGTCTCATTAATTTAAAAATAAATAAATAAAAGTGGACTCAAACGGAAGCTTGAGAAAAATTTGCTAAGAGTTTATGAGGAAAACCACCAAGGCAGGCAAGTTGTGACTCTTGACAGCTGCAAGAATGAGGGAAATGCAGAAGAGAAAGAGAGAAAATCAGATAAGTGGTGGTCTCGGGGGAGGGGTGGGGACTTCAGAGAAAGCCCCGAGTGACAGAAGAAGCAGGCTTTAGTCTTTAGGTCACTATCTCTAAAAAAGATCAATAAAAGGCAGAGTTAAAATATGCTGTGGACTTCAGAGGGCAGATTTCAAATTCTGTATTGGGGACAAAGATTGCGCCAGCTCCACACCATCAGCAACAGAGACAGTTTGATGGGAAAGGTCTTGAAGGCAGCCAAGAGTGTGGAAGTCAACTCGTGAGCGAAAGGAAAAGCCCCCAAAGAGCTGGCCAGGAGCTGCAGGGTCATCTATAGGACTCTGACACAGTACTTGCCCCACCCCTTTGTGTACTGGGAGCCACCTTAGCCCATAGCCTGTTGGCCAGATGAGACCTGATAAGGAAAGGCTTCTTGCCTTTCTCTGCCAACTGGCTTCTTTCATATGTTAATCTTGTTTCTGTCTGGTCCCCACTCAGCTGTCAGTGTGCCCTCCTCGATCTTCACTGATAATGAAGTCAAGTCCCTGGAGAGACCAGGGATGAACAGGACGCTTTCCAGTCACTCAGCCCATGTGCTGGTGGAACGGCTCAGTTCTAGACGTGGTAGATGTTTCTTATCATCCTAAAGGTAAAACCCACTCTAAGGGTCTGTAAGGAGCCTGGCTGCTTCTCTTGTAACAAAAGACAGAGGAGCTAGGGTGACCCATAACATGTATTTAACCCAAGTTTTTTTGTGTGTGTGAAATGGAGTCAGACTCCAGAAATGAAGGCACAAAGATGATCGGAGAACTGCTTTTATTCTTAGGGTTGCTGAAGAAGGAACAGCCCTGTAGACATGGGGTTTCATGATGCTAACAGGCTGAGGTGAGAAAGCCCAGCAAAGGCCATGTTCTGGCCAGGACCTCTGGAATAACGGTCCTCATGGAGAAGGAGCGTGGCATGCTCTAGCGCTGATGGGCTCTAGTCCCTATGACCCACATTGAGAATTCTGGTCCTGATGGCTCACCTCAGAAGTAGACGGGAGGGCAGGATAGAGAGAGTGTTTTTGAGGTATATCCAGTGTCTTTTCGTTCAAAGTTCTCAGGAAGTCACATATGATCCCCCGCCCCCGTCCCCGACTCTTCACTCAGCTCTCCCACCCTGTCCAGCCAGAAACTGCCACACCACGCCCCTCATCCACATTGCCTCCTCCCTGAACTTCCAGAAACCTGAAATGCATCCAGGTGTTTGTGGTTCTGAGGACCCCTGCTCAAACCTCAGCTCCTTCAGGCTCCCTCTCTGACACCCTGAACCTCTTCTAAGGAGTCCCTCCAGCTCCTATACATACCTGTACAGCACTCAGAAGCACCTCAGGCTAAGCAGGCATCCCACCCCCACCCCCACCCCCCGGCGTGGCCGTGTGACACAGTGGCAGAGCATGAGACAAGAGAGCGGGTTTGACAATAGCTGGGTCCTTAGGTCCTGTGGGAAGGGAGGTAGAGAAGGAAGGCTGGACGGAGCCAAGGCTATAAGGGTGCTAAGGTGATGTTGGGGCTGCCACGTGCCTAGCATGAAAGCATGTGGCAGTCAGGGGGTCAGTGGAGAGATCTGGGGCTGCATTACAGACTAAGGTCATCAGATAGCATAGCTGGGCCTCAGTCTCTGAGCTCACTAACCTGCTGCTTCGTGAGTCCCCCGTTAGGATTACTGATGGCTTGAACAGGTGGGAAGAGGCAGCCACTGCAGACCTCGGGGTGCTCACACTGTGCCTCTCACTCTGGAGTGCTCGCCCCGCCCCATGTACCTTGGAGACTGGACCTCCTCTCCCTCTTTTCTCTCTGCACTTGTGTCCTGCTGGGCACCCCTCCCCTGGCCCATCTCTGAACCCCGACTGACTCTCCCTTATCTCTCTGCTGCTGCCTCCCCACCCCAGCCACTCTCTCCCTTCAATTACCATAACATAGAACAAAAGAATATTTTATTATTTGGTGTCTTTATTAAATCAAGTTTTATGTTCTCTATTTTTCACTTTTAAGGTGGTTGAGCGTCACACTATATTTTTCTATTAAAAGGTAAAAAGTCGGCAGAGTAGCTTTGATAGCCCCACAGTGGCTTTGTCCATCGGTCAGTAAATCTGAAATAGAAAAAGAGAAGGTGGGGGCCTTCTCCTGGGCACCACAGCAGCCGTTGGAAATAGAAAATAAGGGTCTCAATGAAACAGTGCACTTTTCTGAGAGACCCTGGTGGGCCAGACCTGAGCTGGGCCCCTGGCTACCTTAGTCTTTACTGAGGAGACACCAGGCTCAGCACAGAGGCCTTGTAGAACACGCAAAGGCCCCAACTCAGGCTCTTTGTGCAGGATTTATCAGACTCTGCTGAGTGACAGCCTCCAGCCACTGAAACCCTGGAAGAGAGTAGTGACCCAGAGACAGAAGGAAATGAGTAGAAGGCTCAGTTACCACCTCCACCAGGCAGCCTACGTGGACTGTCCTTCCCACTTCCAATGTGCCTATCTGTCCTACCAGGTGTCTGTTTTCAGTTTGCTTCAGCTGTCTGTATCAGTACACATGTGCACACACACACACACACGTTTCATATTCCCAAACATCTCTTGCATCATAGACATGACCAGACATCTCACAGGGAACATCTTTCCATGTCTACTCACATGTATATAATATACTTAGGCCTGCAGGCAGAAGGACCTACAAAGTGCTCTCAAAAATGTGCCTGCAAAGTCAGAGATGGCGGTGCACGCCTTCAAGGTAGGTAGATTACTGTGAGTTGGGGGCTAGCCTGGTCTACATAGAAAGTTCTGAGGTAACCAGGGTTGTATATTGAGTCTGTGCCTGAGAAAGGAAGGGGGAGGAAAGGAGGGAGGGAGGGAGGGAGGGAGGGAGGGAGGGAGGAAGGAAGGAAGGAAGGAAGGAAGGAAGGAAGGAAGGAAGGAAGGAAGGGGACGAACATGCACATATAAACACACTTCTTATACCACTGAACAGGCACACAAGGTCTCTCTCAGACAGGATTCTGCCCATTCTCTTCCTCTTCCTCCTCCTCCTCCTCCTCCTCCTCCACTTCCTCCTCCTCCTCCTCCACAAACACTACCCAGACACAATTTAATTCCAAACCCAAACTATGTGCATGGGCATGCCCTCCACACACATGCACATGCAAACACACTAGCACACACATGCCCTACTTCCTAACCCAAGGAGTCCTGCCTCTGACATCTAGGGAAAGAGCTGCTGAGAACCAAGCTTCTTCCTTCCTGACACATCCTTCTCTACAGGATGAGTCACCAGCAAGGCCTCTGCACTGCTGCCCTGGCTTCCTCCTCACCCACATCCACCGAGATGCTTTGAGCAGCATGGTGTTGCTGAGAGCCTCTGCAGGCAGGCGCATCAGGGATCCTGGAGGAGGAGGAGGAGGAGGAGGAGGAGGAGGAGGAGGAGGAGGAGGAGGAGGAGGAGGAAGAGGATGGGAAGAGCCTGTTGGAGAATGGAACAGGCTCTCTCCCTCCAGGACCCTGCCATAATTTTCTGCTCACCTCAGAGAGCCTCTAACACGGAGGCAGGGGGTCAGCAAGCTGGAGTAGATCCATCCTATCCCTGAGTTTGTGTGAGAATACATAGCCCTATCTCAATCTTTTTTTTTTAAAGATTTATTTATTTATTCATTATATGTAAGTACACTGTAGCTGTCCTCAGACACTCCAGAAGAGGGAGTCAGACCTTGTTACGGATGGTTGTGAGCCACCATGTGGTTGCTGGGATTTGAACTCCTGACCTGAAAAGCAGTCGGGTGCTCTTACCCACTAAGCCATCTCACCAGCCCCCTATCTCAATCTTAAAACATCAGAGTGTTTCTTAGTTGATGGAGCCAAGCTGGAGCCTGTGGAAGAAGCATCCTAGCCCATGCTCACTGGGTTCTCTCAGGCGCACAGTTAAGGTACTGATGTGCAGTGCCCCTACATTACAGACCTCCTGATGCACGTGTCACATGTGCCCTTGGTCCTGTAGAGCCTCATTTCTCCTTAGTGTCCAACAACAGCAGAGCAAGGCTGAGTTTCTTCTTAGTCCGCATGACCTCTGTTGACCACTCAACAAGACGAAGTTTGATGGTCGGTTGGTAAATGTGGACAATAGTACTTTTTTGCACGGCTAGCAGAAAGGAGCCTGGCTTCTGGCATCCAGCCTAGAATAAGGCAAATGCTCACCCGGGGTTTTTCCCAACCCTGGGGTCTATATTTTAAGGAAAAAATGAAAAACTCATACTGCTGGCTCTGATCTTCCTCCTGAGAGACAGTGTCTGGCTTCTACTCTCAGGGTGCCACACCTACCCGAGATCTGAGCAGGGTGGAAGGCAAGCTAATCACCTCCCCAAGTTCTTATTACTGCCAACAGCGTCACTACACCCACGTCTGAGGCTACTCTGGCAGCTCCTGGTCCCTCTGGAGCATAGGTCTGAGATGCAGGCTCATCACCATTGCCAGCTGCCTCCCTGCCCTAAGTGGTTCTCCCAGCTCCACATCCCAAGACCACCCTCACCACAAAATCCACTGCTGTCAAACCTTAGCCAGTTGCCTCATACCCTTCCATAAGAGCTAGCCTAATTCTCCACCGCTGCCCTTAGGGATTGCTCTGTCTAGGTTGACTCGGGAAGTTTTCACTCTGGTGCTCAACCCAGCCTAGCATTGGTCCCTAAACCCTTCACAAATGGGCCCTGTCTTAAGTGTTCTTGCAAGCCTCTGCTTCTGCTGGGTGGCCTGCAGCAGAGTCTTGTACCACTAGCCTGCACCAACATGCTACAGTGTTGCTGTGCACCTCACTGATGACCCGGTGTCAATCAGCCTGGTCCCACGGCCATGCCTCCATCTTTCCTGGTATTTCTTGGAGCCTTTCACTCCTCTGCCTTCCTCTGCCTCTGGCACCCACTTCCAGATTCTGACCTGAGTTTAGATATTGCCCCAGTAGCTGAGGGAAGAGCGCCCTCTCAGGGGCCAGGCTACCTGGCTTCCAGACTAATGGACTTTCTTCCTGCGAAAATGGAGTGGGTGGGCCAACATGACAGCTCAGCTGGTAAAGGTTCTTGCTGCCAAGACTGACAACTTGAGTTGATCCTCAGCATCCACATGGTACAAGAACAGAGCCAACTCCTGCAAATTGTCCTCTGACCAGCACATACACAACAGAGCAAGCATACATACCCTGACCTGACACAGAAATATAAATAAATAAATAAAAACTTTTGTAAATGGAAAAAGGAGGAAATGGGGAAGAATCAAAGAGTCTGTGTAACTCCTCAGGACAGTCCTGGTTTGAAAGAACCCCTCAGTTCAGAAGTTACAGCCCTCAGGACCATCCTGCTTGTCGGGTCTCCTATCCATTCTTGTCCAAGTGAAGAGACACTTAGACAGTCCACAGCTTCCAGAATAAGATGTCTAAGATGGAAGGAGGAGAACAATGTTAGCATCCTACCATGCATCTCTCTTGATCAGATGGGGGCCACGGGTGCACATAACACTGTATATGCTATCTTCATTCCATAAACTTCTCCATTAACCACTGCTATGGCTGCCTGAAGTGGCTACCCCTGAAAAGGTTCCTCATCCTTGCTAGCTATATTATTATTACTATTATTATTATCATTATTATTGTCATCATTATCATCACTATTACTAGTTCTAGCTCTGTATAAGGGTAAATCCAGTCCTTCCCTACATACCAAGGGCATCTCATGGGGGCAGGGGACTGAGGCCATGCAGGACCTCATAGAGACCTGGGCTTGAAGCTGAGGCCTAATAGAGTCCTCCCTGGGTATTCTGGGCCCTGGGCCTGAGGGCACAGGCTGCAAGTTAAAGCAAGGAGCCTTTCCTTGTAGAAGTAACTACACGCACGCACGCAATGTGTATAAATGTATAGAATAATCAGCGGCGGAGACTCAGCTGTCTGCCACTGGTTTGCAAGATAAATTGCATTAATCAACATGATGCCTTCAGAACTTTTGGTGAGCTGTTTCTTATGCTAATTGGGCCACTTAAAGGAGACTGTCAGTGTCCCAGGATTCCTCTCTGGCTGTCAAGGCGATTACTGGCATGTGTAAGTAGTCCTCCCTCCCTGCCCCTTCTTCTTTGACTAGTACCCATTCTTTTAAAAATATAATATTAATGAGAAGAACTATGCTAATTACCTGCCCAAAAAATTAAACTCTGGAAGAAAGGGGGAAGTGGGTGTGAGTGTGACTGACCCATAGGAGGGCTTGCTTGTGTCACCTTGAAGTCAGTATGGAAGTCTCTGGGTGGGGGCTCCTCAGAGATGGACGGCGAGGTTAGGTCAGAGGTTCAGACCTGCTTCTGCTATTGAGAATCCCAAATCAGGGCGTCAGGTGGGATGTGCCATAAACCTAGGAACTGGGGATCCAGAATCATCAGTCTTAGAGGAAAGCAGCCTACAATCAGGACCAGGCACTCGGAGCTGCGTCGACACCAGCTGCCTCGGTCTGTTCTCTGCTTGGTTCCTTCCACCCATATCTAGGCTCTGGACCTCAAAAGAACCTTCAAGAGGCCATCTGACTTCAGTTTGATCTAGCAAGGCAAACTCAGCAGAAGAACACATGCCATGGTGGTGTCCTCCGGAAGGAGGGAGAGGATATTGAGAATAGGATGTAGCGGCAGTTGGGTCCTACAGTATGGAGAACTGACTGGGATCTAATGGAATCCATGCTACCCTGCTTTAGAGCTGCTAGTGATGGCCTGGAAGGGTTTTGAGTGGGTGAGGACTGTAAACAGTCACTTGGGCAATAGGGGTGGACAGTTTGACGATCAGACAAGAAAGCGCTTGAGAAGTGAGTGTGAACTTCTCAGAAGCACGAACTCTCAGAAAGTTCTTGGAGCAGGTATTCCCAGCTTTCCCTTCCCCGAGTGAGAGATTCCTGCCGTGTTCAGATCATGTTCAGGACAGTCTCGGGCTTGTCTCAAGAGCAATATGACAGCATGCAGCCTGTGCACATGCCTGTCCCTTGTTAGTCAAGGCCCTTCATTTACGCAACAAGATGCCAATGTTCCCAGATCTGTTACGACTGTCTCCCTTCCCTAAGCTCTGAACCCCAACCTTTTTAGTTTGTATTTTTCAAGACAGGGTTTCTCTATGTAAACCTGGCTGTCCCCTGGAAGTCGCTCTGTAGACCAAGCTGGCCTCTAACTCCATGATCTGCCGTCCTGCCTCTCCCTCCTGAGTGCTAGAATGAAAAGCATACGCCACCTTGCCCGATGCCACATCCAAACTTAAGGCCTTCCTTTCCCTCTTTGTGGCTCCTCCCCTCCCTTCACAGGCTGCTGGACTATGGTGATGATACCAAACACACTCCAGCGACCACACACCACTGCAGAGCTAAGTCTACCCTTTGGACTTGACACTAGAGCTGCCCCAGTCTGTTCTCCGCTTGTTTCCTTCCACCCGTTAGCTCTGGTCCATGAACTTTGTCCAGAAGCCTCCATGTAGTGCCTCCCACCCCCAGCTCCTCTTACCACAAGGTGTGTTCTCCCTGAGCCTTGCCTTGATGGACACATGCCCTTCTCAGCTTCACACTACTGTCAGACAGAAGGACACACGGAGCGGTGTGTCCTTCAGGAATCAATCATGCCTGTCACCCTAAAACAAGTCCTCTGTCACTCGCTGCTTTGTGACTCTGATGGGCCAGGATGCTGTCTAGGTTCAGCTCCCCTGTCTGCTTTGTCTGTTTGTTGGAGGTGGGCCTGGGCCTCTCCCAGGTATCTACTTAGCACCAAGCACGGTGGCTGGCCTATCACACGGCCTTTCTGCTTGGGAAGTAAAGGAAGGCTACTTGCCATTTTTGTCTTCGTGGCTGAATGAGAAATTCTTCTTTAGAGCCACCGCAACCCCTGCTGTCACTGAAGTCCACTTACAGACCATTTGAAATTGCTTCCTGATTCCTTCTCCCATCTGTAATCCCACCAGGAAGGGCCTAGTTATGGCAGACATTGGCGTCTCACGACTGATCCACTCCCTAGCTTCCTGGTTTCTCCAACCACTTCCATGTGCCTCCTTCAGATTCTACAACTAGCCTGAGTGGAGAGGGATGACAGGCTGGGCTGGACTCAGCTAGGTTCAGCTAGGGAGGGCGTGACCTTTTCCCCACCACGCAGGAAACAGAACGAGCAGAGACGACCCTTGTCTCGGAGCTTTCCAACTGTGTTTCTATGGAGTGTGAGTCATGTACTGTCCAGCCGTTCCCTCCTGTTTCCTGTCACCGATCAGTGGCGCAAATGTCTCCATCCAAGGCTCTTTCACGTCTGAGAGCATACTGTCACATGCTGTTCCCACCCGGGGGGGGGTGGGGGGGAGGGAACCTTGGACAGGGAGGCTTGTGCTGTCCAGGCTCTGTTCCATCAAAATAACTTTGTCCCAGTCACTGGGACCTCATAAAGTCTCTCAGCCATTGCAGGAATGTCCCCACTCCTCTCCTCCTCCTCACTTCTGGGACAGTGAATCACCAAACCCTGGAGGTGGTGATTGTCTTCATCTCCAGAGTCACAGGGAAGGGCAGTGTCTCACTTGAGGCTATGTGATCCTCAAGCTTCTTTGAAGAAGGCTAGGGACATGGTCCAGCAGGTGAAGTGCTTGCTGTACAAAGCAAGATGATCTTAGCGCAGGCCACAGAACTCAAAAAAAAAAAAAAAAAAAAAAAAAAAAGCCCAGTGTGGTCTTAAGTGTTTGTAATTCCAGCTCTGGGGAGGCAGCAGGCACACGGTGCACTGGCAGGTGCAGGCAGACTCCCCTCCCCCATGCTCAGGAGAGAAGGCAGTCTCCAAGCAGGGCTTGGGACAGGCGAGTCCCACCCATGGCCTTCATGGAGTCTGAGACAGCTAGGAGTGCTCCCCAACACAACGACTGATCATAAACATAAAACATTAGGTGTGTGTGTGATTTATTACTTACTTATTTATGACGTGATCTTGCTGTGCTCAAGTGTGAATTCTATGGTAGGCCTTGTGTTGAAGTGTCAAAAGGTTGGACATGCCTGGTATGAAGAAGGTTCTCCAACAGGAACATGTAGCCTGCCTCTGGGCCATTGTGTGAGAAGGGGGACAGGCTAGGGCCACGAACTGCAAGTCGGGTGCTCCCTGGGAGAGTTCCCAGAGGAAAGCAGACACTCGAGAACCAAGCACAGAGGTGGGGGATGGGCCTGCAGAGTCCTTATTAATAAATGAATAATTGGCCTAGCATTCCCCTGATGGTTGTGCACAGCAGCATGCCAGCATCTTACACAGAAGGGCCATGGATCAATCTTTGCTGCGTGGCTGCTGTCACCACTTAGCCAGGGAGGGTGGGTGACTGGGAGACCTTGGACATTGGAGTGTACCCAGACTTTAAGCTAGACCTGACTTGGCTTTCTAACCATGTACTCAGAGGCCCTTGACACCTTACTGGGGGGGGGGGGACAGGGGGACGGGACTGTTCCCTCGGATTTAACTCACCTACACAAGCCCAGGGCCCGTCCTCTCCACCTATCTCCATCAAAGGTGCCTAAAAACACATCACTAGCAAACTCCCAGACTCTTACACACCTTCACCACCCCAACAAGCAAGCATGAGAGCGTGCATAGCTCACTGTCTCCCCCTCCCACTTCTGGCAGGTCTGGTGTAGCCCAAGGAACAGCGAATGCTGCATTAAACTCTGCCCTCTTTTTCCACTTTCCCCTGCTCAGCCCCTCCCCCATCCTGCACAATGTGCTCCTGCAGGTTGCTCTGAACAATCGAACCTAAGCAAGTGGAATGGATTGAGGTTAAGGCACTGTTGGGACAGGCAGGACATGCCCCTCTGCATCTTCAATATGCATTTCTAGGGGAATGGCGGTCTGGAGGCCACTGGCGGGCCAGGCTGGCCCCAGGGCATTTCCTCTTCCTTTGGAGCTCAGGTTCGGGGAAAGCCTGCAGCTGTGTGTGTGCACACACTGTCATTGTGCTTCGCTGAACACTGAGAGAACAAGCACTCGTGGCTTACAGGGGAATCTTCCCTCACTTTGGTGAGGATTATTTTTTTTCTCTGAAATCCCTTCTGCTAAAGCTGATGACAGTGCCATCTTTCCACATCCGCCTTAAAAACAGGCAGCCATTAGCGGGAGGGCTGAACGCGGTGGTCTCACTTAGTAATCTGGCAATTAGGTGACAGAGACAAGAGAATCAAGTTCAAGGCCAGGGGTAGGGGAGAGGGCTCAGTCAGGAAAGTGCTTTTTGCAAAAGCATCAGGAACCTAAACAGCAAAGTGTAGTTGGCAAGTGCTTATAATCTGAGCGCCTGGGAGACAGAGACAGCAGACTCTGGAGCCGGTTAGCCAGGCAGCTAGGGTAGTTTGAATAGGAATGTGAATAGGTTCGTGTATGTAAATAAATGGTCATTAGGGCGTGGCCATACTTGACAGAGATTAGGAGGTGTGGCTTTGTAGGAGTAGGTGTGGCCTTGTGGGAGGAAGTGTATCCCTGGGGTTAGTCTTTGAGATTTCAAATGCCCAAGCCAGGTCTAATATCTCTCTCTTCCTGCTGCACGGGGATGCGAATGTAGAACTCTCAGCTACCATGTCTGCCTGTGCAGTCATGTTCCTCTCCAGCCAGCCCCAACTCAATGCTCTCTTCTGTAAGAGTTGCCATGGGGTCATGGTGTCTCTTCACAGCAACAGAGTACTGACTAAGACACCAATCTGGGCTGAACTGGCTAGCCTTAGGTCCCGGTGAGAAACCCTGTCTCAAAAACAAGGAAGATGTTTCCTTAGGAACAACAACCAAGGATGACTTCTGGTTTACACGTGCATGTACATGCTTGCATGCATATAAACATAAATCAATGCAAACACACACATACATGAAAGTGTTCAAGGCTAACCCCTCAACTCCAAAGGGAATTTTAAGGCTAGCCTGGGTTACCTGATACTTCCCCCCCCACCACCACCACCAAAACAAATAGCTTCAGGGAGCCACTGTGATCTGTATACCCTCTTTCTCCAAGCCCCACTCCAGGGCACCCCATACAACACTCCCCAGTGCTTTTCTATGACTTTTGAATCTCCAGGAAGTCACTTGTCCCATCCCAGGGCTGTGTGCCTAGTGTGTGCCAACAAGCCTTCCCTAGGCACCGTGTAGACAGGCAAGTAGGGAAAGTGTCCCGGACTCGTGACTTTTATCTGGTACTCACTCTAGTGTCCAGCCCCTGTGGTTGCCTCTATCAGGACAAGTGTTGTTTTCTAGACGATTCCTGAGTAAGCCATGTTGAACAGAGGGCAAGACAGTTCTAGGCAAGAGGTGGCCAAAAAAGGGAGAAAAATGGGGGACAATGGATTGGTGCTCAGAGGCATAAAGAGAGCTCTGACAGACTGTTTAGAGAGTGGGTGAGAATCTTGCTGGGGAGAGATTACTCTAGTCACAGTGTGGGTGAGTATGGAGTGGCGAGAAAGGAGGGAGGGAGGAAGCAATTGTGAGAATGATGGCAAGCAGTTAGGGTGGGCAGCCTGACAGGAGTGAAAAGTGGGATTCAGGGAGTCTGGAGATAGGCTAGAGTTGACCTCAGCAGGCCAGAAGACACCAGCTTGTCTGCACACACATTCCCAAAAAAACAGGGTTTATAGGGCATGAAGCCTGGCATGGGCTACAAGCTACCCTTCCAATGTCCAAGAATGCCCAACCCTCATCAGATTGTATCTTCCTACTCTTCCATATCTGTGTACACCCCCCACACACACCCACACACACACAACCAGTCACACAGGCAGGGGTTGCTGAACACAAAGCCCAACCAACTCCCAGGTTTCAAAGCCTTAGGTTGCATATTGGTGCCATCTGGTGGTCATGTGAAGTACCACACCTCCTAGGTTTCCATTATCTTGGAGCTTAGAGGATGTTACATTCCCTTTTTTTACCTTCACACACACACACACACACACACACACACACACACACACAAAGGGAGTGAGAGAAAATAACTAGTGACTGTCCATGACAGTGTCCCAACATCCAGATTCAGGATGGGACTCACAACAAAACTCCAACAAAGGCACACACAAACACGGTCGCTCCACGCACACTACTCCGCTTCTTCTCACAAAAGCATATTTAAAGCAGAGCCGTATAAGCCTCTGCTCTCAGCCCCGCACAGACGTGACCAGAGCCAACGTCTGCGCATTCTCGGCAGCCCAATCTGTTGCCAGCACAAGTGAACCTCCGAGTATAGCATCTCAAGTCCCACGTACATTAGAACACCCACATGCTTTAAGAATCTCCTGCTCTGTGTACAAACTGGGGGATTAGGTAGATGTCTCCCTGGTTTGCTTGCTTTTATAAACCTGGCGTTCATGGAGACCATCAGGGACAGGACAGGGGTGAGCTGTTTCCCTGGTCCCTTCCTCCCTGCCATGTTAGGACCCAAGGCGGGGTGTGTGTGTGTGTGTGTGTGTGTGTGTGTGTGTGTAAGGCAGGTAAAATTAGATCCTCTCTCAACTGGGGTTGTCCCGTGTGGCTCCAACATATCTCCATACATATTAGTGCCGCATTAGTTATTATTTGACCTCCTCCCCGACAGCCCATGATTTCCCAGAAGGTTCTGAGATGGAGAGAGGGTGGTCATACAGGAGCCAGCCACAGGGATCTGACTTCTCCCTGCTTGGCCTGTGCTCTCTACAATAAAGGGTAGGAAGGTACAGTGCAGAGGCCAGGGCAGGGCAGACATGCCACCTCATCTTGCTACTCCTATCTTATCTCCCAGGTGCCTGTCCAGCCTGCTGAAGCAGGGGCTCTTCCCACAGGCACAGCAGCGATTGAAAACAGACCAGGATCACTGACCCCACATTCTTGGGCTCTCTGAGCATTGTGCTCTGCAGCTTGAGCATGAATGCTTTGTTGGCTCTCCGGACTGCTGGCAGTGAGCATAAAGCCTTGGGAGAGTGCAGTGTTCCCTCCCCCACCTCCCCGCACCCTGTGTGTGTGTGTGTGTGTGTGTGTGTGTGTGTGTGTGTGCGTGTGTGCGTGTGAACGTGCACGCATGTGCTGATACAAAGGGCTGCAAGGACAGGAAAGGGGCTGGCAGGGCAAGCACCTCTGCTTTCAGCCCTGTTAGGTGATGCCTCAACCCCTATTATTCACCATGGAACCCAATCAGGAGTCTCAAAGGCATTGCCTTCCCGGTCTCTCAAGAGGTTCTCATTGCCATGGCTACTGTAAGCCATTGTCTACAGAAGTGCAAGGCGTATCTCGTACTCACAGTATGGGGGTGGAACACAGGGCTGTGGGTGGTGTGGGTGGCTCCTCCCTCCCTCAGCCTACTTTCAATGTGAATGTCGTTGATAGAGCAGTGAGCTCACATCATGGAGGGTGCCCCATCCTGGAGGGCACCATGAAGCTGCTTTCTGAATTGTGGGTGGTAGGATTAGACCCCTTCATCTTCTCTGAGTCTGTGACTCCTGCCACTGTCCTCCCTATCAATAGGGACACACTATGCAGGATTTTGTCTGACAAAATCCAGCAGACTGTATACACAGACCACAAGCAAGTCCTGGTCTAGAAAGGATCCTGACCACTGACATCTGCCTTCTGTCCTGTGGACAGGACTATGGGAGAAGCCATTCAGCTCAGGGACACGTCTTGAATAGATAAGTGGAGAAGGGGCCAGCCATCAGCCCATGTCTCCTCTGAGCCCTGTTCCTGTTCCAAGACCGGTCCATGTGTCAGAGAACCTGTAGCTCTTGAGGTCTCCCATTCCCATGGGCCCAGAGCTTCATGGGAATATCCTGCTGCTGTTTCTAGAACCCCAAATGTCATTTTCCCTCCTCAAGGGACCCCAGCTCAGTCAGAACATCGTTTATGAGCCTCACCTCCTGGCATTTTGGACATCAAACTCGTTTCCCAGCCCAGGTGCTGACTGGGTTACAGAAAGCTTTCCTGAAGCGAGGATTTAAAGAAAAATGTGCCCACACCCACCAACCTCTCACAGGCTTGGCACCAGGGTGAGCATTAGGAAGGTGAGAAGTCCCTGTCTCAGCTGTCACAGGGATCCACCAGAGGTTCTTAAGGGAGAATGGGGCACAGCGGGGCTAATGGAAGATGATGCATAATTCCATGTGAGATGCACTGCACGGAGGAAAACCGGGAACACGGAGTCCTAAGTCGCCAGGGGCACCAAGCCTGGTGGCGGCTGCTTCTTGGAGACTCAGTGCTAACTCTGCCCCTTACCCCTGTTCCCTTGCCATGTGTGCACACCCAAGCTGTCCTGGGAGTCGGGGAAGACGCTGAAGCCCTTGCCTGTACATGAAAATAAGCTAGGCACACTTGCATACACATACATGTGTGCTCTTTTGCCTGTGTGGTAAAAGTCCAAACATCCAGGCCCAGGTGAGAAGTGTTCTGTTCCCTAGGTCCCCAGGAGAGCCACCTTCCAGCCAAGAGTTCCATCTGAGGGATGCACAGTCCCCCTCCCTACACAGAGGGAGTGGCCTAGCCTCAGGGCAAAATTTATCATCATTATCCTAATATCATCTCTAGTCTCGGCAGTGGCAGTAGCTAAAGAAAATACCAAGGCTTAAGTCGGGGCGCAGGAGAGAAAGTCAGGAGATAGGAAATATGATTTATGACGGAAATCAATGCAATCATAATACTTCGTGCTTATGAAATTGGGCTGTGCCTCCTGGGCCCACACAGGCCCCGTTCACTTCAGCCCTGTCTGTCACCAGAGCTGGGGAATCTGGGAATCTGGGTGGAGAAATCTAACTGGTACACACTACCTACCTCCTTTCCAGACTTCCTTGGTGGCAGTAGGGGTTCAGGGTACTGTCCAGAGGGGCAGTGGAGAGGGGAAAGTGGCAAGTGACATCAAACTGGGTTCCCAGCTCTTTGCTGGTGCCTTGACCTATTTGGCCTGTATTGTTCTGGAAGCTACTCACGCAGGAACGGCAGTTGGGATAACACGAATCCTCAGTGAAGGTGGGCATGGTGCCTCAATGACTGGGGCGAGGTAAGCTGCCTGCTGTTGCCAAGCTAGCCTCAGTAATCTCTCAATAGTACAGGGCCAGGTACCAGGTAACAGCTTATTGTAAAGGTTAAAGTAACTGCCAGGGAAGAGGAGAGACACAAGATGGCTCCACCCAGAATACACCCTATCCAACACACAGCATCCTCCCAGTAGTGCTACCCTGTGAGCTAAGCCAAGCTCTGTGCAGGCAACGATGTGCGGACCTGGCGATAACTATGGTAACTGTGGAAGTAGTGATGATGGTGGTGATAGGTCATGGCAGTGAAGACCATGAGCGGTGGCTATAATGTTACAACACCAGTAGTCACGTGTGTTTCCTGGTACACGTGCTGTTGCTCACAGAGCTGAGGACAGGTAAGACATGCTGACTCTGTGGGAAAGGCCTAAGGTCAATATCACTCCCACTTCCCAACTTTTCTTTAGAACTGAGGCAAAAAATTTACCCGCTAGTCCAGTGACCCGAGAGAACCTGGGGTCACATATTCTTTTTGTACATCTGGGCATGAACACGTTTATACCCCTCTGCTTCAGAAATCTCTGAGCTCCTTAACAACTCATTTGAGCTAAAGATAAGGGCCAGCGGACAGTAGAAACATGACTTTCAGGTAAATATGGATCACCCATGGTAACACCTCACATGACAGAGGGCTCCTGCCAAGGTCATCCCCTTGAAGGCCCCTCAGCACAAGGCAGGGCTTTATGGCAATGGGTACCTGAGTGAGCTAATGCTGTCAGGGGCAGCTAGTTTGTGGCTGCCAGTGGCTGAACTCAATAGCAGGGAAGAAAACAGACTTCAGGAAGGAGGTATCTGGTGGGTTGCTGGGGCTCTGGTGAGTGGGGCTTTGCTGAAGGGGAAAGGAAAACAGAGCCCCACCAGGGAAATCTTTGGGATCAGACATCTCAAGGCACTTTCAATAGGGCTGAAGGGAAAACAAGTCCAAGAGGAGGACGTGGCACTTAGGGTGTGAATTCTCCCAGCATCTCCTTTGCTACTGGACACTAGAGCTCTGGCCACTCTTACCTTGTCCCTCATCAGGTGCCCACACCACTGTCAGCTGATTTCTAATGGAAGGTGGACAGGGGTGACATCTTAGAGGCAAGAAGGGCTGTTAGGAGGCATCCCTTGGACAGGCCCCAGATAAACTGCTCATCCTGCAAGCAAGCGTCAAAAGGGTAGGTGGGCCAGGCAAGGCCGGGCAAGGGAGAGACGGTGAGATGGGGGTTGTAGCTCAGAACCTGAGGTTACAGGGCAACCCAGCAGCTGGACTGAGGGTCAAGGTGATTGTGCTGGTATTTCGAAGGGCATCCCGGGGCCAGCACTTGCCTTGACAAGACCTCAGGAGCTCAATAGACTTTCCAAACCTAATTAGTGTTTAATGGTCTGGAGAGACACGGCATACACCGTCACTGGCTGCGCCATGGCCGTGCTGTCCAGCGGAAGGTTCTTAATTAACCTTTAAAAAGCCAATCTGCTGGGCTGCCATGGGAGGTCACACACCTGTCACCACTCGAATGCTCACATCTAAGGACCACACTGTCCCATGTGTGATTCTGAGGGTGATACTAACCACTGCCTAAGAGCAGGGTCTGGGAGGTGGAGTGGGGATGTGAGTGCCTGTGGCTGCTGGCCTGTGACCAGCGTGGTGAGGAGACATTGATGGGTTATAAACAGCGGAGAGCAGGCAAGAGGGAGGCTCGGATGCCTGCTGCTTTCAGGAAGTGTGCTCTGCCCAGTTCCTCCAGAGTGGCCTTAGTGGGAGCAAGCAGAGTGGGCAGCCTAAAGAGCCAGGCCCTATATGTGGGCACAGGGTTCCCTGAGTCTTCCAGCTGTTCCTGGCTCATAACTATCCTGCCTGAAGCAGATGTGAGACAAAGCAGGGCTGGATTGATGGAGGTGGAGGGTTGGGTTCTAATCTCAAAAAGCAGAGGTTTTAGAGGGATCCACTAGGCCTTGTGTACAAACAGTGAAGAGTGGGCCCCAAAGGCTGGGAACTAACTATGGGGACTGTCTGGCTTTGGGCTGGAGAGCATGCCAGGGAGAAGAGCTAACTGGCAGCCAGCATGTACCAGGGGCAGGGGCAGAGCGGCAAGATAGAGTTTAGGACTGCCTCACAGGGCTGCAAGCCAAGTAGATTCGCCAAAGAGGAAGAAGGGACAAGACAAAGGGCCAGTGGCACCTACAAGAATTCCAGCGTTCAGACAGGAGGAGGACATGGTCCTACCTTGACAGAGGTGGGTCAAGGAGAGTCACGAGACAGCTGGAAGAAAGACACAGTGCAGACAAGGAGAGAGCATAGCTCCTTACCATTGAATACATACTCTACCCATATACCATGTGTACATCACACACATCCCATACCACACCTATGTGTAGAATCACCGCTTCTCTCTCTCTCTCACACACACACACACACACATCAAACACACTTATATACACATTGCTTGCAGATCTACTGCCACCCCCACTTTGCTCCACTCACCCAAACATGTGCCCCCACCCTTCTGTAATCGCCCGCCCCTCACCCCACACTCCAGTTTACATACACGCTTATACTTGCACTCAAGCCTGACACACTTGCAAGCAGTGCCCGTGACCCAGAGACCCTGGCATGTTCCAGAAGGAGGGCCGTGATCGATGCTTATTAATGAAGCTGCCCCGGAGATGGCTAATTGATGGTAGTGTGCGGCTGTTGTCTGGAATTTAACCTGATTCATCATTTAGCCTGTTGGAGGCTGGAGAGCTGTGTTAATTAATGCCAGGAAAACAGGCTTGGAGGAGCTGGGTGCAGGCTCACATTAGAACACTGGAGCACAGGGGCAGAGGAAGGGAGAGGGAGAGGGAGAAAAAGAGGGAGGGGGAGAGAGGGGGGGGGATGATTAAATCAGAAGCCCAGAGACAAAACAAATTTCAAAAAGCAAATGCCGCTGCCTGCTGTTGAGAGATGACTCAGGTTTGCGCTTGGCCGACATCACCAGATTGTGGCGTGGGGATTAAGAGCAATTTCCTCTTCATTTGTCATGTGCTTCGTGTGGGCTTTCTCCCCAGGCCTGCGCTGAGGCTGAAGCCTTGGGAGAGAATTAAGAGGGTTCAGGCTTAGGGCGGAAGCGGAAGAAACCCGGCTGGGAACAAACCTAGTAGAATGAGGGAACGTGGGGGGGAGGGGCCGCTCGAGACACAGAGCGTGTGACTCAGTTCAGAGAAGAGAACGAGGACAGAAGGAAAGGGGCAGATGACACAGAAAAGGGTCTTTGTCCAAGTCCCTGGGCCTGATCCTACCGCTTTCTCATGCTTACTCTGCTAGCTTGTTCAGGAGGCCCCGGATTTAAATCTTCAGAGGCAGTAGTAGCAGTGTGGGCTAGAACATGTCAGATGAACTGCAGGGAGCCCCCGTGAAGGCTGGACAGGCGTCAGTCCTAGGCCTGATGCTTGGTTGAAAAGAATGTGTTTACAGGGATGTGTTTACAAGAAAACACTAAGACCTTAGCTGTGAAGAACTGCTCAGCCACAGGAGCGCTGCCTCGGGAGGCAGGATCAGCTGCAGCAGGTGAAATAGATCCACATTTGGAAGTGGAAACTTGGCCTCCCTGGATACTGAAGTTAGCCCCCGTGGCCCCGAGACTGCCAGACATTCACACTCGGTGGAGAGCTCCCCGGCCCGGGCATCTACCTATCCACCAGTCAGAATGAGAGGACTTTCCACAGCTGGTAGCTGGTCCCTGCCTATGCAGGTCTATCTGGTCATCAGGATTGGGATATGATGCTGGGCTACGGGCAGAAGTATAAAGCCCAAGTCATAATTGCTTCAGAAAAATAAAAACATCAGGAATGAATTAACTAAAGAGGTAAAAGCCTTCGCCATTGAAAAACTTTAAAGTGGAGAGAGAGGGGAAAAAAATGGCATGTAAGTTCACACCTTTAATTCTAACCATCTGGGAGTCTGAAGCAGAAGGGATGGCAAGATTTCAAGGGTAGCCTGGGCTAAATAGTGAGTTCATGGCCAGCCTAAGCTACATATTTCGCCTCTATCCCCACAACAACAGTAAGCATTGACCTCAAGGTATGCCGTAGAGCAGTAGTAGCAAACCTGTAAGGTATAAAATTAGACATGCTGTAGACTGAGGAGATGCTCTGGGCAATAAAGTGCTTGCCACACGGGCATGAGGACCCGAGTTCAGGCCCCAGCACTTACTGAAAAGCCATCTTATAATGGCATGGGCTGGTAATCTTCGCATTCAGGAGAAAGAGGCATGTTAACCCCTGAAGCTCACTGGACAGCCACATCAACAAGCCCAAGGTACAGTGAGGTCCAAGACGGTAGCAGAGTGTTAGCAGCTTTATTCTTCTAAAGACTGGACAGTGAACAGTGGTGTGGAAACAGGGATCACGGAACAGGCCCTGCCCACAGAAGCACTCAACTAACACTGGGTAGATGAATGAATGAGTGAGCGAATTAATGAATCAAGTTGGTAGTTCATTGAAGAAGCAGGCATACATGCTGGTAGACTAAGTGGAGAGGACAAAGCTGTAACAAGAGCAAAGGGTAGGCTCTGGGATGGGACGAATAGTAAGTGCCGCATGTCTCTGGCACCTTGCTTCTTGGTCACATAAGGCCTTCCCACCATAATCTCAGACTTTCCCCATAGAATCAGGGAGAGCCACAGGAGGGCAGGAAGGAGAGGATGGCTTTAGGACACTGTGCTAAGAGTTTTCATTAAGCCCCATCCCCCTGCATCCTAGCAGGGTATGCCTTTAAAGGGTTAAGTAACTGCTGTCTCCGCGAGCAAGTATACTGCAAAACTAGGATAGAAATCTGGGCCTGGCAACTAAATCAGGGCTGCTTTCATCCAGAACTATCCATCCACTGTTCTCAACCATCAAGCACCCCCACCCTAAAGAGGGTTAGTGACCCAGCCTGGCTGCGCAGCTAATTAGTTTGGTTTCCACGGCAGCGGTGTTTAACTGAGACTGTGAGGATCCTCCTACCTCTGCCAGCACAGCTGAAACAGTAAGAGGAAGACGGACAAGGAATTCTTGGCACTGGGGGACTCAGAGTCTTGACAGGGACACATGGTCACTAAAACCCAGCTTTCTTAGGGTCAGAGACCCATAGGCTTCATAGTGGCAACCTTCTACTTCTGTCTTAGCCTAGAGAAGTGTAAGCCACAAAGACCCCTCCTCTCCTCATTAGATCATGGAGGTTCAGGGGACAATGGACATCGAACACTGGAAGGTCTCCTCTGTACTGGAAGCAGCAGTGGACTTGGTCTGGGCCTGTCATGGAACCTCTGACCAGTCCAGAGCCCAGGCTCAAGGGAAGAAAGCTTCCTTCTAGCCCTTTAGGTGAAAGGGCAATAGATTTTATACGTAAATTCCAAGCAAAGGTAGAGGAGAAGGCTCAGAGAAGGAAGAAGAAAAGGAGGAGGGGGAGGAGGGGGAGGAGGGGGAGGAGGAGGAGGAGGAGGAGGAGGAGGAGGAGGAGGAGGAGGAGGAAGATAAGCAGATGGAAGGAGTGTGGGTAGCACAAGTCACCTACCAACCGAACAGCCTCCCAGTGCTGCCTGCTGTTGCTGGCTGGACACTGTAGAGCAGAGAAGCCTGTTGCATAGCAACTGCCGGGCAGCCTGCTTGTAGGGCTGGACCAAAGAGGAAGTGTAGGCTGCAAAGGGGGCTGCTTGGACTAAGAGATCTGCATTCCACACATAATCTTAGTTCCTTTGCCAGATTTGACCTGAGGCGAGGGGTCACTTGGGAACCAAGAAGTACATCTGTGCCTTGGGATAATTAATCCATTTGTCTAGCACTTTCCTGGAATCAGCTCTGAACTCCTTCCTACCTTCCCACAGAATTAGATGGGGCTGGATACCAGAGAACAGTGGCCCATCTTGCTCTAAGCATCTGTCTGGCATCATGCAGGCCTCTTTGAGCTCATTCCACTCCATGCACTTGCTAGAATATGTCCTGGTGGGAATTTGTCTTGTCTCAAACAAGCAGGCACCACCCAACCCATAGCAGCGCCCAGGCCCTGCCAGGCTTAGCAGGCACAGCCTGCCTATCCCTCTTCTCAGTGACTCTCCTCACAGTCAGTTTGTGAGTGTCCTTCCTTCCCTTTGTTATTCCTGTAAATTCCCCCACTTGCTCTCTAACTCTAATCCCACCCACCCTGAAAGTTTAGGTTTCAGGAAAGAACAAAGGATCTCATGTCCACTATGTGGTCACAGAAATTTCTGGAGCGTGGAGTGACTTACTTGCCACAGTTCACACTTGTCCTGCCCAGGTGCCCAGCTCCCACCACATGCCTGACTTCCAGGTCCTCTCTCACAACCAGGAGGCCCATTCTGATGATAGGATCCAGCCATTCCCCCCTCCCCCTGCCCCAGGCAATTAGAAGTTCTACTGTGGTCCTTGACACCCAACACCATTGACAGTGCAGAGCAACGCATCCCAAGTCAGCGATGCTCAGTGCAACCAGTGTGAGGGTCAAAGAGATGTCTTGTCAGCAGTTTTTGCCATGCAAGCCCTCAGACCTGAGATTGATTCCCAGTGCTCACATAAAATGCCAGGCTCACGGAAGTGCACTTGTAATCCCGGCACTGGGGGTGGGGGGTAAGCAAGAGCAAGAGGATTCCAGGGCTTACTGGTCAACCTGTCTATCATCATCACTGAATTCCAGGTTCAGTGAGAAACCTTGTCTCAAGCAATGCAAGAAGGCATCCTATATTGATCTCCGGCAACTCTACACCACGCTCACCTACACACACTACACGTAATGTGATCACAGGTATAATCAAGTGGACTCAATCATGGAAGGCTTGCAAGAAGTGGAGGCAACGCCTTAGGATTTGCTTTGTAATAAAGAGAAGTAGTAGGAGGTGAGGGAAGGAGGGGCTTGCACAACAGAACAGCGTCTCTCAGAGCGACCCGGAGGCTACCTCAAGCCCTTTGCCCAAGCAATGTACTAGGGGCCTTAGTTGGCTGGTCAAATGAAGAGAGGAGTAAAAGGGGGCAAAGATCTTGACAGGGCTGATGTATCTCGACTGGACAACCGTCAGATGGCCTCTTTGGATCAGGAAGGGAGGACAGAAGTAAGATTTATTTTTAAAATATCTTGTCTGGAGGGCTTGCATTTCAATGGGCCCTAGATTTGCATATTTTAACATTAACCCTGTTCTTCTGTCTGGTCATACTGCTGGCTGTCTCTCTAAAGGACGATCACTGCTTCAATAAACCCTTCCTAATCCGAAGGTACAACAGGGCTGCTCAGCTGGAGGGCAGAGGATTAACAGGGTCTTTCTCTTTGGTCTGGAAACAAGTCTGAAGGGCGGGTGACCCACTTGCAGCCTCTGGGCACTTCTGCCAGGCCCAGGAACTAGGCTGGTGATCCCACTTGGTCATCCATATGATGAGTACGTTAAGTCTTTGTGTGTGTGTGTGTGTGTGTGTGTGTGCACGTGCGCGTGCGTGTGTGTCTTCAACTTCAGGTTTCATTCCACAGAACACTGTCTACCTTAGTTCAGTTTGACAGATTAAAATATTTCTATGAGGGATTTTTGTTCATCTCTCCACCCTAACCCTCTAGCTCCCCACCCCCCATCGAAATCTTTCTTCTCAACAAGCTCGCCCCTTTCCCTGTACTTTCAACAATGCAGACTGCTTCAGAGAGCCCTGTGTGGACCTTTTCAGGGCCCGTGGTAATATTCTCTGCATTTTTCCAGTTTCAGGGTATGCGAAGCTGAAGCGAAAGCAGCTTTGGCTTTTGAGACAGGGTCTGTCACTGGTCTGGAACTCACCAATTAGGCTAGGTTGGCTGGCCAGGGAGCCCCAGAAATCTGCCTGGCTCTACTTCCCCAGCACGGAGACTGATCGAAAGCACATGCTGCCATGCCCAGCTTTGTTACATGGGCTCTGTGGATCCTTCTCAGCCCCTCATGCTTGCACCACAAGTGCTTTAATGACTGAGATAACCTCCATGTCCTCAGTATGTCCCAACTATTCACTCTGTCCCTGCCGCCTTGACTGGGGCCTGGATGTACATCAGAAACAAAATGGCTGTGGGCCTTCCCTTACAGAGTGGAGGTAGACATTAAACAAACCATAAAGTCTGGGACCAGAACATTCCATCAATGCCATAAAGCAATGAAAAAAAAGGTGACGAACTTCAAAGGACATCTGATATGCATTGCAGGACCAAAGGGTGAACCTCGAGATCGTGGGAGGCATAGGAGGCAAAAAGGTCATCAGGTTCCGTCCCAGGTAGCCCTGGAAACCTGTATCCTGACAGGGGCTCAGCTGCCCTGGACAAGCCATGGTGGGGTACTGTGGATGCCACTGGGGTGTCCATAGTCAGGCCTCAGCACTGGTGAAAGTCACATTTCCTTGAACCTCCAAGCCCCTCTCTTTGGAGTGAGCCATTGGCAATTCATTAGGAAGGCAATTAAATCAGTACAATATTTACAACAAACTACAAATGGTGCACACAGATGCTCCTGTCTCTCTCCTGAGAGCCTTCCTCCCTGGGGCAGTAGAAGCCCCCAGCAAGGGCTCAGCACTGCCTCCAACTCTGCCTGAACCTGGGATGTGCAGCCTGGGAATCCAAGCCAGATGAGATCTTGACCTCTTGGCAGATTTCAGCAAATGCTCTTCCCATTCATGTGTTAGCTTCCTTATGTGTGTGGTGGTAAAGCCCAGGGCAGGCGGCGTAGCTAGCCATACACCTTTATCCCCTGAGAATCTACGGGGGAGTTCTGTTCTCCAACCGTAAAGGATCTACGTCATGGCTGTCATCTGTGACAATCAGCAGTGGGCAAATTATGGGGATCAGAATAGAGCACGCGCAGCTTACAGCAGTCCAGGGTGGCTGGCGTGTGGCTGGGCTGGTCATATCCCAGCTGTTTGTGCCTTTTTACGCCAGTAATGAACATGTCCCAGGGGTAGCTTACCACACATTAAGATCACTTGTCCCATTAAGATGCTCTTCATCTTCAACCCAGGAAGTACCTGGGGCTCAAGGACTGTCAGTGGGCAGGGGGGACACAAAGGGCTAGCCCTTTGAAACCAGGGCAACTACACTTCTTTCTATTAGCCCAACACTGCAAGGCTATTTCTGCCCACAGACACGGGAGCAGGAAAGGCTGATTTTGCCTGCCCTGTAATGGGTACTACTTTCCTGTGTTCTCTGCTTTCTTATTTCATCATGATACCCCCAGACAAAGTGAATTCTTTAAAGGCAGCAGGTATATGGTATGCTACTAATCACGCATGTGCACATGCATGTGTGCACGTGTGATACATGGATGCTCAGTCAAGAGGTTGGATCTGGAGGTACTGGCTCCTAAAAAGGCCTCGTGATCTAATGACAAAAGATTTCCCTGTCGTCGGGAAATAGAATAATTATACAAGAGGACAGTCCCAGGTCACCTCCAGAATTGGGTTTCAACAGCTGTAAGGCAAATCCCCATACCAGCCTTCAGGGAGGACATTGCTGTAGAAAGTGGCAGTTCTTTTTCTGGTGACAGAGGACAGTTGATCGCCTGAGAGACCCCTGGATGTCCAGGCTGGCCCTGCTCTAGACATGGTATCCATTCCTGTCTGATGAACCCCTCCTTTTAAAGGTTGGGGAGAGCAAGTTCGCACAAGTAAAACCCTGCTCTCACATGGATCCAGTGAGCAGCCCAGCTGAAGACAGGAGGCACCGGATGTTAATCAGAGTCATCTTCCTGATGAGTGGTGCCCTGCACCCTGGCTCCCAGGGGTCAGGCAGCAGAGACCTGTGAGGAGCAGACGTGGTGGTGTGCAGCAGAGGGAAGAGTGTAGGAGGAGGAGGGGGAGTCAGGAAAGAACCTGGCCTGTCTGTCAGTCTGTCTGCCCATCAGCCACAGGGCTCTGCCTATACAGAGAGCCATGCCGGACAGGTGAAGCCTTCGGACCGGCTCAATCATCATATTTATTCTAATTGTATCGTAATCGTCCCCAAGGAGCCTGGTTCAAATGAGCTTGACATTATTAAAATTTTAATGCCCAGTTTTCATAGCTGAATGAATATTTAAAGGGTATGTCCCAGCGTACGTTATGATGATGAAGAAATTAATGGAATGTCTTGTTTAATGCATGGCTATGTGTTGATGCAAAGAGTGGCAGAGGGAGGGGCTGGGGGCAGGGAGACAGAGCTAGAGGGAAAGGGCTGGGAAGGAGCCATTTGTCTGCCCACCCTCTGTCTCTGTAAGGAGCAAATCTGGCCCTAAATCCTTTTCTGGTGAGATCAGCTCAGTCCATACATATTTCTTTCCCCAAAGCAGAACCAGGAGTTGACAAGATTGGACCTGAGTGTGACAAGGGACAGGAAAGGGCCAGCTCCTTTCTGGTCCTAGCCATCTATGCAAAGCTGGGGGAAGTACCACAGCCAAGCCAAACCAGTTTGCTCCCTCTGAGGGAGCTCTACCGGGAAAGAGACCCCAGATCCCAAGCAGTCTTCCCAGAGGACTGGCCCAGGGGCCTCTGGGCTTTAGAAAGCTGATCCTAAACCAGGGAAGGCTACCCCTGGCTGGGCTGACACCCCTTCCCAGCCTGGAGGCAGGATCCAGAATGAAGAACGTTTTCAGGAAAATCCCATGTGGTGGCTTTCTCAGGGTACCCCACACTGTCGGGATGTGTGTATGGATGACAGAAAACCATGAGGTGGGAATAAGGTAGGGACCAAAGGTGTCCTGAGACCCTGACTTGGGCTGGAGAATAATATTTGCCACAGTGTGGCCTTTGTCACTTCTTGTCATTCATCCTTAATTCCTCCACAGACTCTCTTCCTCTCCCTCTACCCTCCCCCACCATATCCTCCCCCTCCCTCCCTCCTACTTCCCCCTCCCTCTCTTCTGTCCTTCTGGCTTCTCTCCCTCTGCCACACCTGGCTCTGTCCTCTCTCCCCATCTCTGTGGCCGGACTTGGTATCTTCCACCAGGCCAGCTTGCTCTGCTCACACTCCCTTCCCTAAGGCAGCATCAGAGTTTGGCAATGCTGGGCCTGTGGAATGCAAGAAACAGAGAACAGCCTTCTTTCTAGACTCAGCCTCCAGAGCAGAGCCTGCTGTAGGGAGGAAACCTCCACACCCTAGGCTGGCATTTGACTTCCAATGAAAATAAGGAAGTCTGGGCCTGTGTGTCCTGTGGCCACCCTGCCCAGCACTTGAGGCGAGCCCAGCAACGTTATCATAATCTAGCAAGATAATCCACATAGCAGCTATGGAGTCCTGAGCAATCTAAGCCCCCCAGCCTCTTGCAATTGGATCCCACCCTCAAGGGTGCCTTTTATGAGGAAAAGGGTGGGTTCCCTGTAAGAGCCTTCCTTCACTCGTTTTTCATGGGTCGGGAGTGTTCATCTTCTGGGGCTGCTGGGTACAAGATGCTTGTGTGGTTTAAACTACCAAAATGTATTGCTCACTACCCTGGAGGCTGGAAGTTCTAGACCAGGGTATGAGCAGGACTGATTTTGAGCAAAGTCTTTCTTCCCTGAAGACGGTCACCTTGCTGTGGCCTCAGTGGCCTCTGTCTGCATGTGCACCTATGTCCCTGTGTTTCCTCTCTGTCTCCTAAGGACAGCAGCCGTGTGGGACTTGCCATCATTACTTAGACTGATGTTACCTCCTTGATGCTCACTGTTTTCCCAAATATAATTATACCGAGGGCCACAGCTTCTCTGTATGGACGAGGGCTGCAAGACTCAGTCCACTCCAGGGACGGGGTCAGCCTCAATGAATGGCACAAGGTTGGGGTAGAGCACCGCAGGTCTGAGAAATGATAAGGAGGGAGATATACGTGGAAATGTGGGCTGGGCGTGTGAGGGAGGCGGGGAGCAGGAAACTTCCACACTAACAAGATTACACACAACTTGGCAGGCCGAAGAATCTGTCCCAAACTGTCCTTGATACTTAGAAATTGTGTCTTCTCCGCATACTGTTTGTCCCTTCTCCCCCAAGTAACTGGGGTCCCCAATAGACAATCCATGCTGTCTGGTCTCTATGTCCATGGCACTCCTGCCTCTCCTCCTAGCATCCTAGTCAGGTTCCTCCCAGCAAAATGTAGATGGTCATCCTGACTGCAGAGAACTGTCTGCTTGAAGCGCACAAAGGCTGGAGAGATGGGGTGAGAGAAACCAAGGCATAATTGGGTTCCTAGGCTCAACCCTGCTAAGCCCCCAGATGGTAGAGGGGAATATCCCAGGTGGGTACTCAAAAGTGATAGCTGGGGCTATAGCCCAGTGTTAGAGTACTGGTTAGCATGCACATAGCCTTAGGTTCAATCCCCAGTGAGCTGCTGAGCTCCAAGCAGCAAGTCAGTAGTGAATCGCCACCCCCCCCCCCACACACACACACATACAAAGCCCCTCTCCTGTAGTGACATTCCTGGCTGGTCTTCTAGACACTAACATTCCTTCAATTTGAAAAAGACTGCTTTGTTGAGGGGGTCCAGCAGCACCCTGTCGTGCTTCCACGGGCTGGCAGTTTGTTGTAATATGACAGCCCTCCTGTGGCTGGAGAGACTGAAGCTTTCATACAAAGCACCTTTCTTTCACCCCCTTCCAGGGCTGTCAATCACGACCCGGTGGTGGCAAAGCAGGACAGCCTGGCCCCCAGAGGCCAGTCTTGCTGGCCTTGGCTCCTCCTGCCTCTCCTGCCTCTCCTTCCTTGTCTGCCCTGACTGTAAATCCTGCGTGCTGCCTCTGTCCTTCCTTGTGTGGCTCTGCCCTTCCCCTGGCCTCAGCTTCACCTTGCTGAGTCACAAAGTCCTCCCTCCCAATGCCCAGTTGTCTTAACGCAGCCAAAACTCACTTCAAATCCTAGACTGGAAGGCAGGAGGCTGCTTGTGACTGCTGGTCCAGGCCCTGTAAGGGAGGGGAATTGACAGCAAGGTGCTGTGGAAGCAAATGCAAAAACAGCCTTTGCAGACTTTGCCACAAGGTGGCCTGGAAAAGCACGTGATGGTCTCTTGGCCTCGGCTTCTCTGCCTTTAAAATGGGGGTGCTTTTGCCGTTCTCCTTGCGTCTTGTGAAAGAAATGCAACTGCAAAAGGGATCGGGGAGGGGCATACAGGAGAAACATGGGCGTCGAAGACATAAAGAATGTCGCATTGTGTGGTTCTATAATTTTTATTGTCTGAAATACGGCGGGAACCCAAGGCTGGAGAGACCACCCTCGTACCTCGGAACTGGGTTTCAACCTGCTGTTTGAGCCACGATGCTTGGAGTTCAGAGTCCTCTAGCGGCCAAATATAGTATTACACCAATTCCAGGGAGAGGCTCGCGCAGGCACTCCAGTGCTCCAATGCCCCTTATTTCCCACAAACAGGAAAACTGATGGTGTTTACTCCACCTTCGCAGGACCTCTCTGACTCCCATCGGGAACTCCAGCCTAGAGCTCCGTTCTAGACATAGAAGCGGGAACCATGTCCTCTGCCATCTCTGTCTCCCAGGCCAGTCTTAGAGATGAACAGGTCTGAAGTCAGTCCCAGGCAGGGTCCAGCTCGGCAAAGCCAGTTGTACTGAGGGACCCCAGCGCTGGCCCACAGGTGTGCCTCGGGTAGAGGAGGGCTTTCCGGGTGAAGAGAGAAGGAATAGGCATGCCATCAACTTCAGATTCTGATTCTGTTATCTGGTATCGAGGTATTGAGAGTTATTCAAAAAGGGAAGAGCTTCTTCAACCCAGAAAGGCACACCTCCCCGACCCCACGCCGCGCACGAAATACTGGGCTGTGGAGAATGAGGTAGTGGAGGAAGATGGATGGAAATTTGAGAGGATGCCTTGCATGCCTCTAGGTGTGCGGGGGGGGGGGGGGGGTCCTCAATGTGGGCGTGGCACTTGCGAACTTTAGCTCTTTGATTCCCCCCCCCCCTCCCTGCTCCCTGTAATGAATGCTGTTCCCTCTGCTTTGTTGCAGATGAACCGGCCGATCCAGGTGAAGCCTGCGGACAGCGAGAGCCGAGGAGGTAGTAGCTGCCTGCGCCAGCCCCCTTCACGTGAGGGCCCACTTGTCTCTGACCCCCTCCCTTCCTCCTCCTTCCTTCCCACCTTGTCCCACTGCTGCGACTCCCTACTTCTTCCTCTTCTTGCTGCTCCCTCTCAGAACTGAAGGCTAGCATTGTTGCTCTGAATGACTGATGTGGAAAGACAGTATGGAGTGGCTAGGAGACAGGGGTCTGCTGGACAGAGGGAAGGGTGGTGCCTGTCTAAGAAACTAGGTACCATGTAGGGGTTATCCTTTTACACTCTCTTAGGCAAACCCTCCTGTGATGCGATTTGAATCATAGACCACTGCCCTGCTAGGAGAGAACCAATGGCTGCAGTCTCGTTTAAGAGGGGCCAAGGCTATGAAGAAAAACACCTGAGAGGGGTTGTGGTGGGGCTGAGGGCCACACAAGGCAAGTACGGAGATAAAGATTGAAGACCTGGATGCAAGCAGGAAGACAGGCATGTGGAAGGGCACAGGGAGAGGACATGGCTTTACCTACAAAAGCTCATCCCAGAACATAGAGCTCTCCAGAGACTGGTACAAGGCTGAGGACCCTAACAGGCTTACACACACACATTCATGCACGCTCATGAAAGAGATGGATGGGGGCTGGTGGGATGGCTCAGTAGGTAAGAACACTGATTGCTCTTCTGAAGGTCCTGAGTTCAAATCCTAGCAACCACATGGTGGCTCACAACCACCTGTAATGAGATCTGGCGCCCTCTTCTGGTGCATCTGAAGGGCAGCTACAGTGTACTTATGTATAATAATAAATAAACCTTTGGGCCTGAGCAAGCGGAGTTGGCTGGAGCAAGCGGGGCCGACCAGAGCAAGCAGGGTTGACCTGAGTGAGCAGAGGACCTAAATACAATTCCCAACAACCACACGAAGGCTCACAACCATCTGTTCAGCAACAGATGTATTCATATACATAAAATAAATAAATCTTTAAAAGAGAGAGAGAGGGATGGACAGGCAGGCAGGCAGGCAGGCAGATAGACAGACAGATAAATAAATAGATAACCCAGAAGCTCAGCCCTGGGAAGACAAAACATGTGGCCAGCCAGGGACATCTGTTACCAGGCAACAGTTCTCCTGGAAATACAGTGCCTACCCACCTCAGCTCCAGGGTGATCTGTGCCCACCCTGGCACGGACCTATTTCTAGTACCGCCTAGATAGGATTCATCTCAGGGCATGGACACACCTTACCTGATGCTCACTGAGGATCCTAGGACTCTGATAATTAAGATGTAGTGCATTCAGGCATCAAGGGCCTAAGTGAGCAAGGCCACAGGCTCCCTTCTCCCCACTCTGGCTCCCTCCTTGATAAAGGCAGGATCATGTCCTTGCTCAGTCTCACTCAGGGCTTAAGGGTCTCTCCCAGAAATGGTCTCTAGAAGGCAGACCCAGCGAGAACAGGTGCAAGTCACCTGGGCTCACTCTCCCATATTCAAGAAGCTCTCAGGTGCCAGCATACTGCTTAGACAACCAACGCCACCAGTTATCCCAGAGAGGGACAGCCAGATAAGTTGAAGGAGGCAACATGAGAAAATGGAAATAAACTTGAAAGAAAGGGATCCCCCAGAGCTGGGGATGAACCAGGGTGGCATGAACAAGACCTCACTTAGAGAATCTCAGAGGGATGGGGCAGGCCTGGCCCCAGCCTGTTCTCCAGAACGGAAGTGGGCTTGGGGTACTCCCCTCAGCCCCAGCCCAGCAGAATGCCTGCTCTAATACTCTTCCCCAATCCCTTGCCTGGGAGGCAATTGCTCTCCAACTCCAAGCTGCTAACCTCATCGCCTTTCTCCCATATATCTCCTGTGCTGACACTTGCCCCAAGCCAGATTAATCAGCTCTTTTATTCTTGCTGCGGTGGAAAGGGAGGGAAGAGGAGAGCCAAACCTAAACATCTATCTATTAATTGCATATTCAATATTAAACAGGGAGATGGTCCTGAGTCAGCACTATCACCAAGCTGTTTTTTTCTTAAGAAAGTTGGTTTAAAACAACTTAATATCCATTTAATATTTCTTATGGGGAAAGGGAGGGAAAGGTGAAGATTATTAAAGGAATAAAGAAGAGAGGTGTGGAAAGAAGGGAAGTGTGGGATGGTGGAGGGGAAATGAAGTAGGTAAGGAGGAAGAGGTGAGAGGAGATGGGTTGGGGAGAGGATGTAACTCAGTGGGTAATGTGCTTGAGTGATGAGGTCCTGGGTTGGGACCCCCAGCACCTAGCTAGAAAGCTGAGCATATGTCTAGGATCCTGTCACTGGGTCATGAAGGCAAGGTGTGCAGACATAAGAGGATCTCAGGGCTTACTGGCCAGCCAGTCTAGCCAACTGGTGAACTCCAGGGTCAGCGAGAGACCCTGTCTTAAAACAATAAGGCAGAGAGTGTCTGAGGAAGGAATCCAGTATCAGCCTCCATATATACTTACGTGAGCATGTACACACACGCAGACACACACACATGCCACATGCCGCAATTTTTTTTAAAAGAAAAATGTGAGAGAAGGAAAGAAGAGGGAGGAGAGGAGCTTTGGAGAATGGGTGTTGGAGCCAAGAGGGACAGGAAAGGACGTACCCCCAGAGCAGATGGTGATGGTGAGCCCTGGTACACAGGCTGCATCTTTGTCTCAACCCCAGCAGCTCTGCTCCCAGGGCACTCAGCATTCCAAAGACCTGGGACCTGGGATGCGCATACACCCCTGGGATCTCCACCCACTGCCTTCCCGGTCAGTCAAAGGACTTTGGCAGGAGGAGGGCTTCTCCCCCTACCCTGCCCACACTCAGGCACTTCAAGGGCACATTTCTCATTCCACTTCTTGTGCTTCTAGCATCTCATGGTCACACTGGGGTTCTGGGAATGGACATGGACAGGTGTGGGTAGAACTGTGGGTGTAAGGGTGGCCTTCTTGCCTACAGAGCTCTGCTCGCCTCTGGTATAGATGAATCGCTTGGTTCGGGCTGACAGGAACCATAGCAGAGCTTTTTTTTCCTTTTCTCTGGTGTGAGGTTAGTTCTGGCCACGTGAGAACCAGAGGGTCCATCGGAGCCTTTGGCTGACAGGCCTGGCTCTCCACAGTTCAGCGTTTCCAGAGGCCCAGCCTACTGCTGGTGGGTATGGTCTTCGGAAGGAAGGCCTCCAGCAGGAACGTGAGGAAGGTTACAGTCTTCCAGGGCGTGTCCCACCCTCCTCCATGCTTAGCTCTGGAGAAAGTTCACAGGCAAATAGACAAAAAAGTAGCCACAGCTATAGCAGAATCATGCCACTTAAAGACAGGGCCAGATTAAGCTACCGTCACCTGGCCTTTGGCTGGAACAGGTAAAGCCCACGTTAAAAAGCCAGGCCAAGTCTCTCCTTACTAGCTGGGTTGTGTTTTCCCCAGGTCACAGAAGGGAGGTTGAGAGGCAGCCTAAGAGAGCCTAGCAGGGCGCCCCATGAGTTCAGGGAAGTGGGTCAGGTGAGAGAGGCAGGAGGAGGGAGTTTCCTGACCATCCCTACCCTCCACCCCTGTTACAGGCCTGGAAGCAGACAGATTAAGGAGGGAAAGGGCCCTGAGCATTGCCTGGGAAGGAATACAAAGAAGTAATTCTGTAAGCTGCTACTGGCACACCCCCAGGAAGCTTCTAGAAATGAAGAATTTTCTTTTATATCTCATCTTTCCACACACACCACCCAACAAGCCTTGCAGAAGCATCCAGTTAGATCTGCTCCTAGGTGTTCTCTCTCCCTCCCCTCCCCTCCCCTCCCCTCCCCTCCCCTCCCCTCCCTCTTATCTCTCTGCCCTGCCTCTTATCTCTCTGCCCTGTCTCTTCTATCTCTGCTAGAACTTTGCAAGGTAAGGAATGGAGGGGAGGATGGTGAGGGGTGTGAACCCCACCCTCGTTCCCTCTTTGGTCATTAGGTGCGCCCTCGCCACCACCCTAGTCTGGTGCTGGTCGAGTCAGTTAGCTGTGTTCTTGCTGCCTTTTGCCATCCCCGGTCCGTAACGGCATCTTCAGAGCATCATTCTCTTCATGGCAGACACACTAGTGTGGCGTGGAGTCCCGCTGGGCCAGCTAATGAGGTTGGACACGATGCATGTGATGCAGATCCCAGGCCCTCCCCGAGGCCACGTTCCCCACCATAAACCCAGGCCCCACTCCCTCCTCCCAGCCCCTCCGCCATCTGTAGCCCCATCGGGTCCTGTGGCTTTTGAAATCCTATTACGTTCCTCATTTCTCCTCCAAGCATCGTTCTATTTCTAAACAGACAGACCACATGTGGTCCCTAAGGGTTCCCAGGGGCTTTGGGGGACTAGCTGAGGGGTTTGCGTCCAGGCAGGGCAGCTGGCTCCTCCTGCCGTGGCTCGAGGAGACCCGTGGCCATAACGATTGACCCCGAGATGCTGCATTTCCCACCGCTGGGCTCTTCCAACAATACAATCCTCTTACACTCCAAAGGCCGTTTACAGTATGTTCTAATGAAATGGACTTGCAGGCTGACCCTGCTTTGTGGAAGTGCACCATACAGAAGTGCCCATTTTTCCATCTTCGGAAGCAATGAATGAGCGCTGGACAAAAGTTCCTGGCAGAACAGTACCCCCTCTGGGTTCTGCTGAGGAAGCCCTCAGGCCAGGCAGGTGGGAGGGGTTGCAGAGCAGAGGAACGCTGGCGGGCTGTGCTTCCAGCCGGAAGCCATCCTGGGTGTGTAGATCACAGGCTTTGTCCTGATTCCGTTCACTCCGACCTCTACTTTGGAGCTGCCCAGGGGATCCAGGGATGAACAAAGCTTAGGGTAGCCAGCAGAATGAGGTTGGTGACTGGGGCCCCCACAGCAGCCACCAAAAGAAGCTGTCTGTCAACACTTTGGGGCACAAAATGTTCACCCTTCAGCATTGCCTACGCCTCCAGAGTCCCCACAGCAGGTCTCAGGTGCTGGACTGGATGGCACACGCACCATATATGAGCTTGAGTATGGCTGTGCTTTGCCCTCTACCAGAATTTGTTTTAGAGCTGGGCCTCCCTAGTTCATGGGGACTATGACAGCGCTATCTTCCCTCCCCTGAGCAGTCTCTTGAAGGAGATGCTATGGCAAACCAAGGGTGGCTAACTTCACTTTTGGCTAGGCACCAGACTATGTAACCCTGAAGAGGTCCAGAAGTGATGCTACCCCACCCCGTGAGTCTGCCCCTCCCCTAGCCCTTTCCATGTGTCTCGGGATGTGGATGGAATGAGCAGTAGCTCGGTCAGCAAAATGCTTGCCACGCCAACACAACACCCTAAATTTAATCTGCAGAACCCGCATTAAAAACAAAACAAAACAAAACAAACCTGAGCAAGGTGTGATCCCAGGGATGGCCAGGCAGAAACAGATCCCTAAGACTCCCTGGCTCCAGGAGCTCCAGGCCACTGAGAGGCTTTCTTTTAAAAACAGGGTGTGGTTGGCAAGATGGCTCCGTGAAGAAAGGTACCTGCTGCCAAGCTGGCGGCTCCCTTAGTTCAATCCTTATGACCCGCATGGTAGTAAGAGGGAACCGTTCATCTAGTGTGGTCTCTGACCTCCACACATGTGTGCTCGGCCCTTCTCCCATCCAAGCAAACGAAATAAAAAACTTAAAGAAGGCCAATTGCAGTTAAATTAAACTAAAACTAAATTAAAATTTAAAGAACAAGTAAAGGTGGACCGCATTAGTGAAAGAAAACCCTAGGTTAACCTGGGCCTCCATATGCACACATACATACACCACCACTACACACACACACACACACACACACACACACACAGAGCATAAAACCCCCACAGGCCTGTAGTCTTCTATCTCAGGCCTGTTTTGGCCCCTGTTACCATAGTAATGTCGTCATTTGTATCATGTTTTCCCTTTAGCCAACTTCAAAGCCCATGTCTCAGGTTCATTTTAGATTAATACTGAAGAAGAAAAAACCCACAGTAATGTTCATCTCAAATGTAGGATAACAGGCCCAGGGCATGCTCCACTGGAGTCCCTGCTGTGGACCTTATGCAGGAACCTGAAAGACCTGGAAGGGCTGAGCGATGGGCAAACTTATGACTAAGCCAGGCTGTCCAACCAAGGCATGGCTTCCCTAGTGATCAAGGTCGATGGTGTGTCTATGAACACGCTCTCTCAGTTTTGCTTAAGCATCTTCATCTCTCATTCTCCCTAAACCATGGGGAAAGTCCCACTCTACCTTGGAACTTTCATTCTCAAAAACAAAACAAAACAAGACAAAAAGCAAACACACACACAAAAAAAAAAAAAAAAAAAAAAAAACCCTCCATTTTTCTAACGTAAAAGAATCTTTATCTCCTTTCTCCTCTAGAAAAGGAATTATTTTAATCCTAGGGTCCCTCCTCTAATTTACACAGCTACACCAGATAGACCTGTGAGGACAGGTCTTTGTGGCTTGGGGAGGAGACTCCATGGGGAAGGGTCCCTAGGGAGGCCCCTAGGCACTCCAGTGGAGCAGACACACATTATAAATACATCTGTAACTCCCACGGTAGGTGTGAAAAATATAATTAACTGCAAACCTGCTGAATGTAAATGGACTCTAGGTCTGCAGCTGGGGGAAGGGCGTGTGTGGCTTGATCTGCGGTCCGGTTTTAAAGGAGGTTTTTCTGTTTTGTTTTCTTTCGTTTTGTTTTAAGCATTAAAGTTAAGACTCAAGCTCCTCCACAAATTCCCCGTGGCCCCAGCTAATTTAGCAAACAACGGTTTCAGGGGAAATGGGGTATTAATCATAGCCAATGGCCTTCTGCATGATATTTAAAAGTGCCTCCTGCCTGTGCGCCTGGGAATGGGAATGACAGAGAGAGGGGACCAGGCCCCCTCTGGTGAAGCATCCCATCGCCACTCTCAGGGCATCCTGTCCCTTGCACAGGAGGGTGCTCCCACTTCTAGGGAAGATAGGATAGAGGACAAACTTCCGAGACCGTGCAGTACCCAGTGTTCTCAGGCTGCGGATGCAATCCCCGAGACCGGCTGATAAGAACATGGCCTTGGTTAGAGGGTAACAGAGGCAGAACAGGGAGAGGAAATAGGCTATGTTAATCAGAGATGGGAGCAGGAAGCTGAGCTTGCTCCGTGAGAAAATGAGCTAAACCTAAGGGCGTGAGAGGCACTCTGTGAGCCAGGATGTAGGGGTCCAGCTTTGAGGGTTGATGTAAGGTACAGAAACCCTGATTTTCACAGCGGGCTTTGAACAGAGGTGTTTAGGTAAGGGTACACATGTTCAGGCTTGTGGGTTAGGGGATAACATGATACTAGTGGTGTTCTGGGATTGCTCAGCCACATGGTGTGAGGAGCCCAAGTAAAGATCTGGGCGGAGATCTGCCCCAGCTTCCCATCTTGGTTCTGCCTTTAAATTCCCCGCCTTTCCCACAAAGCCAGCTGCTCTGAGGGCTCCATCCTTGGATTGCAAAGAGGATGGGCACAACCCCCTACACTTCTCTTTGCAAATGGAGCGTAGTAGGAAACTGTGGGATGTCCCGTACTCGTCGTCATTTTATGTTTAGAGGCTGGTGTATGGGAAAATAGAGCTGGTGACAGCGTGAGGCCCTCTGACGAGGTGCGGGGAATCAAGTGTGGATAGAAATCGTACCACGCAGGACTCCCACCAGACTGGATATGTGAATTACAGAGAGGAGCAGCACAGAGAGGCTGCCAAGAGGTGGCGATGAGACAATAGGACACACGTGGGCTGCAGCAGCAAAGGTGTGAAATTAGAGACCAGGATGGCAGGTAATGCGGGAGGCACTCCAGATGTAGAAGAATGGGTTTGGTTGGAAAGGAGTGTCTACTTCATGGAATAGAGGAGCCAGGACTTGGTGTTTATGTATGTGTGTTGGTACATATGTGAAACTCTGAGGCAAGGTAGTAAGAGTTTGGTTTTCTCTTTCTACCATATGGATTCTGGGAATTGAACTTGGGTCATCACGATTGACAGCAGGTGCCTGTATCCAATGAGCTGTTTTGCCAGCCCTACTTTTTTTTTTTTTTTTTTTTTTTTTTGAGACAGGGTCTCTCACTGGCCTGAATCCAGAAGACTGGGTAGTAGCTCAGAGTAGGGAAATATGACACTAAAACAGAACCTTGGGCTTGGGCCAGAGGATGTGAAGAGAACCCCCAAGTCAGCCTTTATGTACACAAGTGTGGTGGGCATGTCCCAAAAGGCCTTGGCTGGTGTCATTTCATCTTAAAGACTGCTCCTCCTGGCCTAATGTTGGGGATAACAAGGCTTTGTCAATGCATGTAGCAGCCGCTGCTGGCACTCTAGAGACGGAAAGGGACACTAGTGTTCCAGTTCTGCCACTGAGCTTCTAGTGTGAGAGGATCCTCCCTGGTAGCATCCTTATGTGCTTGGCTGAGCAGTACCTCCATTTATGGAGTGAGAAATGGGACTGGGAGGGGAGAGTTGACCTCCTTGAGACATACAGCCAGTCATTAACCTTTTTGTCTCTTCTGATCATCTCCAAATCTTGCTGACTTCCCATAGGGCTTTGAAACTTCTCACAACTGCTGACTCAAAAACATGTCCTTCCAACATCCAAGCCCATCCATCCTCTTAGCCACCGAGACGAGGCTGGACCACTGTCTAGAATGGCTTCTCTTACTCCTTGCTTACTTTTGGGGAGCAAAAATACAAGGGACCTCAGAGAGGGTCTAAGGCCGCACCTGTTCAGGTTTCACCCAGCTAATGGCAGAAAGAGCCTATCTGAAGCCATAAAACTAGAAACCAGTTAGGAGGAGCAGGCAGTAAAAGCCAGCAGAAGCTCTATTGAGGAAAAGCAGCCTGAATCACCAGAGCCTTGCCCATCTGGAATACAGATTTTACAGACATCAACAGGATCCATGCTAAGGATATCTTAGGATTTCAGCACCCTGAACACCACAGCCCATCCCTGGGTAACAGGCCACGGTGTCTCGGGATGCTTGAAGCTTGTGGATAAATGGCCAATTTGCAGTGACTTTTCCCATCCGAGGTCAACCCCTATCCTGCAGAGTTTATGAACTGCAAAGATGGACGTGTAGCCCTAGGAAGGTGTTTAGCAGCTCCTGCTAGGCTCTAGGCCCTGGAGAAGCTCACAAGCTACAAGAATAAGCTCCGTTGACATACATGAGCAATAGAGACAGCGTGTGCCATGGCGGGAAGAGGGAGGCCTACACCAACTGGGGGCAGTCTGAGTGGCCTTCTGCAGGCTTCTCCACGGTGGAGATGATTCTAGACCGAGATAAGAGATACAGACCCCATGGCCTAGAGCATATCCAGGGAATATAAAGAAGTCAAATAGTCCAGGGAAAGAGTCCCAGGAACACCAGAATAAAATGTTGGGGTCTGGCTTCTGGAGGAAGAAGAAATGACCTGGGCTCTGAGGAAAAGTCTGAGGTCCATAGGAGCTGGATGTGGGAAGATGGCCACCTACAGGGAGGTCTGGTCAGGCTCCAAGGAGAACAAGAGGCCCATGGCATACAGACCGTGATGATGGGCAAGAACTAGAGGAGTAAGGGCAGAGAGAGATTCAGAAGCCTTTTGTCACTAGACAGTATAAACAAAGCCAAGTCGTCCCTGCCCTGAGTATCTGCTGCCTCACAACCTCCAGCACACATCCACCTCTGCGACACACTTCCTGACCCTTCCCGGTCACCCAGCTACACAGTCCAGCCCTCCTCGGTCTGTTTTCTTTAGCTGTTCCCTAGTCTCCAGCTCAGACACCCTCTTCTGCCCTCTGCGTGCACTGTAAAGTCAGGCATGGTGTTAATTTCTCATCTCCATGGAGACCGTTCGCTGCTTAAGGAGAGATATCCTTGACTTCCTCAGAGCATGGCTGAGCATGGGCATCTGTTGACACCTGCTCCATGATGCCACTCTTGTGGCCATGGCTGAAAATGTTCTACCCTCTCCAGTTGGGCCAGGTGGAGAAGCCGACTCCGGTTTGGACTTCCTACCCATTCTGGCCCCACAAGCTGAGGAAGGGTGGGCAGGGGGCTGGAGCCACTGACATTGGCATTCTCCTTGAAGCACATCTTAATAATTTAATGGCTATTAGCAGGGCCACTGTGGGGGGGGGAGGGGTGCGGAGGGAAGATTTATAGAGAGAATTCACTCCAGGTTGGGGTTTTGTCTTCCTCTGTTTTCCTGGCATTTATCATGCATGTTTTAATTTGGATCGGAGAGTTGCTACCATCTGGCCATTATCGCAAAGAAATATTCATTTTCACTGAGTGACACAGGCTCCATTCATCACAGAGCATGCTGATTGCCCTGCAAGTGTGGGCTGCACTCTCTCCTTCACTAGAAATGAACCTTGAGCTGTGGAGGAGGTCCAAAGAGCCAGGAGCAGAGGCACGGCACTGACAATTACCATTGACCCTCCCAGCCATGCCAACAGGGAGCAGTGGGGGGAGGGGCAGTCACCACACGTCCCCACCTCCCTCACCTGTCCTGCTGGAGGTCCTGGTGGCTTCTTCAGCTTCCTCTTAGACAACTGACAAGTTCTCCCAGCAGCCCCTATAGAGTCACCAGATCTCAGAAGTGGCAAAAGGCACCTCTCTGACCTCTCATGGTACACTGGGTTCTGATGTCATCCTATCAAGGGTGGGGTCTGCCTAAGGAATTGTTCCATATTAGAACCCTACCTGAGGACTATCATTACATGTCAGGGCCAGGTTCGAGAGAGCATACCCTTCCTTTCCCTCTCAACACACGATGGTGGCGTGCGATCAAGCTCGATTTCAGGGAAGAGATGAGTGTGCCTCCCTGTATGACACTTCCTTTATTCCAACCACCACTCACCAGGGCATGACATCAGAGGACAGGACACTGCAGGGACAGGGAGCTGGGAGCCTCCTCTGTGAACCCAAGTATTTAAGACTTAGACTTTCAAGGGGGTGGCACAGCATTCCCTGCCTGGGCAGGGTCACTCAGTAGGCAGTTCTTCGGGGCCACAGAACAGAACCAGGAGGAAGAGTCTCTCTTCATCTACTGCGAGGCACAAGCCAGGGCACTGGGAGCTGCTCAAGATCTTCCTGATGGGAAAGGTCCAAGAAGCACAGATGGGCGTGTCCCTGGGAGGCAAGGCACGTGGACTCCATGGAGACTGGGATTCTTAGACTCTGGCAGGGCTGTATCCCCTTCTCCCTGCCCCTGCAACCCCACCTTACACACTTAGAAAGGGAAGGAGTTAGGGACAGAAATAACATCATGGAATGAGAGTTGCTGGGCCAGAGAGGCAAGTTTGGCAGGAGAGCTTTCATCTGAGGAAGTTTACCTCTCCTGAGTCTAGAGAGATACTCATTGGTCCAGGAATTGTGGTCAGACCCCCCAGCCTGAAGTCCTGACACACCTACTACCACCCCACTACAGGGCCCAGGTTTGACCTAGAGGGCCGATCTGAGTCGAAGGACATCTCTAGCCTAGCTTCCTTCCATCTTTTCAAGGGATTACTGCTCAGTTGGTCAGAGGATGTAAATGAGACTCCCTGGGTTTACTTCCAGGTCATCAGAGATGACCTGATCAGCAGATAACCTGATCGTGAAGGAAAGACCATCAAGCTCTTTGAGAACTGGTATTTCAATGAGCCAAGATAGCAGGGACCATAGGCCAATCTAGGCCAGTTAGAGCAGCATGGCATTCTAGATGTGGCAACTTGACTGCTTGTCCCTTCCAGACAGTTCTTTAGTGTGTGTTGAACTAAGTTGGCTGTCCCTTAAGGACCTTGTCCTGCCTTTCCCAGGGTAGGGATTTGGTGTCCTGCTCGGTGGAAGATGAAGATATTCCTTAGAGGAACAGAGCAGGCAGGACTGAGCCTGTGCCACCCGCACACAGTATACCCCTCCTCCCCTGGAACTCTTTCAGTGACACCAACAGCTCTGAAACATCTGCTCTTCCATCCTGGGACCCGCAATTTGAATAAATTATCCCGACGTGGAGGCAGCCTGTTATTAATGGCTCGAGATTTATAAGATGCTTTAGTTTAATAACGCTGTGGCCCGGCACTGTGCCACTCCTGGGTCTTTTTAAATTTCACCCTTTCCCTTGCTTCAGTCTCACACCAACCACAGCCGCCTTCTGGGCTGAGTCCCAGACCACATCCCTACACACCCATCACGTACCCCTGCACCCAGAGGCTGGCTCCCTTGTTCCACTAGCCCCCACCTGCTCCCAGTCCTCTTTCAAGTGATGCACGTGTCGTCTGCAGATCTCCCTTGCAGACCTACAACCCATGGATATCAGTTTGGATACCCGGACCCCACTCTTGCTCAAAGAAAGCCCAGGTAACTGCATGGGTAGGACTGGGCTCTGTACAGAGTCCTGTTCCAGGCCCATTCTGAGCTCCTCACCCACTGTCTGTGTGCCTTGTCTTTCAGGACATGGCCAAAGCCTAGGGCGAGTCCACTGCTTATTTCTCTATTCAAGGCATTTGGTTATTCCTTCTTTAGTTTGTCCTTCCTTTAATGAGCCTCATATCTTAGTCATGGAGCCCTTCCAAACTAAATGCAATGCCTGTGGTACTATAAACCCAGCTGCAAGCTCCTGCTGTCTGCTGCTTCCCTTGTTAAGGGGCCCCCAGGGCGCTCACCTATGGCTAGCTCTTCCAGAGTCTCTCAAGTCTGGTGAACACTAGGTGCTCACAGTGTGTTTTCAGTATCAACCTTTCTATAAGTGTTGTATGGGTGAGGTTTCCTTCAGAAGCAGGGCATGCTCCAAGAAGGAGAATGCAGACTGAGAGATGAATTAGGGAGCTGTTTGTCACAGGTGGAGGGTAGAACAAAAATGGTGACTTTCAAATAGCCAGTGTCCTTATCCTGTCCCAAAGTAATGTAGACCTTGGAGCCTGGGCACTAGCTCAGGGTCACCCCTTCACCACTACCTCAGATACAGTGGGCCCACAATGATTGAAGAGCCTGCTCCTGGGAGCACTCACCAAAGACAGTGTTTAGAAGAAGAAGGGAAAGACACAGGGCCAGCCTGCATGCTCCACTCCCCGTGAGTCTCCATGTTACTGATGTGGCAGGCTCTGGGGAGGTCTTGAAAGATCCTTCTCTGCCAGGGCCAAGCTTAACTCTGTGGCTCATTGTTCCTGTGAACCCAAGGTGGCCATGGTGTGGGGTGTGGAAGGGAATACAGGCTGTACTCAGCGTATCTCTCCAAAAATTCCTCCCCATACCCCTCTACTAAGTTTTGAGGACGACTGGAAACTGGTTCTTGCTGCTTCACATTGGGCTAATGTAACTAAGGGACTCTTGCCTTTTGCTAAGAGCCCCACCATTAGAACATAATTACTGCTTAAAATGACCTTTAAAATATGTTTTAAATTCAAAATGTCTTTAAACCCTTCACTGAACACCATTTTTCAATTTCAACAACTGTTTGCTTTGGGGGGAGAACTGAGGGGCGGGAAGTGAAGGAAAGAGCCCCCCCCTTTGGCGGATTTCAATAATTAATCTCTTCTCACTGCAAGGGAAGTCTTACAGGAGGCTAGGGAGGGTAGGAGCAAACTGGCTAACATTACAGCAAGGCCTGCCCTTAATCCCAACCAGTTCAGTCTCCTCAGACAACAGGCTCCACCCACCCTCCATCCACCAGTGCCCAGCACCCTGCCTGACTTGTCTTTACTTGGAGAGACAAAGAAAGTGCTCCTGCACATTTTCTACCCCATATATGCGCTCCTGAAGAGCCCTGTGCGTTTCTGAAGGCCCCAGAGAGTCTCGAATGCCTTCCCTGCCACGGCCAAACTTAATTGTGTGGCTTCTTGTTCCTGGAAACATGTCCGGTTCCCTGTCTGCTTAGCAACATGCCAGAGACCTCAGTTCCTGTGGAGTTGTACCTTCTATAGGTTCAATCTCTACTGTACTTGGCTGGGATACCCTGGCTTCCTGAAGTGCAAGTTCACTTGAAGATAGCGACTTACATAGTCAATAATAGTGCTGCAGCCAGTGGAGGAGCAAGTATCAGCCAGTGCCTTCTAGCTTCTAGTAGGGTCTGAAGAAGAAGGGGTTTCAAGCAACTCTCGGGGCTTGTGGGATAGGAGAAGAGCAGCTTAGAATAGGTGAGTCTCCAGGGGAGAGTGGTGCTGAGTTGGGAGAAGCTATCTGGCCAACATCTTACTTTGCACCAAGCAGCCTAGCAGCATGGGCAGATAGAGGGAATGTGGCATGGGGACAGCTGCTCAGGGCAGAGGCAGTCCTGCTAGGGAATGCTAGCTGGGAACTGGAGGCAGTGAGTGTGCCCAGAAAGGTGTTAGTTCACTAGTACTGTGTCTCCCTCCCAGCATAGCATCCACTGGAGGATTGGGCAATATCATGCATTGTCCTAAGGGGATGTTGGGGACATATATAGTGACTGGCCATTCCTACCGCTGGGGTCACAGAAGGGAACACTGCAGTCTTATGTCATCTCCCACAGCCTTCCTTATCAATCTTCCCTCCTCCACCCTCTGTTGGCTCTGAGCATCTTCTTCCTCCTGGATAACAATTCACCTGGATGCTACATTTCATTCACTGCAGTGGTCCTAGCAAGGGCTTGTCATTTGCACTCAGATGTGAGTTTGGTCTTTATGTACCCTGCTCCTGCTGCCTCTGTGATGCCTTGGTTGCCTCTCCCTGCCTCCTGGCCTTCTGGGTGCCCCTCAAATACCCTTATTCCATCCCTTGCCCTAACTGTTCGCTTTGGTAGGCATTGCCCCCCTCCCTAGATCTCAGTTCTACTCACTTGTTTCAGCACCTGCATCCTTCTCAACCAAGGCCCGCCCAACAGGTCACATTTTCACTTTATTCATATGCCATTCCCTCCATCTTTTCTTAATCATTGTCCACCCCTCCCCCACCGGGAGGTAAGCTCTATGCCTTGAGGAACTCTCCGTTCCAATTCTGTTTCCTCACCTTGAACAATGCGTAGTCCAAAGTCAGGTAGGGGATGAATGTTTGAACCCACAGGACAGGGACTCACATGCACTGACATGAGAGAGATGAGGCATGGGAGACAATGAAATACACGCAGAGAGCATCAACAACTTCAGGCTCCCAGGAGTCAAGGCCAGAGAATGGAGGAAAGACTCTGCACAAGTATGGTGGCCCAGAGGCTTAGATCTGCCTGGCGGGGTTAAGGAAGTTCTGAGTATCGAAGGGAAGCTGGTAATCAATCCAGAAAGTGAGAGGACCTGGATAGTGAAGGCTGATGGGTTCTGAGTGTCAGGCCCAAGAACTAATTGCCTGACAGGCCCATGAGCTAGGGACATTGGCCTTAGGAGTGTGTGGGGTCAGGCTGTTGGCCGCCAAAGTGGGAGGCAGAGTGGATAGCTGAAGCCCAGGGCTGAGAATATGATTCACAACCTGGCCAGCTTCCAGGAACCTCTATGCTATCAGGCAGAGAAACACATTTGAGAAAACAGAATTGTGAGTGTAACTTTGAAGCCTCGGTTGTCATGGGAACGTATCTGTAAATACTTAACGGCAAACATTAAATGACACCGGAGGAGTGCAGCAGCAGCAGAGACATGTGCCCCTGGAGACAGCCTAGTCCTCAGCTGCTGCCTTCCATCACTGTCTCAGAAGGCCACGTGGTCCCTGGTCAGTGTCCCTTCCCATTAACCCTTGTGTTCCCCCTTCCTTGTCCTTGTGAGCCGCACACAATGAGAGAGTTTCAAAGGGTTAGGCTCTGTTAGGTTCTTGGTTTCTTGTCTTGCTCCTTGGGTCCTTGACTCCCATAAGCTTCTCATCTGCAGGCACTGGGCCTTTGGGCCACAGGGAAGGGAACTCTAAGTCAGGATCAGATCAAACAAGTGGGTAAGTTCTCCTTATTAGGAGAAGGCTCTGAGGGACTGCAGTGGGGCTCAATGAAGACAAGCAGGCTTGCCCCTCTCTTCTCTCTCTCTCTCTCTCTCTCTCTCTCTCTCTCTCTCTCTCTCTCTCCCTCTCTCTCCACCCCCTTCTGTCCAAACTGGCCTTGAACTCCCTAAGTAGCCTCAAACTTCTCATCTTTCTCTTGTCACTACTTCCCAAATGCTAGGCTTACAATTCCATGCCACTGTACTTGGCTTGTACGGGGCTGACTGTAAAGCCAGGGCTTCAGAGATGCTAGTCAAAGACTCTACCCGTTAGGCTGTATCTCCAGGGCTCCCTCCCAGGAAGCGTTTTATTCATCTATCCGATTGTTTCAAAATGTCAGGCAGCATAGCCACCTGCCAGGCCCTAGGCTGAGTGCTGGTACATGATCTTCACCATCTTTGAACTTAGATGATGGAGGACAGGAAGTAAGGGCTCCAATGGAGAACACCAGGAGAGGTGGATGTTATCGGAAGAAGGGGATATAACAGTCCTCACTGGAGGAGGGAGCAGTGGCTGATCTTTGGGCTGTTTTATACAGTCTGATTGCTCCCTCATACTAGGTTTCAGCTATGGGTCCCCAAGATCCCATGGCCAGGTGTTCCTACCTGTTATCTGCCAATTACACCTGCTAGAAGGCTGAACAATGATTGATGTCTAGGAAAAAAACAAAGGAGTTGATTTATGAGTTGCATCTTTACCAGCTTAGAGACTGGTCCTCGGGGTGGAGAGAAACATTGTTTTTAAAATAATAATAATTAAGATCAAGACAAGGCAAAGATCATACATAGCATTTCTCCAAGGCAGAGAAAACTCTCAGGCATGGCCCTAAGAGGAGATATCAAATAGGGCCATGGGAACTCAGGGATGCTGTAGTCACCTTTAAGCTATCACAAGGTCCAGAGATGGACTAAGGTCCAAATTTTTATAAATGAAGAGGCCAGATGTCCAAAGCTGGCAGACCTGAAATCCTGAAGAAAACCTTTGACAAAATTCTGGAATAAAATTGTCATGCTGGTGTCTGGAGAGCAACTGGGGACACATGATGGGGAGTTAGGAAACAGCATGGTTTACCCACAATGATTCACAGCAGAGGAACTGAGTGTGTGTTTGGTAAGCCGGTGCCCCTTGAATACATGGAAGAATAGGGCCTAACCTTTATAATGTCACCTAGTGAAGCTGGGTAGCAAAGTTACCTCACGAGCACAGGGCAGTAAAGGAGGTCTCTATCCTCCTCCTGTGTCGAGCACATTTATCAAGGACTTTGTGAAGTGGAGAAGTCAGAAACTGAAAACTTCTGAGACTCCACACTATCTCAGGGAGGAAATGCTGATATATTTGGGGTCCAAAAACATCTCCCCATGAAGTTCTCATTCCTAACGCCAAAACATAAGAGTTCCTGGCCTTCCCTCCACCATCTTCCTGCCCAGCAGAAATGTAAATTCTACACATACTCCATTCTTAATGCCCATGACCTGCACCCCAGAGATGGATGGAGTAGAAAGATTTGTGGACATTTTGTACAACTGCCTATCCAGAAGGCATCTGTCAGTAAGTGTGTATCATTTCCCCCTTCCTCTTGACCCCCACATTTCACATGGTAACCAGACAGCATACTTCTGGCTCCTGGTCCCTTGGAAGAGCTGATGGAAGCTACGACCCTTTCTCTAGGGAGAATATACAGAAGTATGGATGGTGCTGGCTCTTTGTGTATGTGTGTGTGTCGGGGGGTGGTCACAGAACTTCTCCAGACAGTCCTATAACTTCTGGGAACACCGTGGGCTTTTAGTAGTCAGCCTCTGCAAGGCAGGCCTTCGTGAAGTTATTGAACAACTCACTATGACCCAGACGATTCCTTTGTTTGTGGTAGAGTCGGGAAAGTGTTCACCCAGGCTTTGGGGTCTCTAGTGCATTAGATAGTGTCCCCGGAACTCATGTCCACTCACAAGCCACTCAAATGGCCTTACTCAGAAGGAGAAGCTTTGCAGATGCAGTTAAGATGAAGTCATAGGGAACTAGGGGCGGTTCTAACGGGACTGGTGTCCTTAGAAGGAAATATGGCACCAACACAGGGAAAAGGGAAATCCAGATGTGATAATGAAAACAGATTGGTATGATATAGCTACATGCTGAAAGAGGCCAAAATGCTCCTTAACACCAGCAGCAAGGCAGAGTCAGGGCAAGGTGCTCTCCTAAGGTCTGAGAGGGAACGCAGTCTGATGACCCTTTCTAAGAAGAGGACGCTGCTGCTGCCTTAAGCACTACATCATTATTCTTGTGCCAATTTCAGAACCTGAAGGAGGGCTCTGGAACAGAAGATTTAGGGGGGTTCTCAGCAAGTATAGATGGATCTCTGCTTTGTCCTTCATCCCATCCACACTTGCTGAGTTCCAATTGGTATGCATGTAAACTATGGTACCAGACAGCCCCCAGAGCTTTGCCAACAAGAAAGTTCCAGGCCAAGTGAAGAAAAGTTAGAAATCCCAGCACATCCATCTTAATAAATTTTATTACAGCCTGCCAGTTTAGACTAATGACTAATTTACTGTATAAAATGCCAGAAGCATTTTTTTATTTTGTTAATTAATTATCTCAAACAAAGGTGAAATTTATAAAAGTGTCCAGAAACAGTGAGTATTGTAAAATTGCCTTGCAGCAGGAGATGAAATTATAGCTAACACAGGATCAGGTTATTACTGTATTGACTTAGCTGCTTTATGACTTCATAATGGATTTCTTCATTATTTTCTTAGGATTGTGGCATTCATGATTGCATTAAGTCTATTAGTCTATGCAAATATCATTAGGCACCACTAATAACCTCAGCCACTTCCACCCATTCCAGGGAATGTGCTAAGTAGTTGTCTGGGTGGGGCACTTCCGGCATCAGAGAGGATGTAAGGCCAGAGGTACTTTTGGAATGCCCCCTCCATACATCCAACGGGTAGGAACCTTAATGAGGATTTTTGAGGGTCTGGGGTGGTCTCCCCATCCTGAGCTATTTTACATCTTTTCCCCAACAAGGAGCCTGATATGTCACCATAAATCTTCATCCCTTTAGAGTAAGGCTTTGGAGGCACATATTAAATTTTTCTAGAAAGAAATATGTATTGACATGCTATCTGTCATGGAAATGACAAGATGTTCAATGGGAGAATCTCAATCTGTTCCGGCTGCTCGAACAAAATATCATAATCTGGGTAGTTCATCAACCACAGAAATTTCTCTCTCATAATGCTGGGGGCCGGGAGATACAAGCCAACAAGGATGCCAACAGATTTGGTGTCTGCTAGGCTAACTCCACAGAAAAGAAACACAGAAGCTCTCTCAAAGTGAGATAAGGTCTTGCATAGTCCAGACTGGCCTTGAACACACTTCATGATTAGTCCTACGTAGCCATAAATAACCGTGGACTTACGGTTCTCTAGCCCTCAGCTCCCAAGTGCATGAGATTACATGCACGTGGCAACCTCTGGCTTGTGAGATGCTGGAGATCAAACTGACACCCTGTGCTTTACTAATTGAGCTTCACCCTCTGTACTCAGGCTTCTATTCTAAAGGAACCCATTCCAGTGTCAAGGGCTCTTCCCTCATGACCTAGTCACCTGAGAAAGATTCCTAAAATCATTACCTTTCACGGTAGGACTTCTCTGTATGAATTATGGGGCGACACACACATTTAAGCCATGGCAGAGAGCATTAGGCCCTACTGTGCAGGACAAGGAAGGGATTGGTCAGTTCTATGAGAACTGGGCCTGTTTATGTATACTGTTGGTGAGGTTGAGCAGAATGGGATTTCTAGCAGATGTCTGTAGACTCTGGAGACCACAGGGGATGTCCTTGGGCTAGTAGGATAGAAGAGCATGGTGGGGAGAGGGGACCATGTGTGAACAGCCACCAGTAAGTCAAAGAAAACCCGAGTAGTTGTAGCCTCAGAACATCATCAGGCCAGTCCACTGCTGCGTGCAGTCCAAGTCTCCTGCCCCATATACAGAGCTGATCACAGCTGATAACAAGTCCCTAGCCCCTAGCCACTGAGTCCAAGGTAACACCATTTCTGCTTCCTAGAAGCTAATTAGCCAGGCTGTTAGGATAGCTTGTGTATGTGGGTTCTGTTTCTTTTCCCAACTGGAACGGTCTCAGACTCCTGATCTTCTGTCTGTGGTTTACTCTGTATTACACTCTTTGTTACAACAACGTTTATAGAGCCGTTACCCTGTGGCAGGTCAAGCCCACCCCACCTCAGCAGAGGACCCATGTCAGGCCATAGTAGCAGAGTTGCTGAATAGGTGTTTGCTGGGAGCCGTGTGTGGGATGCAATACCTCACTCTCCTAATGATATCATCTTGGCCATATCACAGGATGAACTTGAAATCAAACTCAGAGAAGGACAGAATCTGAGCCAGTGAGCAGTACATGGAGGGAAGTTTACTAACCCCAGGTCTGGGGTGGCCCTGCCCCAGTGCAGAGAAGGGGCTGTGGTTTCTCAGGTGAGCGGAAACCTTCGGAGACTTGGGCGGCTGCTGTGCTTGCTCCCCTTAGGAGATTCCACCACCCTTCTTGATCAGCATCCCCAGACTTTTCGAGGTGAGGAACCCAGTATTAACATAAATTCCTCAGCTCCCCCCCTTGACAGATGTTACGCTTTGAGTAGCCATTGTTCAAGAGTATACAATATGACAAACAGCTACCGTGAATTCAGCGCTGCTTTCATACGGATTTGTGTGCTTTTAGATCTTTAGGCATCTGAAAAATAGTCACATATACCTATAAAAAAAAGCATTTCAGATGCAGTTGGTAGACCAAACTTGAAGTACCTCAGACCTTAAGTTCATGTGGCAGCTACCCTCGCCTGTCCAAGCACTTTGCTCACAAAGCTGAAGACAGTGAGAACAAACAGGAACACTTTCTGCCCAGAGTGGATCCAGAGAGCCTCAGCTTTGTCCTCTCAATCTCCTCTTTCTCCATCAGCCTCTTCAACCTGCTTGGTTTGGGCTTTGGTGGAACAGCCCCTTTCTTATTGTATATTCAGCCACTGGCCCCACAGTGGCCTTCCCACAGCCAGTCTGCTCTCTTCTGCCTCCCGGTTTGAATGTCGCCATAGCTCCAATCTCTAGTCACCCTCACCCCTAATCCTTTATCAAGCTACTCCTTCACCTTCTCCTTTTCCATCCCAAGACAATGCATGCAGACCCGGAAGTTTAGCTGCTCTCCTTGACCATAAAAGGTGTTTTCTATCTAGATCAGTCTCGCTGGAATAGCAAGTCACCCCATCTCAAAACCCAGTCTGAAGAGAAGGAAATGACCTCCAAAGATAGACTGACAGCCATGTGCACAGAGCAGTGAAGGTGTGGTCCAGCTTCCAGACAGCAGCTCTAATCCTTCCAGCACTTACCACCAGTGTGAGTCTCAGCCTGCTACTTAGCCTCCCTGAGCCTTAGTTAGCTGCTCTTAATCAAATGGGGGCAGGGATCATCCAGTCCTGAAACAGGGCATAAGACAGACTGGAAGATGTCTGGCTTCGGCAGAAGAGGGAGCCAGTGAGTCAGAGGCTTCAACTGTTTTCTTCACTCCCAGTTACCTGTTTCATCAAAGTGGACTTGGCAAAAATTATCCTGCCGGGTCATTTCCTTTGAGGGCTGTCAGCGGGAAGGTCATACCTTCCTCTTCAAAACTCACTTTTCTAGTTCCTTGTAATTGAGCTGTGACTCTGCGTTTTTCTATTCTCTAGATTTCCTTCTTCCCCCCCATCTTGCCCCAGAAAGGGGAAACAGGCCTTTGTCCTCTCAAGCTCCTCTTTCTCCATCAGCCTCTTCAGCCTGCTTGGCTTGGGCTTGGGTGGAACAGCCCCTTTCTTATTCTGTATTCAGCCTTATGGGTCATGGCCTTCAGCCATGAAAATGCTGGAGTCTGGCAAACTCTTCCTGCTCTGTGTTAGCTCACCCCCCTCTGTCAGGCCTCCTTCATCCTACCTTAGCAATAGTGTATTGTACATAATTTGTTGACATAATGACTGTGTGACTGAGTACTGAATAATAAGTGGGAACCAGGACAGCTCGGGGCTGGCATGTAGGATTCTGGGGCACGTAAGATCTCCTTTCTGTTTCTCTGTCAAATGAACTTCATAATGGCCAAAGTGCCAAACAGAAGTCCCCAGAAAACCCCCCTTAATGGCAAGAACAGTCTCCTTTGTTGTTTACCATGCCAGCCATGCACCAATGGTGACTACTTAGTTTCCTACAGCAAACTGACATTCCCCCTTCTGATTCTATTGGTCATTAGATATAATGTTTGCTGTGCAGTTCCCAGAGTTGAGTGTCTTTCTGAGCCCATCAGAGCTTGATGAACACCCCCAGGGTGGTGGTGGGGTGCTGCGTTTTATACCATAGATGAATACTCAGGAGCTGGACTACCTGAATTCAGATTGATTCTGCTGATGATAAGCCCTGGCACCTTCAGAGAGCTACTAAACTCTTCTATACCTCACTTTCTATATCTGTAAAATGGGGTGACAGTGGAACCCACTTCATAAAGCCAGAGTACTCAATACAGAGCTTGCTTGATCTATAGTGAGGACTAAAGATGAGTTAGTTTTCACGGTTTCTTCTAAGGCCATGATCTCTGACCATGAGAATGAATAGCTACAGCTCTGCACACACCATATGGGCCACCACCTGCCATCTAATTACAGGGCCGAATCAGTCCTGCCAAACTTCAAAAGCCAAATCGCTTCATTGGGTTAGAGACCACGGCCTTGGTCTTTGTGAACGAAACACCTAGACTGAAGCTATCCCTCTTCTCCCAGGAAGGGAGGTCCTCATCGGGTGCATCTGGGATTCAGGAGGTGACCTTGGCTCACCAGTAGACCCCGGGGAAACCATGTAAATATTCAGGGGTCCACAAATAACCAACTTGATTGAAATCTGTGCTAAGGAGAAGCCCATTGGGAAACAGAATGTCAGGGCCTGGGGTAGAAAGGCAGGTTGCTTCTCGGCAGGTCTGGGGTCAGCAAGGGCTCCTTCTTTTAAGAGCCCACACGCCAACATTGTAGAGGCTGTGACGTTTTCTGACCTTTGTATTCAGAGCCTTTATCTGAAGTTCTAGGAAGCCTGACAACCATCCACCATCCACACTTACCTATTGCTCTTCATGTGCCATCCATCATAAATCTATCTGCTTGCAGCCCTCATTTTTCTCTCATCTGTGTATCTATCTATCATCTAACATTTAATCTGGAGATCTAGCCTTTATTAATCATGTCTACCATCCATCCATCTCTGTGTCTCTCTAGACTCCATTATCAGTCATGAGTTAACACAATGTATACTTAAGCACGGGACCTCTAGTTTCCAGCAGAGAGGGCAAGAGCAACTCTAGGAGGGATGGGTGGCGAATCAATGTGAGAAAGCAGAATGGGGCTGGATAATGAAAGGAGAGCTGAGACTTCTCTTCAGAGCAGGGCTGGCCTGCTGGGTGCAACAGAGAGAAGAGAGGAAGAAGAGGAAGAGTTTGAAAAGCCACTGAAAGGCCGCTGACGTAGAGCCTTCTCCATTCTCTACTACCCAAAGTCAGACAGCATCGTTCAGGATGATCCCGTGAGTGACAGGAAGGGGCAGGGAGAATAGATGGGCTCCAGTGTCAGGGCATAGAACACATGGTGTTGCATCCTTCCCAGCACCAGCAGGAGCTAGAATCCTGCCTTGCCCTGCAGGCAGGTGGGAAGCCAGAACTGTAAGGTCTGAATAGGGGCATCCGCCAGGAGAAACTTACTACTGTAAGCTCTTCCCAGCAATGGCTGCATACGGGTAGCTTTCTAAAACCAAAACCAAAACGCTCACGCCTAGACACCACAGACTAATCAGTCAGCCCTGATGTTGAGGCCAGCCCCAAGTATCTGTATTTTGAAAGTTTCCAAGTAACCTTCATGGCAGGCACAGCTGAAACATCACCCTATAAGATCTGTGATTCTTACCACCTAACTCTGAAGGACAGTAATTCCCATGAAGAGAGAGCGCAGGACATAAGCTCTGAAGAGATCAAGGGAGGCACCTAAGCCCACTTTCAAGCTGAATCTCCATCTCCCATGGAGGTCAGTGGGGCTGCTGCAGGGAGGACAACACTAGGTCACTCCGGAAGCGTTGGGGCCGAGTGGCCTCTGAAGACCTCATCCTTCTTCTTTCTTTCTTCCTTCCTCCTCCTCTGGGTTGAGGAACCCCAGAGATCTTTGTAATGGCCAGAGCTGGGACGCAGGCGTGGAAGCCACACTCTCCAGGCCGCCCCTCTTGGTGCTGTGTAAAGGAATGCTCTGGACCCTGGGCTTATATACCCATGCCCACTCCAGTGAGCCAGATGCAAGCTCTCACCTTCTCCAGCACCTACTAGAATGGCCCGTCCTTTGTATTTAAAAAAAAAAAAAAAGGTGGAAGGCCAGAGGGCAGACATTTACCCTGCTCCTCAGCAGGCCTCATTTGGTGCTTTGAACTGTGATGGCTCATGGACACACCAAAGCTATGAATGCCTATTCTTTGAGGCTGCGGGAAGCCAAACCACAGCTGAGAGGATGTGAGGCTCACATGAGGGTCAGCCTACAACCAGGCCAGGTTGTCTGCAGGCAGTGGTAGCTGCCTGGGCTTTATTTCTCCCCAGCAGCAAGATTCAATTTTAGGTTCTGCTTGGCAGTTAGTAGAGACAAATGGTTCTTAGTGGTCATATATTTCTTCCCCAGCTCTGTGGCTAGGTGTGGCCCTGTCAGCATTCTAGTCCTTGGTCTCTTATCCCATGGCCCCCCTCCTCTCTTGGGGACCACCAGACCATAGGCCACCCCCTGTAGAAACCTCCTCCCCTGGCTGGAACACAGCTCTGCTTTGTCTGTCTCCTTGAGAGCTGAGGACAAACTGGCCATAATTTATGCTCCAGCATGATATAAAGGGGGGAAAAGGCCTATTATGCTATAAATTATCCCGTGATGGGTGAAATGCAGGCTACTGTGCCAGACGCCAGTGGAAACCCCATTAGACAACAGGGTTCGGCTGCTGAGAAGTCCCCACAGAACACCGGGCCGTCTGCTGTGTGCTGTGTGCCTGGGAAGGATAATGTACCCGATCAAATGTGTAATCAGTTACCTGGAGAGATGACTGTGCACTGCCTGCTCAGCAAAAGGTGACTTCTAGATAAAGCCACCACATGTCCCATGCTCCTGCTGGGAGCCCTGATGTGCCTAATTCACAGATGGAAGGTCAAGAAGAGCTGGCAGCAAGAGAAGTGGGTGTGGCCTCGGTCACACTCTCCACCCTGCCCCTGAACAGGCACAGAACCTCAAGGTTTGGATCTGGCCCAACTCAGAACCCCCATTAGGGACTTTAGAGAACACAATAATGAAGGAAACATTTCTGCTTTGCTCCCCACGGTCTACAAGGTAGTAAAACACCCGCACCTTCTAGGTCTCCTTAAATATGTCTCAAGCTCTACCCTTCTGGCCTGAAAAGAAGCCAAGCAATGAAGAAGACATTAGAAGGGGAGGGAGATTGTCCTCATAGCGCGGCTCAAGCCACAGTGCTACACCTCAGACTTTCTGTGTGACTGAGAGAAAAGATCCTTTCTGTACAGACCAGGTGGCCTGTGGACTCCAAAACAAAGAGATTTACATCGTGGGCACCCAGGAGATTTCATATCAAGGGATCTTGGCTTGGACAAGACTCTGATGGGGTTTGAGCAATGATCGGGAGGCTAATACCTGGGAACTGAGCAGTGGGTAATGAGGGCCCCACCCATTCACCCACTTCTAGGCTCTGGGCTGGAGCCCTGGCCTGCACAAAGCAGGGTGGTTACTGGGCATTTGCCAATTGTCTGGGCAAAGATGGAGGAAGGAGAAAGCAGAGAGTGAGAACTCTAAGTAATCCTATCTTCTGTCAAGAATGACAGAAGAAGCCTGTAGACTACAGCTCCACTCAGGCCACGTGGCATGAGTCCTGCCTTCTCCAAAGACTCAGTCGGAGTTCTTCGGATAGGTCCTTACCTTTCGTGTGGCTCAGTTTCCTCATCTGTACTCTTGAATAGTGTCTGCCATGCCTGTAGAGCACTTACTTTTATAGCTGGGTCCTGGTCGCTGCTGGGTAAATGGAACAGGTTCTGCTGACACAGCAGGATCAGAGCAGGCATGCTCAGAGCATTAGAAACTCCATGACATTGGAGGGCAGTCCTGCAAGTTTTCATCATGTAGAGACATTGAGACATTGATTCCCAGCCTGGTAGTCTCCAGTGAGCCACGGAAAACTAATGGTGCTAAGAATGGGACAGACAGAGCCTATTTGGGACCTGGTGGGCACAGGAAAGGGAAATGAGCCGAGTCTGAGGTTGTGTTTGGTTCCCGAGTGTCAAAGGTGAGGCTTGGGGCTCAGTCCCTTGGAGAAGAAGTACTTGGATTCCAGTTGATGGAAGGAGAAGGAGAAAGGGGTGTGTATGGTATGTATATGGTGTGTGTGTGTGTGTGTGTGTAGGAGGAAGCAGAGAGGGTGCACACACATGCAAAGCCTGGCTATCCCCACAGCCCATGAGCCCCCCAGAATCCAGCTCCTACCTTCCAGACCCCTCCTACTTCAAGCCCACACTGCTCATCTCTCTAAAGCAGTGGTCCTCAACCTTCCTAATGCTGTGACCCTTTAATTCAGTTCCTCATGCTGTGGTGACCTCCAACCATAAAATGACTTCATTGCTACTTCATAACTGTAATTTTGTTGCTGCTATGAATCATAATGTAAATATCTGCGGTATCTAACGGCCTTAGGCGACCATTGTGAAAGAGTCATTTGATACCCAAAAGTGTCATGATTCACAAGTTGAGAAACTTGGCTTTAGACTCTGCTCTCACTGAGGCAGGTATACACTCACGCCCAGGGGACACTCATTTCTTCCTTTCTAAGGATTTTTGAGGTCATTACCACATACCCTCCACCTATCACCAGTCCCAGCCCCACCTCAACTCCAACCCCCAAGACTCGCTGAGCAGGGGAACTCATTCACTCAGGCCAGCAGCTGCTCACTGAGAAATCTACTACATGCCAGATCCATTGGTCACTGGCCAATGAGTCAGCCCGGTCACTCATTCATGGAAGAGCAGAGTGGAGTTGGGCTTCATACAGTTGCTAGAAACAGAAGCTATTGTGTGGACCACAGGAAGGACAGGCTCTACCTTGCTTTTACACTCTAGCTGCTGTTTGGAGAGTAGAGAGCAGGGCCTGGAGGTCATATCAGAGACAAAGAGCAAGCAATGGGTAGCGATGGCTCCTCCATCTAAGGAGGGGAAGAGGACAGAGGATGAAGCTGGCTAAAGGGATGCAAGAGAAGGGGGAATGGATGCTTTCTATAGCTTCTGTTTCCTCCCACACCAACATCAAACAACACAGTCCTGGAGGGAACCAGTCAGATCAAGGCCTGGCACTGCCTTTGCCCATGGGGGCCAGAGGGGTGAGGGTCTTCATTTGCATTCCATTGCAGTCTCGTCCCAGCAGCCTTTGATCTGGTTTGATGTCTCCTTCAGCCTCTTCCCAGGCAGTAAGCCTTTCATCCTCAGGAGGCAGTTCCCAGCCCAGCTGCCTGTCACCAGCTCTGTCACAGTGGGGGTTAGGGTGGAGAAGTAGAGCAGAGAGGAAGGGGGGCCTTATTCTCCTCTCTCTTGGGTCTCTCCTGCAAGAGTTCTTCTGAGGTCTGCCAGTTGACCCCTGAGACCCAAGTGAAGGGGACAGCCAGCATGGCTGGCTTCAGAGGGATCCGAAGCCGGCTTTACTTTCCTGGTGGATGCAGGGAAACTGAGAACTGGCTGCATCACCGAAGCAGTGGGTGACCATCCAGGAAGGAGGTCGATCCCTGTCCATGGCCTTCCTGTGTAGAGGACACGTCTGAGGCTGGGTGCTGCCACTGGCAGCAGTGAGGGGCTGCCATGGGGAATAGGGAAGAGATCACAGGGGCTTCTGGACTTGGAAATGATGTAGTCTGGCAACCTTGAAAACTGCACACATAGATGCAGGTTCAATGAGTTGGTGTGGTCCCTACTCATCCCTTTGGACCCATAGATGCTTGACTGATATGGCCTGGGGGAATTAGTGGAAATGTCATATGGAGATGGTCAGCATAGCTAGGACAGAGCAGGTAGAGGTGTCCCTTGTTTTGGCTCCATCCAGATAGGCATCCCAGAGGATGCTAGGGAGCCTCTCAGTGGTCCGACGACCAGGAGGGTGTAAGGAAAATCTGGGACTTCTTAGGTAGTTCAGTGCTCCACACTTTACCTAACATCCAGCAGCCCTGTGGGTGAGCAGCAGAGATGGCTGCTAACAATGACAGTAACAAGCACTTATTGAACACTTGTTCTGTGACAGACCCTGTCCTAAAGAGCTTCAGAAAAGCCCAGCTCACTTTATCCTCACCTGGCTCTGCTCAGGCAGAGTGCATGCCTTGTCTAAAGTTACATAGCCAGAAAGTATGAGAAGCAGGATTCAAAAGAGCCCCGTTTCCTATCGGGGTGCCTAGCTCTTCCTGTTCTGTCAACAGTGACTCCCTGTAATCCACTTAAGAAAGGTTTTAGCTGATCCGTAATTGATATTCACACCCTAAATTCATGCCTGTGGGGCTTCAGGGGTTTACCCAAGAAGGCACCTTCAATGGGGAGCAATTACACAGTAAATGATACCCAAGAGATTCTGGAAAGTCCAGCATGGGATGCCCCTCCCCCAATTCCCTCCCCCCTCCCACCAACCCATGCTCTTTGCTCCGCCCAGAGAAGGAGTTTGCAGACCCTTGTCTTGTATGCACCTGGGTTAAAGCTTTGTGATGTCTCTAGTTCCATCAATGGCCATATGTGGACTGGTCCACAGTCTTAGCATCCCCTGCCTCCTGCCATCCTACTCACCAGCCACATAACCAGAAACCACTGATTCTAACTCTCCTCCTCTGCCCCCTCAACCCCAGGGTTCTCCCTAGCTTGTGCCTCATCAATATGCATGCCATGCCCCACAGCACCTGGAGGGAAGGGGATGAGAAAATTCTGCAGCAGTAAAAAAAGAAAACAGCATTCACTATCTGATCGAGGTCCATGGTACCCCTGCAGCACTCTACCCTTAAGCAGGAAGTATTGTTTAGCGCCGAGGGTAATGGGTTAATCAGACTTTGAAAATTTAACTGGAATTTGAGCATTGTCACCAAGATATTGGCATTTGGCAAGTTAAGTCGCTCTGTTGTCAACCACCCTGACCATTCTGGGGCCAATTGCCCTGTGTGGTCAACAATGTGCTCCCCAGTTGAGGCTGTGCTGGGGTTAGACTGGCTAAGCCAAGCCAAAGCCTGAAGCGCCCATTCAAGGGTTGTCCTTATCGAGCCCTTTTTGTCTAATGGTACAGCAATGCTCCAGGGTTACAAACTCTCTGGTTGTAACAAGGACCCTTCCTTCTGCCACACTGATCTGAAGACCAGGTTAGACAAAAGAGTGCGTGCAGGCGTCTTCATCTCTGCTCAGTCAGAGATTCCTGCAAACGACTCTGCTGCCTTTTCACACACTCCACCAGCATCCTGGGAGGCTCAGCCCAGGGCATCTTATAGGTGGAAAAAGCTCAGAGTCACACTGGGGCTCTGAGACAATAAATCTCTCGCAGGCTGGAAGAACCGGGAGGTGTTATGTGCTGCTTGGCAGGGAGAGCAGACAGGAGGCAAATGAGAAGCAAGGTCCCAGGGTTCTTCTTTGCAAGCCCTGACACCAGAAGGAATCTCCACTACATCCTTGACTACACTGCGGGAAAGAATTTCAGGCTAGCCAGAGTGACACAAAGTTGAAAGTTTATTATAAGGGAGAGCAGCATATGTTTCAGATATAAGCCCTGGTGGGGGGGAGGGGGGACAGGGAGAAGGAGAAGAGGAACAAGGAACGTTACATACTCATGTATAGCTATTGAATCACATGGGAGCAGGTGACAAAGGTGGCCATGAGTTCCCTTGACTCCTTATTCAGACTTTCCAGGTTGTAGGTCTGCAGGTCATATCTCTAGCCCACCTTCTTGGGAGCCTTCTGGGCATAGCATGTCCTCTCTCCAAACTAGCCCCTACTGGCTTATAGCCCAGAGCTACTAGATGTGACCATCCACTAGGAATCCAGACATGATGATTCTCTGGGGCTTCATGGCACAGATTTGGGGTCGATAACGCAAAAGCCTTGGATCCCCGGGTACAACCTTTCCACCTTCAGAAAGAGAAAAACTCAAAAACAAACACCCCCTCCCCCAATCCCGAGGCACATCTCAGATTCATTTCTCAGGCACACAGTAAGTCTCTGAAGGGCCTGGGATGCTCTGCTCAGCCCCTCCGCTGGTGGCTATACACAACTTTACTTGACACCTGGGTCCTCTGACAAGCTCAAGCTTGTATCCCACGGGGGGCTGACATCCAGATGCAGAGCGGAGCTGCCCTCTCTGGGACTGTCACCTACCTTCCAGGATGCCATTCTCCTGCCCCCAGAACTCCAGGCACTTCTGCACATCCAAGGATACCAATACTCCTGGTTTCAAAGAGAAAAAGAGCAGCAGGGGCACCCGGGATCTAGAAGCAGAGGGTAGATGAGACCTTGGCTGGTGGTCACTACATTCCAGAGCAGAGATGATTTTTTGGCCAAAAAAAAAAAAAAAAAAAAAAAAAATCAGGGCAGAGCAAACCAAGAAGAAACAGCATCCATTTCCTTTCCCTATAGCAAAAAGAATCCCAAATAATTTTGCTATTACTCTCCACTAAGCACTGTTGCCCCCACCCCCCCCCCCAGCAACTCCCAGAACCATAGACAGGAAGGCCACATTGCTCCCATTTTATAGACCTAGAAAACCCGAGGCATGAGGCAGTTAGTTATACAGCTGGGCTGCAAGGAAATTGAATATGACATGCTAGGCCTGCCTAGGAGGTCTACTCCAGACTCAGAATCTTCCTAGCCCTTGATATGAATGAAATACAAGCCTTAGGACTAACTCCATGGTAACAAAATCCAAAGAGGAAGGAAGAGTACAGACCAATAATCCTCAGGATCCAGATAGGAACATCTGCATTGTGTAGCCTTTGCCAGAGAAGAAGACGTCTGGAGCCAGTTCTGTTTTGCTGTCTTGTCACTTTGGGGAAAAGTGAGCTAGCTACGTTTTCCCTGGGGTCATCAAAGTGGTCAGCAAGGAGGCAGCTTAGCACCCTGCATGCTTGAAAAGGTCTCCAGAGAACTCCATAGCAAAGGGAGACTCGGGCGGGCGAAAGGACAACAAATAAGGGAGAAACACCTCTGGCCACAGGGAAGAAGCAGGATAGAAAGGCATTGGAGATGAATTTTAATGCAATCAGAAAGCTGCCACAGAGACAATAAAGGAATACATGCAGACATCAGGAGGGTGAGGCGAGGAACTGAGTCCCAGGCTTTAAAGCTACATCACAAAGGAGGTGCCATGCCTTTCTGAAGGGAGGAAAGAGAATTTTTAAGGGGGGAGGTCCAGGGATAAGGAAACGACAGGAGTTTAGTCTTTCGGAAATACTGCCCATGAACTTGGAGTCCTTAAAGGGCACTCGGCTGAGGCAGAGGCAAGCTTCAGATGCTCCCAGGAAGTACTGAACGTTCTTCTGTCTCAGGCTCCCACCCTCCTCTCAAAGGACTCCTTCTAGTCTTCCTCTCTCCCAACTTCCTTTCTTTAAGGCAGTGGCTTTCAACCTGTAGGTTGTGACCCCTCTCACTCACAGGAGTTGCATATCAAATATTCTGCATACCAGATATTTACATTACAACTCATAAGGGTAGCAAAATTACAGTTCTGAAGTAGCAACAAAAATAATGTTATAGTTGGGGGTCACCACAACATGAGGAACCGTATTAAAAGGCTGCAGCATTAGGAAGGTTGAGAACCAGTGCGCTAAGGTTTCTATCCTTCCTCTTTCTCTCATTTCTACCCATCCAGTTTCTCCCTAGGCTTTGCTTCTGATCCTTTTCCTTGCTGTCCCTCCATCCGTTCGTTCCGTAATCAAATCGAGGGCCTGATATTGAAGGACTCGTGCTGCAGCACAGAGATCTAGCATTTCTCTCCAGGGAGCCATCTGGAGATAGGATGTGGGAGGAAAGCCAGACAGAAACCAATCTCACAGGCAAAGCAGTGAGAGAAGAGACAGTACAAGACAGTACAAGGCAATAGGCTGTCCTAGAAGAGGAGTTATCCCAGGACTCTCCAAGCAGAGCAAACGTCACCAGGCAAGGTTCTAGGAAGACTCCCTATTTCACCTCATTTTTTGCACTAGGGAAGATGGGGTTTAGAGGGAGGAACACTACACAAGGCATCCTAGATGACCCTGTGCCCTATGCCAGACGTCAGACCCGGGACTAGGCTTCTCAGAGAGAGAACTGCCTTCTAGCAGGAGGAGGCAGAGGGAGTCGTTGCTATCTGTCTCTTGCTCCTCGCTGACACCGACTTGCTCTGGATGCTCTGCACTCCTCACCTCCCATCCTCCCGGCCACTATTCCGCGCACACCGTAACCTCGCTGCTTCCAGCCAAGCTCCTCCTGCCCACCCCACCCACCTCTGACTGTGAGCTCCATCCGGTCCTGCGGAGCTTCTACCTCACCCTCCCAGTTGCTTTTGCGCTGGCTGAATTCCTTCACCTCTCGACCAGCCCCTCCCTCTCACTCCCTGTTTGGCTGTGAGCTCCGCCCGCTTCCGCCAAGCTCCTCCCCTATCCCCGTTGCCCTCCCTCTCTGGCCTCGCCCTTTTACCGGCGACTCCTCCCCCTCCCCCTCCCCCCTCTGCTCTTCCCCTGGCCCCGGTAAGCATCTCCTAATTTTGTTCTAGAAGATAGAAAACTCTTCGTGGGTATGCTCAACAAGCAACAATCTGAGGACGACGTGCGCCGCCTCTTCGAGGCCTTCGGGAACATCGAGGAGTGCACTATCCTGCGCGGGCCGGACGGCAACAGCAAGGGTGCGTGTGTGTGTGTGTGTGTGTGTGTGTGTGTGTGTGTGTGTGTGCGCGCGCGCGCGCGCGCGCGTGCTCACTCAGGCCTGGGAAGGATGCTCGTGCCACCATCAGGTGGTCCTCGAGGAGACCAAGAGGAGTGGAGGCCGTGGGTCTCACTGCTCTGTGCCCCTTTCTGTCACGGTCTTGTCCCCTTCATATTTTATGCTCTTGGGGGGGGGGGGGCAGGGCACGTCCTCTCTGCCCGCCCTGTCTCTGTCCGGTATGTCTCTCTTTTTCTCTCCCTGGGTACTCAGGGCCATGGCTCAGCCTGTCCTATCCCCACAGGGTGCGCCTTTGTGAAGTACTCCTCCCATGCCGAGGCACAAGCCGCCATCAACGCTCTACATGGCAGCCAGACCATGCCTGTGAGTGTGACCCTCGGGGTGCGTGCAGGGTCTCATCAACCTTACCACTGTTTTTCAAGCCAGAAAAGATGGGGTTTAAACTTGGTACCCGTGGGTGACCTCGGTTTAGTACCCCACAGAAAGCGCGAGGGGTGGGACGGGTCAGGGCAGGAACTCTGGGGGTGAAGACTGGAACAAGTGGATCTCATGTGCCACCCTGGCTGCAGGGAGCCTCCTCCAGCCTGGTGGTCAAGTTTGCAGACACTGACAAGGAGCGCACAATGCGACGGATGCAGCAGATGGCTGGCCAGATGGGCATGTTCAACCCCATGGCCATCCCCTTCGGAGCCTATGGCGCCTATGCTCAGGCAGTAAGTGGGGGCAAGGGTGGGCAGGGGTTTGTTCTGGCGCTCCCGTTGCCCCAGCCCCAGAGAACAGGGATGCCTACATTGTTCTGTCCCCAGAGCAGAGAATGCCAGGCACAACGTCAGCGAGTGTAGTCTCAGGAGTTAAGAGGAGAATCCAGGTAGGGGTGGTTGCCAGGAAGAGGTGGGGTGCTGTCCTTATTTTTGAGGAGGAGTTCCCAGAGAAGACCCTTGGTGGGGTAGCCAGAAGGTTCACCCCTGTACCCTACCCTCTTCCAAACCAATGTGAAGGCTAGAGAGCTCCAGTGCAGTAATAGTGAGGAGTTTGGCCCTCACTCCACAAACTTGACTTACAGAGGTTTTCCTTAGTTACCTCTGGCTGGAATTGTGAAGTGACTCAAAGCTTCAAGTACCCACTCTTCCCCTGCCTCTGCCCCCAACAACTTGAGTCTTCCACAGCTGTATCCTCTCTAAAACACTGCCCTCTTCTGCCTCCAGACTGTATCCACCATCACTGCATGGTGGTGCTGATGTCCTCCAGGGTTCTGGCTCTAACCCTGTAAATATCGCTCTCTTCTTGAGCAGAGTCTAGCTTTGACCGTTTACAGCAGCCTTCCCAGTCCTCACTCACCTTTGCAATAACATTTGGGGGTCTAGTCACGTTTCTCTTGTCTCTTCTATGTGACAAATTTGAGCAGAAATTTACCCTGTTGAGTACATATGGCTCATCCAACAGGTCTGTAGGAATCTGGGTGCCATTCTCCAGAACAACATGCCTTACACAGACTGGGGAGCATAGATAAGAGTGAGCCTCTCTCCTTCACCCTGCAAAACGCAGATCTCCAAAGGCCCTACTGTTCCTTTTAAAACCAGCCAGTCAGATCCCAGGAAAGTGGAGACTAAGGCAGGCAAGAGAGAGGCCTCAGGGCTTTCTAGGGGTAGAGACCAGAAGATTGTGTCAGGTCCCCGATGCTCTTCGAAGTCGGTGTCCAGGAGCTAAGCCCCTTGTGGGAGGGCTGCCCCTCGGGAAGCCTGTGATATTTTTTCCACTCCCTCTGCCCCAGCTGATGCAGCAGCAAGCAGCCCTCATGGCATCGGTCGCGCAAGGAGGCTACCTGAATCCCATGGCTGCCTTCGCTGCCGCCCAAATGCAGCAGATGGCGGCCCTCAACATGAATGGCCTGGCAGCCGCACCTATGACCCCAACCTCAGGTGAGCCAGTCAGTCTCTGACCTGGGGAAACAATATCAGGACCCAGGCTCAGGTATCACTACAGCTACTAGTGTTTCATTCTATAGTAAAAACACATAGGGTCTAGGCCCAAGTACTTTGTCTCAAAAATGTTCTGATCTGTAGGTGTCCAAGGGGAGATGAGATGTGGGTACCATGAAATCCACAATAAGATTTCAGGGGGATATAGTTTCTCTCAAGTTGTTCATCCTGGGTCCTTGTCTAAAAACAACTCATTTTTATCTTTATTAACAGTCAGTGTCTGGGAAAAGAGAATGACATGAAAACATTCCCATTTGAGGTTCAGCATAGCTCTGCCTGTACAGTCGCCATGGCCTTTCTCTTTAAGCCAACCTTGACGAGTGGACATTTTCCAAGAAACTACACAACCAGTTAGAGAACCACATGAGACATCCATGGATAAGCACTGGAATCAACCCATCTCACAAAACATGGTTTTGATTGACTCTTGGCTCTTGTCCAGTACAATTTTGCCTCCCACCCTTAGTATATCTGGCAATGTCCACAGACATTTTTGTTTGCCACAGCTCATAACAGAGAGTGCTAGCATCTAGTGTGTTGAGGCCAGGGAGGCTCTGCCACACATCTCACAATATATAGGTCAGCTGCCTACAAAGAACTATCTGGCTCCAAATGACTAACGGGTCAACACTGAGAAGCCATCGGCTCTAAGTCTAAGGATGAGCTCATATGGTAGGCTCCCTTTGACCAAGCTTTCTGGCTCTCTGTACCAGACCACAGCAGTGAGGCCCAACTATTTCTTTCCAAGATCAAAGCCACAAAAGATTGAGATATCTCTGGGCCCAACTAGAACATCACCCTATTATGTAGTTCTGGTCCCCAACCTCAGGGACACTCATGGGACTGGGAAGTAGGTCAGCCTCAGCTACAGTACAGAGATGGACTGTTTCCATCCTGTGGGGCCTCAGCACACTAACATTCCTCTATCTTGCTATCCACCACCCGGAACACAGAATGTGTCATTTGTCCCTAACACAATCATCACTACCATGACCACCACTATTGCTTCTACTGAAGGAAGTCAAATAGGGCTGAGATTAGACTCTGAATTGTCACCTCTTCCTCAGCGTAAGGATCTAGAATTCTCCTCGGGTTGAAGAGCAAAACTTCTTGGGAGAGGCAGATAAGCCTGTCACAGACCCAAAAAGGACTAGCCAATCCTGACTTGGCTAGAGTGCACAAGAGCTACTGAAAAAAAAACAAAGGGCCAGGTGTGGTCAGAGTCAATAACACTGAGGAAAGTCTGTATGCTCTAGGTTCAAGGATAACACTCAGTGGTTAGAGACATCTTCATGGGGTAGGGGGCTCTGCCTTGAACAATGAATAATCTGAGATGAATGAAAACATTACATTCAAGAATTTAAGCCAAGGCATAGTTTGCCACCAAGATAGGGTAGCTATGAGGGCCAAAACTGCCCCAAAGCCCTGGGAAGTAGCAAAGTAGAACTCCGTGCTCACTCTTCCTCACCTTTGCCACCCTTGCCTTCTCTCTTCTCCAATCCCTCTGCCTCCCCCAAACCAGGTGGCAGCACCCCTCCAGGCATCACTGCACCAGCTGTGCCTAGCATCCCATCCCCCATTGGGGTGAACGGCTTCACGGGCCTCCCCCCTCAGGCCAATGGGCAGCCTGCTGCGGAAGCTGTGTTTGCCAATGGCATTCACCCCTACCCAGGTAAGTCCTTCCTTCCCTGAGCAGTAGACATCTTGTCCATTCTTCCTTGACTCACTGTTAGAAGAAGGAATACACAATTACAGACCTCTGATCATGCCCTGGTGGAACCACAGATGTGACAGAAGAGGACCAGCCACCTTCCAGTTTCAGGAACCCTGTAATGAGAGAAAAAGGACCAAAATCGTAACATATGGAATGTCTTATTATCAATAAAAAAAAGAAAATTCTATTCCAGGGACTATGTACAGGAAGAAAAGACACAGGAAGTAAATGTACAACCCAGGTAGAAAAAAGAGGCCAGTAACTACAAATTGATTAAGAACTTGAGCTGTAATAACTAGGAGGGCAGGAGCTAAAAGAATAACCACCTTTAGTGATAAGTAACAAAGGACTCATTGGGGAAGGAACTGAAGGTTTTTGTTGTTGTTGTTGTTGTTTTGTTTTTGACGGACATCTAGACATTACATTCCAATCCAGTCTTTGCATGCGCGCGCACACACACACACACACACACACACACACACACACACACACACACAGAGTCAGAACTTCGGACAGCTCCTGTTGGACAGCTCCTCGGTCTGTGTTCAGGAGGTGAACTGTGAAAATGAAGACCGGTTCTGGTTGCTGATTGACTTTGCTCCTGTCAAATTAAGTGGAACTCACATGGCAAGAGCATGCAACTGTTCTGAAACACTTCTTCTTTCTTATACAAAGGATGACAGGTACCAGGGCAGGGAAGCAGAGTCCCTAGTCCTAGACTAGCATAATAGAGATGTGGCTGTCCTCCTTTCTGGAGATCAGAGGAAGGGAGTCATAAAAGCCAAGTCTTCACTAGATTCTAGAATTTCAGGACATTGGATTGTCCCCTAGGAGGTCAAAGTTGGGTTGAGAGTACAATATTCACACCTTCCTACTCCATCTTTAAACAGCACACCTGAGTATGATCAAGAGGGAGTGTTCTCTATTGAAGATGACTAGAGAAACAAGGGAAGTGAGAGTTCTGCAGCCCTAGAATGAGCTGTCCTGGAGACCAAGAGTCAGGAAAAGGCCTGCTGGGAAAGGGCAGGGTTGTTAGGAGGTAGACCCAATAAGCACCAGAGGCCAATCTTGTTAGAGCCCAGGGGATTTGGTGTGCTGTTTAAGGATGGGGACTCATGCTGGCACAGGCTGTCAAGGAGGAGCTTGGCCTGCTAGAGGCAAAAGTGACCCTGCTAATCTCAGGCTTGTCGCCTGGGATATGCTACTGCTGGCACATCTGGGTGTCTTCTTCCTCCACTCTTCCCTGCCTCTAAGCCCATCTGGATCGCCAAATCCATCCCCACCCTCACTCACATCTGTGAGCCATTTTTCTGACGGAGCTTGGAGACACTTCTTTCCCCTATCTGTAACAATCTGCCACATTCCATAAACAATTCCCTGACAGACCCAGAAGAGGGATGAAGGGAAGGAAAGGAGAAATGTAGTACATTAAAAAATTAATTTACCATCTTTAAATGCGTAGTTTGGAGCCACCGTAATGAGCGAGATCCTTCAAAATGCTCACTTTTGGCAGTTACTAATGAGGTCGTTAGGCAGAGAAGCAGAGAGGGGTCTCTGCGTGCTTCTCTCCAAATGTTAGCCCCACTCGTTTCTCTGTTCTCCCATTTTGCTCACGACCATGTTGAAAGTACATAATGTGTGCGGTTTTAACGGCCATGCACAACACTGAAAGAACTGGCTCTGACAAGCACCAAGAGCTATCTATACTTTCTTCCCAATGCACTGTTTACGGAGCTCCTCGCAATATGCTGGGCACTGCCTCTAAGTTCTGCAGATTGTTTTGCACATTGGCTTCAAACTTCGTGCAGTAAGAAAAGGGCACCATTTCTTACATGCAAAAAGGTGTTGCATGGGTGAGCATCTGGCAAGACCGAAACAACAAACCAGATATGGCTTCCACTCTAGAGAGCTCAGAAGAAAGCAAAGGAGACAGGTGAGAGGGAGCAGAAATTAGCTCTGCCAAATATCACAGCTTGGAATTCTTGGCTCTAGCCTCCAGCGTGGGAAAAATGTAGGGACTGGACTTTGGGTTGGGACAGTCTCAGGCAGGGAATAGCTCGCAGGATTCCTGTTGAATTTCCTCCTGCTAAGTAAAGCCACACTTTCTGTACACACACATGCACACACACAATTCCTAAGAGGTATTATATCTGTCACCTTCCTGTCTCTAAAGACTTTTATCCCAGGTTGTTCTCAATGTTCCTCTGAACCCCAGGTGCTGTTTTCTGGAGAAAATTTAGCTGAAGGTTCATGGACAAGAGCTTATAAGGATGTGGGAGTCCTCCCTACTAAAGGCATTGAATCCTGACAGGCAGTTAGCCTGGCTGCTGAGGGTCAAAGGGCACTTGATCCCAGGAGGCCTTTTTTTCTGCCACCTAGGGTTTTTTTTGTTTCTTTCCGACATAATGGAGTTGGATCCTCCCAGTGTGTGGACAGTTATCTCCACACATCTTCCTGGGCCAGACCTTTCTTCCAGTCAACATCACTGTCCTTGGTAACCAAGGGCTGCACACACTGCTGGCCCATACTTTATTCTTCTACTGAGATCTTAGCAACAACAAGGGCCAGAGATAAAGCAAAACTTCCCCCAGCCCAGCTTCCCCAAAAGTCTTGCTAAAGTTCTAATACAAGGCTTTTCTTTTTCTGGCTCCTTGATTTCTCTGGGAGGTATCTTTCTCCAAGTCCTGTTGGCAGACCCAAGGGGGAAGATTTATTTTGCTTTCTATTGCTGTGGTAATAACCATGATAAAAAGTAACTTGGGAAGGAAAGGGTTTATTTGGCTAAAATATCAAGGGCTACAGTCCAGTGGGAGATGCCAAGGCAGGAACCTGGAGCCAGGAACTGAAGCAGAAGCCATGGAGGAGTGCTGCTTAGCGGAATGATTCCCATGGTTTGCTCAGCCCACTTTCTTATACAGCCCAGGTCCACTTGTCCAAGGATGGCACTACCCACCATGAGCTGGGCCCTCCTACATCCATCATTAATCAAGAAAATGTCCTACAGACTTGCCTAAAGGGTGGTCTGATGGAGGCATTTTCTCTTTTGGAGCTCTTCTTCCCAGAGCTTTGTCATGTTAACAAAAAACTACCCAGCACAAGGACAGAGTGTCAGGGTGAGTCCTCCCAGAGCCTTTATTTCACTCGTATGGAATCTACAAGCTGGTGGTGTTTGTTTGTTTGTTTGTTTGTTTGTTTGTTTTAATTTACGGCTCCTACATTCTTTTGGGAATCTGTGAACAAAAGGCCCCCAGCCTGAGCATCCCTGGATCCCGATCCCTCTTCAAGACAGGGCCATCTTGTCTCCCCACCGAGACCCTCATGGTCTGGCATCTCTTCCCAGCCAGCATAAACTTCTGCATGAACTGATCTCAGCCCCACCCCAGGCCAGCTTCACAATGCGCTTCCCAGTTAGAATGAACAACTGTGTATCTGCTCAAGGTTCTGGGTGCAGAAGAGAGAACCCCAACAAGACCCAGCTCTCAAGGTGCCCGTCTCAGCTGCCCTGTCTCAGGGACAGCCTGTAATAACTAGGAAGGCAGCACAGCCACAGTGGTATCTTTGGGCACTGTGGGGATAGGGGCTAGTTTGGATGAGCATCACTGACCTCTACTCTTTTGCCTTCTTGCAGCACAGAGCCCCACCGCAGCCGACCCCCTGCAGCAGGCCTACGCTGGAGTGCAGCAGTATGCAGGACGTTAGTATCATGCAGCCTCTTGCCTCTTTTTCTCACTGTACTTAGGTCTCCACATACCTGCACCAGGGGTGCCTTCCTGTCCAGATCTGGTGCCAGCTCTGTATAAGGAAGGGAGTAGTAGAGGCTCTAGATGGAAGGAGGGGGTGGTGCTGGCAGAGATACTCTCTTCCATTACCACTGGGCTGTCCTCTCCCTCAGGTCCCTACATGGCTCTGTGGCATGGGGGTGGAGGGAGTTGGTGAGCCAGAGTAAAACAGCGACATTTGATTTTCTGTCTGCATCCCACTGATTGCCAGGACCAAACATGCCTGGTGGTCTCGTGCTACACAGCCACAACACAGCTATGTTGATTGCCACTCTGTGCAGTTCCTGGTCTCTGACCCAGGAAGCAGAGGCCAGGCGGGTTTGAGAGGAGAAGGGACTCTGGAAGGGAAGCAAGATGGAGTCCAGAGAAGAGGCAGCAAAATGGACAGGCAGGCAGAAAGAGAAGGCCTGGGGCCAGCAGGTCAGGTGTCACAGAATCCAGCCACACTGTCAGCCAAGCCACTTCCTTTGTCCCATCACTTGGCTGCGTACTCTTTTCATCCCTTCTCAGACTGTGCCCACTGTCTGGCCTGCCTGAGCCGCTTCTTCAGTGGCTTTGGAGATCTAGTGATACCCCCTGTGGATGACAGGGCTAACTTCACAAGGTCAGAGCTCAGGAGAAGCAGTCCTTGCTCAGCTAAGACAACGCTCCACTATTGTGGGCCCTATCCCAGCTCTAACCTCAGGCTTTGTGGCTGTGGGAGCTGAGCAGGGCTGCCAAGAGAGATGGTCCTCCTGCCCTCCCTCTGACCTTTTCCAACCAAACAGAACATCAGGTGCACTCCCGGGGAACACACATCTGTACTCCATCAGACAGCGTTTTACTTCTCACCAGGTATCATCTGAGAAGTGAGGACAGGCCAGCTGTGGTTGTTTCAGATTAGAGTTGCATGTGTGTGTGTGTGTGTGTGTGTGTGTGTGTGTGCATGCGTGCGCGTGCATGGCTGGTGGCCCTTACCAACACTGATCTCTCTCTCTCTCTCTCTCTCTCTCTCTCTCTCTCTCTTCTGGCTTCCTACCCTGTCTGTGTCTCTCTGCACCCTGTTGCCATCTCTTGACTTTCTCGGCTCTTCAGCAGCTGCCTACCCTGCTGCCTATGGTCAGATTAGCCAGGCCTTTCCTCAGCCACCGCCAATGATTCCCCAGCAACAGAGAGAAGGTGAGTCTCTGCCCCTCCCTTCCCCGCTCCCTGAAGAGTATGCTTTACCCGGGCTTCTCACCTCTCCAGGCCTCTGACAGGACCGTGGTTAGATGTGTGCGTGAAAGTGGGTAGGAGAGTTATAGGGCCAGAAGAAGATGTCCTTGCCTATTTATACAAGGAGATGTGCATCCTGTGGGAAGCTCTGAAAACCAAAGTGGCAGCCTGGCCCAGGGGCAGATGATCAGAGGCCATGCCCCAGGGGCCAGCAAGCCGTTCGCAAGGCACCTTCCCCACATCCCACCATCAATTGCCAGTGGTCTGACACAGCTCACAAGTACCGTGGTTTTTAAAAACCAACCCTTGAGAATGGGAAGGTTGTTTTCCTTCTGCAGCAAGCCCTTTCAGTCACTCTTAAACAAGACCTAGAAGAGGTTGAGGATGTATTTGCTGGTGGGGGCCTTGTCCCTGCTCCAGGGAGTTCTCAGCTTTATGGAGATGGAGACCACACAGGCGCATTCCCTGGGGTGTTCGTCTGAGGTCCATCTGCTGTGTTCCCAGTGTGTGAGAGCAGAGCCAGGAGGTGAAGCTCCAGCAGTGGGGCAGCCTTTGCAACCCCGAGCACTGGGAAGGAAATGGTGTCTAGCCTGAGGTAGTCAGGGAAGTGAGGTGCCTTAGGAGCAAGTAGAGGACACTTGCCTTCCCTGACAGGTAGGATTTGGCCAGTGTGGAGGGCAGGGAGAAATAAATGCTCGTGGCTAGAAGGGCTAAGCAATGGAGGCAGGTTTGTCCTGTACAGGATACACATACCCTCCCAGTGACCGGGAAAGAATGGCAGCACTCCTAGATAGGCCCCATGGGCAGGATGAGCTGTCTGTGGCTACAGTGCAGGTCTAATGAAGAGGGATGCCCTGGAAGGTTGTGTGTAGTTGTCAGAGTGTTGGTAGAGCACGACAGGCAAGACCAGAGCCTTGGTAGAGACTACGTGATGTCACTCGTTGGGTTCTGTTCCAGTAAGCAGAGAGCCACAGAATTAGCAAGAGAGGAAACTGTATGAGCAATTGTCTCAGAAGCCCTGCCTCAGAGAGCTGGGCTTGAGAAGCAGGGACAACAAGACCTCATCTTCTTCAGTTTCTAGTAACAGCGACCTGTAACAAAACCTGTCCCAGAAGTCCACAAGGCAAGCTCTATTAGTTTCCGAATGTCAGATGTGTGGTCGCTGCAGCAGATTACACCAGTGATCTGGGGTTTTGGTTACTACAAAAGGACTTTTGGAACACACTGATCCAAATCCTATTGGTGGAAAGATTCCCTTAACAGACTTGTAGCCCCCAAATGTTTGCAAGCATGTATTTCAAACTACACCCCCTCTGGGTCTGACTCTTGTATTGGTCATCTCCTGCTTAGGTGACTCCACACACGTCACTCTACTCCATCACTTACACAGTAAAGACTGTGAGGACAATTCCTTAGAGAAACGCGTGTATCAACTCACTTAGCTCTGCTCTCCTGTACCCCATGCAGCAAATGTCTACACATAGCCCTCCTCCACCCAGTTATCATCTCTAAAACCTCGCAGGGGATGTCCCCATGCATCAGACAGCTCTGAGGGCCGCACCATCACATTTCCCCAAACCCAGGACCCGAGGTCTGCGGCGGGCTTTTCCCTTTCCTTATCCCTGTGCCCTGCAGTAGCTGAGAACCAACTTCCACTGTTGAGCTGGGCAGGAGGGAACAGTCTCTCAAAGGCCCTGTTTCTCCTGAAGAGCCTGCCTTCCTGCAACCCAGACCTTCCTCAGTTAAGTCAGAGCCACAAGGGATGGACCAGGTGATCCAGCCACAGAGCAGAGAGCTGTGCCCAAAAGGCCACATGGCTCCTGTTACTTGCTCATCTCTCACTGTACTCAGATCCCTTAATGAATGTGTCTTAAAAGCCTATGAATCTCCAAATCCTGCTGCACATTCACATGTGCATGAGCATACACACACACACACACACACACACACACACACACACACACACACACCACATCTTAGTGCCATACTAACCCGTCACACATGACTGCCCTTGCTACCATCTTTAAACTCAAGTCTCCTGCTTCCTGCACCCTTGCTCCCAATTCCCATTCTGTCTGCCCTGTGGGCCTAGCTGTGGCTTTCTTCTCACAATTTTTCCAGCTCTGTGCAACCTTAGCCACACCCTGCTCCCCATACGAGGCCCTGTGCCACAGTCCTCTTGGAGTCCACAAGTCCCTTCCTTGGAGCTGAAATATTCCATAGACCCATCACTTTCCCCTGACCATGACCTATGGGCTCCCTAGGGAAGTATAAGGCAAGAAGGAGTGGGGCCTGAATGCAGAAACTGACAGACACATGGTGCATACACCGTTGGGTTAGGACACTGGGAACAAGTTTTGGGCTTGGAAGGAGGAAGACTCTAGCACACAGAAGTAGGGAGGTGTGTGCTATAGGTATGGGGCATCAGGAACAAAAGACATTACCAAGCATAAGGTGAGCCTAGGGCCCAGGAGATGTGAAGAAGGGTGGGACAGAGGCAAGTAAAGCCAGGTTCCACTAGATGTATGAAGCCTGGATGGGAAAGAAGGCTCTACTCCTTCAGCTTCATTGCAGTTGATCTCTTAGAACATGCTCAGCTACCAGAACACAGTGGTATCTGGGTAGATCCCTCCTGCCAGCTCCTAGTCTTTGAGCTGAGCTTGAAAACCAATAGATGCCTAACCCTGTCCCCAGGCTACCTGTTGCACGGATGGCACAGGATCTCTGGGATGTCTATGGCTGCTGCTCTGCATGGGTCTACATGTGGTCAGGGAGAGCCACTTTCTATCTCTGTAGCTACACGTCACCACTGCTCTGGGTTGGACTGGATTCTGTGAATGATCATTGTTAATTCTGCGGACAATAGCGGCTCCTAACATCCCAGTTAGGGTAACATAGGAGGGAAGGTTCAGCCACATCTTGCAGACAGGACTGAGATGATGTCTCGGAAGGGCCATAGAGGAATCTACATTTGGAGTCAGGGTCCTAATTCCAAGGCTGTTTTCAGCATGGGATAGAGTAGAGCCATCAAGGAAGACATGAAGAGTATAGATGAGAACAGGAGGGGAGGCATACGCTGGTCCACGGGAGAGACACGGATGGAAGAAGGCAGATGGCCCTGCCATAGTGAGTGACCTTATTGTTGGAGAGAAAACCTCTCAGATGTGGAGAGAAAAACCCAGCCCGATACAGACTTAGGCCACTAGAAGGGAAAGGCTAGAAGAAGTCTCAGGGAGCTAGAGTGTAGGGAGAGGATCTGGAGTAGTTCTGGAGGACTCTGATTTAGATTGGTCTTCAGTGGTGGTTTCTTCCTCCAAGGTGGCCCTATCAAGGGACCATCAAGAGGTACATTCAGCTGGCATGCAGTGGCAAGAACATGGTATGGTTGGAGCAGACAGGATAAAAGAAGGGCCCACCAAAGTTTGGGTGGTGGAAAGGAAGCACACCCATGCCTGGATCTAAATGTACCATCTACTGACAGAGGGTCTAGGAGGAGGGGCTGCTGGGGACAGGAAAGGTCAGGAGCTTAGCAGGTGGCTTTCACAGGCAAAGGAATCTTCTTCTAGCTCTGGGCCTGGAAGTAGTGGGGTAGTCAGAAAGAGGCAGGCAGTGGGAGGGCAGAAGAGCATCCAGGGCCAGTTATGTGTCCCCATGCTGGATTACCTGGCAGCCCTAGTGGTCCTGAGTGAGGAGGACAATACATTTTGACTGCCTAAGCCACGTAGCTTGTAGCAAGCCATGTTGGTATTTCGTGACCGTCACTGGAGTTCATGTTTCGACATCATCCCTGAAGTGACCTCAAGTCACCTCAAAGTCTAAAGGATCCATGGCAGGTGCTTTTTAAGATGACAAAACACAGGCTAGGGAAGATTTCCACTTACGCAGTTAAAATTTATCCTTTGACCATTGTAAATGAACAGCTTTATCTGCAAGTTCCAGGAACACAAAGTCCCAAAGAAGCCTGGAAGGTTAGTGTTCAGGACAGATAGGCAGAAAGTAGAGTTCACATTAGGAAGGCCACACCCTGAAGGTGCATATCCTGGCTTCACCCTCTTCCTCCTCCTCCTCCACCACCCCCACCACCAAGATGTCTTTTGGCAGATGGCTTAATCTCTTTGGAACTCAGTAGTAGTGGCAGTGTAGCTAAGCCAGAGGATGCCGCAAGGGTGGGGTGAGTCCCATACAAAGTGCTTAGGACAGCCCAAGGGTGTTCCTAGGGTGGAAGCGTCCTGAGTGCTGTTCGCATGACAGGAGGCAGCTCCGGGGTGCCCTGACAGCCGTGGAGCCTGAAGCTGTTTCTGTGACTCGATTGATCGGGAAGGGAAAAATCTTGTTTTCTGTCATCAAGACTAGGAGGGAATATAAGGTGTGGACTATGGTAGCCGGGCCTTTGGAAGGAAACTATGTGAAGATGGCAGACCAGGCAAAGAACTGGGCCTATGTACCATCCCTTAAGTTCTCTGGCCAGTCTGAGCTGAGCCTGAGTGGGAGAGAAAGTGAAGTGTCCCCAGCACAGGATGAGGGCCATTTTCTCAGCCCTCCCCAGAACATAGACTGGGCAGGAGACAATATCCAACAACTCTGTGGTCTTTCCTCAGCACCCCATTTCTGGGCAGACAGCTGATCTAGTCTTGGCATAGTCACCCATTCTCTAATTGACCCTGCCTGCCATTCCAGCCCCAGAGCTGCTAGGGTGCCCACTATTGATGCTTGATAAAAGACCACCTAGGCACAGAAAGATCCTGTGACTTGCCCACCGCCAAGTGGAGATTAGAGCTAATAATTAGGGCTTAGTAAACGCACCCCCATTCTTTGGGGGTTGTTTCCTTAAAGCACCCTCAAGCCCCAGCCCCACCCTCCCCTCCCTGCTGCACTGCCTAACTCGCTCACCTTTCCTCTGTCTCTTTTTCCCCCCCACCCCTGCCATCCCCCTTCCCTGCCCACCCCTCCCCTCACCGCAGGGCCCGAGGGCTGTAACCTGCTCATCTACCATCTGCCCCAGGAGTTTGGGGACGCTGAGCTGATGCAGATGTTCCTCCCTTTCGGTAATGTCATCTCCTCGAAAGTGTTTGTGGATCGGGCGACTAACCAAAGTAAATGCTTTGGTGGGTAAAGATAACAAACCATTCAGCTTCACCTAGGATGGGGGCTGCTCCCTCCGACTCCTCCTGCTCCTTCACACTGCCCCAGGTGCTCCTGGGCCCAGCCTCCATCTCTCAGTCCTTTTCTTCTGCTCCGCTCTTCCTCTGGCTTCTCAGCTTTCTCTACCCACACTCGGCTCCCATCTCACAGCTCAAGAAATCCCTTTCTAGCCCCAAAGCCCAGTTCAAGCCACCGAGGAAGGGAAGGGGTCATTGTGGTTGAGGGTGCGGGGATAGCATGCAGAGCCAGAGAGCACGACTCATCTTCCCAACAGCCTCTCATGCTCGGAGTCTGGTTTGAGCCCCAGGGTAAAAGCCGGTGGTCCAAGGGCAGTCAGCCCAAGGAGGCCCTAGCTACCTGCCTTTCAGCCATCTCTCCACCTCTCTGTCCTGCCACCTTTCCTATGCCTGCCCTGTTCCTTGCTCCCTTCATGCCATGCAGTGACCCCACCCTTACACCCACCCCAGGCCACCAAAGTGGGCATTGTTGAGGAGCCAGGAGGAGATTGCCCCCCAGGAAGTCTAAGTTCTGAGCCCAATAGAAACCACAGCTACTTAGCAGCATCAGCGAGATGGCAAGCACTGAGGCAGTGAGGAAGTCAGAGAAGGCTAGAAGGGCACGTGGCTGGGATGAAAAGAGGGAGAGGGCAGGAAATGAGGCTTTGGGAGACAAGGGGCTCATAGTATTAGCTAGGGAGGGCTACACTAGACATTGCCATTCTGTGAGGAGTCTTTGATTGGGCATATTATGTTTTGTTTTATAAACTTGGTATCCTTATCCAGAAAGGTCCAGATGTTAGGGCATCCTCTCTTGTGCTTACACCTCTTCTTTCAACTCCTTCTTGGTCCATCTCGCACCTTTCCATTGACTCCATCAGAGCATTCTTCTAGGGCAATATCTGCCCACGAGTCCCCAAGAGTATGGAACCCACAGAGTGCCTTGCATAGAGCCAGGGATGAGTCTGCCGAAATGTCATGTTGACTCTCAGACTCTGGGGGTATGGGGACAGCTGGGGCACGTAGGGCATGGTAGAGGGAAGCACAGAGTAGAGCCGCACCAGGCAGCGTTAAGTATAAGGACTTCTCAGTACGGAATCATGGACATCTTGGGGACTCAGGGTGTGTTCCCTAGGAGAGTGAAGATGTTGGCACCATTGTACACTCTCATCTGACAGCTGTCACAGGCAACTCATGCTTCTTCAATCCAGAGTTGTCCCAGTGTCTCATTTCTTTTTGGCTATAAAAACAAACAAACAAACAAACAAACAAACAAACAAACAAAGAGGAAAAAGTTATAGCTGTGTTTCTTGCTACTTGGCTGGCATTGTTTGTTTGTTTGTTTGTTTGTTTTTCAAGACAGGGCCCTGGCTGTCCTAGAACTCACTCTGTAGACCAGGATGGCCTTGAACTCAGAAATCCACCTGCCTTTACCTCCCAAGTGCTGGGATTAAAGGTGTGTGCTACCACCACCTGGCTTTTTCTTTCTTTTTCCTTTTTTCTCTTTCTTTTTTCTTTCTTTCTTTTTAATTTTTTAGGCATTAAGATGATGTATATAAAGCCCAACTGGAAATCACTTCCATTTGTGCTTTACTTCACAAGTGTCTTTACATCACAGATATCACATAAAGAGCACCTCTAGGAGCCTCTAGACAGAGCACATCTGTCTTACTGCCTGTCCCTCTGGACTCAGCCCAGTTTTCAAAGTTATTTCCTGAGCGTCTATTCCCAAAACTACTCCTAGTCCCTAAGACTAGTTAAGGTCTGCAGGACCAAGTTTTCTTTTCTCTCTTTTGGAAACCCTCTTCTGTACACCTCTATTCAATTTCTTTTTCCCTTAGGCTTCCATCATGCTGGTCTAGCCTCTGCTCCCCCTTAAGCCACTTGGGCCTCCTGAGTCAAAGTCCTCTGCCCTTCCCTTGCCCTTCCCTCATGGGCAAGTCATTGAACACTTTGAACCGCAGTGCCCTTGTCCAAGAAACAGGGATGTTGCAGTTATCCCTAAGGGATCCTGTAAGGGTCTATGAGACTGTTAATGACTAAAGCTTGGCAGAGCAGACCTTCTGTAGGTGCCACAGCCCCCTTTCTTATGAAGAGTGTGTGCCCGTGGTCCTGGTCCTGTGGTAACCTCCACTCCTGGGGCGGGGGGCTGCATAATTAGCAAAGCTTCATGAAAGAATGCAATACACAGATGTCCCTACCTTGGAAGGAGACCATCCTACCTCTGAGGCTTTTCGGTTTTAGGAAGGCAGGAACTTTTTAAGGGTGGAATAGGAGGTTCTCTGGCAAAGGAACAAAAACAGGACCTAGTGCCCAGAGCTCTTCTCACAGGGGTGCCCAGGCGGCAGGCAGACTTTGCCCTGACTGCAGTTACTCCATTCTGGATGAGGAGGGTCTCTTTCTTTGGCTCAGAAACACTCTGTGGCTCCCAGAAAGCGCTTGATTCCCCAGGGAGCTTGGCTGCTGCAAACTTCTACCAAGCAGGTGGCTACTCCTCCTTTTGGTTTCACCCCCAGACAGCTCTGAGCTTCTTCTCTCAGTTTTGCCCTTCTTTCTGTCAGAAAGAGCCACCAAACCTGAGTGCCCAAGTAGAGTCAGTACCAAAGGTGCCCATGGAGAGGTAGAGAATGGGCGCACTCAGGCAGGGACAGAGGCTCATCTATCTTCCTTAGTCTGGGGGACAGCAGTGAAGAAAGACTTACACTCCTCACACTGAAAACTGCTCCGGTTTGCTTAGCACCTGACTTTAGTCATCAGACACACAGGTCAGTGGAGGGAGACATAGGGGATATGTAACTGGAGGCTGATTAATTAGTCAGCTGATTTGGTGTAAACATTGATGCTCTGTTTGTGCTCTGATTCTGACTCTCATCATTTCTGCATGCAGTGTGTCCACATACGCACAAGTGAGACACACACACCCTCTTCCTCCATCCTTCATGATCCACGGCTGCATGAGTAAATTGAGCAATGCAGGCAGGAGACAAGAGGAGAGAGAAGAGCCAGATGCAGGCAGTGTCTGTGGAGAGAGGGAGAAGGGAAACAGAGGGATCAGGAGAGCGAGATGAAAAGGTCAGGAGAGAAGGTGTAGCTATGTTAGCATGAAGTCAGGGGCAGGGCCAAGGTACATAGCAAACACCCAGGAAAGCAGCGGCTTTGCATGGAGGTCTGGCCACACAATGATCTCTTACCTATCTCACAGCCAAGTGGAGACAAGCTTGCTCTGTGTATAGCCTGAGCATGTCAGCCAAGCTGGATTTCAAGTGTTAGAACCTAGGTCCATTTGTACAGAAGAAATGGAATGAATTAAACAAGGCCCTGAAGGTTTATTTCCTGGAGAGTTTGTGGCAAGAGGGCATGCGTTTACTCGATGCCCCTCGTTCTGGTCCCTAGAGGCCTGACTATAGGCCCGCTTCAGAAGCCCTTTTCTTAAGGGCCCATGGTGTCTGTATGAGGAAATAAGACTTCCCAATTTAAGCCACAATCGGTCTATCTGCCGGTGTTGGTTAGCAGAGGCGCAGAGCAGAACGGTAGTGGAAGGTGCTCGACATCCCTAGGAAGTCGTACAGCACTCATCGCGAGGTGTGTGCTTAGTTAGGAAGTTTCCCACAGTGGCGAGGGCTGCGCACAGCCCCAGGGGTGAGGCGGGTTTGGTGGGGGTGACCGGGCGGTGGAGTGGCTTCCCCGACGTTCCTCCCTCCCGGCCCTCGCACTCCTCTCTCTCCCCAGGCCGGCACCCCGTGCCCTCCCGCTGCCAGGCCCCCTCCTGTCAGGGAGGACAGTGTGCAATAAGCTCCTCCGCCCGCAGGTGTGTCCGCCCTCTCCCGCGGGAGGAGAGGGCCGAGGTGGCGGGCCGGCCGGGGTGGGGGGTGGGCGGGCGCCGGCGCCACCGGGAGCCGAGGAGCAGCCGAGCCCGGGCCGGGGCGCCAGGCCGGGAGGGGCCTGCGGGCGGAGGGGCGGGGCTGAGGCCGGGCCGGGCCGGGGGCGGAGCCTCGAGCCCCGCCCCTCCCCTCCCCTCCCGCCTGCAGCGGCCCCGGGCGGCCCCGTGGAAACCCAGGCCCTGGTCCCTCGTGTCTCGCCAGGCTTCGTGAGCTTCGACAACCCGGCCAGCGCACAGACCGCCATCCAGGCCATGAACGGCTTCCAGATAGGCATGAAGAGGCTCAAGGTGCAGCTGAAGCGGCCCAAAGACGCCAATCGCCCGTACTGAGCGCCGGCGGGAGCGTCCCCCGGGGGAGACCAGGACTCGCACAGGTAACCATGGCGGCTGGGCTTAGGGACGGGAGGTTTGGATGGACCCGTCGCCTTCTGAGGCCTTCCTGGGCCCGGCCCTCACCTGTGCCTTGGACCCGATGCGCCCTGATCAACCTACTCCTGGCTCAAGGTCCGCATCACAGGCATAGAACTAAGGCCATCCTAGCAGAACCAGGATTGGCCGTCCCCTCCGCCTCCAGGCCAAAAGGGGTAGAAGTGAGGAACCTCTGAGAAAGAGAGCAGCGCCTGGGGCCTGCGCCTTCAGACTCTCATTGTAGCCCAGTTAGCCAGGGACCCTAGGTGGGCAGATGGCAAGTTCAGGCCTTGCGGGGAGGAAGAGCCTCAGGTTAAGCCTCCTCCCAGTCTCCCTGGCTCTTGCATGCCCAGGTCTATTGGAAGCGAGCTTCCTCCTTGACTCCTTCCCCAGTAGCTGCCTTAGCTTAGCCAGGACAGGAGGGGCAGGTATTTTTCAAAGGAACATTAGCAAGAGGAAACACAGCGGGAGGACACACAGTGTTGGAAGTTTGGGAACCAGACCTGGTCTGCCTAGGCTTGACCTCTATTTAGCCTTGCTTGACAACTTGAGGCAGTTAGTCCCACTTTTGGGGTTAAGTGTTCTCCCAGGCAGAGCAGATGACTCCAAAAGGAACTGAGGGAATGCTCCAGGCCATCAAGTCCACCTCTGCCTGTCCCCTGATGTTACTCACACCAGTCAGCTTAGTCACGGCCAGAGATGAAGGCCACATTGGGCCTCTTCTTGCTCAGGCTGTTCCGCCCAGCCCTCCTTTTATTTAGTGCCTCCGGCACTGTGTTGGATACACAGAGTTGGAGCTAGATTTCCTGGTAAGTAGGTAGGTACAGGGATGGTAGCTGAACTGAAGATTTCGAGGCCAGCCTGAGTTGATATTAGAGATGAGTGGCCTCCCTCTGGGGTAAGGTCAGGGGCAACATGTGTGAGGAGCAAGCAGAGGGCTAAGGGTGTTACAGGGAGGGCTGAGCCGAGGGAGCAACCCAGGGGAGAGGACAGCTACTGCCTGGAGCCTGCAGACCACTGCATGGGCTTTGTCCTCCTCTGAAATGGGAAGGGGTATTAGAGAGCTGGGGTAGTCTGTTATTAGGTTGATGCTAAGCTGTAAGGGCTGCCACAGAGATAGATCTGTTGTATTGACCTTAGTCCGGGGCAGATCAGACAGTGTGAACGTTTAGACACATTTTGAAGGTAGAGCCAAAGATGCTTCCTGACACATTAGAAGGTATGGAAGGGAGAGAGGTTACACCCGGGATTCAGCCATAGTGACAGGAGAGCAGAGAGTCTGTAAGCAAGACTGGGCATGTTAGAGTTAAGGCCTGCAAGTGGAAGTTCATGGCCAGGAGCATGGGAGGAGTCTCCAGGTTCTGGTCTCTCCTATAATGGCACACTTCCCTACAGAGGTATAGATGCCAGAAGACCCTCCTGTACCAGCTGAAGCAGGGGTCTTTTCCCTCTGGGTGAACATTAGCCCAGTCAGTAATCCTGAAAGAGCAAAGCTGACTCTGGCCTCCTTACTCCCCAGCCCTGCCTATTTCTGCCTTATGTGTAGATTGGGGCATGGCGGTTCACAGACTCTGAGTACCATTTTGTGCTAGGCATTAGACTCAGGTCTGGGGATACAGAGATGAGTGGGTTACATCTCAGAGGAATAGACACATAGGCACCAAGATGCAGCCACCAGATGGATGTGCTCCCAGAGAGGAGCGCCTCAGTCAGGAAGCTCCAAGCTGCATGCTAGGCTTCTACTTCCTCACTAAGGAAACCATGATTTAGTAGGCGATCAGATGATCTGAAGGAGCATGTAGGTATTTTGGCTAGCAGCTCCTATCCTACCCTATGGCTCAAGCAAGGGTAATACCTCTAAGTCAGAAATTCCTAGAGGAAGGGTAGAGGAAGGCAAGTGTGCTGTGTGAGGCATGAAATAAGAGGGCTACAGGGTAGATCCAGTTGCCACTCAGCCTTGGGAGGCCACGAAGATGACCATCACAGACTTTCGTATACCAGGCATTGTTCTGACAAGTAATGTTGGTAACAAGTAGCCTATCAGGGGGGAAGTGTCAGAATTGCTACCTCACAGATGAGCACAGTGAGCAATGAAACCAAAATTTGAAGCCAGGAACCTAGTTTCCTTTCAAGTAAGGCAAATGGGAGACTACTGCCCTCCTTCATCACGGCTCTGCTCACCCACAGTACCCAGCTTCTTTGGAGCCAGCTTTCTCTGAACCTCTTCCCTAGGGTGGGCTGTCTTAAGCTGTGATAGGACATAACTCCTATGATCAAGTTTCCGTTTAGTTTCCATTCAGATAGCATTTAATGATACTGCCTCTGCAACCCAAGAGTGTGGAAGCTGTGGTAGGAGGGTTCTAAGAGAAGATGGAGCTACTCAAGGCAGCTGAGGATCTGCCAACACACACACACACACACACACACACACACACACAAGGATGGAATTCAAAAGAATGTGGTATATCATAAGTCAATAGGGGGTGTTGATAAGTGATGACATATGTAAGCTGTAGCTATTCCTTATCAGGAGAGGGAAGCCTGAGTAGAGGCTTGAGAGACCAGGTGAAGCTGGGAGCAGCTGGGTAGTGAGGTGACGACTTATACTAGTAGTAAGGTGGGATGTGCAAGCGGGCTTGATGGTCCAAGGCCAAGTCGGAGCCACTTTGAGACATATCTGGGGAAGAAAGATTCAGGCAGAGTAGCTAGGTAACATGGCTGGGGTTGGTTCCACAGACTGAGGCCCCAGTAGGGTAGGGTTGAGGTTGGGGACAACAAGGCTCTTCTCCATTGATGGTGTCCTGTCTCACTGGCTGTTTGGGCCTTGTGTGTGCCCAGCCTGGGCAAAGCTAGACTATAGCTTGGGGTCTGAGTCATCTATGGCTAGAGTCTAGCTATTTTAGATGGTATATATGAAATGGTCTTGCCTGGTTCGGGTCAGGACCCTATTATCACCTCCAGGGCTCTGTGCTCTGTGAGCTACCCCTCCTAGGGGGTGGATACACAGGAGACAGTACTTTGTATCTGGTGTAGTATAGCAGAAATGAGGGCTGCATGAGAGTTCCCTGATGGAGTTTTGAAAAGAGAGGCTGTATGCATTCTTGTCTGAGTCCACATGCCAAGGATAATGTCTGGCACCAAGGAACAGCTGGCCAGAAGCAGGGGAGACAGGAAGAGCAGAGTGGGGATAGCAAGTTTTGGCTCTAGAGCCAGTGTGTCTTCTCACTGTAGTTGCCAGAGCTGATTTCCAATGGCAATATACTCCTTAGTTCTTAGGCCTCTCCTCATGCCAAAAGGACGCTATAGCCAAGCACTCTAGCGGTGAGGGGACATTGAAGGAGCTTCTCTGAGGGGCTGTAAGTGCCGAGGAGGATGACAATCAGGATACAGTGGTATAGGAAAGTAAGATCTGATGCTGGAATAGCAAGGAACCCATTGTAAGCTGACAGGCAGAGGGGTTGGGTGGTGCCTCTGGGAAGGCCGAGCTGGAGGCCATGCGTGGTCCCAGTTGCTTGGTCAGCTCATCTACAGTAACATTGTGAGAAGCTAGGCTTCCCTTCCGTCTTTAAGGAAACCAAGACAGAGATAGGAAGTGCATTACATGGGGCTAGTGGGTTGGAGACCCTAGAGACAAAACTGAGATGTGTGGGTCTTGGCACAGGCTTGAGTGCTGCAGAGAAACAGGGAAGACGGAGCAAACTCAGACAGCAGATGGGAGCTGGGGCAGGGTAGATACAAGAGAATCGCAGAAGTGAGCCTCACTGTGGTTCCTTTGTAGGGTTCCTGCTAGGGAGTTGGGACATTGAGAAAGCTGCCAGGGAGAGTGTTGAGAAGGCAAGGGTTAGTGGGGAAATGGAGGAGAGGTCCGCAGAGCCAAGGAAAGAGCAAGGCTAGCATGCTGCCTTCTGCAGCCCCATCCTGCAGCTCTCTGGGTCAGAGCTGCAGGCCTCTCTGAGGACTTCACAGCATAGAAACAACCTCGGCTTGGCCAGCTGGTGGGCGAGTCACCGTCTGAGATAATCAGGACAGAAAACTGACAGTGCACAGACCATTACAGGATGTCAGGGACTTTGATAAAATATCTTCTAAACCAAAGACACTGGTTGGCCAGAGCAAAGAGGTGTGAACGTAGAGGTGCCCCTGCCACCCAGAGACACCCCTTCTGAGGCAGGATCTAGAGATGGGAGGGTGCTGTCCATGCAGACTCCACTATGGTGGCAAAGTGCCTTAGGTGACTCACCTTTCCCACCCGCACAGTCCACCAGGGCACAGTGGCTCCCCTGCAGGCCCTCAGGTGAGGAGAGCTCTACATGTGGGGGAGAAAGGACCAAAGGTGTTAATGGGGCTTGCTCCCCGAGATCTGCTTGCTGGCTACAGTGGTGTGAGGGGCTGGTAGATTTTTTTTCTGGCCCCCCCTTCACCAAAAATGCCTGTACCCCTCCCTCTTCCCAACGCATGATGGGTGCCCTTAGGGGCCCTGTGTGAGGTTCTGCTCCTGTCCATGGTGTGCCATGTGTCTGCACAGTAGCTGTATGTGTATGTGTGCGTTCTGTGCTCATGTCCTGCGTCTGCTGGCTTCCTCCATCCCTTTGAGTTCCTTTTGGTTCCCTTATGATTTGACTGCTGTTTTCTCATCAGCTTTAGACTGATGCTGTGGTCTGGTGCTGTATAAGTATTTTTTCCTTTTGATTTTGTTTTAAATTCTTCCTTCCCCTTCTTTACCCTCAACCCTCCCCTGACCTCTCCTCCCCCTCTGCTCCCACTTGCCCTTCCCCTCCCCTCCCTCCCTTCTTCCCACACTCTCTTGATCCCCTCTCTCTTTCTCTCTCTCTCTCCATATATAAATATATATATATAAATCTTTTCTTCTTTTGTCATTCAACCAAATTCCAACAACCCAACCAGGGCCAGTCAAATCCACCACAGTCTCGCGCTGAGCTAGGAATAAAGTTCACGTAATCACATGAGAGTGGAGAAAAGTCCCCCATCCGTAAGTTCAAATCAACTCAAAGTTCACAGTGTGACATGATGGCGTCATGTAACAAGGCTAAGGATCGGTTGCATGACACTTGCCGTCAAGTTTCGTGGAGGTGCTGTGATTGGAGCGTTATCCTTGGATGTCGTACCCGTGGATGATTGGCCAGTCATGATCACACGTGCATTCTCTTAACCCTTGTGCTGCCACGGTCTCTTTGCTGTGCTCATTTTCGTTTTGTTCTTGGTGCCTGCAGTGGTTTTAGTTTCTGTTGTTTGGTTTTTCTTGTTCAGCATTTTTATTTTTATTTTTTTTTAAATGCTTCTCTAGATGTCACATAGAGAAAGAAAGAAAAAAAAAAAACCCAAAAACAAAAGAACAAAAAAAAAAAAAACCAATTAGTAAAACTAAAAGACAAATTCCTCAATTATCAAACATGGGATCATTTAACTGTATAAACCATTCTTTTTTTTTCTTAAAAATAAGGAAAACATCTTAAAATATTTCTGCGTGGTTGATTTACTTGCACTTGAAAATATTGTGATTTTATTTTTTTCTAGAAATTTGGGGGCCTTTTTCAATTGACACTTTCCTAGGTTTGGTCTTTTTTTCCAGTTAGTCTATTTTAAATCTCACCTAAAAGGAAATATGAAAATCAAAATATCTATAGTTAAAAAAAAAGATAAAGAAAGAAATTCTAAGCCAAAAAGCTAGAGTCCAAAGCCAGAGGTCTCTGAGAGAGAGCCTGGTAAAATTGTAAGGTTTGTATTGTAGCCACTTCTGCTAAATTCAGTGTGGGGAGGGAAGGGTGGCCGGGGACATGGGAGGGTATTTTTGGTTGGTCTGGAAGAAACAGTAGCAACAAAGCAAAATGCATCTTTTCATTTACAACTGAAAAAGGGTCCTTGACAAGTGTTTTTTTTAATTTTATTCTTATTTTCTTTGGTGTTGTAACTGTTTAGACTGCTGTGTACGGTTGCTGTTTGTTGAATCAACAGTGTGAAAACCTGCCAGCATGGATTGATACACGCATGACGTTGTCCCCTCCAGTAGGGGCTTTGCAGTTATAATTTTCTTGATGTAACCAGTCACCCCCATGTATAAGTGGAAGCTGCTTGCTAGAATGGAGATGAGTCTCATTTGTTAATTCACGATGATGAAACATTCGCCTTCTGATTCTAGTCAGATCATGATTTTGTTTCCCTTCAAAGCAAAACTAAACAAAAACCACCATTGGAAACAAACAAACAAACAAACAAAAAATCGAAGAACTGTTTCAGTTAACATATTTAAGTTGGAGAATTAAATCTATTATGACATTTTTTTTTAGCTTCTCCCATCCAATCCCTGAAAGTTCTGAATTTCCTCTAAATTCCCTGGCATGTATGAGAACAGTATTATGTATGTGCATATGTGTATGCATAGATGCATACACATACACACATATCCATGTATATACACATATGTGCAGGTGAATATGTTCTACACATATATCCAGATATACATATATATACACACACAGCCTCGCAAATAGTACTAACCTCGGGGAAGAAGTGGCTGGCTAGAAACTGGGCAAGAATTTGGCAAAAATTGAGAGGCAGCGAGCCATTTCCTAGTTTTTCTCAAGCTGGGAAGGAGTGGGCTGGCCTGCCACATTACTGCTATCTTGTTTGCTAGGCTTCTGTATACATATGGTATCTGGGATAGGTCCCTAGGGACAAGTTTAATTACAAATTTATATTCCACAGTCCCAAATTCTCCCCTTAGATCTAGCAGTCCCCTTATCCAGAACCCTTCTTAAGGGAGCCAAATCAAGAATTCTTTTCCAATAACTTAATCCCACCTATAACCATCGCTACTAGATTGCCCAGTGGTTTTTTAGTCTGAACAGAAGAACAAATTTTTTTTTTGGCTGTATCATGATCATGACTAATTCTCATACTGGTCTCTCTTCCTTACCACCTACCATCCCCCAGAAACCCCATCTTCCCCAGAGGCAGGATCCTATTGGTGTTTGGATGCATTCTGTGTTTTCACACGTGGCTTAATCAGTACTGATCTTCTTCATTTTAGGGCAGGATGCTGAACGGGCTACATTAAAAACAAACCTCTTTCTCTCTCTATTTATAAATGAGAACTGTTGGACGACACCTTTGACATATCAGCCAATACCAATCAAGCTGACGACTCCAGACACTCCGTGTGACTGTAACATTTCTTCAAGGAAAGTATAGCGTCTATGGAGTGCAGAGGGCATGTGTTTGGGGAAAAATATACATGACATAAAGATGACGACGAAGAAGAAAAATGATATAAAACAAACAAAAAACCCGCGACTTTAAAATGAAATAACGTGAGCCCAGATGGGGAAGCTGAAGGGCTGGGCACTAGGAGGAGATGCTGCTGCCAACCGATCCTGGGGCTTTTCCCGCCCGTAGGCGCCTGAGGCAGGCAGGGGCAAGTGTACAATGGGGCCTAGTCCCCAGCAGGCGGCTGGGAGGCCGCCACTGAGCATCTCTATTTGTCATTCCTTTAGCTATTTAGGGACCAAAGGACCAAACTTTTTATTGCAGATGTGTAGCTCTGTCAATTAGAGGTGGAATGGAGACCAACCTCCTTCCTGCCTCCTGGCTGTTCTTGAAACAGCTTAGAGCGATTCTATGAAAATGTAATAAAAAATAAAAATAAAAAAAAAATAAAAAAAGAACAAAAAAAACAAGGAAAAAAAATAATGCTTCAACGCTTTTAAAACAGCAAGATACTAGTTCTTTGATACTTTGAGAGGCGCTTTGATTACCCCGATTGAAGTCTCTGAAACTTTCCTATGGTTTTCTGTATTATATGTCTGGATGGAGCTGTTTAGATACATTGATTGGTGGATATTTGGAGAAAGCAACAAAGATATTAAGTCATTAACCATGAAGAGAACACGAGGGGAACCAGGGGACTTCGAAGGCAAGGTAATTGTTGTGAAAAGTCTGTAAATGCTTCTAATTCTTCCCCCCTCTTAAAATCATAATAGTTGTACAGAATTTTAAAAGGAAAAGTTTAAAATACCTATATCATAGAAGAAAAAAAAATTAGAGGAAAGCAAAAAAATAAAAAAAAAAAGGAAAAAAAAACCTTATAGAAGTTAGCATTATGCTAAAATCCCAGATGTTGTAGGACTGTACTTCTGTAGAGTTTAGACTGAGCATCGATCCCGTCTCCCCGCGAGTGCTGTCGGACTCCGTCCCCAAGGGCCAGGCCGGACTGTCCAGACCTGCAGGCTCCGGCCAGAAGCGCCGCTCCGGAAGCGTCCTGCCGCCTCTCGCTTTGCCAGCCTGGGAGCCGCGCGCATGCGCGCTCTCTCTGCCCTTCTCACCTCTGCTTCACTCGCCTTCTGTGCTTGTTCCGGAGACTTTCCAGGCCAGGGAGAACTGGGAACTTCTCATCTTCAAACAACTAGACAACACACACACACACAAAACCTTAAACAAGAGAGAGAAAACAAACAATCTTTGAAGAATTTCTGAAACTGTTTACAAGGAATTTTGAAAAACAGGGATGTTTAAATGATGCTGGCTCTGTTTTTCTGTAAATAAATTTGCATATTTTGTAGGACTTTTAATTGTAATGATAGAGAAAAAACAAGGAAAACTATTTAATGAAAGCACGATATTTATCTTTGGTAAATGACTTTAGAGCAGTTAAAGACATTGCTTAAAAACTCAGAATCAGAAAAACACTGAATTATTTAAGAACACATATATTTTAAAGTATAACATATTTATTATAATTTATTTGCACCTTGGGAAGACTTGCTTTGCATTCTGCCTCAAGAGCTTCTCATTGATGTCCATCTGGAGGCCAGGGGGGTCTTGGAACTACCATTTTTTTTTCCTTTAGATCAACAAAATTCTGGTTGCCCTCAGGCCTCCTTCCTTTTCTTTCCATCTATTTTGTTGTTGTTTTACTTCATTTAGTTTTCTTTTTCTTTCTCTTGACTCCTCCTTTTAGGATGTCCAGATGTTGTAAAAAAACAAAAACAAAAAACCCAACAGCTGCAGTTCAATACAACTGCTCTTTTCACACGACTCCCTAAACTCCTTGTAACCTTCTGTAACTATTGGATGACGCTTTCTCCAGCTTAGCCCTAAATAAAGCACAGTTTAAAAAAAAAACCAAAAACCTCAAAGAGTCCTTATTGCTCTGTGCTTCTCAGGTTCTTTTCAGTTATGCTTCAAGGCTTCAAGGTCTGTCCAGGTCCTTTCTCTTCCTAGGGCCTGCTGGACAGGTTCTCACTGTGACATCATCAATGTGTGGGAACAATAAAAGCCAGGCCTGCTCAACTTAAGAAAACTTCAAGTGGCATATCTCAGTCTCCACTGCAAATCCATTTTGGTCTGGGCTTCCTGAGAACTGGTCACAGGGCCTCAGCACAAATAGCACAGCCCTGCTCTCCTTTCTGACAAAAGGAAAGGAAGGCTGTCTGATCTGAAGATGGACCTGAAGTTGGGTGATGTTATGCCTCAGGGGAGAACACAGTGGAGGGAGGGGACACAATGCCAGCTTTGCCACTGAGCCTTTTGCTCTTGGTCCTGCACTCACCAGGGCAGTTTGCCTAGATGGATAAGACAGGAATGTGACCCTTGGAGTCCCCATCCCAGGAGGAGTGTGTAGGAAGAGGCACTGGAATCTTGCTCTGGGACGTCTCTTACAAGTGCTTTCTGTTGCGGTAAACCCTCAACCCACTAAAGCCCATGCAAAAGTATCCAGTTCAGTTATGATATTTATAAGTTGCACATCTAGATTGGACAGATCTACCACTGCACTACTCTATTCATCACCTATGAGATCCCTTGCTACTTGTGGCTTCTCCAGGCCATGTGGTTCTGCTCCATCTTCCTTCCATGTCCTCTTCTTCATCTTTCCTGTCTTCCTCCTCTCCTTCCTCTCTTCCCTCATCCTCTAAAACCTCCAGCCCCACCTTTCCCTTCCTCTGCCCAAACACAGGCTCTAGCCTTTATTTGACTAGTTAAAATGGGGAGAAGGTTCACATAAAATCACCTGAGGACATAATGTAGTCCTCTTTGGGGCAGCCCCTCTTGAGGAAACAGAATTAACATCAGAATACAAACAGCACCAGGATGACCCACAGCAGCTTTCCACCCACACTTAGACACCTAAGCTCTAAATACTTTAGATGCCTTGGGGACAGATGAATGATGCCCTAAACAGGAAAGGACAAGAAACAGGGTTTGCTGGAGACCAGGAGCAGGACTCAAGGTTGACATCTTTGATAGAGGAATACTGGCCTCGTGTTTCTCAGGCCCTTCCTGAGAGAAACCTTCTCCATGCTCTCTCTCTCTCTTCCTTGCCTTAGTTCTCAGCATACAACCCTGAAATCTGGTCTAGGGATGGACAGGATATAAGAGTTCATCACTGTGTATGGCAGGGGTTAGGGAAGTTATATAGTTTAAAGTGTCTGCAGGAAGGATGGACAACAGGAGACCATTCATCGTTTTAGAGTATGGCTCATTGCTTCAGTACTGCTTGGCTTCTCCAAAGGGGTGGTGAGTGCAATTATAAGAATAGCTGTAGAGCAATCCCTGGCACCTATGGCCCAATCCTCTTCCCACTTTTTCTACAGACGCAAGTGCCATTCCATGTGTCTCATCCAGGCCCTGGAAGTGTCAGCCAGAAAAGAAGAGTCCTCCATGTACCAGCAAATACGGGCAGAGCTTTAAAGCTGTGACTCTACTGTGGGGTAGTTCTATGAGAGTAGACTACTGCCCCTAAATTAATCCATGTACCCAGGTCTTCCCAACAGGATGTGAACCAAGGGTATTATCTAAAAGTTCTCTGGGGAATGAGAGGGTTTATAGGTTTTGAGGCTTGTACCATGTTAAAACTGTGGTTTCTGTAAGAGCTGAAACATATCATACCAGCTAGAGAAAGCCCATGTCAGCTGACAGTTATTCTCAGGTCTCAGGGTACTTACCTTTGTATATACCTCGTACTTTCACCCTTCTGTCTGGGATACTGGCCTGCCCTGTGGCCACAGAGGTGCTCTGGTTTAGGGCTGCAGGGCCCCTTAGAAAGTTGCCATACTAATAGAAGGGCTGAGATGCTTGTGAGCCACTTCTGCCTCTTCAACACATGTCCATCACCAGAGCCACAGTGTGAGCGTGCCAGTTGTATAAAGTAAACCCTGGGCGGCAAGACTACACATCAAGCAACTGCTGTGTGTTCGGTATATTGAGCACAGAATGCAATCGAGTAACATCCAAGGCAAGGTACAGAGTCCTTGAAAGCTTGCTCTAAATTTCCACATTCTGTTCCATAAGGTTACAGAGAGCTATGGTTCACTCATTCTTCCCAGCAAAGCATCTTTGATCTAGAGAGAGTCAAGATAGTCCAAGTGAAGCCTACACCAATTTCTGTTTTTTGTCCTTTAGCATATAGGTCTCTACTGATAACCTTCCTGCTGGGTGGGTTAATAGAGTCCCTATTTGTAAGAGTCAATCTATTCATTACTGTAAACCTTGTATTTCTAGCATAAACTCCAAACAGAGATCCTTTTAGCTACATCATGCCCCTGTGTGCCCACCCCCTAATATCCTCTCCCATGAGTGTGTCTGACGCATGCAGCAGACACAAGGAACTTCACTGGCACGTGGGTCACTTCACCCGCTTTACATTGTGTTGAGGTCTAACAGGCCGTAAGGACTTGGCCAACATGGTCTCTGCATGGCCATCCTGCAGAGTGGGCCTGCCTTCAGGTATGACCCTGAGTCCATCTCCAATATCTTGTCAGTCACTGGGCATGCCCAAGGACTTGCAAAGTCCTTTCAGAAATTCCTCTACCCTTGGGATATCTCAGCCTCTTCCTCCTTCCCACCCCTGTGCTCATCTCTCACCTTCCTTCGCAATGCTGCCAAATGTAAAAATATCGAGACCTTTCACTGACTTCCTTCCTGTCTCCTAGATTTTCTAAAGAGCTGGCTTTTGTCCCATTCTTCTTCATCTTTCCACATTCAGAGCACGGGTACAGTGGGACACAACATGACAGATCCTCTCTTTGACCAGTGTTCCACCATCTCCATCTCTCAGTGAGTGCTAGAAGTGTCTGGGGGAACTTGGCAGCTCCTCTCCAGATCCTTCTGGTGTAGGGGCTGTAGTGAATCAGCCTGAATCTACAATCTACCTGCCTGCCTGTCTGCCTGGTAAGGTGGATAAAGGGATATGTGGGAATTAAGCTCAGCTCAGCGCAAGGCAACAGCATCAGGCTTGACCATGAGTGCCACTTGGCTATATTCCAGAATAGACTCTCTCCTCAAACACAAATTATTAGCTGCCATTGATGTATCACCTTCAATAGACTATTAACTTCTGGCAGTTAGATTTGTCATCACTCCTGAGTCACTCTGCCTGCAAGGACAAATTATAGATCACTGGGGCTTGTTCCAAAGAGGTACAGGTTTGAAAATGTCTCCTAAGTAGTGCTAATGACATGCGTAGAGTAAGTTGCATAGCTAACGTACCCCTCCCACTGGGTTTTGGGCTTCAGCTCTTTGCTTTAAATTCCCATCCGTCATCATAAGCCACCTACCCTCCTCCCTTCAAATTCTCACCACTCTGGCTCTTGCCTCTGGTCCCCAACACTCCCAGCTGCCCCAGACCTGCCTTAGCTGGCTCCTGTTCTCTAGAGCACTCATTTAACCCCAGATTTTTTCTCCTGGTAGCCTTTCTATGAATCTCTTTAGGGAATTCTGCTTGACCTCACCTCTGCTGATGGTGATGGTATTCTAACCAGGAGCTGCAGCATTAGGGGAGGGTGGAAAGGCCTGGGTCGAAGAGCTGAGAGTGTGACAGAACCTCACTCTGCGAGGCTTGGGCTGTGACTCAGACCAGGATTTTACTCCCAGTTCTGTCCAGTGCCTTCTGAGTCACTTTGAAAAGTTGGCTAATGTTTGCAAGCCTTGATTTCTTTAAATGGGAATAATACCACCCTAAAAGTGCCGAGAACACACACACACACTCACACACTCCTGCTTCACTCCCTGCAAATAGGAATCACTAAATACATGTGCAGAATGAATATACAATCCTCTCCTTCCCTGCCCTTAGTTATATTCCACTGACTGCTGGGATCCTACCCAGAGCTTGAAGCTAACACTATGCCACAGCACCCTGGGATAATGCTTATCATGCTGGGTGCATATAAATCTGGCTCTTGTTATCCAGGGTTCCCAGTTAGCTGACATCAGATGTACCATGTCCCAGCACCTTCTGCTCTTTCCTTGGTCCATGAGCATCCCCAAGATTGCTTACTTTCTTCTGCTTGTGGCCATCCTCCTGCCTCAGATGGCGTCAAGCTGCAAGCTAATTTGGTAAGCAAAAGGGTACACCAAAGAAGTCTTTGAGCCTGCCTCTGGCTCCTTCTTCCCTCCAGCAACACCAGTTTTTCCAGTTCATATTGGCCCTTTAGTTAGATGCTTGGCATCTTGGTGGCAGTAACTCAGCCCCGCCCCTACCAGTCTTACTATTTCTGCCTGGCCTTGAACTTGCCTCAACTTTCTAGGATTGAGGCCTATGCTGTCACCAGGCTGCAGTTTTACCTTGTTTCTAGTGGCGATAGGCAGAACTAGGCAGTGAATTGCTTTGGCAGTGGCACACGCTGGGATTTCACTGAGCACTTGCTTTTGCTGTAGAAACTCCAGTCTGAGGCATGGGTGTAGCTATCACTTGTGGGGTGCTTGCTTTGTGCTATATGTTGTGGGAAAAGCTACTTAATTGGATTCTCATCACTCTATGATGATTGTGTCATTATCTCTGAAGGGGGAAAATGTGGCTAAAAAAGGTAAGTCTCTTGATAAGGTTGCCTGTGACAAAGGGCTGTTGTTACACCCCTTGCCTCTCTCTGGCTGTTCCTCTTCCTTGGTGGCATATTCTTTGCATCCCCCCCTTCTTGCCACCTATTGCCTGCAGATCCCCATTTGGCTTATACAATGGTTCCATCTATGCTGCGTTGCCAACCACTGTGCTTCTTCCTTCTCCTGAGGAATTCATGCTGCAGCTGGACTTCTTGAGGGAAGGAAGGGGTACTGCACATGGCTAGTGTGTGCATAGCTTCTTCTCCCTGGAAGCAAATGGTGGTAACAGGAACAGAAAGGACAGTTTGGGGGGGGGAATCCCAAAATCCAAGTTAGCTTCCTTTTTAACAAGAGGAAATGAAAGTAGATGTTACATTTACTAACATTTTCTGCAGCTACTGGGAATGGAAAAGCCTTTTATGCTACATCAGCATTTTCCCAGGATGCTGAACTTGGGGTGGGGGGAGAACCCTAAGATGATTCTTAAGATTGACTGTAGACTGATTCTCCATCACTAAACACTTCTGAAGGTCCTTGTTTCTCCAGCTAAGGCATGAACATGCTTCTTGTCTGCAGGATCTCCACTGCGACTCAGTTTTTCCATGACTCTTCTTTACTTCTTCTTGGGAACTATTTCTGGGGGCCATGGACTTTGACATGAGATCAAGGGGAGCAGGAACTAGTGGCCATCTTGGTTTTCTGCTCCCTGCTTTCTTCTTGGACATCCGAGAAAGCCCTCAGGAATGAGGTCACTGTGGGTCATTTTTATCAGTGTAGGCAGAATATGTAGCCTTATAAATGAACATGAGGTGCTTTCTGCTGGGCAGGCCCCACAAACTTGCCCTAAGCCTTGCCACACACTGCCCTGCTCAGGGCCTCCTCCCCAACCATCTGACTTGAGCTCTACAGTTCTACTTTTAAATGAAAATTACTGGGACACAGCATTTGTTCCCCCGTGTTCAGCCTTTCAGAGACACATAACATTGAGCTAAGGATTAGGGTGGATAGATTAAGGCCCTGAACACACAGCTATCTTCAAGTGCCTTGTAGAGGTGTTTTAATCTGTAATCCTGGAGGTTATCCTGTAAGTTGATAGTACTTTCCGTGATGGAAACAACCAGCAACTTGGACAAGGTAGGTAACTTACTCCAAATCACACTGCAAGAAAGCAGCGGGGGCTTGAATTATAAATCAGCTGCTCTTGTTCCCTCCGATCTAGACAATCACAAGACAACTGGAGGTGAAACCAGGAGGGGCTAGATAGCTGGAGGAGAGAAGGCAAGAAGTAGCCTAAATTGGAGAGGAGGCACCCGAGCCAAGTGTCAGAGGATGAGTAGGCGTTGTGTAGACAAAAACCTGGACAACATGGAAGAACAGAGGACCCCAGACCCGAAGAACTATAAGATACTCAGGGAGGGGTAGGGAATATCCTGAGGAAGCACAGGCCCTTGTTGAAAGCAGTGCACTTATCAATCACCTTGATACCACCCAACCTAGTTATTCCCAACACCCCTGAGCGGAAGGATGCAGGTAAGTTTCAACGGACTGTGGAGGTCTCAGAGTGCATAGCAGAGCTGGGGCTGAATCCAGGTCTTCCTGATAGCAGATCTGTCTTCATGTTGCCATTATGCTGGACAGGTCTCCCTATCTAGAGTACTTGTGTGACGCAAGGCTCAGAAGCCTCTTGGCTGGATTTTCAAACCTGCAATGCACACAGTCTAACTATGGGCCAGAAGAGTGAAATCAGGCTTTCCTTGAGAGGCACAAATCAGTCTACATCAGTTTCTTTCTCTGAAGAGCATGCAGGTTTCATGGGTCTCAAGGTTTGTCCCAACTCTAGTATACCCGAAGCTCTCTGTCAAGAGATAGAAGGGGCAGTAGACAGGAGCAAGAATAGAGGTGGAGCATCACATTAGTGCTCATAGCCCATCTCATCATAGATGCACTCCCAGACAGAGAAGCTCACATAGAAGTCTTTCTACACCTTTATTAGCTCTGGGCAGAAGATAGCTTGCTTGGCTGGAGACATCCACCCATTCAATCAAGAGCTACTACTGCATTAAATAAGGCCTGGCACAGAGCAGGTACCTAGCTACATTTACTGACTGTACAAAAGTGGCAGGGGTGGAGGAGATCTTCCATGGCCCATGCCCCATATATTCTCAGCAGTGTTCCCTGTTTACCTGGCCCCATTCTGAATGGAGACCAGAAGTAATCTTCCTTGGGGCAATGGGAGCTCCTGGGGTGATGGCTGCTACCCTGGCATTCCACTGGGACCTTGAAGATTGGTTTGTGGATACAGATCCCCATGCCTCTCCAGATTTCTGACCATTCGACTTCTTTTTGTCCCTTGATTCAGAGTCCAGGGTCTGTTTGTTTCAGAGGACCTCCTGTTTCCTTCAGAGGAAGACCCCTCGGCTGGGTCTACCAGCTGAGTCCCCTATTCTGCATTGCTTGTGGTTTGCAGCTCCCACCTCAGTGAACACTTCAGTTTCCTAGCACTAGGCTGGTGGGGGGTAAGGCAGGAGTCCAAGTGAAAGACAGGATTTCACTGGGAGGTATGGAAGCTTGCTGGATTATGAAACGAGTTAGTTGAGACACAACATGCATGTGGTCTCAAAGGATCCTCTTCCACTAAGATAGTATTAAAAGGAGTCCCTTTATGATGGAGAAACCTGCCCAATATCACCTTACCCAGATGATCCAGGCTTGTATCTCCTGGACCAAGATGAAGCTGTCAAGAGCCTTCCATTTGATATCCTGAGGACATAGCATCACATTTTTTTAACTGAAAAATGCATAACCTGAATCAAGCCATCAGAAAACATCAGATGAGCCCAAAATGGGGAACAGTCAATTAAATAAATGGCTTACACCACTCTAAAAAACATGACAACTAAATACAATTCATGATTCTGAATTAAAAACTTCTCCACTATGCCTCCATTGGTTTGGTCTTTGTAAGGAATATCAGTGCATCAACTGACAAGGATCAAATGAGGTCTGTGCATTATGTTAGATGATGGTACACTTTCTTCAGTTCATTTCCTGATTTTGATCACCATGTTATATAATCAGCTGCCCTCGTTTGCATGAAGTACATGCAAAACTATTTGAAAGGCAGAGGGTATTGGGTCTTCAGTTTACCCTCAAGTATTTTTGAAAATAAGTAATGGTATGGTTGTTTATATGTCTGTGAAAAACAATGAGTGACCAAGCAAATGAGCAACAATGTGAACTCTAAAGATTTGGTTAAGGCTATACAGGAGTTCTTTAAATAATTCCTGCAACCTTTCTACATTCTAAGCTCAACATAAAATAGGTGGGTGCTTCCTATTTCGTCTTCACACATTAAGCCCACATGGTGCTGCATATGGATACCAGGACATTAAAAATAAACACTGAAGAAAAAAGAAAACCACAAAAGCTCACAACCACTATGGCCAGTGTGAGCAATAGCTGTCCACTGTCCATTCTGCCTTCTTTCCTGGAGCAGCCTGTATGCAGGCAGACAGACAGCAGTATCACCCCCTCTGCGTGTGTGGGTGAGGTGGAGTGGGTGTTACTCAGCAGGTACTGTCCACCTTTTATTGAGACAGTATCTCTCAGTGGCTAGAAACTTGCCAAATAGGCTAAACCTGGGTGTTTCTGCCTCTCCAGTGCTGGAATTATAAGTGTGTACAATAACAGCTAGCTTAACACCTAGCTTTTTTTTGGACGTGGGCTTTGGGGATTAAACTCTGGTCCTTAAGCTTATAAGGCAGGAAACTTTCCTAAGCTGCCTCTTCAGCTCTTGCCGTTCCAATCTGAATAGAGGGCAGTGCGAATGCGTGTATGAGAGAGGTGGACTGAGGGAGGGGAGAAGAGAAAGGCCACTAGTCGTTGACAACGTCCAGAAGGCGTGTCCACAGCTCAGAAGTCCTAGCCCTGGACCAGGTCTCAGCTTTGCCTGCTGCTGACACTCAACTAGGCCGAGGTCTGCAAAGCCAGGTGGACTAAGAAGCCAGGGCCCTGCATGGATAATAAAGTTCCAGTCTGAAGGGGAAAGCAGGTAAGCAGCACCCTGAAATTGAGGTGGTGATTTACCCTACTGGGGATAAGGAGGAGCCGGAATCCCTGCCTAAGGTGGGGCACACAGTAGGAAGCAGCAATGATTAGGAGTTGGTAGCTGGCAGTCATGGGGTCCCTAGCTCTCGATGCTACAGAGGGCCTTGCTATATCTGCCAGCCTTCAGATAAATTGTGAAAATGCCCATGTGCATCTCAGTAAGTATGTGAGCCACCTCTTATCAGATCCCTGGTTTTAGCAAGGAAAGGGCAAAGGCAGGTATGAACATATACATTATCTATGCTATGTAGGCTGAAACACTCAATTTGGACTGGTGAAGGGATTTGTACAGTACCACACAGACAGGAATTGAGGCTGGGCTGCTAATGACGCACTAGGGAATAGTACACTGTTAGAGAGGATCAGAACCGCACAAGTCTCTTCCCATGGCCTTGCTTAACACAGACCTAAGTAAGGCTATTTGTGAGCTTGCTCACTACCTCAGTATTTCTTCTGGTGCTATGATAAAATACTCTGATGAAACCAACTCAAGGAAAAAGAGTTTATTGCAGTTTAGTCCAAGGCAGAGAAGTCAGAAGCAGCTGGGAAATAGAGAGACAGACAGATGTGCAGTGGTGCTCAGGTCCTATTATACATACACCCTAGTATCCCTGTCAGGGAATGGTGCTACCCACAGTGGATGAGTCTTCCTAAAAACATTAATATCCCCAGCATTCTCAGCTGTTAACCCAAGTAGATATTCTTTGATGTGTCCCTGGATGGCTCTTTCCTAGATGATACTTGATCCAGCCAAGTTGGTAACACTAGACATCACATTCACCTTAGATCTCCAGCCTCCACACCTTTAAACACCCCATTCCTTTGCCCAGGACAGGCCTGCCATTCAGATTCCCGTCTACATCGACCGCAGAGGAACAGCACTGCATTTCACCTTGAATCCAGAGTGATATGCTTCCCAAGACAGGCAAAGTGACTCCGAGTTCACCCAAGAGTGGTGATTCCTGAATTTTTCTCAAATTCCTTGAGAATTTGAGGAAGGCCATGAATCCAGAGGTGAGGAGGAAAGAGGAGGGCTCTAGAAAGATGGCTACCAGCCTTTTGCTTTGGACAACAATCTGTCACCATGGGGAGATGTGTTTTTCCTTTCTATCCTAGCCTTACTCTGACATCTGTCCTGGACAGAACAAGATGTAGGACCACTGGCATCTCTGATCCCACTTCTATGCTCAGTGGTCCTTCCCAAGCTCAGGAGAGAAGCTGTGGGGCTGTAATGCCAGGCAGACCCACCCTGGCATGGCTTGCACACCAGGAAGAAGCCCGAACAGACAAGAGTTCTGTTTGCCATCTCAGCTCCAAGTGGGTTTTCTCAGCCTCAGCCTCATTCAACTTTTTCCACCCCTAACACTGTAAATCTCCTTCTGCTATTCTCCAGCTTGATTAAGTAAGCTGTGTCATTCTGAGAAGACATACATAATGGTATGTTAAAGAAAACATGGATCTCTTCATTCATACTCAGAAAAAAATTATTACACTGTAAGAAAGTCTGAATAGCATGAATTTATTATGATGATTTAACATTTCTAGCACTTGAGTTAAAAACGCCCCTCCATAAATAACTGTCCGTGGAAAATACAGAAAATTTATACAGTTTACCATTTCCCAATGCTACATAAGCCCAACAGGTTAAAATCTCAGAGTAGGTCTGAAAAACTGGGGGCTCACCTAATCTCACTGGGACACACATGGTCTCCCTCATCTCAGCAGCCTCCTGGCCACCTCAGGACCTAAAGCTGAAAAGGGTGTGGAGGGGAGGGTGGGCAGCACCTGGGGAAAAGAAAGAGGGAGCTTTGGGTGGGAGTCCACTGCGAGCAACTGTGTATGCTAGTGCTAGCTTGGTGTCAGCCAATCAGGTATCAGACTACAGAGGAGGGGAGTGGGTGTCAGCTCTGGAATGAGGCTGTCTGGCCAACCACCTCTGTACTTCTCTAACACTAACACTGCTTCCTGCCTTTGGGCTATTGGTTGCTCCATGTTCAAAGGAGATGTGTCTCTATGCCCTCCAACTGCCAGCTTCACGTTCTTGGGAACTTTGACTTTCCCATTCTGGGTTTTCTCTGGTCTAGGTGTTTAGGGCTAGGTTATCAGGTCAGGCCTAAAATCTGCAGGTAGAGTTATCATTCTCAGAAGCTATCAGTAACTCACCTGCATATCTGTATGTTGCAAATGGTGAAGTTGGCTTCTCCAACATAGCACATGTTAGTCTGGCTACCTGGAACTCTAATAAGAAAGACAAAAGTACCCAGTACAATGTGTCATAATGAGGAGGCCATAACAGAGGCTTTGGACTTGCCACATGGCCAGTCTTTTGATACTGCAACATGATGACATGATTTATTATATACAATATTCATGTTTGAGAGCTGCACAATCAAGTTACACACAAAAAAGTGAAAAATAAAAATAACAACAACACAACTCAAAAAGTTTTAAGTAAATTTACAATTTTGTGTTAGGCCACATTCACAGCTATCCTTGACCATATGTGGCCCATAGGCTATGGTTGGGCATATCTGCAAATCTTCCTAGAGCCAGCAGTACACAGTGCCAAGTACATAAGGAAAATTTCACCAAGTGGTAACAACTTAGTCTCAAGTTATTCACCCTGAAGGACCTGGAAAGAGAAGTGTGTCATTGGGACATGTCTAACAGTAGCAAGTCACAATGGGGAGCAAAGGAGACAAGGTAATAGGGGCAGATGATGCAGCAGAAGGACATGGGGCCAGAGACAGAGAGCTTCTCTAGGGCTGTGCCCCTTGTCCTGTGAGCCCTGGGGAGTGCAGTTTTCAGTAGGGGAGTTAGAAATCTTAAGTCTGGAAGAAAATGTCAGCCATTGCAGATAAGGGACTGTGGAGGGAGCAGCAGAAGTGTCCCATGGCCCACCATCTCCAGTTCTCTCTTCTGGCCCTCTTTTTCTCCTTTATGAGAGAGCTGCGTGCCAAGGCTGCAAATAGAATTAGGCATGGTTCCTTTCCTTCCTTTTTCCCACTGCTCTCGTGTGCTACCAATCCATGTGGCTGATAAATAATGACTGGACAGTAGAAAAGAGTTTCTGAGAGTTTGGACATTGACTCAAAATAGGAAAGAGAAATAAAGAAAAGAACAATGACCCCCACATCCTCCTCTGGGTTTGAACTGCTCCTATCTGGTGACCTTGGTGAATCTTGTTAAACCAAATTTTCATTATTGAGTGCAGTTTTGCTTTGAAGAAACATCTAGGGGCTGGCCAAAGAAGTCCCAACCAACTACTGAAGAGAGCATTATCAGGGGAGCCCCATGGCTTCTCCTTTCTTCCCATCCTTCTGTGGGATAGGCTACCATCAGTTCAAACCCCAATACTCTACAACAACACATCTATCTCAAAGGAAATTTAATACAGATTAAAATGTTAACATATACCATTCACTCAATAACAAAGTCACTAGGTTTTACATTTGTGTGTGTGTATGTGTGTGTGCACATAGAAATGCCTGCAGGAGAAAGAAGGCAACTGGTAGGGCCATGAAGTATGAAAAGTGTGCTGACTGATGCTCCCCTGAAAATTCTTTTTTTCTCTTCCAAACTTCCCATGCTGGTGAAAAAGCAATTAAATTCTATTCACTGGCATGCCACTGCAAAAAAGCTTTAGTGTTTAGGCTGTTTATAACTCTTCTACAGGTAAATGATCTTCTTAAAGAGATCTGATTCTCTTTCTTTTCCCTTTGGAGACATAATGGAGTAGTGAGACTATTGATGCTCAAACAGCGACTATAGTTATAGCAGGTCTAAAGAAATAGGTATTGTTAAGCTGTCTTTGACACACAAGATAGAGAAAAGATGTTTCTGGAAATGCAACTGAGAAAATGGCCATTTCTACCACTCCAAAGTCATATCCTAAAGGTGCTTTGAAGTGGAATAAGCCTGTTCTAGTTATTCTCAGGGTGACTTTGAAAAGGAAATTGGAATCTGCAATGAACTTTCCATTTCCAAAGGGAATGACTACAAGTAATTAGTCCTGCCCTTGCATTTGCCTCAGAGGAAGAGTATGAGATAGGGAGGCTCAAAGGGAGGGGAGCCTGAGTAGACTCAAAAGGACTGAGCTCAGCCTGAAGAGAAAAGATTTAGATCTGGGTCAAGGATAATCAGCAGAGCTTACTTAGACTCAGTGCATCCATGGGTGCTCAGAGTAGGACTATTCATCCTTATGCCGTGAGGTGGGGGCAGAAGGAGCCTGCCAACCTGCAGCCTCTTGATACCACTCTCTCTCTAGTGCCATCTTCCTCAGACACAACCACAGATTGTACAAGAACCACCGACATTGAGGTCAACAAAAAACATCCACCATGGGACACTAGAGAGGTGGTTGCCTGGATACTGGTAAATTTCCCCAGGCAGCCATTCCCACATGTGGTTAGTTTAATGCCACTCTCTGGTTGGGAACTTCCCTCTAAGTCACTAAGCCTTTTGGTTTAAGGGGTGGCAATGACCAGGTTGATGATCACTATGACCCACAAGTATTGGTCCCATGTAAGATGATACTAGGGTCATCAACTTCAATTTCAGAATGAAGAGCCACATTTAGCGTTAGTGAGGAAAGAAGTGCCTTTCTGAAGTGGTCTCTTTCATATTTAAGAGGTCTGTCAATGGGAAAGTTTTTCCTTCTGTAAAGAGTCAACTTTTTGCAGTAGTAAATTGAAAACACTCTTAAAAACGACACTAGACATTCATGGAGTCTGCCACACAGAAAGTATCCTAAATTTCCAATTTCTGTTTGGTATAGAAAAGATCCTACCCCTAGGCGACCTCCTTTCTGCTGACTGGTCTGACAAAAAACCACCCTGATTTATTAGAATGGTTTCTATATTCAATACCATAAAAGGGTGCCAGCAAGAGGTCTCCATGAAAGGAGAGACTTGGCTACTTTCCAATTTAACATCCTACATCAATATGGAAAGGAACCCAAATATTTCCTGTGGAAATTCTGTAGTATGTGCTTCAGAGTCATATGAAAAATATGTCTTCCAGAATCTGATTCTCCTCCAGATCTTCGGGGCTCCTACGGGTCCCCACTTTCTTCCAGATAGATTTCTGAGGGGTAGGTCGGAGAGTACTCCATGTCCCTGCTGCTCTGGAGGGATGGGGCTGAGATTTGGGAGCAGAATTTGGGCTCAGAGATTGAACCAAATCCAAAAGAGATGTCTCATACCTGTAAGACAGCCAGAGAAAACAGGGTTAGAGAGAGCACTAGAACACTGGGATACAAAACCCCTCAGAGGTACCCAGGCCAAGAATTTGACCACAGAGCTCAACACAGGGAAACTTTAGGGGGAAAAGCCCCAGGAAGGGTTTGAGCATCTGATTTTATAAGTGAGGAAACTGAGGTCCATAAAGATGAGTCAAGGGTTTGAACCAAGGCCCCTTTGACTTCCTAGAGTAATATATTCAGTTTTTCTGTCAAGATTAACATATACAATAGTGGTGACATATGTCTTTATTCCTAGCAATGGGGGGAGAGGGATGCAGAGGCAGTAAGTTTGAGGCCAGTATGGTTGACATAGTAAGTTCCAGACCAGCCTAGTCTACATAGTGAGATCAGAGCCTGAAGGAACAACCATCCAGAGTCTGCCCCACTTGGGGATTTACCCCATAAACAACCACCAAACCCAGTCACTAGGCAGATGCCAACAAGGGCCTGCTGCCAGGAGCCTGATATAGCTGTCTCCTGCAAGGCTCTGCCAGTGCCTGGCAAATACAGAAGTGGATGCTCACAGTCATCCATTGGATGGAGCACAAGGTCCCCAATGAAGGAGCCAGAGAAATACTCAGGGAGCTGAAGAGGACTGAAGCCCCATAGGAGGAACATCAATATGAACTAACAGGTAAACTCAGAGCTCCTTGGAACTATACCACCAATTAAAGAAAACACATGGTGGAACTTGTGGCTCTAGCTATATATGTAGCAGAGGATGGCCTAATCGGTCATCAATGAAAGGAGATGCCCTTGGTCCTGTGAAGGCTCTAGGCCCCAGTATAGGGGAATGCCAGGACCAGGAATAGGAGTGGGTAGGTTGGGGAGCAGGGGGAGGGGGAAGGGGATAGGGGATTTTTAGAGGGGAAACTAGGAAAGGGGATAACATTTGAAATGTAAATAAAGAAATATCTAATAATAATAAAAAAGAAAAATACTAAGAAATACAAAAAAATTAATAATAAGGCAAAGATAGCAAAAGAGAAAGATTGACACCTCAACTATGTATTACTTTTATAGGCTATTAGTAGCTGTAATCATGCTATCTTTTTCTTCAATGAATTAATCTAATTTATGAATTTACATTAATCTAATATATCAATACCCACTTTTATGTATCTGCTGTTAAGCAAAATACAAATTAATTCCTGTCTTTGGGTTTGTGAAGAGACACCATGACCAAGGCAACTCTTATAAAGGAAAACATTTAATCAGGGCTCGCTTACAGCTTCAGAGGCTTAGTCCACTCTCACCATGGTAGAAGCATTGCAGCATCCAGGCAGATATGATGATGGAGAAAGACCTGAGAGTTCTACATCCTGATCTGTAGACTTTAAAAGGAGACTATCCCCTTGGGCATAACTGGTTCATATACAAGATTTCAAAGCCTGCTCCAGCAGTGACATACTTCATCCATCAAGTCCATACCTACTCCAATACAGCCACATCTCTTAATAGTGCCACCCCTCTCTATTGGTCATGCATTCAAACACATGAGTCTACAGGGGCCACATTTATTCAAACCACTACACTTCCTATGTGATATCACATTAAGTACCAGAAAACAAGTGCCATTATCAGTCCAGATTATATGAATGTGGTTCAGTATGATGAAATAATATGGTAGAGACTATAGAGTTGGTTAGCTTGTCTTATGGCTGTTTGGTATCTGAATAATATTATAAATCCCTTACCCAGATTTACAAAAAAAATTCCTTGAAACATATTGGTCTGTCTGTGTTTCAGCCACAGACGTGAATTCCATTGCTTCCGAATGGCAGAGAGTCTGTGCTCCTGACTTTTCTAGGTACATAGCTGACTTTATGAGCTTCATTATAGCAGCGTGATGAGCAAAAAGCTTGTTTGGTCTGTTCTGCTAGTCCCATCTTGATCTGTGCTGATATGGAACTAATTCTATTCCTATAAAGCTAGATATAACTAGAGCCTTACTTTCCATTTGCTTGCTCCTGATCTAACAAGATGCAGGCACAAAACTTCAGAGAGGACACAACCTACACTGATTTGACTTGGCTCCATACTGCCAATTTTAGAGCCAGTCTGACAGGGTGTGCTAGAATAGTACAAAGACAAATTATTTCTAGGTTCATTCCATAGGCTGCTCTGGATGGGAAGCCCCTCCCCACAGGCTACCCCAATAAGAAACCACTCTCCCTTAGTTGCCCATGATGAAAAGCATCTCTCCATTCACTGACCCAAAGGAGAAGAACTTCTCTATAGGCTGTTAAGATGAATCATCATGATGACAGAGATTTCCTTCCCCTTTCTGATGTTTTGTAATTTCATTAAACCTCTCTTAGTTTCATTTTTATTACCAACCCAGTCAGGATTCAATCCTTAGCTTCCATCTCTTAGGTGATTTTATCCATTCTTATGGCTAGCATCTACATGTCAATGACTACCAAAGGCAGGTAAACAACACTGGTCTTAAGTTCCAGAATCATACAGTCAACTGATACCTGATACTTTTATTCAGATGTGTGTGGGAAACCACATGTGCCATTACAGAGTGGTGCTGGCTACTGCTGGCCACCACAAATAAGTTTGGACAAACAACCAATGTGTACATATGCAGTAAAGCTTTTTGCCAAGACACTGCCTGGCCCAGGCATGATAATGAGGTTTTGAGAGTATAACCAATCAGATGTGAGACATGCAAATGAGGTATGATAATGAGGTTCTGTGAGGTACTGAGAGAGAGTAACCAATCAGATGAGGAACATGCAAATGAGGCATAGTGCATAACCAATCCGGGTGTGAGACACGCCTCTCCTAGGCCTACATAAGCAGCACCAGTTCTGGGATCAGGGTCTCTTTGCCTCTGCAATCAAGCTCTCCCAATAAACGTGTGCAGAAGGATCCTGTTGCAGCGTCGTTATTGCTGGCCATTCCGGCAATAATGATGTGCAACAGGAATTTCAAGCAACTATGTAGAGCAGCTCACAACCCTCTATGACTCCAGCTCCAGAGGAATCCAATGCTTCTGGTCTCTGCAGGCACCTGCATTTATTTGCACATATCCATATGCATGCACACATATACATAATTAAAAATAATAGAAATAAATCTTAGAAAACCCTGTTATTCTCGATCCCTACCTGAACCTGCATGAGTTGTAGTCTCTATTTCAGAGGGTCTTCCAGATCTTTCTTGCTCTCTTTGTCCATGGTTGTTTTTATTTAAGTATCACTATCTCAAAACTGGTCTTCCAAAACGACTATAATTTCATAAACATTTTGTTTTATGACATTTTATTTTACTTTAATTACTTTTGTCCCCTTCAATAATATGTGATTTGCTGTGATTAGAAAATATCACCACAGGCCATTTTACATATACGTACTTCTTTCCCTTATAGTTTTTGGTTGAATTTATTAGAACCACTATCAGACCTATAGCAAATACTAATGTCAAAACAATTCAATGTTTTATAATAGTTATCAAAGGAGATTTTTTTTTCCTTCAGGAAAAATCGAGAGTCAGTTCTGAATTTACACAAAATTATGACAAACCAAGCAAACAAAAAAAATGGAAATAAGAAGTCTTTATCATTGCTAAATCTCTGAACTACTGTCACAGGTCAGGGTGTTCATCCTTTACTTTTGAGAAAAATTCATGGAACTGATGATGTTAAATCTGTGAAAACAAAGGAATTTCACTACCAGCACTACTGATTCAATAACACACAGTAAATCCAAATGTTTTCCCTTACAGTAGCTGCTTCTCAACAACACAATGAATTAAATGCCTTGCATTTTCACAAGATCTGTAAATTCTCTTCTTCAACATAAATACTCTCAGCTGTAGCTCATCAGACTCCACTATAGGTTGTACTGAATAAGCGTTATCTCAACTATTTTGAAAATATTCTTGTCTCTGGCTGTTCCACACAAGTTATCCACAGGGTTGACCAGCCTTTATTCATTGTCACTCTCTCCAACTCTAACGTCAGTTGTGCCGTAAAAGCTAAAAGAAAAACATCATAAATAATTTGACTCTCTGACCATTGATGCTCCTGCTGGAGCCAGTCAGTCAACATTGGGGGAGTGAGGATGATTATATGAAAGGCAGAAAGAAGATGGAAGAGACAGATATGGGAGGGCTGCTGGTCAATACCATGCCAGTAACAAGTGTATTTTCTCAGTGCCTTTTAAAGGCAAGCAACACAAAGGTTCACCAACTCCAGGAAGATAAACACCACAAATGCTTATAAAGTGAATTTATGGTATACAATATCTATGTTTGACTAAGGCCATTTCCTTCTGACTGGGAGAGTCTCTTAGGGATATATGTATATGTGGAGGAACTTGGCAGGATAAAATGCACATCTTAATTAACTAAAAAAAGATGTCAGCAGACTCATTCATGATTAATTATAAGCAAGAAGTCAGTCAAACAAGTCCAGATGTGCTCTCCACATGTCCCCCTTTTTTATCTATACAAGTTGAAGCTGTCTCAGTTGTTGGCACAGAAATTCTGTGCCTGTCTTAGGCATCCCCTCAAGATGGATGGACCTTACCAGTCATCAGTACATGAATCTTACCATTCATACCCTGTCTTAGGTTGATCCACCTCTGAGAGAATCTTATCTTTTATTTAATCTATAAGAGGCACTTTATCAGTCATGGAGCAGAAAGTTGTGCTTGTCTTAGGTTGCCATCTGAAAACACAGCCCTTACCCATCATTGGCACATGAATAATCTTACAGATGACCTGTCTTAGGTTGAGAAGGTTTTCAGTACGATCTTACCAGTCATTAAGCACCAACTTCTGCTAGGGAAGACATTGGAGCTCCAACTCATGTAACTCTACTTTGGCATCTGTAACAGCTTTGGTTTCTTTCAAAAGAACAGGTAATAGACATGCCATAAAAAGGATCATAAAGTCAAGCCCTGCTCTGTCCAATAGGGGAGAAGAAAATGAGGACCATGAAGGAAAAACAGTCTGTAGTTTTTTTCAGAATATCAGTTGCAATGCTAGCAGCATCAAAAGACAAAGGCTTTGTGTTTCTTAAACTTATAACCTCCTTATGCAGGCTAATAAATCTAAAGAAATATTAGTATTATGCCATATAACTTAAAGGTGCCTTTTTACTTTGGTCCGATTATGCTGACTCTCCTTATAGATTTTTTGGAGTTATACAAATCCATATGTAGGGAGAAAGACATTCCAAGAGGCTTCTAACTTTCATTCTTTGTACCTTATCTCCCATTATCTACAGTCTATTGTTTAATGAGTCAATTCTTTGTTCTCAGCACCTACATCCTCTTGTATGCTCGGGGCATTGGTTACATTCTCTGCAGGATGATTAACTAAACTAGCTGTTTGTATCTCTTGCTGAAGCTCACGCAGGAGTAGTAGCACTGGCTATGAGAGTTGTGAGAGCAACAACACCGACAGTGATCAGCCCAACCATATGTTTGCTCCTTGCCAGAGCATGATCTAATTCTTCCAATATTTGTAAGCCTTTTTCAGAATACAGAGGTTCAGATAATTTACAGGAATCATAATAAAAGCTGGTTGTTGTACTACCATTACAGATTGACCATCATACAGTACAGAAACAATTGGACAAAAGACAATTAAAACAAGAAACACTGAACTCATTATCAACACCAATAACAAAGGTAACATTCCCAACTAGTAAAAGATTAGGTGAGGGTAACACAGGATGTCAGCATGAAGTCACCCCAAGTTAACTCCAGAAGTGCTCCCTACATGCTCTTCTCAGCTTCAGATACTCAAAGTGCTCTTGCTTTAAACATATACCACACTGCACTGCACTTCACTGCACCACAAAAACAAAACAAAACAAAACAAAACAAAACAAAACTTTCTCCTATTCAGCATGCTACTCTATGAACATTAGCCATTTAGGTTTCCTCAGATTTAATTCAGAGAATTTGTTTGGCTTCACTGAGGTTCCTGAGCTGTGGTCTTGAAATGTAATTGTAGGGCTAACCTTATTTGTTTTTCTTCCAGAGCACTGTTCTGTGCTCTGATACACAGTGTTAGTTTCCAAGTGATTCTACTAGGCTCCTCCAAGGGACCTAGTAATGGCTTACAATATCTGCCATTACCTGCTGCCATTTGCAGGAAGGCAGCATATAAAAGGACTGCCTCACCACCACCCCAGTTCATGTTCTCGGTCCTCTCTCTCTCTCTCTCTCTCTCTCTCTCTCTCTCTCTCTCCCTCCCTCCCTCCCTCCCTCCCTCCCTCTCTCTCTCTCTCTCTCTCCTCCCCCTCTCTCTCTATCCCCCCTCCCCCCTCCCTCCTTCCCTTCTCTGATTTTAAGGCTCTGCTCCTGTCTGTCTGCCTCGACCCCTTCTCCAGGCCCTCACTCCAATCCCTTTCCCCAAATAAACTTCCTTTATACCGTCATGTTGCCTAGATCTGATATAAGGATCAGGAGGATCAGGTCTTCATGTTATTATTTTAGATCGAGGGCTGGCATAGAAAAGCCCTGTACATTTATACTTTTATCATTTGTCTGTCTTTTCTATCTCTCCTCTCAACTGATTCATTGCCTTCAGAGTCCAAGCATGTACTAGTTAATATCTTCCAACATTTGAAAACATTCTTTTGTAAGATTCACAAATACCACAGAAACAATAAAAAGCAAACCATCACTCTGTAATCCTGGCTCTAGCCAATAGTCATCAATGGCTACCATGACCAAGTGAAAGAGTGATGGGGATCTTTATAATAGATCTAGGTGACATTATTTATGGCTACTGACCCATCTTAAAATCACTAGTGCCTATTTCTTTCCTGACATGTAACCATAGAAGGTACATAGTCAGCATGACCTATGAAAGATCCTTGCAATGAAAAACTTCAACTTAACTAAACCTCCAGATATACTTATCAATTCACATGGACTATGTAGTTCAGAAAGAGACAAAAGAAGCTTCAAGTATATGATCAGCTAAGAACCAGAATGTGTAAAATTTTATGACAAATGACTCAGCTACTTAGACAAATAAAAAGGAAGAAAACCATAACAGATTTTTAAATAAAATGCTTAAAAGATCTGTCAGCTACATGATATATGTGGTAGTTTGAATAAGAATGGTTCCCACAAGCTCAGGTATTTGACTACTTGGTCATTAGGGAGTGGTGTTACTTGACAGGGATTAGGAAGTGTGACCTTGTTAAAGCAGATGTGGCCTTGTGGGGGAAGTGTGTCCCTGGTGTGAGCTTTGGGGTTTTCAAATGCTCAAGTCAGGTCCAGTGTCTCCCTCTCTCTCTTCCTGCTGCCTGTGGATCTGAATGTAGAACTCTCAGCTACAAGGCCTGTCTGTGTGCTGACATGTTCTCCTCTGTAAGAATAATGGTCTAAACCTCTTAAACTGTAAGCAAGCCCCAACTAAATGCTCTCTTTTGTAAGAGTTGCCATGGTCATGGTGTCTCTTCATAGCAATAGAACACTGACTAAGACACTATATTTGAATAGTAATTCAAAAATCAATGGCACGTATGTATCTTTTGAACTAACACAAAATGGAACTCTGAAGGATTATTATTTAAGGGATTATTATTTTGTCAGGATAATGATATATTTTTGTCTTAAAAATCTAATTTGTCAGAATATACAGAATTATTTATTAGCAAAGTAACATGATGTCTGGATTTGATTTAAAATATTCATAAAAGTCCTATAGACTCTGTGGTAGGTAGTGACCTGGGCATGGGGCACTAGTGACTGAGTTAAAAGGTGTGCCAGGCCATATGCTACCCTGCTCCTACCCTGGGTTCTATAGCCTGATGCTGTTCAGGACCTTCCCTAGCTGGACTATGGTGAATTAGTTCCTGGACTGGAACATGCTCTGAAGTTCCTGGAACCAAGTATTTGCTGTCTTCTGGCAACGGCATCAGAATCACTATACAAAACGTGCAGTGCAGTGAAGTGAAGTGAAGACAGTATACTGGGAAGTGACCCATGACAATAGAGACTCCTGACCAAGACCAACAGAATGCCACACTTGGCACAGCTACTGTTTCCTCCTGGCATTGCTCATCAGAATACCACCGAACGACTCTATTGTGGTCCCACCGAATCAGACCATGACCATCTTCATCTAGAAAAGCAACCATGCCCAGCTAATGGTGCTGGGAGAATGGTGTGTTTACCGTATGAACTCTGATAAAAGCAGCTAGACCAAAATTTATTGGGGAACCTGGGTCTCTAGAACAGTTTGTCTTAGTTAGGGTTTCTATTGCTGTGAAGAGACACCAAGACTAAGGCAACTCTTATAAAGGACATGTAATTGGACCTGGCTTACAGGATCTGAGGTTCATCATGGTGAAAAGTATGGCAGTGTTCAGGCAGGCATGGTGTTGGAAGAGTTGAGAGGTCTACATCTTGTTCTGAGGGCAAACAGGAGAAGACTGACTTCCAGGGAGCTAGGAGGAGGGACTCAAAGCCCACTCCCACAGTGACATATTTCCTCCAACAAGGCCACACCTACTTCAACAAGGCTACATCTCCTAATAGTACCCTTCCCCGGGCCAACCATATTCAAACCACCATACTGTTCTAAAATTTGGTCTTGCTGGGTTCAAAGCAATGTAACCAAGACTAAGGACTTTGAGTCCATCTTAGCTATGCTACCTGGTACAAATGGAAAAGAACAGCTCTTTTAATCCATTTCCCTTCTTTAGCAAGCATCCTAAGGGGTCTCTCCTGCTGGGCAACTTTTGAGGCAGCTATGCAAGGTCTCAAGTTTTCATTTACTGCGCAGCTGCTATGACTTGGTCTTCCCAGTCCTGTTCTTTTTCAATTGTTCTTCCCAAGGCTACCATATAGCCTTCATTGGACAAACACAGTAGCCTTTCAGACTGACCTTATCTTCTCTGTGACATACTTTTTCCTCTTTGCTCCTGGGTTCATGATATTACTCCTGATATTGCTCTTAGATTCAGAACAGTCATGCATTCCATTTTGCTTTGGAGCCATCCTCAACAATCCTTTCGTTCACTCTCCCTAACTTCAAAGAGTTGACATTCCTCAGTGCTCGGAGGTCCCTTTTCTTTCTTTGAGGTGACCTCAGTATCTCTGTGTCAATTCTCAATTTTTCTTTATTCTCAAGACATTTTAACTTAATTTTCCCTAAAATTCCTCACTGTTTTCCTATAACTATTTCCTCATAGCTAAAATCTTCCTTTTCTAATTTTCCATTAAAACAAACAAATGTGCATAAATGCAAGCAAACAACGCATTCTACCACTGAAGCCCCAAACTACAGTGTCATGCTTGAGACCACCTGAGAAGGCCTTGTTGGCTCTACACCCTAAACACATTGTGGTACTGACTGCTCTCATCCTATTTCAACCCTTGGGTCCCAATCACCTTGGGCTATTATTTGTGCACTACAGTCTCAAGGGCTCTTTCTCATTCCCACTCCAGCTCTTCTCCACATGCAGCCGGTTTGTGCACAAAGCACATTCTCTCAAGCCCCTCCAATTGTATGCCTTTGTGTTTGTAGCACAGAACAACTATCAAGGACAACCTCATGACTAATTTATATGCCAACTTGGCTGAGAAATGGTGCCCAGTTTGGCCAACCTCTGATGTACATGTTGCTATGGATGTATTTTTTTGGATGTATTTAACATTTGAAGTCAGTTAATTGGCTTTGAATAAAGCACTTTTCCTCCATGATGGAGACATGTCTCTCCTAGTGTGTTAAAGACCTCAAGAGAAAAGACTTTAGGAAACAAACAAAACAAAACAAACAAATAAAACAAATCCACCAATTACCATGGCCACCACACTTCAGAGAAGACTCCTACAGGAGGAGACATGCCACTTCAGATTACAGCACAGAAGCTCTGCCCTAGTTTTGAGCCAGTAGACTGCCCTCTGCATTTGAAACTTTTAGTCACTATGAGTTGCAGAAGATGATACCTTCAAAATCCTTTGTATGTTCTCTATTGTCTTTGTTTTTCTGTAGAGTTCTCCTAAGTACATGCTGTAGGACTCAGGCTTCTTCCCCTTCAGTCTTTACAACCCATCTTCAATTTTAGGAATACTGTTGTTCCCTCAGGTTCTTCCCTTGATTCCTTCTAAACAAAGGCACACATTGTTTTTATGTGTAGTGTGAGAATAGTGTAAGAGAAACAGTTGCATATGAATCACCCTCCCATTCTTCTCCTGCATAACTATTACTTATCATACAAGAGATGAACTAATGCCTTCCGAAGATATCTTAGTCAGGGTTTCTATTCTTGCACAAACGTCATGACCAAGAAGCAAGTTGGTGAGTTTATTCAGCTTACACTTCCACATTGCTGTTCATCACCAAAGGAAGTCAGGTCTGGAATTCAAGAAGTAGGAGCTGATGCAGAGGCCGTGGAGGGATGTTTCTTACTGGCTTGCTTCTACTGGCTTGCACAGCTTGCTTTCTTATAGAACCCAATACTACCAGCCCAGGGATGGCACCACCCACAAGAGGACCTCCCACCTTGATCACTAATTGAGAAAATGCCTTACAGCTGTGTTGTGTTTGGGCAATAGATCACAACCTGGGTTTTAGCCTGGAAAGGCATTTTGGAAACCTGGAAGAGAAGAGGGGCTGGGCTGTTCGAGATGAAGAAGAAACCAAGACAAAGCTCTCTGTTCAAGGTTTAATTTTTACTATTTTAGCACTCCGTTATAAAAAAAGAGAGGGGCCCAATTCCCGCCAAATAATCTTGGAGTCTAGTAACAGGGTGATCACGTGATGGGTTCAAAACAACAAAGTGACAGGTTCTAACAGTAGGCGTGACAGAAAGATTGAGCGAGAAGCTCCACCCCTAAACAAACAGGTTTCAGGCTGGGGAGGAGAAACTACACAGCTGGATCTCATGGAGGCATTTCCCCAACTAAAGCTCCTTTCTCTGTTATAACTCTAGCCGTGTCAAGTTGACACACAAAACCAGCCAGTATAGAAGAGCTGTCCTTAACTCTCCTATCTAAGGTTAGATCACAAGGCTGAATTTAGTTCATAATTCTCTGCTCTTTCCTTTCACAGCATTGGTCATAACTTACAGGAATTTATTTATATGAGTCTGTCGGACATGTCTCTGCAGTAGACTGGAAACTATGAGGACAAGAACCACTTGGTTCTCTTGCTCCTCTCTTGCTCCCTTGCTTTTCCCTCCCCCCCCCCCCCAACGTGCTCATGGCTGGCCTCTACTCTCTACTTTTCTCTCTTCTCTTCTCTTCTCTTCTCTTCTCTTCTCTTCTCTTCTCTTCTCTCCTCTTCTCCCTCTCCCCCGTCCCCCCTTTCCCTCTCCTCTCCTCTTCTCTTCTCTTCTCCCCTCCCTCCCCCCTCTTTCTTTGCCTCTACTGCCCTCTTAACACCCCTTTCCCATGCCCTGAATAAACTCTATTCTATTAAAAAAAAAAAAAAAAGGAAAAAAGGAACCACTTGGCTTTCTTTGTCTTGCCACTGTGTCCTTCATGTCAAGAATTCAGTAAACAAGATGTCAGATTATACTGTTCTAATTCTTTTCTTTTCTTTCCTTTTCTTTTTGTTTTCTTTTTTCTTTTCTTTTGGTTTTTCGAGACAGGGTTTCTCTGTATAGCCCTGGCTGTCCTGGAACTCACTTTGTAGACCAGGCTGACCAAGAACTCAGAAATCCGCCTGCCTCTGCCTCCCAAGTGCTGGGATTAAAGGCATGCACCACCACTGCCCGGCTCTAATTATTTTCTTAAACGTTTTAATTGTTCATATAAAAATAAGAGTGTGAATGTGATGGCCTAGCCCTAGAATGCCAGCATGTAGAACGCAGAGGCAGGAGCACTGCTACCACTTTTATGGCAGCCTCATCTCTACATAGTGAGTCTCAAGTCACTAACTGTTAGGAGAAGTGCAAACTGGTGTAGCCATTCGTGATGAAAATTCTCAAAAAGCTAAAAATAGACTCTCTCTGTCTCTGTCTCTGACTCTCTCTCCACACACACACAGACACACACAACTCAGCTATACTACATGTTGACCCTTTGGACTCTATATTTTACAATAGAGATACCTGCTTGGCTATGCGTATTGTTTTCTACAGTCACAACAACTAGAAAATGGAAACAGTCTAGATGTCCATAAAGTGGTAAATTGGTAAGAAAAAAAGTGGTACATTTATATAATGGCCCTAAAGAAAAATGGAATAATGAAAACTTCAGGAAAATGAATAGAGCTAGAGAATACTGCTCTGAGTAAGGTAACCTAGAAAGACAAACACTGGTCATTTTCTCTTCTCTGCAGGCTTTTTTTTTTTTTTTTTTTTTGGTGGTGGTGGTGGGGGAGGTTTCGAGACAGGGTTTCTCTGTATAGCCCTGGCTGTCCTGGAATTCACTTTGTAGACCAGGCTGGCCTCGAACTCAGAAATCTGCCTGCCTCTGCCTCCCGAGTGCTGGGATTAAAGGTTCTCTGCAGGTCTTACCCCAGAATCTCTACATTTGAATTTATAACTTGGAGTAAGTATGAAGCAAGAAAAGCAGGAGACCATTGGAGGAGGCAGGGAGAAAGAGCTCTCATGGTGGTGGGAGAAGGGATAACAGGATACAGGTGCCATCAAGTGGGAAAAAGGGATGCCATGAGATTTATGTAGGGGACATGGGGAGAGAAAATATGTGTGTGTGTGTGTGTGTGTGTGTGTGTGTGTGTGAGAGAGAGAGAGAGAGAGAGAGAGAGAGAGAGAGAGAGAGAGAGAGTTACTGCCTATAGAGAAATAATGACCTCTTTAGGGGCCATAAACTGTCCAACAAAGCTCACACTGTCAGCAAAGGAATAACTCTTTTCCAGTTGTTGGTCTGAGGTTCCAAGAGACCACCAAAACAACATAGGCTATTGCCATGGCTCAAGGCTGCCTGCCATTACTTTAGGGTGAGACTCTACTGCTGAAGTCATTTCTCACTTTTGTCACAGGTGGCCCAATCCTCGTAGCCTCCTCCCTAAGGATTTGCTCAGAGTGTCAGGCAGGGTTATGCAAGAGAGAAGTTCCAAGAAAAGATCCGAAAAATTCAGATTATTTTTGGTGCAAAGCTGCTCTAAATCCTACAGGAAGCACACCCATCAGAAGTCCTGCTGAGTGTCTTTCTTAACAAACTCACTCTGTGGTTTTGAAGTGAGTTTGTTAGGAAAAGTGGTCGGAGGTTGGCCTTACATTCTTATGCATGGCTGGCTAACTGAAAAAGGCGCATCTGTTAAGCAAAATTAACTTTTACCTTAGAAAAATGCTGACTGGGGGAGACTTATTTATTTATTTATTTTTTGGCCAGATGGTACCTTTATTAATTTCTTTAAAGACAGAAATTTGTCTCATTTAACTCCAAGATAAGATTGTAGATTTTACTTATATTTCCTACATTCTGGATTTGTCAGGAACACTGTATTCCTGAGCTAGCAACAATATGGCTGTCTGCATAAGACTTGCATTAAACCATACAGCTCTGCTAACATGGATGGGGGAAAGGTTCATGAGCCTACATTCCTACTTGAAGAGCTACAGGCAGCCAATGGATACTCAAGGGGAATCAGTTGTTTTTTTGTTTGTAGGGAAGAGCCCCTTGGTAGCTTGCTCATACCCATGTGGTTAGCCTTAAATCCATGTACGCATGGGCAATACTATCCAGAAAACTTCACAAATTTGAGAAGGGGGTGTAAGAGATACAGGCAGGGGTTGAAGGAGTAAGAGGAAAGGGAAATGGAGGAAAAGATATAAAAACAGTGTATTCATATATGAAACTCTAAAACAATAGAAAAGAAAAAGTATGTTAACATTATAAAGGTTCAAACATATAAAATTATACTAAGAAAAGTCCCTTCTATATTCCATTTCTCCCCTCAAATGTCAACTCTATTCCCTGTCTCAAAAGCCAGTGCTAATAGTCTAGTGCATAAGATTCTAAATGCCTTCTAAAATGCAAGTGTGCATGTGTACACATGTGCACACACACATTCATGAAAATACATATACAGAATGAAACTGGGCCATGCTTATATGCATTTATCATCTGTGTTTTCATTCATCAGCATGTTTTAGAGAGCTCTGCAAATGTGGCATTGGGCTCTATGTAATTCTTTTTTATAAAGTTAATTATTTTATTTATTTACATCCCAAATGTTGCCCTCCCTTTCCAATCCCCACTTCTAGAGTTCTTCACTCCATTCTCCCTTCCCTTCACCTCTGAGAGGATCCCTCTAATCCCCTTCTCTGGGGCATCAAGTCTCTACAGAATTAGATTAGGGCCATCCTCTCCCTCCAGGGCTAAACAAGATAGTCAAGTCTTCTGCTACATATGTGCCAGGAGCCTCAGACCAGCCCATGCAGGCTCCTTGGTTTTTGGCTAAGTCTCTGGGAGCTCCCCGGGGTCCAGGTTAGTTGACACTGTTGGTCTTCCTATGGGGTTGTCTGTAAGTATCTATATATGTATCAGTCAGCTGCTGAGAGAGGCTCTATGCCTCTCAAAGAATAGTCGTACTAGGTTCCTGTCAGAGTTTGGTGCCTGCCCATGAGATGGATCCCAAGTTGGGCCAGTCACTGGTCAGCCATTCCTTCAGTCTCTGCTCCATTTTTGCCTCTACATTTCTTTTACATAGGAACAATTTTGGGATGGAAAATTTGAAGGTGGGCTAGTGTCCTCATCCCTCCATTGGGAGAGCTAATTACTGGAGGTGGTCTCTTCACCCATATTGAGTCCTGGATGAGCTTCTTGCATTCCAGATCTCTAGAACTTTCTAGAGGTTTCCCCTCTCCCCCTACACCCACAGCTGCATATTTCTATTCATTCTCCTGGCCCTTTGAGCTTCCCTCCTGTCTGCTCCTGCCCCCATATCTGATCTTGCCCTCTTTCCTCTCTCCCACTCAGGTCCCCCTCTCCCTCTGACTCCCATGATAATTTTATTCTCCATTCTAAGAGGAATTGAAGTATCCTCACTTGAGCCTTCCTTCTTGTGTAACTTCTTATGGTCTGTGGGGTATATCATGGGTGTTCTATACTTCCTCAGAAAATTGGGAATAGTTCTACCTGAAAATCCAGCTATACAGCTTTCAGGCATATACCCCAAAGATGCCCCATCATACCACAAGGACATGTGCTCCACTATGTTAGTAGAAGCCTTATTTATAATAGCTAGAAGCTGGAAATAACCCAGATGTCCCTCAACCAAAGAATGAATACAGAAAAACGTGGTTCATTTACACAGTGGAATACTATTCAGCTACTAAAAACAAGGACATCATGAATTTTGAAGGCAAATGGATGGAACTAGAAAATACCATCCTGAGTGAGGTAACCCAGACCCCATGGTATGCATGGTATGTACTCACTGATAAGTAGATATTAGCCAAAAAGCACAAAATACGCATGATACATCCTACAGACTGTAAGAAGTTAAACAAGGTAGGATGTATGTGTAATTCTCAACTGGAGTAGATGTCCTATTTTAGGGATGCTCCACTGTCCCAATGTTAAAGAATCCCTACAACTTTTACTATCTTAATGTAGCTAATTTTGTATGTAGCATTACTGTTCTGGTTATTTTTCAGAGAGTTAAAAAAGTAAACATTGGGTTGTCAATGTTGATTTGGGGGCAATTTTCTTGAAAACATGTTTATGATCCACCCTTCTTCAACTTCTCCTACACTAAGGTGGTTTCAGACCTGGGGACAAGGGACTGAGGTGAATATTTTACCTATCAAAGCAGACCTGGCTTCCAGGTTCTCCCAGCATCCCTCAGTCCCTACCTGGCTTACCCTGCCCCCAACCCTGAATTTTCCAGTCTGAGGGCCAGGCTGCCTTTTCCCCAGAGGCTCCTCCCTATATAACCAGACATTTTGCTCTGCCTGTCTGTTTGTCCCTCCCTCTTTCTCTGCCCTTTCTCTTACCCTGCCTCAACTGTCCGTCCCCATGGTGACTTCCCTGGCCTTGGACTTTGGGGCCAGTGCACTTGCCCGTGAACAGTTTCCCAATAAACTTGAATTTAATATAATCTAATCTGGCTTGAATGGGCTCATTTCATTGGCAGAGAAAGAGCTTATCAGTATGTGTCAACACAACAAGCTTCAAATAAAAAAAATGGTGGCACAGATACAAGTTCAGGAGCTACAGCTAAAATTGATAAAAGTAGAGCTATTTCACCGTGATACCATGAACATCCACACCCAGAAAGATCTATCATCTATCATCTCTCCCTTTTTGAAACTGCACTTGGTAGGTATCTGATATCCCTGTGACGGGTTTGTTTCCTTCTCACATCCATGTCAAACCATCCTCAGTCAGGAGTAAGGCATTCTTACAGCAGGGCACAGATTCTTACCGTTACTCTGGTCTCCATCCAGCTACAACTAAAATGAAACTTCTGACAGCTAGAAATCTTAATTCCACTTTTATGGTTTCTTTCTGGTTTGTGTTTGGCACCATGACTCTCTGTTTACCTGGACTTCTACAGTCATCATGGGCCATAAGAAGTCTCACCAGAGCCTGCACCAAGATGCTTAGCCAGCAGACTGTGCACTAAATAAAACCTTTCTTTATACAGTTTGTGTGCATCAGGTATTTTGTTTTGGTAGCATAAAATAAACTCTAAGCCACGTGATAATTCTGGGACCAGAGAGGTATAGATAGTGAAAGAGGGACTGGAGAATCTAGCAAACTTTCAGAGGTTTTGTGATCTAAAGATAATACTGTCATAGTTGTCTTAGTAGGTTTTATCATAACTTCACTATGATATTTCTGATACAGCTCCAAGTTAATAGTATTTTGAAAACATTTCATTTAAGGTAACAGTGAGAGGCCAGACTCCAAAGTTGGATGAAGAATATGAATTCTGTTGTGGCAATTTATAATTATGTAATCTTGGAAAAATTGCTGAGTTTTCTAATCTTCAGTTGTTTCATCAATAAATGGAAGTAAAAAACAATACCTATCCTTCAGATGGTTTATGATTATATATATCTACAGTGCTTAGCACAGTCCCACCCTATAGTTAGTGCTCAATTGTAAAGCTATTGCTTTTATTATTTAAATTGCTGTTACAATGAAGTGGATATCCAGAGAGAGGAAAGTTGGACAGAGAAACAAAATGAAACACTGGGCAGCTCCAGTTAATAGTGACATTAAAGCAACTGTAACAAATTACTACATGAGCTGGGCGTGGTGGCGCACGCCTTTAATCCCAGCACTTGGGAGGCAGAGGCAGGTGGATTTCTGAGTTTGAGGCCAGCCTGGTCTACAGAGTGAGTTCCAGAATAGCCAGGGCTACACAGAGAAACCCTGTCTCGAAAAACCAAAACAACAAACAAACAAACAAACACCAAATTACTACAATGAATCCAGAGTGGAAAGACCAGAATGACTCACAGGTGCCCCACCCAAGATGCTGGCAAATCATGTGCATGGGAAATTTTTCTGAATGGAAAACTGTTGTTGTAATTATTATTCTGGGAGTTTGCTATACCCCTTGTTGCCTTTAAATATCTATTAGGTGTTTCTACCCCATTTTAGAACATCTTGGCCTCAGATAAAAGACACAGAAACTTTTAGATTTATAATAAGCTTAAAAGCACTACTGCTGGGCAGATATCAACCCTCTGTGCTATTTTGCCTACTTCCCTCTGGTGATCCTCAAGCTATCACTTGCCATGTTCTCCCTGGGCAGCTCGTAAGGCATCAGGCCAGCCCTCAGGCCATGTGTTCTCTATTCACTTATCCCAAGGGAACTGCCTTCCTCCTTCTCTCTTGATCCCATAGTCCTTACCTCAGACCCCAAGCCTGGGAACCACTGCTCACCCTTTTTTCTGCCCAGCTCAAGTGGTAGGCCTCTTTATTAACCAGTTAGAGAGCAAGGTATTCACAACAAAAGCTGGTGTACTGAGAATCCAGTCCTCTGAGTTAACCAGGTATTGGGATACAGTATTTAGCATCTGAATACCTGGCAGCACCAGACCAGCCCCCTACATTCCCCACTTTTTGTCTAAAAAACCCAAAAGGCTCTTTCTCTTACAATAACAAACAACAGACGGTAGACATAATTATGAAGAATAATTATAATAATTACATTCACAATGTCCAGTCCATTTGTATTTGGCAACTTAGGAGGAAGTGTTTTATTATCTATTCTATCTTGGTGAGCCTAGAGTTCTGTGTTTAAATCATTTTCTCGTTACCATCTTAAGCATTTAAATCCTCTAACTTTCAAAACTTGCATTTAACAACCTTAAAACACCTGTTTACAGTTTCCACCAACCCCTTACAGAAAAATCTTGATATACAGCCAAAGTAAAAGGAAACATAGGAGAGGATACAAGATATTACAAATATTTATTTGTATAATAGATATTGCAAAACGGATCACTCTCCTTCAAAGGAAAAGAATACTTGTAAGTGAAAGTAAAAATATTAACAACTTGGTGGGAAAAATGAGTAATAAGAACAATTTTTCATAGAAAATAAAACTTCAGGGCTGGAGATAAAGCTCAGAAGACAGAGTGAAATGCAGGAAGCTCTGAGATTGCTCTCCAGTGCTACATACACGAGGTGCAGTGGTACATGTCTCTACTTTCAGCACTCTGGAAATGGAGACAGAAGGACAACAAGTTCAAGGTCGTCGTTGGTTATGTAACATCCTGGAGGACAGTGTGGGTTAGTTAAGATTCCACTTCTAAATGAATGAATGAATGCATGAATGAATAAATATAATGCATGGTAATTATAAGATATTGTTCTCATTATCAGACTTGATACAGTATAAAATGTTTTGGTTATCTTTTTATCATTAAAATTCTGTCTTAAAGAACTTACAAATGAAAATATATCATGCAATGAAATTAACAAGATCCCAAATCGTTTTCTCTCAATGATCCTCCATACTGTCAGAATAGCTTTATACACATGGATAGGAGCCGCGCGTGGGATGTTTTCTCTCTCCACTCACTGTCACTATCAAATATGCTTTATACACTTATCTACCACCCAAAATGAAAACACTACGACATAGTTAAAGCCAAGTATTTAGCTTTCTATCCTTTCATGAATAAATGATCTATTATCTAATTTTTAAAGGAATGATAACATAGATACTTTCAAATATTGCAGGTAGTCATTTTAAATGAGATTATCTGACCTATAATCCCATCTCTAGGACTTATCCTATACATATCTTCTCACATACATAAATGATATGGATACGGATATTCACGGAGCATTGTTTGTGACTACAAAAGAGTGAAAACAGCCTAAATATCCAATCACTGGCTAAGAAGCCACTGTGATCATGGTTGTTGAATATGATGAAAGATCCCAGAGCAATTTAAATGAACGAGGCACATCTATAATGCATGCGTTGATATACATACCCTAAAGCACCCAATGGACAGAAAGGCCACAGAGGAAGCCCATGATGGCTACTCTAAGATGCATACTAAGTTGGTTGAGAGACTGCAGTTGGGGGAAAGCAGCCTTCTAAATAAATATTCTTACAAATTTTCTCATCTGATGATGATAATTTCAAGAAGATTTGAATTTTCTTCTTTTATTTTTCTTCTTCTTCTTTTTTTTTTCTATGAACTGTGGCCATTTAGTGCATTGGACATAAAACACGTTCACCTTCTGTAACCTGTATAGCCTACTGCACCTTCTCTATGAGAATACAAAGAAACATCTAGGAGGAAAGCAGAGGCATTCCTGGCTGTAAATAAATACAATATGACATGACACAATATGATACAATACAATTCAATATGATATCTAAGAGTGATTCAATTAGCCTTTTTTTTTTTTTTTTGCAGTTGTGAAATCTTGAAAGTACTAAATACTCAGTTTTTTCACTGTTTGGAAACAATATTGGCCTGAACCCAAATCTATAGGTTCATAAAATCTGACTCAGAAGGATATGAAACATGCTTTTTAACCATACATTTTGAAATATATTTGGCTCTAGGAGACCAAGTCTGGAACATTATCATTTCTTTGTAAGACTTAAGTCTCTATTAATTCACATTGTCACTAATAGAAAGAACCTTCTAAGAGTAACCAAGGGCTTTTCCATAACGCACACAAACTAAGGTTCACAAGATGCTTACCTGTGTATTTTTTGCTGTTCACTTGGAGTTTTGGTAAAATTCTACCACTATAAGCTGGGGTGCTTCTTAGTGTTATGGCACACAGTGATTTTGTATCATAAATGAGACAGGGGAAGGAATAAAGATAAATAAGAACTAATACAGATAGAGGGAAAAAAATGCCATCCCTAGCTAAGCAGTTGTCTTAGTCAGGGTTTGTATTCCTGCATAAACATCATGACCAAGAAGCAGTTGGGGAGGAAAGGGTTTATTCAGCTTACACTTCCATACTGCTGTTCATCACCAAGGAGGTCAGCACTGGAACTCAAGCAGGTCAGGAAGCAGGAGCTGAGCAGAGGCCATGGACAGATGTTCTTTACTGGCTTGCCTCCCCTGGCTTGCTCAGCCTGCTGTCTTATAGAACTAAGACTACCAGGCCAGAGATGGTCCCACACACAAGGGGAATCCCCCCCCCCCCCCTGCCTCCCATGATCACTAATTGAGAAAATGTCTTACAGCTGGAACTCATGGAGGCATTTCCCCAACTGAAGCTCCTTTCTCTGTGATAACTACAGCCTGTGTCAAGTTGACACACAAAACCAGCCAGAACAGCAGTGTACTTGATTTCAGAGATCCTAGTCAATCTGACAAGCTGTGCAACTGGAAAAGTGGAAGCAATTCTTCTCTTTTTCTCATAGCAGGCACTACACATAGATTTTACAGCATACTGCCTCTGTCCTCAATGACTAAAGTACTGGAAAACTAACACATCTCATTTTCTAGCATCTTAACTGTTTTAGACGTTTATATAATGACTGCTTAATTTGAAATATTTTCTTTCCTTTGGAACTGAAATTCCCTACTGACCATGAATGAAGGCATAATTTAGAGAAGGTGGAAAAGCTTTATTACAGGTGAACTTTATATACAAGAATTCAGTGAGAGTTAAGTACTACTGGACAGTTTGAAACATGAAACATTGTGTGCCAGGCTTCCAAAGCCAGCGCAAGCTACAGAACAGTGCAGAAACCAAAGCAAGAGGAAGCTACACCTGCCTCATAAGTCCTGCCAGGTCAAAGTGCTGAGAGGTTCTCCTGTTCACTAACATGCACTGAAGTATATTTAGGGCACACATGGATATGCACCCAGTATGTTTTATACCACACATTAGGACAACTACATTCTATAGTAAAAATAATTTATCAATGCATCATTTGAAAGATAACATATCAGCCAGAGAGCAATGTGCTTCCATATGTTATTTATCCCTTTTAGTGGGAAAGTCAACATAGATATAAGTTCTTTATAATCTTTATATGTGTGGGAAGCCGCCCCCACATTCGCCGTTACAAGATGGCGCTGACAGCTGTGTTCTAAGTGGTAAACAAATAATCTGCGCATGTGCCAAGGGTAATTCTCCACCCCATGTGCTCTGCCTTCCCCGTGACGACAACTCGGCCATGGGCTGCAGCCAATCAGGGAGTGATACGTCCTAGGCGAAGGATAACTCTCCTTAAGAGGGACGGGGTTTCGCTTTCGCTTTGGGCTTGGGGCTTGCACTCTTGCTCCTAAAGATGTAAACAATAGAGCTCTTGCTCTGCGCTCTGGCGCTCTGGCGCTCTGGCTCCTAAAGATGTAAGCAAGGGGGGGCTTGCACTCTTGCTCCTGAAGATGTAAGCAATAAAGTTTTGCCGCAGAAGATTCTGGTTTGTTGCGTCTTTCCTGGCCGGTCGTGAACGCGTGTAAGATATATGCATCAGGGAGAACAACCTAGTGACAAGAAATGCTCCCCCTCCCCCTACAACACACAGAGCCTTTGATATTCTAAGCAAGCACCAACTAAATGCTTTCCTTTCTAAGAGTTGCTGTGGTCATGGTGTCTGTTCATAGCCAATAGAACACTAAGACAGAAGTTGGTACCAGGACAGTGGGGGTTGCTGTGACAGACCTGACCATACTTTGGGAGAGGATTGTGGAACGACTTTGGGACTTCGGGCTAGAAGAGCCACCAAGTGTGGAAAGCTCAGTAGGCTCTTCTGTAGGAGCTGTAAAGGCAAGAATGTTGAGAGCAGTGCAGACGACGGAGGCCGGCCGGCTTATGAAGTCTCAGAGGGAAGTCAAGACTCTGTTGCACCATTTGTGGGAAGAATCAGGTCAGTTAAATCTGAAGAACTGGCTGTGATTAACAAAAGACCAGAACAACTAAAGTGAAGCCCTTGTTTGATTGGGACACTTTATGCCAGGAGAAATTAGTGGCTATTAAGAAGAGACAACCATTGCTGGGGTGAAATCTTCTGCAAAGTGTTTCCTGAGTCAGCACACACAAGCTGTGTTCTAGAGGTGACCACAATGGTACTTCGTGCTGGGAGCTGAAATTGATAGTGTAAGAATCACCCAGGTGATACTGGTTTTGAAGGTATGAAGGGGTCATGGAGGTTTGGCATTGTGAGAAGTCAGAGGAGGCCATTGGTGAAGGTGCAGCTTCAGGATCAGTTGAAAGTCCAGGATTGAAGGCGCCATGCTTGAAGGGGTCATGGAGAGAAGCTGAGGCTTGGCACCATGAAGAGAGCCTAAGAGAAAATATTGGGGAAAGTGTGGCCCAGGTACAGCAAAAGATCCCAACATTTTGGAAATGCCAGTACCATGAGACAACCACCAAGAGCACCAAGAGTGGTGGAGTGGAGCCTGCCAGAGCTTAGAAGACAAACAGTGTTTTTGCTGCTGAGGGTGGAGCTAGAGAAATGAGCCAAGCCCTTTGGAGGAGCTCAGAAGAATGTGAGTGGATCTCAGACATTGGACATTTTGTTATTTACACTGTAAGGAGTTTGGTTTTGCTTTGATCTCCTTGTGACTTCTGCCCTGATTCTTCCCTCTTGAATGAAGAAGGTAATTTAAATTTGATTTTTATAGGAGCCCACAATTGAGAGAATGTTAGATTTTATAGAGTTGATACTTTAAAAATACTGAATTTTTAATGTGTTTGAATTTGTAATGACTGTGGGACTTTAAAAATTATTTATGTTTTTAATCTCAGATTTGGGGATGAATGAGAAAGGAAAGGTTGCAGATTAATTGTGATGTGTTTGAGTGCCAGGGTAACAAGGGGTCAATTGTGCTGGACAGTTTTATGTCAACTTGACACAAGATAAAGTCATGTGAGAGAAGGGAATATCAATTAAAGAAGACACTTCCATAAGACTGGCTGTCAGCCGGGCGTGGGGGCGCACGCCTTTAATCCCAGCACTTGGGAGGCAGAGGCAGGCGGATTTCTGAGTTCGAGGCCAGCCTGGTCTACAGAGTGAGTTCTAGGACAGCCAGGGCTACACAGAGAAACCCTGTCTCGAAAAACAAACAAACAAACAAACAAACAAACAAACAAACAAACAAACAAACAAGACTGGCTGTCGGCAAGTGTATGGGTAATTTTCTTAATAAATCACTGATGGGGGTGGGCCCAGCACACTGGATTAGGTCCTTCCTCCAGGTTCCTGCCTCGTTTGAGTTCCTATCCTGATTCCCTTTGATGATGAACAGTGATCTGGAAGTGTAAACCAAATAATCCCTTTCCTCCCCAAGTTGCTTTGGTCATGGTGCTTCATCCCAGCAATAGTAAGCCTAGGGTATATGCTGGAGGCAGCATCCCAACTGCTATAGTAAATGCAAGCTTTTACTCCTTGGGCAAAACTAACATGGAGCAACACTCTTGGGACAAAATGAGCTTGACTCAGAACCCCAGGAAAGATGTTTTTAGGGTGTACTGATAGTACTCGCCATTCTAAAGGACATTCTAAATTACACTGACAACAGTATCTCAGTGAGTGCATGTGACATAGGGAGCTTATACTACACACATTTATAGTGCCCTAGATAAAGAAGAGGTAAAGGAAGAAAGGACAGAAGTAACAAAAGAACTAAGTGAGGGGGGTATGGAGGGGAAGGAGGGGGAGAGAGGAAGAGGGTGAGGAAGAGGGAGAGGGAAAGGGAGAGGGAGGAAGAAGAGAAGGAGGAGGAGGAAGAGGAGAAGCAATGGTAAAGAAAACAGCATCTGACTTACTGACAAATACTCGTTAAAAGACTTTACTGAGTTAGCAAAGTGAGAAGAACTTGGCAGAAAGGGAGGACAGGAAAGGGAGTCCAAGGGAAAAGTAACTGTAGCTAAACGGATGAGAACAGATGAGAGTGTTTGACTTTCATTAGCCCAGCAGAGTCAGAAAGGGAGTAAACCAGGTCTGGGAGGGGCACACAGGGCATTGCCAGACCACAGTCCAGTGGGGGAACTTTTCAGCAGTCTAGACGAACACCGAAATAAAAAGCAAGCCAAAAAGATTCCCTCCCTGTTTCGGGCTGGAAGCATTTGGTATATTGAATGATAAGAAAAACTCCAATGAATCCGTTACTGAAATGTATGAGGTTGTCTTATGTAAGAAATGTAAGAAAGAATGACTCTGATGAAGATAGATGGAAGGCCAGAGGGACTCCTGGCTCATTAGAGTTGGCACTGGTCAGCATTATATTTGAATGCGACAACCCTTGAATACAAGACATCATATTTGAACCCTTCAAAATCAATGATAAGTGCGGGAAAAGAGAAAAAGAATGAGTAAGTGAATGTAGCGTGGTGAAAATTCAACATTATATTGGTGTCTCAAGAGAGGCTTAAGGAAAGAGAATCAACGTCATTCCTAGCTCTGGTGCTGGCAAGCGAAAGCATGCCATGGTTGATCTTCCAGGCCGCCTCCAGCTTCTACACAGCAAGGCATGGGTGACTGTGCTGGGCATATATGAAACTCTCATGTGTTGCTTGCAGGAGCAGTCTGTTCTATGCAATCACTTTTTTTTTTTGCCAAGCCTAGGTTCAATTTCTGCTATTCCCTACTCCATGAAACTGGATGCAGTGGCACATGCCCGAAATCTTAGCCTTTAGACATAGAGGTAGGAGCAGTACAGGGCCAAGGTCATTCTCAACTACATGGTGAGCAGATGAGCATAGGTCAGCCTGGACTAAGGGAGGCCCTTTCCCAAAAACAAGCAAGATGTTCATTCTAATTGCTTGCAATGACTTTAATACATATCTTTCTCATCTTACACACAGAAGTGTTTTATACCAATGAAAGTCATTTTTTACACACACACACACACACACACACACAGACAGACATATATATGTATATATATGTGTGTGTGTGTGTATATATATATATATATATGCATATATATATATATATATCTGTAGTAGTGATCTAGATTTCAGATTAATCTCCTAATATGTGTGACTGGAAACACCATGTTATTCCTTAAAAGAGAAGAATATACTGGTATGACAACTAGCCCTATAGCAGTTTTTGGCCGTGTCTTGATTATCTACTATTTAGAGGACGGCAAACCAGAACACAACTTAAAAAAAAAATATCTAGGGCTGGCAGTATAGGCCAGTGGTAGAGCATTTGTTTAGTATGAAAGAGGCTCTGAGTCATCAGCACAAAGAGAGAAGAGAGAACAAGAGAGGGAGAGACTCTTAGACGGAACCGCTCTTAGACTTTACTTTGTAGCTCAGCTCAAATTTAAAGCAATCCTGCTTGAGCCTTTTGAATACTGGCATTAGAAACATAAACCATCATGCCTGGTAAAAGACTTTTAAGAAAACAGAAGTACATAAAGCAATAGCAAAAGCCAAAGCCAAAAATGTCTATAAAGAAATACACTAGATACTAAACGACTTACTGACACATACAGTATAGATGGTGGGATTAAGATAATTTAAATGTGACTTCAAACACCCACAGTGCCACTGTAGTTGTTCCAACTAAACATAAGCACTTATGATGATCCTGTCACATCCCAGTGCTGGTTCTTGAAGAGTATGCGCATCTCGTTTTGGAACAGACTGTTCAAATGCACAGCCACCACGGGTGAGCTTGTGAGCTGGTCAATGTTGGTTCTTCATGTCACAATAGTACTTAGTGCATTAAGTCTGAGGACTGTGCAAGAAAGTAGATTCAGAGGGGTTCACCACAGACTATAGAGTGTTTTATAATTTATACTTATCACTAGCATTCAAAAGTAGAACTATTGGTACAATTCTAATTCTGTCCTATCTTTGATCTTAGATCTCTGACAGGAGAGAAAACCTTATACATTGGCTTGTTTCAATTTTTTAAAAAAAACACTTAAACAAAAAACCCTATATAAATAATGTCTGGCTTCTACCTACCTATACAACTATCCAGACATTCCTTACCCATAGATTTCTACTATGTTTCTTTTTTTATTCTTATAACTCCTACAGCTGCATGAAGAGAGATTAAAATTTTCTGTCATATCAGCATTGTCTAGGTAAGTAATTATCTTTTCCCACTATGAGATTTTTGATCCTCAACACTTGAGGATTCCGCTTCACTTAAGAATTCATGATCACAGTGCTGAGACAGCACTGGCAACCGACGCCAGGGAGAGGTGTCTTCCTTCATTGATCCATAGGCCCTACTCCCCTTCATTGATCCATAGGCCCTGCTCCCCTTCACAGCGGAAAAGAATTCCTTTACTTTGTTTTTTCTCCTCAATGTTTTTTTCCCCCCATCAGATTTAAACTTGTTTGGACATCTCATATGTATCAACTGTCCTTCATTTCAATCTAAAAGGAATGTGAACCCAGGATTTACTCTGTACACATTAACAGGAGCAGAGAGAGCACAAACATCCATGAAGTCTTCAGGGTGTGAAGTTAAAATGTTCATGATATAAGTGATACCATGAAAGTAATAATGGCATGTTACAATTCTGCCATGATATCTGGTCTGAGTCAAAGTCAACACCTTGTGCAGCATCTTAGCTGAGGCACTGCTGATCACCAAGATACTTTTATATAAAGGGAGAAGGAAAGAATGAGGTTTGCTGTGGTACACCATACAAGTGGAGGACAGCTCTGTTCTGGGAAAGCTGTGGAGCTTAGACAGCTCTTAAGAGGAGCAAGAAAGGTGAACTATGACCAAGGCTATAAGGTTCATCTGTGAGCACTACAGAGATCCTAGTGTCCCCTATCTCTCACCAAAAGTTCAGGTGCCTAAGGGCTCAGTGCCACTAGTGAGCCACTCAGGTGTAAATCTGTAATCTACACTGGTTAGGATCCAGTCCTGAAAGGAACATTACCTTGGAGCTAACAGATGTGGCTTTTCTACTATAAGTACAAGAGACACAAAACAGAAGCTGGCAGTAGGGGTACTGTCAACTGGTCTTGGAGAAACATGGCATTTCTTAGCCATGAGCTTAGACTGAATTGAATGAAAGGATACTGAAGACACTTGTCTGAGCTAGCTAGAATGGCATGTCCATTGACCTTTGGTAGGATGGTAATACTTAATTAGAAAATACCAAAGTATTCAAATGAAAGTGCATGGAAACCACTTCTGGTGAATATTCTGTTGTACAACCAGTGGGGACAGTGTGCCAAGCTCCATCAATGCTACATGTGGACTGTGGCAAATACAGAGCAGATTCCCACATGAGAGGGAAGAGAAAGAAGCAAAGGGACTGTAATTTGTAGTTTTTCTATCATGGCTTTTTCAAGTATATGAGTTCCAGAAGGGAGTTTCTAAGGCAAAGCTCCCAAGATCTTTGCAGTTATTTAATTTACAGTATTAAAAAGAAGTCCAATGGATAAAGCAAGACCTTGATACTGTAGTTATGATTTGCAGCTTGTATACAAAGCACAACCATATCTACACAATGGCTAGATTCTACATTGTTGTGCTAATATTGGACTCGGGACTTATGTCTCAGCTTTAATTGCTGTCCATGGTTTCCAGGGAGCCCATGTGGAAGAAGAGCTTGAAGGAAGAAACAGCCTATTGTATATAACATATCTACTCTCCCACTGCCTACCACACAGAGGCTTGGCTTCTAACCAGGATGATCACTGCACACATATTTAGGAGTGAGGATCAATCAACATGAAAATGAGATTTTGTTCCAGGCAACAGTCATATGGCCATATGTAATACCACCAACTAAATTCAAGAATGCCTGAAGCGAACAGGTTGTGAGTTACACTGATCAATTGCCTTGAAGTCTGGCTAACTTGGAAGTTTTCTTCCACAGGTAGTACAAGTTCAGCATGAAATGTATGGGACCAGAAGCACTTTAAATTTTGGAGCTTTTAAATGTTTATCATATATGGATAACTAAACATTCAAATTATAAAATGCTTCAATATGTAAAAAATTTTCAGTGTCATGTTGGGTTTCAGATATTTGGATCAAGGATACTCAGCCAGTATTAGGATTTGCATACTAGGAAACACATTAGTTTTCTCCCGGAGTCAGTCAAGATATTTTGGTGAAAATATGGATCCTGAAGTCTTAATGATAACAAACAAACAAAAAGCATTTATGCATATCCCTCTACTATATAAAACATACACAAACACACACACACACACACACACACACACACACACACAGAGAGAGAGAGAGAATGAATGATTGTTTGAATGTAAATATATAAATTAACTAATTAAAAAATTAATAGAAAATTTAACAACAAAGATGTCACAGAACTTAGAAGTCTGTTCATTGATGATATTCATTGGAGGAGCAATGGGTAAAAGACACCTGAGAATATGATAATTCCAAAGTAATCAAATACTATTGTTTATTTTATAAGCATATATATGCATATATATATAATATAAAACATATAATATGCATATATAATATATATTATATATGCCTATAAAATAATATGTTTATAAATAACATGCTAATAACTGAAGATGCATTGTTTTATGTTATTCTACTTTTCTAATATTCTTCAAGAATACTAAAAATATTGTTGAGGAAAGGTGTTGAATTTCTCAGTGATCCTCTTGGTCCCATCCCCCAGAATTTGAACCATTTTTCCTATGGCAAGGTCTGCCTTCACAAACCCAGCTGTCCGTTGGCAGTATCTGAGAAGAGCTAGTCCTGCTTGCTTTGGTTAGTGAAGTGAGTTTCTTGTAGGTAGTATATATTTGGGTCTGTTCTTTGAATCCATCTAGACAGGCTATGTATTTTGATTGGTGAATTTGAAACATTTATATAGTCAGGTTATTATTGATAAATATGAACTTTCTCCTTCCATTTAATTGTTTACTTTGTAAACTGGTTTTTCCTTTCTACCTTTAATTACTTTGGTAATTGGTATTTTGTGCCAGGCTAAGGTTTGATTCCCTTTCTCTTTCATGTATCTACTCTAGTTTTATGTATTTTTATGATGGTGGCTATCACTCTTCCATTGTAATTTAGGACAATTTTAAGAGTTGTTGTAGAGCTGGTCTGACAGTGACAAATGCCCACAGTCTCTGCAAGACTCCCTTTCAGTCCTGAAGGATAACTTTTTTCAAATAGTATTCATGGTTGGCACTATCTATGCTTCCGTGTTTTGAATGTATCATGCCATTTCTTCTACAGTGTAGAAGGTTTCCTCTAAAAAAAAAAAAAGAAAAAAAATCAGGCATAGTCTTTAATAATCCATTTCTTACATGGGACTTGATTCTTCTCCTAGCTGTTTTTAGGATTTTCTGATTTCTAATTTTGAAATTCTGATTATGATTTGGTGAAGATATGTCTTATTTGAATCTGGGTGTGATCTTTTAAGCTTTTTGAACCTTACTGAAGAATTGCGAGGGTTTCAGCTACTATTTTGTGAAACAAGTCTTCAATGCCTTTCCATTTTCTTCATTTTCTAGAGTTCTCACCACGTGAGTCTGTTTTCTCACATGTGAGTCTTGTAGGCATTCTCTTCTCCCTCTGTCCTTCTATTCCCTCTTTCTCCTTTGTCTCTTCTCCCTGTTTGTCTGACTGTGTTAGATCAAATGACTTGTGTTCAAATTCTGAAAAATTCTTTCGTTTGCTCTACTCTGCTGTGGAAACTATGTTAATTCATTATTTTTTTTAATTCAAAAAGTTTTTATTAGTTTTTGCGATGTTTCGTTTGTGAAATTCGCATTCTCATACATGACTACCTCTTCTGTTTTCTTTAGAAAAAATTGTTTGTTTTTCATCTTTTTACATCTCATTGAGTTTCCTTAGGATCATTATTTTAAAATATTTCTCAGGAATTTACTATATTTCCTTAAAATTGAGAACCTATTGTCAGAGAATTATTGCTCCCTTCTGAAAGTGCTATATTTTCTTTCATGTGTGTTATTGTGCTGATGTCAGCATACTTAGTGTAATCATTTGTTTCAATTTTATGAAATAGCGTAAGGAAAAAGCCAAACATTTTCTTTAACTAGGGTACAGGACATCAGCTGAACTGGTGCTTTAGGTTGGGTATAGTATCACCGTAATATATTTATATTTTATCAACATCATAAGTGTTTATGAGTGCCTCAACAACATAGATTGTATCTGTTCATGAAAGCAGTCATATGATTTGTAATGTTGGTCTCCAAAGGTGTGTGTTTCCAAGCTCCAAAGACTTGACAGCATCAGGCTTCTGGCAGCTATAAGTGTCTTGGTAAGATGGGATGGGAAGAGAACTACTCTGTATCTCAAGGAAAACAGAGGTGATAGCAAGGGGAACAGCATCTCTGGTTCCTGAACTACAGGAACATCTTCCCTAGGGCTCTCAAGAGAACATCTCCTGGCTTTTGGCACCAGGAGCCACAGCTCTAGCAGGTCAGGTCCTTTTCTCAGTGCAGTTGATTAGTTGAGGTTTTTGTCACTAATAATAACTGGAGACTCAAGATTTAGAAGACAAAGGAGAAATCCTTAGGTATTGTGTGTTAAATGTAGTTAGTACTGAGGCTTATAGTACTGATAGCTATCTATGGCCTACAATCTGTGAGCTACATTCAGAAAAACAAAGAGGTAATGTTTAGCCTTGTGTTGCTTCTATCCATGTCTACCCTTTAGAGTAAGGAACTTGGGGAAGATGTTTACTAGGTCCTGTGGTTTGAATATACTTGGTGCTGACACCTTGATTGTGATAGCTACGCCTCTGGAGCTACCCAGCTTGTTGGGATTATCTCCGAATTATATGGGGAAGGCTGTGATGGGAATGATACTTGTGGCACTGGTGGATTATATTTACAGACTTAAAGTACGTGGAAACAGCCTTTCCCTGCTCCTCGGTGACAAACTTGAGCTATACCAAGGCCTTTTACATTAACATCTATAGTTCCAAGGAAGGAAACATCATATAGGAAGGAAACCATGCCTAGATACTGCAGGGTAAGCATAGGTGTTGGCAGTTGAGACCATAGTTGACTCCATACTTCTGGAGTTACACAGCTCTTCTGGATGCCTCCAAACACAGATGTAGGTGAAACTGTTGAGGTCTGGTCTTTTGCTATTATAAATATTGGTTGCTCCTAGAGACCATGCACATAAACCCCAGAGATGTTATGTGACCTTGTCCCCCTTACAAGTGTAGCTACAGTTTCTAGATTGTGGATGGGGAACTAGACCTCCTCTAATTATTGCAAGGCAAACAGGAGTGGATTCAGCACTCCTATGTGCTATGTGGCTATGGCAGCTGCTGGTCCTCAAACTAAAGATGTTGAGGGAGCTGGCCTATGCCCAATAAGTGAGTCAATCACTGACCCTAGAGCTTCTGACAAGCTCTACTCAGCTTTGCTAACCCCTTGGGTACTGAGCAGTGGTTACTGAAGTTGTTTAAATCCTGGGAGCTAGAGCAATCCAAAGGAGTATCTTCTCTGGAACATATTTATAATAGCTAGTTCCCTGTTTAAATATAAAGCTTGAAAATGCTATGGAATTCTCCTTTAGTTAGAACTGCCAGTCTCATGGTTGGATTGGATTCCTAACAGTTACTGTACATCCCATACCGGCAGTAGTAGGACCCCACCCATAGCTAAGGAGTTATGATTGGAGCTGTAAATTGGTATAATCTTTTTTCTATTTTGCTTTTCCAATTCTCCATGAGGTTTAGGGTTTCTTTCAGCCCTTCACTGACCATTGTCAGCTTCATTCTTCCTGAGTGTGTTTATTCTATTGCCACTGTTTGTGGAAATGGACTTTAGCTTTTTCAGCCTTTCAACATACTCAAGCCAGCCATTCTCAGGAGCTTTCAATCTTTCAGCGTTTGGCTTGGGCTGCATCTGCTGTTCTTGTTCTGCAGTTCCATTTATTTAAACTGGACAACTGTGAAGCTCTTGACTCTCTTGGAGATAGATGGCAATTTTTGGACTATCCATATTCAAATCATGCAAGACAATCTGATAATAATTACATATATGTGCTACTGATTCTGATCCTCTATAGATTGAGCCATCTTTCATAGAATCTTTCATAGAGAAGGCTGGCTTCAACAACAGGTCTTAGTGACTAATTCTTACTACCATCTATTTACATTAATACAGGAGACTTTTTTGAGATCTTCTTCTTAGTGCTATCTGGAGGCTTTTTAAAGGATTCTGATGACCCTATTCTAAAAACAATAGGAAGGAGAGGCCCCGGGGTTAGGTAGGACCAGAAGGCAAAGAGGGATAATGTTGGTGTGTGTGTCTTGCAAGTGTTAGAATGTTGTTTCAGAACTAATTTGGAAAACAAGTCATATCACTGAGATCCATCTCTTGCAATTGTGATTTATCTCTAACAATTGTGATTTAAGTAATCTAGGAGTAGGCTAAGATATGGGTAATTTTAAAAGGGATTTCTAAGCAATCCTACTTACAGACAGGTTTTATAAATACTGGTAAAAGGGGATTCAACTCTTTCAGCCCCTTTACAAAAAGTTAATTTATAAGGATGAAAATCTATTATCAACAACTTCAACCAGTCCTCAAGTGACTCTCTAAACCAATGTCTTAGGGCACACAACATTAAATATTAATTATCATATAGCAATATTTACTCCCCACACACCATTTAGAACAAAAACAAGAAAAGACATTTCATGATGGTAGAATATTTGCTGTCAAGAAAATCTTGTTTATAATTTTTTTTAAAATTATCACTTTTGTAGTACCTGTCTTTAATCCTAGCACTCAAGAGGCAGGGGCAGGTGGATATCTGTGACTTCAAGGCCAGCCTGCTCTACAAAGTGAGTTCCAGGACAGGCAGGGCTGTTCACAGAGAAACCCCGTCTCAAGACACCAATCAATCAATCAATCAATCAGTCAGTCAATAATAAATGAAATTATCTTTTTCTTTCTGTATGACATGTGTGAGTGCTATGACACACATGTAAACTCAGAGTACAACCTTAGGTGTTGGACTATCTTTCTATCTTTTTTGATATAAACTACTGTCTGTAGATAGATTCTCAGGTCTTCCCCTTTATAAGGGAAGTACTTTTACCCACAGTGACATCTCCGTAGATCATAAAAATTCTGTTAATGCAGGTCATTCTTGATTGTCTCTAAGTCATTTTGTGTAGCTACTATTCATGGCATTTAATGGAGAGGCCAGTATCATTAGGATGTGTTGTTCCATATCCTGATAATTTCTGTTTCCCAGAGCACAGGAGAAAGCTAAAATGGATGTTAGCATGTTGGAAGTGTCCAACATAGTTGTATTAAATAGTCTGCTGAAAGGCTAAAATATAAACATACAATATTTGTGGTATAGTGGTATATGCCTGAAATACTAGCACCTGAGAAGTTAAGGCAGGAAGATCACAAGTCCCTAAACCAAACAAAACCCAAATAATAAACAAAACAAAACCCAACAACTGAACTGCTCACCTCTGAGCTGAACTCAACCATGTTCGTAATATTGTGTTAGGCTAAATCTTGGAGCACACCTTGTTTCTCAGGCTTATGTGGCCTTGGGAAGTTCTATAACAGCAGTTACTCTTTATGGGGCAGTTAGAATAGAACAGGATAGTGTGATAGTGTGAAGAATTTTACATACAGTATCTTGCTTAATCATCAGGATATGCCTATAAGGGAGCTGTTATTATTCTCATTTTACAGATTAGGTGAAATTATTTCTCAAAACTGCAAAGCTAGCATTGAAACCCAGGCCTATAAACCCAGGTATTACAGGGCTCTTAGGTGTTTGAGAATTGCCTCTTGGAGGTTTATGTCTTCATGATTCGGAGGATTACATTATATAACATATAAAAAACAATTTTCTACAAAGGAATTAAAATGCATAGAACAGAGGGACCGAAAAGAAGTTTCTTAAAATTAAAGTTAAGGGAATTTGGTGACCTCAAATCAGATGACAAATTCCAAAACTGCATTTCTTGAGGTTAAAAACTGTAAAATGATAGCAAGGACTATAGCAATACTGAAAAGGTGTCACTAATTACAGTTTTCAGAGATCAGCTGACACAAGGAAAGCATAACCCTCACCTGCTGATGAACTGACAAAGAGATCTGTCATACTGGCCAAAGACATCCTTGATAATTTCAAAACTTCTTGGAATACTGAATATAAAATTTTGAAGTGTGTTTGCCTGCTACAAATGTGTCTCTCCTGCTTATATTTTAAATATTTTTAAGGCTGGGCATGAAGGTTCACACATGAAATGCAATCATTTAAGAGGCTGAGGTAGGAGATGGGAAATCAAAGGCCAATCTGTACTACATAGCAAGAACATGACAATGAATAAGGAAGCAACCAAAAATGTAAAAACCTCACTGGTAACGTATCATTGTTATAGAATGGTTACACCGCATAAAACGTTGTGAGGAATAAAATATTTTAGATCCTGTCTGTACTGGCTGGGTTTGTGTGTCAACTTGACACAAGCTGGAGTTATCACAGAGAAAGGAGCCTCCCTTGAGGAAATGCCTCCATGAGATCCAGCTGTAAGGCATTTTCTTAATTAGTAATCAAGGGGAAAGGGCTTATGCCATTGTGGGTGGTGCCATCCCTGGGCCGGTAGTACTGGGTTCTATAAGAAAACAAGCTGAGCAAGCTACAGGAAACAAGCTTGCAAGTAGCACCTCTCCACTGCCTCTGCATCAGTTCCAGCCTCCAAGTGCCTGCCCTGTTTGACCTCCTGTCCTGACTTCCTTTGGTATTGAACAGCAACTTGCTTCTTGGTCTTGATGTTTTGTGCAGGAATACAACCCCTAACTAAGACACTATCCTCACTCTACAGTCTGGACTTCGGAGTATTTCCTGAAGCCAAGGACTGTAATTCTAGACCACTCTTAAGTATAAACTGATAATATTATAATGTCAGGCATTATTCCCATGATAACAATGTCCTAATAGGATTCCTCAGGCTGCATTTTCTCCTTTGGTATTGCTACCTAGTCTATCACCTTCATTTTCTTACCTTATTCTATAAAGCAAGTATACAAAGAAGTATAAGCAATCACAACATTTTTTTAATGGGGCTTGGGATGGCTAATTTCTATTGTTAGCCCTATCACATAAAAAACCTAGGGAATTATTTAGGTACACTTCTGAGTGTGTCTGTAAGGGTATTTTTAAGGGAAATTTAACTGAGATAGGAGATCCTGAATGTGGGTGCCACCATCATGGGTGGGTCCCCAAATGAATAAAAAAGGGAAGGCATTCAGTTGAGCATGTGCATATCTCTCTATTGTTATAGAAATTATCTATCCCACCCCGAGGTTTATACCCAGCCTTTGATCATTCAGGTCCTGGATAAAAGACACACACAGCCTTTATATTTACAATAAGCCTTAAACAGCATAAGAGCTGGGCAGTTACCTACCCTCCACACTACTTTCCTATCAATAACCACAAGTTATTACTTACAATGTTTCACCTGCGTTTCTCTTAACTCTAACTGGTCAGCCCTCAAGGCCACGTTTTCATGATTATCCATGGCAGTTTCTCTCTCCTACCTTCTTCTTCCACTCATGGTCCTGCTCTGACCCCACCCCTCCATCCCCCAGTGCAGTAATCCTAAACCCAGGCTATGTCTCTTCTGCCCATCTATTGACTGTCAGCATCTTTTTTTGTTTTTGTTTTTGTTTTTTTGAGACAGGGTTTCTCTGTGTAGCCCTGGCTGTCCTGGAACTCACTTTGTAGACCAGGCTGGCCTCGAACTCAGAAATCCACCTGCTTCTGCCGCCCGAGTGCTGGGATTAAAGGCATGTGCCACCACGCCTGACTCAGACTGTCAGCATCTTTATTTACCAGTCAGAAATAACTTGGAAACAAGTTACATAGCACAGACTCTTGTGTCTCTGGGGCAACCATGTCTTGAGAAACCACTATTAGCATTAGAATACAAGCAGCATCAGGCCAACCCACTACACTCTATTTCCTGGTCTGGTGAGATGTATATAAGCAGCTTCATGCTCTAGGTGCATCCATAGTGAGTCAAAGTAAATCCCCCCTCCCTCAAGTCGGTTCTCATCAGGTATCTGGTGACAATGAGAAAAGTCATCATTTTTTGTTCTTGCTATGTAGCTCAGTCTGGCCTCAAACTTAGACCCTCCTGCCTTAGCCCATTTGAGCGTTCACATTCCATGTATGCAGCACCACTACCCCAAGGGAGTAACGGGTTTTAGGAGTGAGGAATACTGTATCAACACATCGTGATACAATTTTTAAAATGTAGCTATTTGCTGGTGACTTCATAATGAAGCTCTGGTACATTTAAACAAGAGCATTTAATTCAACTGTTAAGAAAATGAAATTGTGAAATCTGAAGTTAAATGCATGGAGCTACCGAGAGACAATTATCCTGAGTAAGGAGATCCAGACCTAAAGACAAACATCACGGTTTCTCTTATCTGAGGATGGTAGCTTCTAAGATTTGGATATGGTTGCTTCATTTTTGAATAATCACAGAGCTTAGGTATCTATAGGAAGGGACTATTCCAAAAGATGTGAGGAGAAAGACTTCAAACTCAAATCATCATGGCTAAATTAATTAAAGCAAGTTTTTTTTTTTAATTCATGTACCCAGCTGTCTCCCCCTTAAAGCCGGTATTTAAGAGCTCAGCATTGGGTATGGGGAAGAAAAGGGCTTCTATAGTTTGGAGTTAAGGGGTTTTGAAATAGGGGATTTAGAGGGGGAATCAGACAGGGTTAAAGAAGCAGAACATAGTAAGGTGGGCATAACAGGGTAGTCCAGACTACCTTTTGAAACAACAGTAGGTTTGCAAGATGGTCATTTTAACTTTTTAAATAAATATCAATTCTACATTTTATTTATAAAATGAATGAAATCCTAGCTTTAGAAAGTGTGGGAAAAAGCGTGCATGCATGAAAGAGGGAGGGAGGGAGGGAGGGAGGGAGAGTTATGTTGTTATGGCTGGTTTCTCAATGCTCTTGCAGAGGACCAGTGTTTAGTTTCCAGCACCCACATGATGGCTCACAACTTCTATAATTCTGTTCCTAGGGAACCAAAACTCTCTTCTGGTCTCTTGGGGAACTTGCATGTATGTGGTACACACATAAATTCACGCAGGTACATACACATCCACATAAAGTTATAAAAGGTAGATTTAGGTTTTATTTCTGGCCTCTTTTGTCTGTGCTCCTAGTCAGTTATACTGTCAATTTCATTTCACTTCTTCACTAGTAAATGGAATATTACTCTTACTTACCTCACAGGGTATTGCTATAACTTAAATAAAATAATACAAGCTGAAAGTATTTTGTTAATGTTAAAATAATGTTAATAGTTCTAAATAATGGTAATGCTATATATCTTGGTTACTAATTAAAATATTTCTTGTGTAGATTTTGAGTCCTCTGGCAGCTGCCACAGACGAGTTTCATAATCAGGAAAGGACACTGACATGATTTTTCCTTCACCTTGATCTAAACAACTGCTAGCAACATGAAATGGTACACAAAGTGTTCATGGGCTAAATCTTTGATGTAGGCCTTTGGTAGTTTGGATGAGAATGGATCCCAGTTATTTCTCTCCCCCGCTCAAGCTTACGGTTTGAGATGTAAGCTCTCAGCTATTGTTCCAGCCCTATGCCTGCCTGCCTGCTGCTAAGGCCCCACCATGTTGGTCATGAACTCCAACCCTCTGAAACTACAAGTCCCAAATTAAATGCTGTCTCTTATTATTGTCTTGATCATGGTGTATTTTCATATCAACTGAAAGTAACTCAGATACCTTCCATTTGATTCTCTCCACAGCACAGGTCCAAAATGCTATCAGTTCCTTATCTAAAAACTCTGAAAACTACATCATTATATTTGGAGCCAAAAATATGTACTTTTCATGGGAAGTTACTTAAGGAAAAATGAAAATACTGTGCAAAAAAAGTGGTATTCAACTTTGGGTTGTAGCCCCTTTGGAGGGGGTTTGTCAATCAACCTTTTCATAAGGGTTACATACCAAGATATCCTGAATATCAAATATTTACATTATGATTCATAGCAGTAGCAAAATTACAGTTATGAAGTAGTAATGAAAATAATTTTATGGTTGGGGTCATAATATGAGGAACTATATTAAAAGGTCATAGCATTAAGAAGGTGGAGAACCACTGGTCTAAAAACTGGAGAGATTTAGATTTATTTCATCTTGGGCTTGGTAGAGTATAATCCCAGGTTCCCCAAAGAGACTTGGAGCTAGCCCTGTGTAAATGCTTAGGAGCAAAGCTAAGATAGTAGTACACTTGAGAGCAAGACATTAAGCATGTAGACTAGCTGCAAATGACCACGATTTTTTAAAAAAATAATTAACTAATATTAAGTCTTTAATATACTATTGGCTTTTTCAAAACACTTAACACTTAATGGGCCCCACCACCAACCTAGGCTTAACAAGTTTCATAAAATCCATAGCCAGTATCTGAAAAAGAAACAACAACAACAAAAAAAACCCTCAAAAATCTTCCATGTTGTAGTTTAAAAAGAAAATGCAAATCTTTCTGAAAACAAAAAAAAAAGGCAAAACAAGATAAAGAAACAAATGGTACTTTCTAGAAGCAGATACATCCATGTTAGTTGCACAAGATTTCTTGCTGGGCATGATGTGTAGGGTTTGCCTTTTTTTCTTTCCATGTCACAGGAAAACAGATACGCAAGAGCAGTGCCCTGATATGTAATGAATCACAGGCGCAGAGAAGGGGCTCAGTGACCTTGTACTTCAGGGGCTGTGGATTTAATCCTGCAGCCATGGGGATGGAATTAGTCACTGTTCATCAGTGTGGAACAATCATCATCGTCTCGTCCCAGGACTGAGAAGTAGAAACTCCATCAGCTTTTCAGAAAGTGACACTTCTGCAGTTCTGAAGAATTACAGAAGGCCCTTCCTTCATTTCAATATGAAACGCACCGTGTCACATGAAAGAGTGTGCAGCAGTACGATACCTTATCTCCTAGTATGGTTTGAGATAAAAGGCTTGAAATTCAAAGCTATGTTAATACAAATATCTGCTTAATGTAAGTGTACTTTCTGATTAAACTGGCATATATCAAGTATAATCAGAAAGGTCACTTATAGTGAAGAAATACATAATTCTGCACCTCAATGGGGACACCAATCACAGTGGATGTTGGTTAATAAACACAAATTCTTTGGCTTTGGTGGTTGGAAACTTTATTTTTTATTGTTGGCAGTGGACATACCTAATCTGGGAAGGTGCAAAAGCATATATTTATGCTATATAAAAAGTAGTATTTGTGCCCCTAACAATTCATTTGAGAAGCAAAGGGTAACCTGTCTGTGCTGTCCCCCAGCCTTGAGCAGGCTGACTCAGGCCTTGTTTGCCACAGTTGCTAGCTCATCTAGGGTGGAGTCTTCCTACCTTGGTAAAGTCTTTTGTCTGGCACACCTGCAGCTTTCTGCAAGAAGCTACCTGCTGAGCAGCTGAGCTTGTTTTCCTGACAAATCCTGACAAAGAGACCATGAGATCCCCTTCTTTATAAGCTCAGACTTATAAGTAAACATTGGCCCTTGATCAGAGAACTTAGTCTTGGCTCTTGCGGCCTTTCCCATCGAACCCCATCTTTCCTTTCTGGAACCCAGTAAACTGTGGCCGCTAGCAGCTACACCTGTCCATCTCTGGCTTCATAGTGGATAAAAGAATGGAGTTTCAGAGCTTCACAGACCATCCCAGCTTTCTTCCAGAGCTAAGGTTCATGTATTGCCTTGGTGCTCACAATGAGAAAGTCCCTCCAGTCATTTCTCTAGGAGGACTGATCTGTGCAGGATTTCCTGTTCTTACTAAGTAGAAGTGAACACTATTGTTTTGTTTAGTCCCACAAACCTCTTGGGCTAAGATAATCACTGTCTTTAATATTCCCAACTAAGGGGTGCACAACCAACCTGTAGTCACAGGTAAAATGGGGAGAAAGAAGCACTATGACTCCTAACAGGGGATACTATAATGCTCTATTTGCTTGAGTTGTAAATTACATATTTATTTTGTTAGCATGAGATAGATGAATATTTCTACATACAAAGTTGTCCAGCTAAAATCAAGATAAGTAATATTAATGTTCTATGGTCAGTATTATTAAACCTCAAAAGCAATAAACTTTACAAGTTGATAAATATTACATTTGCAACATGGTTAACATTCCTTTAGTATCCCAGGCACTTATTACACATTGTAACCACAAGTCTACAATACATTATTCATATTTGGGGTGTCACCAAGTGATGGATTGCTATAGGAAAGGCTGTCCTTTAAATAAATCAACAAATAAAAATGCAAATGTTAACATTTTCAGCCACAAACTTTTCCATCTTGAATAGGGAATGAAAATTTCACATTATATTGACAGCCTGCAGAGAGAACAATTAAAAACCTATACTGTGAATGGGAACGATGACTCTTGTGACTGTTTTCTTTGACTGCACATGAAATGATATGGGACAGTTTTAGGGGTTTTACAAGAACAAAGGAAAAGTGTATCCCCATGCCCCATCACTGAACCATACCATCATTTTTTGCAAGCCTTTTGTAAACCTCCAAATACTTGCAATTTAGGGTGAATATGGATTAAAATTTATTCTCTTTGAAGATTTGTGGAAGAACCAGAGTTTACATAACTTAAAAAAAAGTCTATAAAAAATGACTAGAATATACTTTGAAATGAAAATGATTCAAATACTTTGGATGCTAACGATTGAGCGGCACTACTGTGCTGTCCCAGTAGCTGATTTTCATAGCACCAAATAATTTTCAACTCTGCACTTTGTATAATACCCTGATGATACGTCATTGTGAACCCCTCTAAAGATAGGATCTAGTGTGCTACACAATCTTTTAGTCAGCCAAACGCTTATTATTTACAAAGCTCCTGAGAATCTATATTTAGCCGATCAGCAGTATTAAGGACCAGCAGATGAATAATCCTTTTTTTAAAACATCTGTAAATATGAGTTGTAGCAAATTAAACTAGGGCTTATAATACTCTACCATACTGATATGGTTCATTCACAAAATTTATGCTGAGAATGTTTTACAAAAGCCTTACAGAAAAAGACTTTATTCCTCTTTTTGATGCTTCCTTTAAAACTGAACGTCAACCTCCAAAAATACATTAAGGTAGTGTTGATGATCACATTTTTGTGCTGTAGGGTAGCTTAGTGTTGGAGTGCTTGCATATCAAGTACAGGCCCTACATTTGAGCCCTATCACCAACCAACCAACCAACCAGCCAACCAACTAAATGCTATTTAAATATTAACAGTAATAAAATTCACTGATATTAAAAATTGAGAGGATTACCCATTTCTAATCCAGCCAAACCAATCCCGATGGGTTGGGTGGAAGCTCTGTCCATTTTCCAGAATCAAAACTCATTTGTTTCTTTAGTAAATTCCAATGATGACAGCATTGAAAGCAAGAGAGAAGGTCAGTGGAGAAAGACGGGCAAGCTAATTATTTTCATATGTCACATTCTGACAATGTTGGCCATTATATTACTTTGGAGTTTGAGATGCTGGCCTTGTTTTTTATTGACAACCCACTCAATATCTCTGAGTCATACCTTCCCAATTTTAAAATGGGGGATGAGGGTAGATGAGGGTACTATCTCCATAGGCTGTGAAGACAAGTCAAGGAGCTTGGCATAGTTCTGGGTCCATAGCACTAAAAGACAGCAGCCTTACTTACTATTCTCTGTACCAGTCACTTCCAGGGTCTTTTGTGGTGTTTACCTTTCTGCCTCTACAATGAAAGGCATGCCAATAAGAACCAGTTAGAACAAACACTGCCTCTCAAGAATGTGTAGGTTTGTCTTCTGTGCTTGAATGAAAGGTAGCTCTATAGGAGGAAGAGTTAAAGCTCTTTCCTTCCTCAAACAACCATACACCAAAGAATATGTTTTATAGTATACCTTTGAGATCACCAGCTTTGAGATCAACAATCTAGGCAATTAAACTATGAATTAAGCTTTAAATTTATGCTCATGTGATAAGAGGAATTTAAGTGCCACAAATCAATGTTATCCCCAAGGAAACATAAACCAAGTCCATTTGAAACTGATGCTTCTATATATTGAGCCTTAAATGTAAAGTATGAGAGTTGCTATATTAATATGAGAAGTTTTAAATGATATATTTTCTTTAACTCCATAAATAGATGATCAAACAATTGGCTCTTCTAAAGTCTCTGGTATAAGCAGATGTCAAGATACCATTAGCACAAAATTCACTAGGGTTTTCAGAATTTAGTCACTTAAAGCTGTAGACCAAATACATCACTACCAATGTGTTGTGGGTCAGTTTAATGCTACTTGTGTTATTTTGGCTGCGCAAATTACTCAGGAACCAGCATGTCTGCATGTTAAGATGCAGAGGGTCTCAGCCCCAGGTTGGCTTTGACTGGTAAATAAAGTTGCCAGCAGCCAGCAGCTGGGCAGGGAGACAGAGGCAGGACTTTTAGGTTCCCAGGTAAGAGACACAGGAGAGGATAGAGGATTGCCATTGCGGGGGAAGGAATAAGATGCAGGCTTGAGAGCTGCAGAAGACAGAATTTTAGCCATCTAAGAGCTGGGAAAGAGTTGCCCCAGCTCCCCCCACCCCCCATTGGTTCTAGTGAAGCAAAGATGGAATATAGATTTAATAAATAACATCTCAGGAGTATCAGAGGGAAGGCATAAGCAACATGGAAGTTTGGAAGTGGCCAAGCGATTGTGCAGTTTAAGGCATAATAAAATAGACAGCTCTGTGTGTGTGTGTGTGTGTGTGTGTGTGTGTGTGTGTGTGTGTGTATGTCTTTCATTCGAGAATCCAGAGCATTGGGGAAGTAGTGAGGAATGTGCACACTGCTGTCAGGCAGATTAGAGCAGATTAACTAACTAACTATAGCAACATTGATGATGAGCTGAGAAGGGTCCGCTGCTAAGCAGAGTTTCTGTGGACAGGGTTTCTATGGAAATCCTTGTCAACTGTCATGATCATTTCAGAAAAGCATGAATACAAAGGAAAAAAAAATCTGTAATGAATTTGCCAAATCTAAAGCTTCATAATAAGTGCCTGTTGAGTAAGATCACTAAAATTGTCAAGATTTCTTCAGTCTTGTAAACATTCTCCAATGGAGAGCACTAAGTCAAAGGAGCTCTGGGCTTACCTTGAGGTTTTGTGCTGGGATGATAATGAGGCGGGCGTCAGGGGTTCTTTAGGGCTTCGTGTTGACATAGGGGATGTGGATGCATCTTTTCTAACTCCTGTTACTGTCTCTGTATAAACAATAAAGGAAATGATTTGAGTATTCAACAAAGGAAATGAAAAGTTAACTTCAAGTAACAAAGTGGACCATTTGGGACATTCCAAAGCCTCAAGAACAGACTACTGTCCCCCACCCCACCCCCACCCCCAACCCCGAAATGGAACAATGGCAATTAAGATGTTCCTTATGTTGGTTTTTATAAATATCAGTGATTCACATCGCCTTACTTAAAAAACAAACAAAATCCACCCATCTGTGCAATAGAAGACTAAATTACTTTGTTTTTAGACATATTTGCCTGTCATATTTCTGATGATTTGGGTTCGCTATGAAAATGCCCAAGAAAGCAAACTATTTAACTATTATTAACAAAAGTCTTCTTATTGACAAAACAGAAACTCTTAGCACCTTGCATCTCTAGACCTTTCAAGTTGAGTCTCTTTAAAAGCATTTAAGATTAGATATAAACATCCCATTTCTTTTAAGAACTCTATACTGAACTACAGCATGTATCATGTGAAAGACATGACCAGCATACCTTCATTGTAGGGTCTTAGGAGATTCCTAAGCAATACTTTATCTTCCTACAGCCCGGCCTGTTCTGGCTCCTGTTCACTTCTAAGAAGTACTAATTAGTTACTCTTCTCTCCGAGATGTTAAGTAAAATGATAGTATAATAAGGACACATCTTTTCTTTTTGGTTTTATTTTATATTTATTACTTTTCAACAACACAAAACATCCATCTTTATTCTGGAGGACTATGAGAATTCTGTCACAATTTCCTTCTGGTTCCTTGGAAACTGCTGCCCAGCAGGCATTATAAGCCTACTTGGAAAGATCCACCTTTTCTTGTAGCAGTGAGTGAATATGTACATAACATGAAGTGAGTTTTTTGAGTGTTAGGATCCAGATCCTAAAATGCCAAACATGCAGAGATTCAATCTTTTCTCCCAGGGCTTCTTTGTGTACAAAGGGAGTTGATTTCGACTCCCTATCTGGATCTGGTCCTCCCTATCTCCAGTTTTACCTTTTCTAGAAATTATTTTTCATAAGAACTTTTGCCATATATATTACATTGATAGCATATTGACAAATAATGAAAACAAAGATGGGACTTCTGTGGCTGGCCTAAGGTAACAAAGATATTAAGGCAGGAACCTGCATCTATTTCCAGGCAACAGGGAGGGTTGTCTCCATTGTCTTTCACCATTATGAAAAGTGTGAGGCATTAAGAACTTAGGGATCACAGTATCTGGCAGTAGGAGTAGGGATACTCTGACATGGAAGCTAGACATTTGAAAGTAAAAAATGAAGAGCATAGAATTTGAAGCAGAGACTTACATGAACAAAAACATATTAAAATTCACAAAGTTGAATATGTAGTTTATTCAAGAAATACCCATAGATATCACTATAACTTGATTCCTTTCTAGTGAATATCTTGAGTCAGTTCTTTTAACAGTCTCGGGTTCTTCTACTGCCCCCATCTTATGGAACTCGTTCGGGTGAAAATCAAGCACATGCCTAGCACTGCACAGCTGTTGAGGGTGACACTGCTTTGAATGTATCAGATCTGCTGGCCAGACTTCTAGCTACTGTGTCAGATACCTTGAAAAAGAAAACAGCAGCAACACCAACACAGTGCCCAACTGTTCTCTGGAGAGACGAATGTGGTGGTAGATGTAAAAACAGAAAGAATAAAAATCAGAAAATTTAATAGTCTAGAGAATTTAGAATGGACAGATTGGAGGTAGGGGGCTGAAGATGCGAAACAAGTAGAAACAATTAAAGTCGTTCGTGGGTGTGATGGTTTATATATGCTTAGGCCAGGGAGGGGAACTATTAGGAGGTGTGGCCTTGTTGGAGTAGGTGTGTCACTGTAGATGTGGGCTTTAATACCCTAGTCCTAGCTGCCTGGAAGTGAGTATTCTGCTAGCAGTCTTCAGATGAAGATATAGAACTCTCAGCTCTGCCTGTACCATGCCTGTCTTAGATGCTGCCTTAGAGACAGATGATAATGGACTAAACCTCTGAACCTGAAAGCCAGCCCCAAATAAAAGTTGTCCTTTCTAAGACTTGCATTGGTCCTGGTGTCTGTTCACAGCAGTAAAACCCTAACTAAGACAGTAGGTGAGTGAAGTAGAAAGAGAACATTTCTGGTAGGGACAGATTATGAATATCCTTTAGTTACTTACTATCTTGGAACAAATCACCAGTCTTTTTTGTTTTGATACTTCTGATAAAAGTTGGTTCTGTAATATTTGAAGGAGTAAAATTGAAGAAAGGGACTTTTAGATGATCCAATTTCCAAACATATGCTCACTTATTTTTCTGAAGGGTATGGGATCCCCAAAAAGTCAAGAATGTTGCCATTCAAGGTATAGGTTAAGTTTATTCTCCTCTGTCTTTTAACTTTCGTGTATGTGTGTGTGTGTGTGTGTGTGTGTGTGTGTGTGTGTGTGTGTATGTTGAGATAGAGTTTTCTCTGTGTAACTCTGGTTGTCCTGGAATTCACTTTGTAGACGAGGCCGGCCTTGAATTCACAGAGATCCACCTGCCTCTGCCTCCCAACTACTGGGATTAAAGGATTTACCACATACCAGCCTCTCAAAGTTTTTTTAATAAGCTTTCAAAAGTCACATTAGTTTTTAACTATATTTGTTCATGAGAAACATAAGCTTAAACCGAGGACCAGGTCCCAGAGTGAAACACATCCAGCCAGCTGCAGGTACTGGGAGTCATAGGCCCTATGGGATTCCTTTAGATAAAGTTTCCTAGGAACCCTGGGGAATCAACAGTCATACTGCATTCTTTTCTACACTTAGGACATACTGTTTCAAAGGGTGCTTCTCCTCTGTAGAAGCAGTTAATCAATGACCAGATGTTTTCCATAAACTCTTACCCAATCATGTAATGCCAGGCTTGGAAACCTCCATTTTTTTTTTTTTCCTTTAAAAACCCCTTCCCCGAGACCTCACGGTTGCTTTTCCTAATCTGTTGCATCAGGAAGGTTTGTGGCCCAAGCTCTCAAGTTCTCAAGCTTGAATAAAGACCCTCATGTGTTTGCACCAGAGTTGCCATCCCTGGTGGTTTCTTTGGGGTTTTTCAATCTGGGCACAACACTTCCTTCTATAAATCATGATTTAATATTCAGCGTGCAGCAATGCTGTTACTTTATATAGTCAGAGAAGCCACAACCTTATACAATTACAAATATAAATATATACAAAGATGTTATATGTTTTTTTTAATGAAGTCTAGAAATAATGTTAGCCATTAGGCTAATCAAATTTCTATAAAAATGTCTGTTTATTCATGTGTTAACATGCCTATATTTTTTGGATATACAAGTGAATGGGGTATTTTCTATCAATATGTAGCTGGGTTTGTATGCCTAATCATTAGTCAACATTTCTGTTTTTTTTTTTTTTTTTTTCTTCTTGATTTGGTATTCAAAGATTAAGAATCTCTGTTTTTCGAAATGGACAAATTTCTGGACGGATACCAGGTACCAAAGTTAAATCAGGATCAAGTTAACCATCTAAACAGTCCCATATCCCCTAAAGAAATAGAAGCAGTTATTAATAGTCTCCCAGCCAAAAAAAGCCCAGGACCAGACGGGTTTAGTGCAGAGTTCTATCAGACCTTCAAAGAAGATATAATTCCAGTTCTGCACAAACTATTTCACAAAATAGAAGTAGAAGGTACTCTACCCAACTCATTTTATGAAGCCACAATTACTCTAATACCTAAACCACAGAAAGATCCAACAAAGATAGAGAACTTCAGACCAATTTCTCTTATGAATATCAATGCAAAAATACTCAATAAAATTCTCGCTAACCGAATCCAAGAACACATTAAAGCAATCATCCATCCTGACCAAGTAGGTTTTATTCCAGGGATGCAGGGATGGTTTAATATACGAAAATCCATCAATGTAATCCATTATATAAACAAACTCAAAGACAAAAACCACACGATCATCTCGTTAGATGCAGAAAAAGCATTTGACAAGATCCAACACCCATTCATGATAAAAGTCTTGGAAAGATCAGGAATTCAAGGCCCATACCTAAACATGATAAAAGCAATCTACAGCAAACCAGCAGCCAACATCAAAGTAAATGGGGAGAAGCTGGAAGCAATCCCACTAAAATCAGGGACTAGACAAGGATGCCCACTTTCTCCCTACCTATTCAACATAGTACTTGAAGTCCTAGCCAGAGCAATTCGACAACAAAAGGAGATCAAGGGGATACAAATTGGAAAAGAGGAAGTCAAAATATCACTTTTTGCAGATGATATGATAGTATATATAAGTGACCCTAAAAATTGCACCAGAGAACTCCTAAACCTGATAAACAGCTTCAGTGAAGTAGCTGGATATAAAATTAACTCAAACAAGTCAATGGCCTTTCTCTACACAAAGAATAAACAGGCTGAGAAAGAAATTAGGGAAACAACACCCTTCTCAATAGTCACAAATAATATAAAATATCTTGGCGTGACTCTAACTAAGGAAGTGAAAGATCTGTATAATAAAAACTTCAAGTCTCTGAAGAAAGAAATTAAAGAAGATCTCAGAAGATGGAAAGATCTCCCATGCTCATGGATTGGCAGGATCAACATTGTAAAAATGGCTATCTTGCCAAAAGCAATCTACAGATTCAATGCAATCCCCATCAAAATTCCAACTCAATTCTTCAACGAATTAGAAAGAGCAATCTGCAAATTCATCTGGAATAACAAAAAACCTAGGATAGCAAAAACTCTTCTCAAGGATAAAAGAACCTCTGGTGGAATCACCATGCCTGGCCTAAAGCTTTACTACAGAGCAATTGTGATTAAAAATGCATGGTACTGGTATACTGACAGACAAGTAGACCAATGGAATAGAATTGAAGACCCAGAAATGAACCCACACACCTATGGTCACTTGATCTTTGACAAGGGAGCTAAAACCATCCAGTGGAAGAAAGACAGCATTTTCAACAATTGGTGCTGGCACAACTGGTTGTTATCATGTAGAAGAATGCGAATCGATCCATACCTATCTCCTTGTACTAAGGTCAAATCTAAGTGGATCAAGGAACTTCACATAAAACCAGAGACACTGAAACTTATAGAGGAGAAAGTGGGGAAAAGCCTTGAAGATATGGGCACAGGGGAAAAATTCCTGAATAGAACAGCAATGGCTTGTGCTGTAAGATCGAGAATTGACAAATGGGATCTAATTAAACTCCAAAGCTTCTGCAAGGCAAAAGACACCATCAATAAGACAAAAAGACCACCAACAGATTGGGAAAGGATCTTTACCTATCCTAAATCAGATAGGGGACTAATATCCAACATATATAAAGAACTCAAGAAGGTGGACTTCAGAAAATCAAATAACCCCATTAAAAAATGGGGCTCAGAACTGAACAAAGAATTCTCACCTGAAAAATACCGAATGGCAGAGAAGCACCTGAAAAAATGTTCAACATCCTTAATCATCAGGGAAATGCAAATCAAAACAACCCTGAGATTCCACCTCACACCAGTCAGAATGGCTAAGATCAAAAACTCAGGTGACAGCAGATGCTGGTGAGGATGTGGAGAAAGAGGAACACTCCTCCATTGTTGGTGGGATTGCAGGCTTGTACAACCACTCTGGAAATCAGTCTGGCGGTTCCTCAGAAAATTGGACATAGTACTACCGGAGGATCCAGCAATACCTCTCCTGGGCATATATCCAGAAGATGTCCCAAACAGTAAGAAGGACACATGCTCCACTATGTTCAGAGCAGCCTTATTTATAGTAGCCAGAAGCTGGAAAGAACCCAGATTCCCCTCAACAGAGGAATGGATACAGAAAATGTGGTACATCTACACAATGGAGTACTACTCAGCTATTAAAAAGAATGAATTTATGAAATTCCTAGCCAAATGGATGGACCTGGAGGGCATCATCCTGAGTGAGGTAACACATTCACAAAGGAACTCACACAATAAATACTCACTGATAAGTGGATATTAGCCCAAAACCTAGGATACCCAAGATATAAGATACAATTTGCTAAACACATGAAACTCAAGAAGAATGAAGACTGAAGTGTGGACACTATGCCCCTCCTTAGAATTGGGAACAAAACACCCATGGAAGGAGTTACAGAGACAAAGTTTGGAGCTGAGACGAAAGGATGGACCATGTAGAGACTGCCATATCCAGGGATCCACCCCATAATCAGCTTCCAAACGCTGACACCATTGCATACACTAGCAAGATTTTATCGAAAGGACCCAGATGTAGCTGTCTCTTGTGAGACTATGCCGGGGCCTAGCAAACACAGAAGTGGATGCTCACAGTCAGCTATTGGATGGACCACAGGGCCCCCAATGGAGGAGCTAGAGAAAGTACCCAAGGAGCTAAAGGGATCTGCAATCCTATAGGTGGAACAATAATATGAACTAACCAGTACCCCCCTGGAGCTCATGTCTCTAGCTGCATATGAATCAGAAAATGGCCTAGTCGGCCATCAGTGGAAAGAGAGGCCCATTAGTCGTGCAAACTTTATATGCCTCAGTACAGGGGAACGACAGGGCCAAGAAGTGGGAGTGGGGGAGTGGGGGAGTGGGTGGGGGAGCGTGTGGGGGACTTTTGGGATAGCATTGGAAATGTAAATGAAATAAATACCCAATTAAAAAAAAAACTACAACATCAAAAAAAAAAAAGAATCTCTGTTTTTGGACTCGTTAAAAACTGCTAAATTGTAACATATGTTAAGTTTAGCTTGAGTAATACTCTATATGTATATAACTATATATATAAAATGTTGGCATAACTGATCCCAGATCAATTGGCTACACTGGTGCTTAGGATAACACCAGTTTCTGTCCCTAGCCATGATATCTTTGTTCCTCAGGGTCAAGTACTACTTAGTATTAGATTTAACATATATGTATTTGGTTTAAATTTTTCTTTAGCATTGTTCTTGATTTTTATGAAAACTAAAGTAAGTTCTTAAAGTTTATTTGTTGATGATTGTATATGTGCTGTTTGTTCTCTTTGTAAGTTTTTACATGTGCCAATCATAGCTTGTCCTATAAAAATGTTCCAAGTTTGTGTCCCACACTCTTCTTTTCCTCCTTCCCCATCTAGCACTGTGGCAGGGTCAACAGATAGCTTAGATTTTGTGGGCCAGACAACTCACTATGTTCAAATCTTGTGTATGAAGATAAAAGGCACAGCTGCATTCTAATGAGCTGTACTTGGAGTGCACTGGATTTGAAGACAATAAAAGTTCCTTCCTTGACTTTTAAAAGTGTGTGTGTGTGGGGGAGGTTCAGTCTTTTATAGTGAATACTATATTCTATGTAGGTTTCACAAATAAGTTTCTCATACGACGTATGAAATCTCCCACGAAAGATTTTGTTAAATGTTTTTTCTCTGTTGACTCATGTAGTTTTTGCCTTCTTTCGGCTATGTGGTGGGTTACATTGATTGATTTTTCTGAGGTGCATCACCTTTGCATTCCTAAGTTAAATCCCACTTGGTCATGATTTATCATCTTCTTAATATGCTGCTACATTCAGATTGCTACTGGTTTTTTGCTTGGGCTATTTCAATGCATATATATATAGCAGACATTGGTCTACAGTTTGTTTAATGACTGAATGGTTTCAGCATAGGGAACCCTTAAAATAAGTTCAGAATAGAACTTCCTGTTCTATTTTATGAAAAAGTGTGAGAAGTATTTGCCTTAATTCTTAGAGATTTGGTGAAATTCACTTGTGAAGCTATATGATTCTAGCTTCTTTTTCAGGAGAATTTTAAAAATTGTTATTGTTAAAGATCTATTCAGACGTTTTATTTTTGGAGCAGAATCTGATAGCTTGTCTGTTCAATTTATCTAGGTTTTATGGTTTCTTGTATATTCTGTCACTGTTACTCTCTTATGCTAGGAAGCGGCAGCATGTTCACTTGGCTTTCAAAGTTCTCTGAGAATATCATATGAAAGGTGCATTAGGCAGAACACAAAGCAGGGCTTGTGTCAACCTTCTGAGGAGTCTGCAGACAGGTCAAAACAAGCCCCTGATATCTGCTTCCACTGAAATCAGGTTCTTTCATCTGTCTTGGGCTAACATCTTAAAGACTGATGCCTTCTTAGGGAGGGAGTCCACCAAGTTCTCCTACCATGTTTCTGCAAAGCCTTTTCTTCTTCAGAGTTCTGACAAGATGGATTCTTAATGGTGTGGCCTTCAGTGTTCCTGGTGGAGGAGGAGCCCCTAGGGTTATCTACTCGATTTTTTTCACTGACATGTTATGATACTATAACTTGACACAATCAATACAATCACAAAGACACACCCCAACATCTCAGTTAGCAAATGATCAAACTAGTGAGTGAAAAAATGGGATTACTTTGATTTGACAGGAAATGTTCCCACAAAGGCTCATGCACGGAAAGGCTGGTCTCTAGCTGGTGGTGCGTTCTTTGGAGGTTCTAGAAGGTGGGCCCTAGTTAGAGGAAATAAGTCTGGAGTAGAGGGCATGTTAACACATGCCTGGGTCCTTTCTGTCTCTTTCTCTGCTTCCTACATACAAGAAATGAAGTACAGCCTCCAATTATGCTCATCTTACACGGTGTCTGCCTGAGTGTGGTAGCCACTGGAACGTCTGACACTGCTCTTTACCAGGGTAAAGTGCTTCCTCTCTAAAACTGCTTTTACAGGTGTTTGGTCATAATGATATAATAAATTATATAATTATCACCTCAACTGGTGCAGGAAAAAAATAGATTTGATGAAATCAAAGATCCATTTATAAGAAAGACTCAATCATCCAGGAGGGACTTTCTCAACCTGATAAAAAAAATAACAAAAAAGAAGAAACTACACGCGTAAGAGCACACCTAATAGGTGAAGACTGTCTTGAGACCTGGAGTGGGTGTGCAAATTCTTTTACTATTTTATTCCTAGGAATGGAGCCCTTAGGCAGTCAACAACTACAACTACAACATCCATAATTACAGAAAGGAAGTTGTTTATGGATTTACCTACACCGCAGTCCTAACCCTCAGTACTATTTAAAGGGGATCCTGCTAGGAGACAGGGCCTCCAAAGACGTCATCAATGGAGTCATATGGGTGGGTCCTATCTGTACGACTACTGAGGGTGGTAGCTTTGCAAGGAGAGACACCAGGGAGGCATATATACAGAAAAGGGTCATGGGAAAGAACAGGGAATGGTTTCAGGGAAGAACCGATTAGCAGAGAGCTCATGTAATTTACTTTTGGTAATCAGGGAAATGTGCTACATATGAATTGATACAAACAATTGTCAGACTTATCAAACTGTACATCTAAGACCTGTGCAACTGTATTGTATATAGTAAAACCTCAATTAGAATAAAATGAAATGAAATAATGACCATGTTTCCTTGACTTTTTGGGTGCTGCTATTTTAAGGCCTCACTACAGTCTTTCTCTTTGACATTAGCTATCAATCATCATAAGGATTTTGATGATGTAAGCATATATTTTGCTTAAATAACTAAATTGCTGAAGGCACTGAGGTCAAAAGGTGTAACTGATTAGGTCCTTATTTTGGGAAGATGAAACAAGGACAGAAAAAGAAAAATCAATATATTTAATGCTACATTAATTCAGTCAACAAATATATAAATGAGCCCCTATGACACATGGACCTATGTTCTAATATACAGACTTATAAGTGGTTGTTTAGTGACAGAGGCCCAAGACATATATAACACGTTAGGAAAGTAGATTGTATTTTGAGGCACTTCTTTCAATATCAAAGGATGGGGAATGTAGATGCTCTTGTTTAGGTGACAATATTTCATATTTATATTAAGATTAACTCTTAAAGATAGGATCTTAAATTTGAAATCCTTTTTTAATGAACCAAATAGGATGATTTACTCTACTGCCTGGGTTTACGCATAGCACTCTAGTGTGCTTGCCTTCTGTGTGCTGTTGATAAAGACGTCGATACTTAGTATATTTCTTGTTTCATACTTCTGGGAACAAGTTCATTTTCTTATGAATAAATATAAGATACGGACGACAGCAATAATGAAGGAAACATAAGGAAATGATCCTTAAATGTTAGATGAAAGCCACTTCTGTACTTTGATTCTTCCAATATACTTAGTTTGTCTCTTGTGTTTATCACCATGGTCATCATGATGTGCACAGCACTAGAAGCACAAGCCCCCTTACAAGTATCAGTAGGAACTCTAGTGATTGCTGTTTACTTTAGTAAAGTCTATCACAACAGTTTCCAGTAAGTAAGGAAAAATGTTCTTGAGATCCTCGCAGGGAATTCAACCGACACTGATGGCTATGTAAGGCTGGCCTAAAAAATCTCCAAAGGAAAAATGAAGAGTGTGGCCAACACTGCTAGCCAAGCTGAAACTACACTGGAGTGAGGTTCTGTAACAGATGTGAATGAATTTGGAGATTCATGATGGGGACAGCAGGAGGTATACCCAAATACAGCAGGGACCTTTGAAATGGCTTTCAAATAGAGTTCAGAAAGGGCAGTGCCAAGCTCCATGATCTAATATTTTCATCCTGGAACTTGTACCCAGTGGCTTCAGCCTCAGCTAGTAGACCGGCACCACAGGGAATATGACCCAAGTTCTCATAGCTCTCGTGACAGAGTGACAGTGGCTGCTCAGGTAGAAGCAGTTTTAGAATGCTTGCTGAGGCATGGCAAGGAGGGAGAGGCAGGAAGAGCATGTGAATCCTTGCTGCCCCCAGCATGCCTCCGAAAACCTCTTGAACCAAGTTTAGATTTTTTCCAAAGTAACATTTCCCCCATTCTACATAACTCAGGGAAACAAAGAACAACAAAAACCCACAAACAACAACAACAACAAAAACAATGAAAACAGTATTCTAAGCACTAATGGAAGAGGTTTATACTGTAAGCCAATTTTGATAACATAGCTATTCTTGTTATCATGAGGCTGTTCATTGAGCTGAGAGTCTGTTTCTTTTATATTTAGTGTCAATAAAGTTGGCAGAATGGTGAGGCGAACAAGAGAGGTAAAGGAGAGATGGTAATAAAGATTAATGGTCCTGCAGTAAATATCTTGTATAGCACCTCAGGATTAAAGAACAACAAAAGAAACAATGGATATAAAACAGAAATGTATACCAAAAGATTCTGTCATGCTAATGAAAGGAAAGCAATTAAGGAGGGGCCAACCAAGCAGTGTAGCTTGGGCACTTAGTGCTGGGTCACCGGCACTGTAATAACCAGGGCATCCAGACCCACAATGCACACTTGGGAAAGTTAATTCACCCACTGGGCTGGGTGCTGCAGCAAAGGCCATAGCAATAACCCTGCCCTCTCTCTAATCTGCCCACACCAGCTCTGCACTGGCGGAGAGGCTCAAGGGGGCAACTTCATGCCTTCAGCAGTCACACAGACCATAAAAGAAGAGAAAAATACTAGATAATCTTCTCCATAAGTAGAAAAACTTCATGGTTCCTAGGACTATCTTAAAATGCCAAAGCATTCAAACTTTTAAGCAGATAAGAAGGTTTTTGACTTCATTATCATACTAGATCCTTCCACCATCTAAAGACAAAGGAAAAAGAGCAGTGAGGGAAGAGGCTGGAAAATAAAATGGCAAATGATAGTGTTCCTGGAACTCTGCAGATATGGAACAGCTTCCCTCCAGGTAGATCGATTGTCTGGCAGCACTACCGGGATTCACTGTGCACAACCGAAGTGCTGAATGTCAGCAGGCAACACAGCACAAGTAATGGGTTCTGAACTCCTGTTAGTCAAAAATGATTTTGTTTCAAATTAGAAATTGATTTTTTTGGGGGGTGGAGGACACCAGCTCTTTCCAGGCTTCTGGCATCTTTGCTGGGACAGGGAGAGATTTGCCTCCAGCGTAGTTAGGCTGTCCTGACTGTGCCTGACAAGTGTCTTCTGGAGCTGCTCTCTAACACTACAGCAGTCTCAACCAGCCACACATGCTATTTGTCCCTCAGCTTTTGCTGTGTGGTTTTTCATCATACAATTTCATTTCAGTGCTGTCACACAACATATGTGTGTTGACAAGTCAAGAGAAAACCCTGCTCAGCAGAGCAGAGGAACACACAGCAGTTCTCACTGGCTTTCCTCTCTCTGAAGTACAGTAGTGAGGATATGGAGGACCAAAATAAGGGTTCCCACGGCTCAAAGACCACTGCCCCAGAAAGCAGAGGCTAGGTCAGACTCTAAGTCTTCTCAATTTCATCTTTGTCTTTGGTAGCGATGATTAAAGCGAAGCTTCAACACTGTCTGTCTTCAGTAGAGCTCTGTAAAGTATTTGCCTTATGCCAAAGAAAAATAGTGGCATTTTCCCTTTCGAAGTTTGGAAATATATCATCTCTCAGTTACTTGAAAGGGGAATAAAGCAATTTCTAGATGACTGGTTGTTGTAGTTTGGGTTTTATGGTTGTGAAGAGAGATCTTGACCACAGCAAGTCTCATAAAGAACAGTACTTAAATGGAGCTGGCTTATAGTTGGAGAACTTCAGTCCATTATCATCATGTCGAGAAGCATGGAGGCATGCAGGCAAGCATGGTGCTGGAGGAGCTAAGAGTTCTACGTCTTGATCCACAGGCAGTAGAAGGAGACTATGTCATATTGGCCAAATGAGCATATCTGAGACCTCAGAGCCCACCTCCACAGTGACACACTTCCTCCAACAAGACCACACCTACTCACAAAAGAATATACCTCCTAATAGTGCCACTCTCTATGACCAAGCATTCAAACACATGAGTCTATGGGAGCCATACCTATTCAAACCACCATGTTGCATTCCCTGGCCATAATAGCCATAACATAATGCAAAATGCATTTAGTCTAACTTCAAGGTCCCCATAGTCTATCACAGTCTCAATAATGTTCAAAAGTCCAATGTTCAAATCTCTTCTGAGATTTATACAAGCTCTTAACTGTAATCCTATATGTCTTAGTTAGAGTTTTACTGCTGTGAACAGACACCATGACCGAATCAACTCTTAGAAGGATATTTAATTGGGGCTGGCATACAGGTTCAGAGGTTCAGTCCATTATCATCAAGGTAAGAGCATGTCAGCATCCAGGCAGGCATGGTGCAGGAGGAGCTGAGAGTTCTACATCTTTATCTGAAGACTGCTAGCAGAATACTCACTTCTAGGCAGCTAGGACTAGGGTATTAAAACCCACACTCATAGTGACACACCTACTCCAACAAGGCCATACCTAATTCAACAGGGCTATATCTTCTAATATATGACTCCCTGGGTCAAGCATATACAAGCTATACACACTGTATAATATAAAAATCAAAACTAGATCACATATTTCCAACATACAGTGGCACAGGTTATAAATTACCATTAAACCAGCTGGGTAAACTCCAAAGTCTGGACAGTTCTTCCGGTTTCTATTTGCACTGAGAGCTGATCCTGTGCCATAGCACTTGGAGCTAATTCTGTGTCATAGGGTATGTGAGCATGCAGGTAAGACCATGGCTTATGATCAAATTCCTGGCCTAAGAGGGACCCGCCCAGAGCTATCAGGACACAGGAACTAAGAAACAGCCAGGACAGGGTCCTTCCTGTTTCTGTCTGTACCCTGGAGTTGACCTGTGCCACAGCTCTCCATACCCAAATTCCTCCAGGAGAGAACTGGTCTCCCAGGAGTACTGACACAAATTCTTGCAGGAGAGACAAGCCACAGTCATAGACAGCAGGACCCACTAACACCAGAGATAACCAGATGTCGAGAGGCAAGGGCAAGGACATAAGCAACAGAAACCAAGGCTACTTGGCATCATCAGAACCCAGTTCTCCAACCATAGAGAGCCCTGGATACCCCAACACACCAGAAAACCAAGACCCTGATTAAAAATCACATCTCATGATGATGATAGAAGACTTTAAGAAGAACATAAATAACTCTCTTAAAGAAATACAGGAGAACACAGGTAAACAGGTAGAAGCCCTTAAAGAGGTAACACAAAAATCCCTTAAAGAATTACAGGAAAAATACAACCAAACAGGTGAAGGAAGTGAACAAAATCACCCAGGATTTAAAACTGGAAATAGAAACAATAAAGAGATTACAAAGGGAGACAACCCTGGAGATAGAAAACCTAGGAAAAAGATCAGGAGTCAATGATCCAAGCATCACAAACAGAATACAAGAGATAGAAGAGAGAATCTCAGTTGCAGAAAATACTAGAGAAAACATTGACACAACAGTCAAAAAAAAAAAAATGAAAAATGCAAAAAGATCCTAACCCAAAACACCCAGGAAATCCAGGACACAATGAGAAGACCAAACCTAAGGATAATAGGTAGAGAAGAGAGTGAAGATTCTCAACTAAAAGGCCAGTAAGTATCTTCAACAAAATTAGAGAAGAAAACTTCCTTAGCCTAAAGAAAGAGATGCCCATAAACATACAAGAAGCCTACAGAACTCCAAATAGATTGGACCAGAAAAGAAATTCCTCCCATCACATAATAATCAAAACACCAAATGCACAAAACAAAGAAAGAATATTAAAAGCAGTAAGGGGAAAATGTCAAGTAACATATAAAGGCAGACCTATCAGAATTACACTAGACTGATCAACAGAGACTGAAAGCTAGAAGATCCTGGGCAGATGTTATACAGACCCTAAGAGAAAACTAATTCCAGCCCAGGCTACTACTATACCTAGGAAAACTCTCAATTACAATAGATGAAGAAACCAAGATATTTCATGACAGAAACAAATTTACACAATAACTTTCCACAAATCCAGCCCTACAAACAATAATAGATGGAAAATGCCAATACAAGGAGGGAAACTACACCCTAGAAAAGCAACAAAGTAATCTTTCAACAAACCCAAAAGAAGATAGCCACACAATCATAAAAATAACAGGAAGAAACAATCACTATTCTTTAACCTCTCTTAACATCAATGGACTCAATTCCCCCCCAAAAGACATAGAATAACAGTCTGGATACATAAACAGGACCCAGCATTTTGCTGCATACAGGAAATGCACCTCAGTGTCAAAGACAGACACTACCTCAGAGTAAAGGGCTAGAAAACAATCTTCCAAGCAAATGACCCCAAGAAACAAGCTGGAGTATCCATTCTAATATTGAATAAAATCAACTTACAGCCTAAAGTTATAAAAAAAAAAAAAGAAAAAAAAGGATAGGAAAGGATACTTCATACTGGTCAAAGGAAAAAATCTACCAAGAAGAACTCTCAATTCTGAAATCTATGCTCCAAATGCAATGGCAACCACATTTATAAAAGAAACTTTACTAAAGGTCAAAGCACACATCACACCTTACATAATAATAGTGGGAGACTTCAACAAAACTAAACAGAGATACATTAAAACTAACAGAAGTTATAGATGAAATGGATTTAAGAGATATCTATAGAACATTTCATCCTAAAACAAAAGAATATACCTTCTCAGCACCTCATGGTACCTTCTCCAAAACTGACCATATAATTGGTCACAAAATCGGCCTTAACAGATACAAGAAGATTGGAACAATCCCATGCAACCTATCAGATCACCAGGGACTAAGGCAATAGCAACAAAGCCCACATATACATGGAAGATGAACAACGCCCTACTCAATGATAACTTGGTTAAGGAAGAGATAAAGAAAGAAATTAAAGACTTTAGAATTTAATGAAAATGAAGGCACAACATACCCAAATTTATGGGATACAAGGAAAGCAGTCCTAAGAGGAAAACTCATAACTCTGAGTGCCTCCAAAAAGAAACTGGAGAGAGCATACACTAGCAGCTTGATAGCACACCTGAAAGCTGTAGAACAAAAAGAAGCAAATTCATGCAAGAGGAGTAGACAACAGGAAATAATCAAACTCAGGGCTGAAATCAACCAAGTAGAAACAAAAAGAACTATACAAAGAATCATCAAAATGATGAGCTGGTTCTTTGAGAAAATAAACAAGATAGATAAACCCTTAGCCAGACTAACCAGAGGGCATAGAGACAGTATCCAAATAAACAAAATCAGAAAGGAAAAGTGAGATATAACAACAGAAACTGAGGAAATTAAAAAAAAAAAATCATAAGATCCTACTACAAAAGCCTATATTCAACAAAACGGGAAAATCTGGATGAAATGGACAATTTTCTTGAGAGATACCAAATACCTCAGTTAAATCAGGATCAGATAAACCATCTAAACAGTCCCATAACCCATATAGAAATAGAAGCAATTATTAAAAGTCTCCCAACCAAAAAAGGCCCAGGACCAGATGGGTTTAGTGCAGAATTCAATCAGACCTTCAAAGAAGACCTAATACCAATACTCTTCAAACTATTCCACAAAATAGAAACAGAAGGAACACTACCTAATTCATCCTGTGAAGTCACAGTTACACTGTGTATTCTCCCTTGGAGATGGAACAGTTTCTGTCTAATGAGGAACTTGTCACAATTTCGTTTCATAGAGGATTTCATAAAAGTTTTTTTCCTACTTCTATCATGTTTAATATTTCAAATAGATTTTTAAAAACTGAAAGAAAAAAAAACCCTAACAAAAACCTCCAAACTCTGCATCTCCATGTCTGATGTGAAAATGCTCTTCAGATCTCCAACTCCTTTCAGCCTGGTTGACTGCAACACACTTCTTTTTCTTGGGTTGGTTCCTGCTACACCCACTCCAGTAGTGACTAGTGCGACAGGCCTAGAAGCCTGGAAGCAGTCCCGAGGCAAAGAGTTTCATGGAAACTTAGCCTCCTGGAACCTTGGCATTCCCATAGCACGTATGCTCCAAACCTGTCCCCATGTTAGTCTGGTGTATGAATCTGTGTGCTCTCCCTCAATATTGTTTTATTCTAAGTGCCTTTAAGGACTGATTTTGACATATAGCTAAGTTAGATTAGCCTCCACCAGTGTTCCAATGTCCTAGGAAGCCCTTGAAGCCAACCCTGAGCTTGGAATTCAGTAAGAACGTTACCTATTCAGTAACATTCAAATTTACCTCTAGTAGAGACAGTAAAAGTAAACAGGCATTACAATTTACTTGAATAGAGCTAGAAAGCTCAGGGCTAGTCTACATAGTAATTACTTAGAACAATAGCCGAGTCACACCCATACATAGGAATATACAATGGCTTAGGAAAAAGGTGGGTTGTGGTTTGAATTCCCCTGGTGCACGTTTTTTCACTAGGCCCAGAAGAATAGCATAATCAGGTATTTACTAAAGGACCCCTGATGGTGGGTTTAACAATAGACTAGCATTGCATCAGAGCATTCACCTGGCTCCTGTGTTTAGCTGATCTTAATTAAGGGTTGTTCCTATCTCAGCTGTAAACACTTCCTGGCTCCCCCTACCTTTTTATGTATGCATTTTCTTTGTTTTGTGTAAAGAACCATTATGCATCGATGTACCTTGGCAGATGTATTTGCCTAGCTTTCTTGTTTTTCTTCTGTATTATAAGACTGGTATTCATTTTGAGAAATTGCATTCAGATACACATTCTCTCTGTGTCCCTGTCTGTTTGTCATCCCCGCCGACTGCTTGCTCATCTGTAACCGGAACTCTGAGTTTTCCTACAGATTGGGGACCTGACTGAGGTCTATCTGCAGCAGGTTCCATTTCCTGTTAGCAGCTTTTCTTTCCAAGAATCCCATGTCTCTGACATTATCAACATTTTGGGGTGTCCAAGGAAATTCAGGTTTCATCCCAGCCACATGCTCTAGCCTCAGTGACTTTTCTTAGTCATGGAAGAATATTTCATAACCCCTTTGTTTCTAGGCCTCCATGCAATGACACCTCTTCCACATATCTGGTCTCAGTGACTTTCTTTAGTAATAAAGGGAAAGCCTATATTCCCTTTCTTCTATTCTTGACTCTAAAGCCAGAGCCATGTTGCTGATGCTGCCAAGTTCTGCTGCTTGCTGTGGCTGGAACATGGCCTTCTCTTTCTATTATATCTTTACCAGCTTTCTGTTTCAGATTATTCCCTTCACTGCCTAAGTTTGGCTTCCTCAAACTTACTCTGTAGACTAACATTGAACTCAAGAGGTCTCCATGACTTTGTCTCCCGAATGCTGGAATTAATGGTGTACATTCCCATACCTGGACCTAAGCTTTTTTTTAAATTCCTTTAAGCTTAGTTAGGTGGGATCTTACCCTGAGGCCACCACTCCCTTAATTCCATTTAATATCTTTAATCTATGTATTTATTTGAACAAAGGATTTAGCTCCACTCTATTTCCTGATACCTCTTTAATCCTTGAACCATACATTTCATATTTTCCTTGCTCAGTTTGTAAGGCGTATACTCTTCATAAGAGTAAACCACAGGACAGAATCTATTCTAGGCTGTTTTTAGATTTCCTTTGCCAATGTAATTATCTCAATTTCTTCACCTTCGCCTCATGTAGACTCTTTAGACAAAGGCAAAATGTGGCCACATTCTTTAGCAAAATATTGTAAGAATGATCTCTAGGCAACATTCTAAAATTCTCCTCTGAAACCTCTTGAGCCAGGCCCCACAGATCAAATCACCCTTAGCATCACTGTTTTCCTTTTTTAAAGTACCAAAATCCACATTCCTCCAAACAAGAGCATGATTAGGTCTATCACAGCAATACTCCCATTCATTGGTATCAACTTCTATCTTGGGTTTCATTGCTGTATAAAAACCATCATAACCAAAGCACCTCTTATACAGGAAAACATTTAATTGGGACTGGCTTACAGTTTCAGAGATTCAGTCCATCATCAACATGGGAGGAAGCATGGCAGACTTCAGGCCATGTGTTGGAATAGGACTAATGCATCTACATCTTGATCCACAGGCAGAAGAGACTGTGTCACACTGGTAAGACTTCAGTATACATGAGACCTCAAAACAGTGTCATCTTATAGCCAAATATTAAAACACAGATGTTTATGGGGGCTATTACCTATCCAAACAACCATATGCGTGGCTATTATCTAGCCAAATCTCCATACCTCCAGAGCAAAGCAATGTGGCAGCAGCTGGTGAAAGCAAGGAAAGGTGCATATAACACTTTTCACAAATAAATAAGCTAATGTGAGAGCTGTAAAGATTATGAGCAGCAGGTTGGTTAACATTAGCAGGAGAAGAGCTTGCCTGTTAGAAAAGAGCATGTAAGAAGAAGAAATCAGAATAATGGTCCTGAGGAGGGTGTGAGCAGAGGTAGCCTGTTTCCTATACATCTGTCCACAGGAGGCTCATCCTTTCAAGTCAGTCCTTAAGGCTGTTGGAATAGACTGCACAGGAGTCACTTCAGAACCAACTGGAAAACACGTCTCTTTCATGCATCATTTCAGAGTTACTTGTAGTTTATTTCCTTTTAAAACCTACATATAAGCCAGGAAGTATTATCAGCACTTCAAAGAGTGCTTGGCACTATTTGTTGAGATTGTGAGATTGGGTTTTAGTTATAATGTGAAAGTTGCTCATGATCTCTTCTCCACATTCCCTACATTATCAATCAATTATGAGGCCATATTTTCCAGGAGAGATTTATTTTCAACTCCTTATTTTATTACTCACTGTGAGAAAATCATTTGGTATCTACAATCATACTTAACTGTTCAATTCAGCTTTTATAAAGGAGGGCCAAACTGGACAGCTTTTCATATCAATATTTCGAGATGTGATTTGAGAATCTAGTGGCTGGGCCACCCACAGCTTTCCAGGCATATGTTTATCTGAAATGCTAACCACAGCTCAGCATAGTAGAAATCACCTGCTGTTCACTGGCTTGCATGCATCAGCCACCTTCCACCATCCTTAGCAACTTTTCTTTCTGCTAGTGCAGACACTACACTCACCTCTCTGGGGTCTGCATATATCATTCTGTTGACATGTCCATTGGATACCATTCTCCACACGTGACTGAAACTCAACAGTTTTCTTCTCCCTCTGGTTTTGCCCACTGTTTGGAGAGTCTGGGCACTTTTTAAAGGATGTTGAGGTTCCACGCATCCATCCATCACATTTTGGCTTCCATAAGCTGAAAGAGGAAGCATGAATGGAGTATGGAGGGCACAGGGAAAAACACAGATCATATACACATATTTGAAATTTGCATGAGTTTCAATACAACTATGGCAGTAAGAATCCTTTTTTTTTTTTTTTTTTTGAGACAGGGTTTCTCTGTATAGCCCTGGCTGTCCTGAAACTCACTTTGTAGACCAGGCTGGCCTTGAACTCAGAAGTCCGCCTGCCTCTGCCTCTGCCTCTCGAGTGCTGGGATTAAAGGCATGCACCACCACTCCTGGCCTTCCTTTTCTTATTTTAATTGACATATAATTTGAATATTTTTAATGAAGGTACATTTTGTGTCTTGCTACAACAATTTTGGAGAACAAATTATTTAAATGATGTTAATCCTCAAAATGTACATTTGGAGTTTTGTAAATGAAACTTAGTTATCCAGGGCCAGTGCAGCAACTGGAAACAAATGGTAGTTAAATATGATGGTAGGAACCATTTAAGTTAACCTTATGGTCTGGTATAGACAAGCAGAAGAAAGTAAAGCAACGAGGGATCAAAGACTGTCAGAAATGCAAAAGGAAATGAAGCATTTAGTTGTGTAAGATAAGTCAAAAACAAAGAAAATGAATGTGAAAACCTTTGGTGTGGTATGTGAGGAACATGAGACAGAGGCTCAAGACAAAGAAGCAGGAGCACAAAGGCACAAGCTTGGAATATAGTCACATGCGAGTCATGTTAGAAAAGAGGAAGAAAGAACAAAATGTCTTTACCTATGTCAGGGATGGGCCCACCACACATGGATGGCAGGAGTGTGGAAATACAATGACTTTGATTGGCATGTCAAAGACTTATAGAAATAATGGTGGAAAACAATGGAGGAATGGAACACGCTGATATTCTCACAAGGAGGCAGGCTTGTAAAAAAATGCTGGCACACTTAGCCAATGTGACAGGGAAAAGGGCCTCTGTCCAAGTGGTGTTCTCAAAAAAGGGGCTAATTTTAGGAATTGATTCATAGCCTGGTGGTGAATTTAAATTATCTAGTAAAGTTTTAGTAAGATGACTTCTTGAGTCTCATGCATAGATCTGTCTGCTTCCTCCCTGCCTGCTTCCTTCTTTTGTTCTCCTTTTTTTTTTAAGAATCATTTATTCATTTTATGTATAAGAGCACACTGTAGCTGTCTTCAGACACACCCGAAGAGGGCATCAGATCCCATTATGGATAGTGTAAGCCACCATGTGGTTGCTGGAAATTGAACTCAGGATCTCTGCAAGTGTAGTCAGTGCTTTCAACCTATCAGCCATCTCTCCAGCCCTCTCCCTTCTTTTTAAAATCTCCCTAGGGGATTCTGTAATATGGCTGTTCCTTTAGAAGATGGCTTCTCTTTTTGACCAGAATTCTAAACTCTAAAGAAAAGCTGCACCTACATGAGTAAGGTGTTAACTGCTAAATAATCTTTTCTTTTCCCTTCCCTTCTCTTGCTTTTCCTTTAGATTTACAAACCCACACACCTAGTGAGCTCCAGATTTCACTAGATTATGTGGTGGTCCTTAGTTCTTTGTTCTATGCATCAACTTCAAAGCATCTAAATTGATATGCAGCTTAATTTGCAGGGATCTGTTGAAAGAACTGCATTGGCTAGTCAGGCAGCCAGAATCCACTTTAGTGTCCACCACAGAAAGATAGGAAAGAAGACATACACCTGGACAACCACCTTCATGTGCACTGCCTTCTCATCTGCATATAGCTGAGCTGTTCTAAGATATTTTTATGTGGAAACGAGAGCTTTACATTCCCCACTTTAGAAAGTTTTGGCTCTAGGTGCAATTTCCTTCTCACTAACTCTCATCTTTGAGTAATTTTTAAAAATGCCCATGTTCAAAAATCACAAGTCATGGCAGAGAGTGGGAACAACATTCTTGTGAAAATTGTTTATTTCCCAAGTGGGGAAGCTTTAAAAGTCTTAGAGAAAGGGTGGACTGTAGAAAGGAATCCTAATGCAAACATGAGGCACTGCTGAGCAGAGGAGGATGAAGAGGAAGCAAAAGCAGGGAAGTGCTCTCCTGTCTCTCTGTGTTCTACAAAGAAAAGGAGCTCTGTCTTCCTCTCTCCTAGGGAGAATGAAAACCGACTGCTGAAGACAATCTCAGACCTACAGATGAGTCTGGATTAACAGGATTTATAAGTAATATTTATCTTCACCCAGTTTGTGACCCTCAGAAATACAAAGTGCCTTTTCTTCTGTCTTGTCATTTGTCTAGGATTTTATCATTCTTTGTTGATGACAGCTGAAGGTGGAATTGAAAATCTTCTCTGAAAAATGACACATTCTGTGGGTGTATCTCATGTATATAAAAAATACACATATGAATGCATTGATGTAGCTTTTTCCTTGCTAATCTACCTTTTGTCATGGGAACCAGCCTCAACTATAAAACTATAAAAACTGAAAAATTCTTTATAGACCTCTCACGTACACCACCTGGGGTATTCTTCCTTAGTGAAGATGAAGCTCTCCTTTCCTCCCTTAGGAACTTACATATGGCTGCCCTCCTTGTTTGGCTCAAGCAGGACCTTTCATATAGCACACTCTCCAGCATGGCTATCCTCTCTCCTCTGAAAGGGCCAGGATTTCTCCTACTGTTGAAACCTTTGTATGCCATTCAATGTTCTAATTCATCCATGATACAAAGGACCAAAGTTTATCCCATGTATTTATATTTGTTATAACCACCATTATATTCAAAAGACTTTTTATTTGTGCAGCTTGATTTAGTCGAAATATAAAAGAGTCTCAATCTGTACCTTAGGCTAGTCTAGAATTTACTATGTAGTCTAGTCTGGCCACATATACATGGCAATTCTTTTGCCCCAGCCTCCCAAGTGCTGGAATAAGCATGTGCCACCGTACCCAATTTATATGGTGATGATAATCAAACTCAGGGCTTTGGACATACTAAACAAGCACTATTTCAACAGATTTACACCCCAGCTCTACAGTTGTCTTTTATGTATTATCTTATGTTCTATGATTGTGGTAAGGTTTATAATAGCCATTTCCAGAGGTTCTATAGAAATTTTCCACATGGGAAATAATGTAATTTTAGGATAAATGCAGTGTTATTGATTCTTCTCTAATATTTTCATGTCTGATGATATTAGTTAGAATTTCCTACACAACTTACCTTATTTCTTAAAATATTTATCATTAATGAGGTACACAGCCTTGTTAATCTTGATAAGATTTTAATTTTGCCAAAGTCTCCCTATCCCCATTATGAATGAGAACTGGTAGGTCATGCCAAATACTTCTGCATCTGTTTGAGATCAAAGTTTACTTTATCATGTTCATTATAAAAAAATAAGAGATTGATTTTTTCAAATATTGAGCTGACTTTATTTCTAAGATAAATGTTATTTAGTCAAACTGTATAATACTTTTTAGATACTTAGTTTGGATTTGTTAACATTTGTTAAATATTTTTTAACAATATTCTTTGGAATTTATGTTAATGAAGAAGGCTCATCTGTCATTTTCTTTTCTCCTTATCCTGGTTTGGATCTCACTACAGGTAAAACGAAAACTTCTTTTGGTTCAAGAATTCTCAAATAAGGTAGGAAGAGAGAATTTTTCCAAACAAGGGCATCTGGATATTTCTGAAGAGCCTTTTAACTTTAATAATTGAGGTTGATATTATCATCTAAGGTTAGAAGGCGACAGTGCTCCTAAAGAATCCACGATACACAGGACAAATACCCTAGCAACAAAGAATGATGTGGTGGAAAGTTCATAGTGATAAAAGAATCCAAGAACAAACAATAACGCAACCAATAAGAAATCAATATACATTATAGAAATCAGCAACCCTTCTCAATGCTACTTCTCAGTGTCAATCATCTTAACTGTCAACCTGAAAGGCAAAGACTCAGGATTCAAAAGGAAGATTCAACTACCAAAGACCCCCAAGATGAGAGTGAAGGGGCAGAGGTCAACTTGCCATACAAACGGAGCCCAAGACACATAGACCTAGACATTCTGACACTTGATAAAGAAGACGTCATACCAAAATTACAAGAGATAAGGAAGGCTATGACAAATTAATGCAAGAGAAAACCCATCATGAAACTATGATAATTATAATTGTACATATACCACATATTGGGAATCCTCATTTAATGAAACAAATACTAATGGATACTAAAGGGTAAATATGGGCTAGTGAAAATCGTTCAGTGGACAGATAAGGGTTGTACACTTAGGAGACTCTGAGTATGATTTTCTGTATAAAAAATTTGTTGAAGCCATGCATGTATTTGTAACCCCAGTGCTATTGTAGACTAGGAGAGAGACAGGAGAATCTCCCAGGATTTGCTGGCTGTAGGGCTGGCTCTAGGTTCAGTGAGAAAGACCTTGTCTTAAGGGAGTAAAGTGAAGAGGATAGAAAATGATACCTAACTTATCCTTTGGAACTCTGCATATGTGTGTATGAGCGAATGTATCTCCACAAATATATGAGCATACAGCACACATGTATATATGCCTCTCTCATACACACAAATGCACATGTACACACAGAGAACTAAATGAAAGAAAGATAGGTTTGCACACAACAATAGTGCATGCCTTCAACACCATACTGACTAAAAATCAGTACAGAGATTCCAGAGTAAATATGGAACATAAACCCAAGGACTCAACAGATATTTATAGAATTATCCATTTAACAGTTGTAGAATATACATTTTTGTTTTCTCAGGAGCACCTGGTACCTTCTCTAAAACAAAGTAGGATTCAGTTCATAAAGCCAGTCTTAGTAGATACAAAAAAAAAAAATCAAAGAATTTTTTGATATCTTTCATATTATACTGAATTAAAACTAGAACTCACGAGGAAGAGAAACCACAAGAATTATAGAAATATTAGCAGCTGAAACAATATAATCCTTTTGCCCTATTTTTTTCATTTTCAAGATTATAATATAATTACAACATTTCTCCCTCCCTTTCTTCTCTGAAGAAAGTGCCCCTCCTTATCTTTTTTTATAACTTTGGGTTGGAAGTTGATTTTATTTGATATTAGAATGGCTACTCCAGCTTGTTTCTTCAGACTGTTTGCTTAGAAAATTGTTTCCCAGCTTTTCACTCTGATGTATCCCTGAGGTGGGTTTCCTGTATGCAGTAAAAATATTGGGTCCTCTTTATGTAGCCAGTCTGTTAGTCTATGCCTTTTTATTGGGGAATTGAGCCCATTGATACTAAGAGATATTAAGGAAAAGTAATTGTTATCCTGTTATTTTTGCTGTTAGAGTTGGGATTCTGTTCTTGAGGCTGTCTTCTTTTAGGTTTGTTGAAGGATTACTTTCTTGCTTTTTCTAGGGTGTCATTTCCCTCCTTGTGTTGGAGTTTTCCCTTTATTATCCTTTGAAGGGCTGGATTCGTGGAAAGATATTGTGTGAATTTGGTTTTGTCATGGAATAATTTGGTTTCTCCATCTATGGTAATTGAGAGTTTTGCTAGGTGTAGTAGCCTAGGCTGGCATTTGTGTTCTCTTAGGGTCTGTATAACATCTGTCCAGGCTCTTCTGGCTTTCATAGTCTCTGGTGAGAAGTCTGGTGTAATTCTGATAGGTCTGCCTTTATATGTTACTTGATCTTTTTCCCTTACTGCTTTTAATATTCTATCCTTATTTAGTGCATTTGTTGTTCTGATTATTATGTGTCAGGAGGAATTTCTTTTCTGGGTCCAGTCTACTTGGAGTTCTGTAGGCTTCTTGTATGTTCATGGGCAAATCTTTTTTTAAGTTAGGGAAGTTTTCTTCTCTAAATTTGTTGAAGATATTTGCCGGTCCTTTAAGTTGAAAATCTTCATTCTCATCTACTCCTATTATCCTTAGGTTTGGTCTTCTCATTGTGTCCTAGATTTCCTGGGTGTTTTGGGTTAGGATCTTTTTGCATTTTGCATTTTCTTTGATTGTTGGGTCCATGTTCTCTATGGAATCTTCTGCACCTGAGATTCTCTCTTCCATCTCTTGTTTTCTGTTGTTGATGCTCATATCTATGGTTCCTGATTTCTTTTTTAGGATTTCTATCTCCAGAGTTGTCTCCCTTTGGGTTTTCTTCATTGTTTCTACTTCCATTTCTAGATCCTGGATGGTTTTGTTCAATTCTTTCACCTGTTTGGTAGTGTTTTCCTGTAACACTTTAAGGGATTTTTGTGTTTCCTTTTTAAGGGCTTCCAGCTGTTTATCTGTGTTTTTCTGTATTTCTTTAAGGGAGTTATTTATTTCCTTCTTAAAGTCCTCCATTATCATCATGAGAAGTGACTTTAGATCCATATCTTGCTTTTCTGGTGTGATGGTGTATCCAGAACTTGCTATGGTGGGAGAGTTTGGTTCTGATGATGCCATATAACCTTGGTTTCTGTTGCTTCTGTTCTCATGCTTGCCTCCTGCCATCTGATTATCTCAAGTGCTTGGTGCCCTCAATATATCTGATTGGAGCCTGTCCTTCCTATAATCTTGGTTGATTCAGGACTCCTCAGAGTCCAGCTTTCTCTGTGATCCTGTGATTCTGGGCTCCTGTGAACCTGAGATTCTGGTTGTGTCAGAGTTCTTGGCAGTCAAGCTTCCTGTGAGATCCTGAGATCCTGGCGTGACCAAGCTCCTGTTATCCTAGAATCCTAGAATCCTAAGATCCTGGGTGTGTTACAGCGCCTGGAAGTGGTGTCTCCTCTGGAGACACTGGGGCTATCTGGTGTGTTCGAAACCATGGTATACAAGCACTGATCAAAAGGAACCTGAGCCGCTGGTCAGGCAGGGCTCCCGTGTCCTTGCTCCTGGTATCACAGGCCTGTCACAATTGGTTTGGAACTGATGTTGTGTTGCACTCACCAGTGATCGAGTGGAGAGTCATCTGGGGACCATAGGACAGTCCACCGAGCCCGAAAATTCCAGCCACTCCCGCTTACTAGGGCATATGATCTTCTTTGCAAGACCAAGAGCCTCTCCTCCCATTATAATCTTAAATGCCTAGTTGTGAGCAAATTCCCATCATCGTATGTCAAATGCTCTCACTGTCATGTCTTCTCTACCATGATGGGCACTTTTACTTCTTATCTTTAAACCAAGAGTTTTAATAAATCTTCCCTAATATTTATCCAAATTTATACAACAGGCTAAGTTGTTTTATTTCATTACTGAAATAAGAACAGTAACTAATATAGTTTAATTAGAATCTCTTGACTTTATGGTGGTGTCAAAGTGCACACACAGACACTGTTTTTGTGCTTTCAGTATAGTGTTTAATAATTTATGTTATATTCAACATGCTATTATAAAGTAGGTTTGATATTAGATGATTTTTCCCAGCTATCAGATAACAAAAATATTCAGAATACACTTTTAAGGCTGATAAAGCTAAGTTTTGTCCTTGGTGTGGTAGGTATAGTAAGTATATCTTAAAAGTGATAATAATGATAATTATTCCTTTTATTCTCATTTTGCTACAGAGCTTTTTGGTTATTTATTTAAAATTTAAGGCTTGTTTCATTTTAATGACTGATCCATGTGAGGCGACAGTCATGCCATTATGTACAGATAGGAGAGAAGCTTTATTTCTTGGTCTCTTCTTCCTTGGACAGAGTCTTGAAGATCCCCTCCTTCTTGGCCTGGAGACACTCCTCTTAGCTCATTTGTGTTTTCTTGGTTCTTGACCTCAGCCTGGTTAGCCAGAAGCTTCTTGCTGGCCTTGTCTACCTGCAGCTTATGAATGTGCTCCATTAGAATCCACTTGTTTTTGAATGCAGATCCTTTGACCTTCAGGTACAGGCTGTGATACCCATAGCAGTCCGTCTTAGATTCACTGTATCTTCTGAGAGGCCAGCACAGGATTCACATTCTTCTCACCTAGGCTACCTTCTCTGGCATTCAAGCACTGGTAGTACTTTTCTGCTTCCCATATGCCTGTCCTTCTGTCGAGCTAAGGTGTTTTTTCAGCGTAGAGTCCCCAGGATGGACAGTCACAGGCTTCTTTTTTACTACAGCAGAGGACAGTAGAAGCAAGCCTCTTCTGAAGCCTGAGCATACTGTGGCTGAAGATGCAGCAGAGAAAGGAAAGAGCTTTTACATTTTGTAGTTTTAAAGTGGCAGGAGAGATCAACTCCCCTAAGGCTACTTCTGGCCTCCACGTGTGATCTGTGGACTATGTGCCCTACCTCGTATTATTCATATACACTCATAATGAAAGAAACAGCTAACTAGAAATTTTAGAGGTGAAGAATATAGTGGCTAACTAGCATAAGAATGAATTGGTAAACTTGAAGATAGGTTGTATAAATTATACATCCGGAAGAGAAAACATTGCTGCTTCTAGAAGACATGAGTGATTATGTGAAAATCTTAGTGCCAGGCACGGAGTATCTTCTGATCTGTTATTGGTCAAGGAGGCCCCAGAGGTCTCCACAATGCAGGCTATTGCCACTGGGTGGTAAGATCCTATTGTGGAAGACACTGAGGGGCCCTAAGGGCTTCTTCTAGTCCTGCACCCTCCTACAGCTTCTCCCTTCCATGTGGGGGTCAAGGCTACACCAAGTTCCATTCTCCCCCCTCAGGAACATTCTTGAGTAAAAAATTCTCAGAATGACTGACAGTCACCTGACCCTCTGGAAAGCCCCAGGTAGAGTTCAAATGCACATCATGCTTGCTAGCCAACAGATTTAAAGGTCAATGTGCTTACCCAGTAAGTTTGAACTGTGACCTCGCTGATGTAACCTGAGCCCCTAAGAAGTATAAAAACGACTTGTGATAGTCTTGGGTGTGGGGTTGCCTTCTAGTCACTCACCTTGAAGGACTGATTGAAGGTCGACTCCAACTCACCAGAAAATAAACCTCTTGCTTTTGCATGGCGCTGCATCTTGATGTCTCACTCAGGGGCATCTCAAAGTAAGTACCATTGACCTGGGGTTGGGGTCTTACAGCACCACTTATTTTGATTGCAGGATATGAAGAAATTGAGGTTGTATGAATTAGAAAATATACCTCATAGGCTCAGATATTTAAACAGTTGGATCGCAGCTGATAGTGCTGTTTTGGGGAGGTGACATAGCCTTTCTAAAGGCAGTATATCACAGAGGGAGGGTCATGATCATTTATAGAGTTACTGCTTCCTGTTTGCTCTCTCTGCTTCATGCTTGTGGTTGAATATTTCATTTCTCAGCTTCCTGACCTGGGTGCCTGCTGCCATGCCAAAGCTACTATTATGAGCTCTCCCCCTGGAACTTTCATTTATATAAAAAAATTAAATATCATACATATATAATATGATCATCTCTATCCTCTCCTCCATGCCCCCAGCTTCCATCATGTTCTAATAGCCTTCCCTAATTTCATGTCATTTTTTTGGGTATTCTACTAAGTCTAGTTAGTGCTGCCCATATGTGCCCATATGTGTTAGTGCTGCACAGATGTGCAGTCATCCACTGAAGCATGGGAAAACTACCAGCAGCTGTATCTTCAAAAACAGGATGATAATCTCTCTCCTAGCAGCTATTTACTGTCAATAGATCCCAACTTTGGAAAGAGACCTGGAGATCATTTACTCGTCTATACTGGTGTTGAGTTCAGTATGATCATGGTGAGGACAGAATGACATGGTTCTTGCCCCTGGGACAGGGCTACCAGACATAGGCCCCCAGGTGTGTTGGTGGCTGCTATGGGCATAAGGCTTGTTTGTATAATAATGTACATGTTTTGCATTCCTCTTTAAGGAATATCCTCCTGATAATTAGACAGCATGATTCCTGAAGGCAATGGTGTACCTAATGTCTTAGCAAAATGGTAAACAACTAGACCTTCAAGACAGCCCTTAAGACTGTGGAAAAGAAGGCTTAAAAACATAATTCAAAAATATATAATTTCTCAACTATGCAAAAAAATAAGGATGCAATATGAATCATATGAGGGCCCTCATGAATCTCAAGAAACAGAGGCAGCTGCACTGTGAAGCAGCTTGTCAGAAAGATACTAAGGAAGGAAATAAGGAGAGGTGATTGCAGGAGATCTACCCAGATACGTGCTTTTGTTTATGCTTACAAAGGTAGACAAATCCTAGAGTTCAGGATCAGCTTGGAGGAGAGCAAGGTTAGGCCCAGGTATGGTAGATATGGTAATTTCAGGAAAGGGCCCCACTTAGCTTGCTTAGCATCTGTGCTTAAAAGAGGCAAGCAGATCCCTGAATTCTTTTTCAATGTTAAAAGAAAATGTGTGCTAGACTTCCCTAAAAATTAAGGGGCTGAGGCCACTGAATGCTGATTCATAGGATAATCAAAAGGAAGCCTTGAGTAAAGGACTGGATTGATATGTAAAATAAAAGACTGCTTAGGATCTGCAGGAGATGAGCTATCCAGAGAATTGTTTAGGATAGCAAGAGAGAACTGCTTGGAGAACTGACATGGGGGAGAGAGAGGGAGGGAGAGAGAGAGGGGTAGAGAGAGGGAGAAACTGGCCATGAGCACTTGGAGAGAGGGGGAAGGGAAGGGGGAAGGGCAAGGAGACAGTGCAGGAGCAAGAACGCAGGAGAACAAGAGAGGGAGGAGGGAAGGGGGCTGCTTGCCCCGTTTTATAGTTGAGGTCAGGCCTACCTGGCTGTTGCAAGGTAACTGTGGGGGTGGAGTTTAGACAGAATGCTAACAGGCAGGAAGGGTTGATTGGTCATAACTTAATACCTAATTATCATATTATCTTAAGATGGAAAGACTGAGTGGGACTTAAGAAATGACTCAGGCAGCACCTGCAGGAAGCCCTGTGAGGGTCATCCTCGACATGAGGCCAGGCTCTTGTGCTCAGGGACACTCTCATAAGATCAGGCAGAGGGGAAGCCTCCTGAGAAAGGGAGTTCTCCACATTGTGCCATGCTTGGAGAGCTTCTCTGGACATGGTGGATTGCAACGTTAATAGCAGGACCTTCTGACCCTTAATAGTCAAGTTGAGTAAAAGCAAAGATGAACGGGTCCTTCTCCTCAAGAAATGCGTTAGTTCCATGCAGAAGAATGATATTACATATGACCTATTAACATCAAAACAGAAATGGCCAGAAGATAAAAAGGATATCTCTACAATGCCGAAAGCTGACAAATCTGTCACCTTAGAGTTTACTTCTCATAAAATGTCCCTCAAAAAGGAGAAATAATATTTTAAAATTAAAAACAGAAATTTTGTTTCAGAACACCTGCATTACAAGAAATAACAGGATGTTTTTTTAAGTTGCAGGAAAACGACACCAGATGGAAATTTGGATCTATAAAGGGAATGAGGATTATCAGAAATAGTACATGTGCAGATAAATATAAAAGGCTGTAATTTTTAAAAATTTCTTTTAAAGTACAGGAGTCCTCAAAGCTAAACTGATAGCACTATGCTGTCAAGCTTACATGTACTGAGATTTTATATATATATATATATATATATATATATATAAATTTTATATATATATATATATATATATATAATGATAGCACCACAGGTAACAGTGGGGAATTGAATGTATTGATAGAACAAGAAATATCCTACTGTCTATAAAAAGCAACAGCATATTCCTGCCACAGAGTCTACTCTAAGTTAGGGAAGCATTCGGAACTGGTTACCAACAGCTGGAGAGTTAACAGAAAAAGTATCATCTGTTTTTTTTTTTTTTTTTAAAGGATGAGAAAAAGAAAACAAGATGGGCTTTGAGGTTCATGTCTGTAACCTCAACACTTGGGACGGTAAGGAAGGATCATTTTCATGAGTTCCAGTGCAGACTATGCTACAGAGTACGACCATGTTTACAAACAGAAAAGGGGTGGAATGAGCAGGCCCCTTGCTCATCAACTTCAGCTTAACTTTAAATTCATTATGCACACAAATTAGCTTTTGTTCATCTGTGTGGGAGGTTGTTTGAACATATTTTTGCAGGGCTGGGGAACAAACCCGGAGCTCCCTATCACTAACCAACTGGTAATCTCTAGCAAAAGAAGAATTAGTTTTCTCCAGTGGAGTTTCACTGGGTTACAAACCACTTAATAGCACACCTTTAATCTCAGCACTTGGGAGGCAGTGGCAGGCAGATTTCTGAGTTCGAGGCCAGCCTGCTCTACAGAGTGAGTTCCAGGACAGCCAGGGCTACACAGAGAAACCTTGTCTTGAAAAAACAAAACAAAAACAAAAACAAAAAATAGCAGGCCCCATGTCCAGCATTACAAAGCCAACAGGAAATGAACTCAATTGTATTTTTGGAGGTATATCTCATTACTTTACCTGTGCATTTAGAAAAAACCTTTTAAGTCTTTTGCTTATATATTATTGTTTCCCTTTTTATTCTTATGGGTTTTCTGTGTGTGTGAATGTGTCTCTGTGTCTGTATGTGGTTTTTTTTGTTTGTTTGTTTTGGTTTTTGCTTTAGCTTTTAGTCATATTTTCCAGTTATATATCAGAATGTATTATAAGAAAAAAATCTATTTTCAATTAAAATAGAATGTAAATTAAAAATATATCAGAGCACACAAAAATCATAAGGACACATCCATCTAAAACAATGCTTTCAGAACAGATATAATAAAACCTGTTAAGATTAAAGACTAGAGAAATTCACATTCTAGCTTGGGGCTTTAGTCTTCTGTCATTATCAATTGTAAGAAAAATATGACAAAATTTCAATAGGCTATTAAAGAACAAAGCCCCAGTCAGCATGTGCAGGACTGCACTCAATACCAGAATGAACACTCTTCGTGCTGCCCAATACATACCATATAGGCTTACAGAATAAATTTCAGTATGTTTCAAACAATTTAAAGCTAATAGACTATGCAATTTAACCACGATGGAGTTAAACCAAAATAAAAGTGAACATGTCAGAAAAATGTGGTAAGTATTTAACATACTTCTAAATAATCCACAGGCTAAAAAAATAAAACAAAACTGTAGAGAAGCTGGAATTAAAAATTGGAAAATACCTAGGTCCTCCTGGGGCACACCCAGGAGCTGTAACTTGCTCTTGGTCTCCTGCGCTCCATTTTCAGTCTCACAACTCTGCTTGCATTTCTTGAGGCCTGAAGGTACCAGGGATCCCCACTTTTAAGCCCTTGCCTCCTAGGTCCCCTTGGGACATACTAAAGAACAGTAAACTGTGCCTGGTCCCTACTTTCCATTTTCTTGATTCCCCCCCCCCCCCCCCCCCCCCCCCGAGACAGGGTTTCTCTTTATAGCTCTGGCTGTCCTGGAGCTCACTTTGTAGACCAGTCTGGCCTCGAACTCAGAAATCCGCCTGCCTCTGCCTCCTGAGTGCTGGGATTAAAGGCGTGCGCCACCACGCCCGGCTACTCTCTATTTTCCAATCCACACCTCTACCTGCATTTCTTGAGGGAAGTTTGCTCCCCAATCCCCAACACACCTCCAACTCCCTGCCTACCAAGTCTCCCTAAAGCACACCCAACAAGGGTAAACAGGAGTGCCCCCTGCACTCCATTTTATTTTATTTTGTTTTATTTTATTTTATTTTATTTTTGTCTATAACTCTGATGCATTCCCAGAGGTCTACTAGGGATAACCAGATGGCTAAAGTCCAGTGTAAGAACACAATCAAAAAGAGCTAGGGCAATATGGCACCATCAGAGCCCAGCTAACCTGCTACAGCCAAGTCCTGGATGTAGTAACACAGCTAAAGTACAAAAAAAAAAACCCAAAAGAAACAAACAAACAAACAAAACCCCAAAAAACCTTAAGTCCAATCTTGTAGAGATGAAAAAGGCCTTTAAATACAATCAAAATACAATCAAAGGGGTGAAAAAAATGAATAAAACTGTTCAAGACCTGAAAATAGAAATAGAAGCAATAAAGAAAATACAAACTGAAGGAATCCTAGAAATGAAAAACCTAGGTAAAAGAAGAGGAACTACAGATGTAAACGTCAACAACAGAATAGAAAAGATGGAAGAGTGACTCTCTGGCATAGAAGATACACTAGAATGAGTTGACACAACAGTCAAAGAAAATTTCTGTAACCTAAAGAAAGATGCTTATAAATATACAAGAAGCTTACAGAACACCAAATTGATTGGATAACAGAAAATCCTCCTGCCACATAATAATCAACCACTAACATCAAAATAACAGGAATTAATAATCATTGGACTTAAATATCTCTCAACATAAACAAACTCAATTTCTCAATAAAAAGACAGACTATCAGACTGGATGTGAAAACAGGATCTATTATTCTGCTACACATAAGACACACACCTCAACTTCAAAGTATAGAGCTCAAATGGACCTAACAGATACCTACAGAACATTTCACCCAAACACAGAAGAATATACCTTCTTCTCAGTACCTCACAGAATCTTCTCCAAAATTGACCATATATTCGATTACAATATAGATACAAGAAAGTTGCAATACCCCCTGTATCTTATTAGACTTCCATGGGTTAAAGCTTGACTTCAATAACAGAAGGAACAGAAATCCTATAAACTCATGGAAACTGAACAATGCTCTACTCAATGACCACTGGGATAGGGAAAAAAAATAAAGAAATTAAAGAATTATTAGAATTCAATGAAAATGAAGGCACAACATATCCAAACTAACAATACACAATGAAAGCAGTGCTAAAAGAAAAGTTCATAACACTAGCAACTTAACAGCACACCTGGAAGCTCTAGAACAAAAAGAAGCAAACACACCCAAGAAGAGTAGATGACAGGAAATAAACTGAGGGCTGAAATCCCTAAATCACAAAGAAAGAGAATAATACAAAGAATCAACAAAACCAAGAACTGTTTTTTTTTTGAGAAAATCAACAACATAGAGAAATCTTTAGCCAAACTAAGTAAAAGACAGAGAAACAGTATTCAAATTAACAAAATCAGAAATGAAAAGGGATACATAATAGAAACTGAGGAAATTCAGAGTCATTATACCTTACTTCAAAAGCCTGTACTCCATAAAATTGGAAACTATAAACAAAATGGATGATTTTCTAGATAGATACCACTTACCAAAGTGAAATCAAGACCAGGTAAACTATCTAAACAGTCCTGAAGGCCCTAAGGAAAAAGAAGCAGTCAGTAAAACCCTCACAATCAAAACAAACAAACAAACAACAACAAAAACACCAAAAAACAGAAGTAAAAAAACAAAAAACAAAGTTCAGGGACAGACTGTTTTAGCATCAAATTCTACCAGACTTTCAAAGATGAGCTAATATCAACATTCCTCAAACTATTCCACAAAATAGATACAGAAGGAACACTGCCAAACTGATTTTAGGAGGTCACAGTCACCCTGATACCGAAACCACACAAAGACTCAATAAAGAAAGAAAATTTCAGACCTATTTCTCCTATGAACACTGATGTAAAAATAAAATACTTGCAAAAGGTGGGGTATTCATTGATAAGTGGGTATTAGGGAAAGAGCATGGAATACCCACAATACAACTCACAGACCACAGGAAGCTCAAGAGGAAGGAAGGCCAAAGAGTGGATGCTTCAGTCCTACTTAGAAGAAGGAATCAAGGGAAGTAGAGGGTGGGAGGGACTTGTGAGGAAAAGAAGAGGGGGAGGGGAAAATGGGGAAGAATCCGGTATGGGAGGAGAAATACAGAGGGTCAGGAAATTGAACAGAGGTGTGTAGCAATGGGGGATGGGGAGGTGGGGGTAGCCACCAGAAAGTCTCAGATGCTAGGAAAGCAAGAGCCTTCCATGATGGAATAATATTCAGCTATTAAAAACAAAGACATCATGAATTTTGCATGCCAAAGGATGGATCTTGATAATATCACCCTGAGTGAAGTAACCCAGTCCAAAGAGGACATGCATAGTATGTACTCATTTAAAAGAGGCAGATGGAGGGAGAGAGCTGGGTGGGAGAGGGGATGTTGAGGGGAATGGGGGAGGGCTCAGGATCAGGTGAGGGGAGGGACAGAAGGGATGACCAAACGGTTGTGAGAATGAATGGAAATATGCAAGTGACAGGTGTGGGGAGAAGGGGGACATCTACAGGAACACACAGAAACATGGGATAAGAGGTGCACCCAAGAATAAATGGGGGTGTCCTTAGCTGTGACTCACAGCATTGAGTATATGAAACCTGAAGAGGCCACCTTCTGTATCCAGACAGGAACTTCAGTGGAGTGGCAGTGACACCAACCCACCCAAAAATTTTTCCACCTAAAATTTATCCTGTCTAGAAGCAATGCAGGGACTGCAGATGGAGCAGAGACTGAGGGAATGGTCAACCAATTACTGGCCCAACTTGAGACCCAACACATGGACAAGCAATAATCCTGACACTATTAATGATATTCTGTTAGGCCTGCAAACAGGAGTCTAGCATGGTTGTCCTCTGAGAGGCTCCACCCAGCAGCTGACTCAGACAGATGCAGAGACCCACAGCCAAGCAGTGATTGGAGCCTGGGGACTCTTATGGAGTAACAGAAGGAAGGATTACAGTGCCTAAAGGGATAGAAACTGCACAGGAGACCAACAGAGTCAACCAACTTGGAATCTTCTGAACCAGCAACCAAAGAACATGCACAGGCTGGACCTAGGCCTCCCTGCACAGATGTAGCAGATGTGCAGCCTGGTCTGCATCTTGGTCCCGTATGTGGGAAATGTTCTTCTCGTCCGGCCTCAGTGGGAGGGGATGTGCCTAGCTTCGCAGAGACTTGATGTGCCTGGTGGGGTTTACCCAGGGAAGCTCCCACTCACCTAGAGGAGAAGGTGGGGAAATGGAAAAGACTGTGACTCAGAGTGGGGCAGTGAGGGGGATGTACAGTGAATTAGCTAAGTAAGTAAGTAAGTAAATAAAACAAAGGGAAAAAGCTCAAATTTCAAAAATGTAAGAAGAAATAGGAAAATAGAAATAGTCCTAGGCCTAGAAAACCTGTAATCAAAAGTCAAAGATATTTTTACAATGGAAACTGCCAAAATAGCTTCACTGATAAATTCTGTCATGCATAAGAAATAAACATTAGCAATCTTACATTAACTCTTTTGGAAACAAAGACATTTCTCAATATACTTTGTGTGATTATATGAAATAAAAGTCTTGTAGAGTTTGATAAATGGGTATTACTAAGTCATAGTTCATATGAGCATATGGTACATAAATTTTCAACAAAATATTAATAAACCAAATCCTGAAATAAATGAAGTGTAACAACATAATAACCAAGTGAGTTCTGCAAAATAAAATGTTAACTTTATGTTTCCAAATAATGGTGACTACATTACAATTAAGAAGAATGGTGACTACGGAAGAATAAAGGAGAATAGTCACACAAAAAGCATTGGACAAAATGCCTACGAAAAGTCAGCAAACAGGGACATAAGGTAAAATTTCAGTCTTGTTAAGAGCTTGTTATGGTTTGGTACCCAAGGCTCATGTGTCAGGAATTTGGTTCCTCCAGTATTTGTACTGGAATTAAGAGGTAAGAGCTACTAAGTTTGAGATTCTCAAATCAACTGAGAGTTTGTTCCGGATGGATTACAGTACCTCTCTTTGGCTTTCTGGTTTACAGTGTGATTCCTCCTTCCTGCAGTATTCATATGCTATGGGGCCTTGCCAGACTAACTGCTGTGTTGTGTGGACTTTTAGTCTGCAGAACTTGAGCTCAAAAAATCCAAACCAAAACAAAGACAAAAAGCAAACTCTTTTCTTATGCAGTTTGCCTGCTTTAGACATTTGTTACAGTAATGAAAAAAAAGGATCGATATGGGATATCTATATTTAATGGACTTATTAGTGACATATTGAATGGCTTTTCCTTAAGACTGGGAAAAATGTAAATTGTTCCTCTCCAGTTACTTCCATTTTACTCCATATTGTATTAGAAGTCCAAACAAATAAATACAGTAAAAACAAACAACAAAAGAAATAAAGCTTGTAAAGGCATAAATATTTATGCACAACATGATTGTGAACTTGAATATGATAAAAAGTCTACAAACCAGAAAAAAATTGGCATAAGCATTTAGCAAATTGTAGTATACAACATGGATATTTAAAAGCTAGTATTTTTAAGCATTCTACCAGTAAGTTCAGTGAAAAAAATATATGTAAGATCATTATAATGAATTTTACAAGGCATTACTGAATTAATTTGAAGGCTAAGAATATATAGATAACATGATTTCACTATTTTGAGTCAATATTATGATGTCAATATTTTGAGTATGTTAGTTATCCTCAATGAATCAAATAAAAATCAAATTCAATTTCCTCAACAGAAATTGATAAGCTAAGTACAAGTGGTAAATACCAAGACTGATATCCGAATGGGCATACCGATCAACATTGTTCCCTGTATATGTATGTATGGGTATTCAGTTGACTTCTGATATTGCATTACATAGTTTTGTGAAGAAAAAAGTTCAGTACATAACCCTTAAATAATGAAATCAGCATAAAGAAAGAATGAGTTTTGAAACTTACCTGAGAATACAAGCACAACACTCAGACCCAGTATTCTAAATGGACTATGACTTACATGAAAGGTACACGTCTACAACTTTTACAGAAGAATATTGTCTTTATTAAGACATCCGTTCCAAGTAAATAAAAAAGTAATTTATACACTAGGAATAATATTCACAATGCACATATTGGAAGGAGGCTAAAATATAGGAGCCAAAATATCCAAAAATCTCTATGTTTAGCAATCAGTTGTTTATCTGATTGAATCTAGTTATAAGAATTGAGTAGATACTATGCAAGAAAAGACATATAAATTACCAATGTGAAGTATACAAAGATGTTTTATTATTCATTAGAGTATTTTGTATTAAAACCACAATGATGGGTTATTTCACAAAACCCATGAAACAGTTAAAAAGAAAATGATAAAATCAGTCTCTGCAGTGACTTGAAGTGGCTAGAGCTCTGATTCTTTGCTAGTGAGAGGGTTCCTGCAGATGGTCCCTGACTAACAATGGTTCAACCTGTGTCTTTTCAACTGTAGAGTACTATAAACGGACTCAGAAGAAACATATTTCAAATTTTGAATTTTGATTTTCTTAAAGCTAGCAACATGTAGTACATATCTAGGAAGTTCTGCTTGCTGATAGCTATGAGATTATGAAGAGCCTCAACTGAGGACTACAATGTACTATGATGTTGTAAGTGCATATCTTGACTTATAAATTTTCAACTTACAATGGGCTCACTGAGATAAATGCCATTGTAAGTGATACCACTTATATAGCTTTGGGAAATGTGTCATATACAATTAAAAAAAAGAAGCTATTATATTATAGTGACTCTAGTCCTAGATGTTGATTTAATACAAAAAGAAAACAGGAGGGGGTATACAGATGGCCCAGTGGTTAAGAGCACTGACGGATCTTGCCAATGATGATCTATGTTGGGTTCTTAGTACCCATATCACTTATCTCATATCTTCCTGTTACTCTAGTTATAGGAGATCTGACATTTTCTGGCCTTCAGGGGCATCTATATGTAACTAGTGCACAAAAGTGGTACACAAAAGTTCATGCACATACACACATGCACAAAAATAAAAATATCAATTAATACACACACAGAAACACACCCATATCTACTAAGAAATTTTGCACACAGATTCCTGTAGTAGCTCAGTCGCTTCTCCATCTCTAAATCTGGAAGCGATTGAATGTCTATCAATAGAGCAATAAACTCTAGTAGCACACCTATACAATGAATTGATATTAAGAAATTTAAAAAGTAATAGATCTTTGAAACATGCAATAAAGTGTTTATAGTCTTCAAACCTTGGGCCTAAATATATACATATTTATATAATTTTATTTATATGAATATTTAGACCATGCAAAACAATTTGAATTGATAACACTAAAACTGCTGTTTGGGACTAAGACTAAAAGGAATGTAATGAAAAATAAAACTGTACTTTTTAGTGTGATGGGTGTCAGTTACACAATATATACATTAGTGTTTTCTGGACTTGACATGGCTGTTATACACATGAATTCAAGTGTCTGTTATCTGCTCAAGACCTGCACAAGATCAAGCCAGTCAAAATACCAGTATGGATAAAATATGAGATCATGAAGCCCCACTCTTGTCTGAGAAGTGCCTAGCAGTTAATGGCTAGTAAGTTCTCAGAGAAGGGAGAGTCTCTGGCCCTCTACTTCAGTGCATGACTTGATACCCTTGCACATGTTAGAAGTACTATGTGAGCTCAGTGGATTATAAACAGAGGACATTAAGATAGGAAGGAGACCTGGTGGGGGAATGCTGCTAGGTGTTGGGAGGGGAGCAGGAGGTATATAAGATCAAAACACATTAAATATATATGTGAAATTCTCAAAGAATAAATAAAAAGTACATTTAAGAAGAAACTAAGCAGATTTATAGGTAAAAAATAAGTCACAGGAAAAGCCATCCAAAGACTGCCCCACCTAGGGATCCATCCCATATACAGCAACAAACCCAGACACTATTGTGGATGCCAACAAGTGCATGCTGACAGGAGCCTAGTATAGCTGTCAGCTAATAATTTGAGAGGCTTTGCCAGAGCCTGACAAACACAGAGGCGGATGTTCTCAGCCAACCATTGGACTGAGCACAGGGTCCCCAATGGGGTCCACAGTGGAGGAGTTAGAAAAGAGGACTGAAGGAGATGAAGGGGCTTGCAATCTCATAGAAAGAATAATAATATAAATCAACCAGACCCGCTCCCCCCTTCCCCGGGGCTCCCAGGGACTAAACCACCAACCAAGGACTACACATGGAGGGACCCATGGCTCCAGCTGCATATGTAGCAGAGGATGGCCTTGTTGGGCATCAATGGGAGGAGAGGCCCTTGGTCCTGTGAAAACTCCATACTCCAGTGTAGGGGAATTCAAGGGTGGGGAGGCAGGAGTGGGTGGGTGGGGGGACACCCTCATAGAAGCAGGATAGGGGGAATGTGATAGGGGATTTTGGGGAGCGGGAGAGGTAACCGGGAAAGGGGACATTTGAAATGTAAATAAAATATCCAATAAAAAAAAGAAAAAAAGAAGTCATTAAAGGAGTTTGAGATGTACAAATGTCAACAGCAGACATTGTTTCCCTAACTACATTGACTAAGCTAATTGTATAGGCAGGCACTGTACACATGCTCTGTACCATGGACCATGCATTAAGTCAGATCCTAGTTGTCAGCTAACTGTATTTCTTACTATTTTTATAGTCCAAATGAACTATGTACAAAATTCACTGAAGAGGTATGACATTTAAAGACACGGGATAGGATTATTAGGAACAACAGTTATTACTTAGCATCTATTGGAGCAATTAAATTGATGGAGGATGATCAGATGAAGATATTAGGAGAAATTAAAGCTACAATATTTAGAATTGCCGTAACTTAGTCTCCCTCAATTTACTAAGATTCTACTAAGTCATACCTTTTGTTTCAATATTATAAAATACTAGTAAGTGGAAAGCTGAGAAACCCTACTTTGGAGTGGAGAAAGGCAAACCAACATACTAGAACATGCTGAAGTTTTCTTTCTCTTTTACCCATGTCTCATGTCGTAATAGTCTGCTCTTGAATGAGAAATTTTAAATGTCATTCAGGACCAATTGAAAACCACTTGTATTTGCATTCCTTAAAAAGCAGAAAAACATTAACCTTTTGTTTTATTGAATTTAAATGCCAAGGAAATGCTGATGCAGTCTTGGGAGACTGAAATACTTTTATAAGGAAGAATAGATGTCATTTATTAACAAAGAACAATTACTTGATAGGATGCCTTCTGACAAAGAGCAGATTGGTATTCTCATCATAGAAAAGGCATTATGAAAAAAAAATCTAGCCTAGACCTCTGAGACTTGAATAATTTAAAGCTGCATTTGGTGCAATTTGAATTTTTCTTTAGGGAGGCAAAGTTAAATACCTTTAATTTGTTCTAATTATTTCAAATTTGCAAGTTAATTATGGCTGATCATTAAATAACAAAAAGGACTATCGTCTCCATAGAGTTTTACCTCCTACCCTCTGCATTACTTAAGCTAGATTTTAGTATGCATGAATTAACTTTCTAAATAATCACACGGTTTGACTAAATGGCTCAGTAGAATGAGCTCTGATCCTCAGAATAAGCATTAATGGACATTAGAAATGCTACTGGGACTCATGTTACTTACATTATAAGTATTTTTAATGGAGCCTTGTTTACCAATCTTTATGTACTGCTCAAGTTAGAATGCCTTATAGATACATTATTCTGCTTTGCTGGAGAAAAATTCCAATCTTGGAGACAATAAAAACAAATGTCCATTTAACACCAACTAAATTCATGTTGAAATTTATGCAGGGATGTGATGATGGGATTTCACTTGTTCTTGCTGTTCATCTCAGTAAATCAATATAGGTCAGACGGGTTGCTCACTGTATAAAAAGAATTACTGATATATTATGTGACTCAGACCAGCAAAGGGAGGTTCAGTAACCAACCCTAGTGGAATACTTATAGTCCATCCACTTTGAAAGAAACACTTGGTGATGATTTCTGCTTTCCAGCTTCTGGGTACCATTTCTAAGGATATTGGCAAACAGTAAACATGAAGCCAGGCTTCACATAACCATACTGCTTAGAAATTTCCTTAAAAAGTTTCTCTAACTATCCTAGATATATTGGCACATCCTTAGAGAGAGACCTGTGATTGAATAAAATATTTTGAGACCAAAAAAATCTGTAGAATAAAACCTAATGAAATATTCCATATGCTCAAATATCTACTTTTCTACCCCGGAACCATCAATGTAAACATCTTTCATAAATCTAGTACATTAGATCAGAAAGCCTACTGTATGTTGTCTCTGTGTTCAGGCATGGAAGCACATGATGCGATAACTGTCTTTGAATATTTATGATTAAACAAGGAGTAGCAGTAAATGCATATACAGTTTAGTATGGTATTAGAATAATAACAGAAGTAAACTATCATATGGAGGAAAAACAGTAATAGGAAGCTTTGAAGAAGGGTGGAAAAGAAAGAAGAGATTGAAGTAAGAGAGGTCCTGAGAAGAAGTGGTTAATTTACTATGCAAAGGCAATGGCATGGTCCCTGGCCCCATTATATAGCGCTTCTATGGAGAATTTATGTCATAGGCTGGGAGATGGCTCAGCTATAAGCATTTGCTGCTCTTCCAGAGACTTAGGTTTGATTCCTGGCACCCACATGGTAGATCTGACATTCTCTTTTGGCTTTCACAGGAACCAGGCAAACACGTAGTATATAGACTATGAAGACAAAACATCCATGTATATAAAAGCTAAAAAAAAAAGTATTCCAGATCCCTTCTCAGAAGCATAATGATGTCTGGACAACAGGCGTATTAGAGATCCTACAGACATAACTGAGTCACGCACTATGTAGCTTAGGAAAGAAAGGAGTGTGACTTTAGAAGCAGGTAGCGATGTCTGGTAGTTGAGAGTGTTTAGCTATTTGTAAGTTCTGGCAGATATGATTTCTTAACTTGTTTTGGCCTCAAAGGCATCTCATCTAAAAAAAAAGATTAATTATTCATTATCAACTCATTTTGCCATTATTATTACATTAGGCAACATTTAAAACGTTTAGAGAACTCTCTGGTTCATAGTAAATGTTCAATAAACATTCACTGACTGGCTGAATAGATGGATATTATGATTACTGGGATTAGAGATGACGAGTAGGTCATTTTTCATGTAGAGATTATGAGTTATGGAAATGCTTAATTTGAAGGATCTACAAATGACTCCCAATAGACCATGTTGTTACACAGTTGCAGGCAGGGTTAGATTTCAGGAAGGAAGGAGATGGACCATGAGACAAAGACTTCAGAGTAAATGGCATATAAATGTGATCTAAGGTTATGGGAATGAGCTGAGAAGATGGAATAGGATAGAAGAAAGCAGAGAGAAAGTTAAGCAAAGCCAGCAAGGAAATAATATCCAAAGAGGAGATAAGCAGAGAAAGAACTAATACTGCCAAGAGAACACAGACATGAGAAAGATACGAGGACACTAAATCAACCCTTAATGCTTGGAATTATCCCTGTTTGGTTATAAAGTGTAAACTATTTTCTGTATTGCTGGGTTTGTTCTGTTAAGAATCTATTAAGAAGTTTTATATCTATGTTCATTAAAGATAGAAGTTTGTAGTTTATTGGTTTAAAAAAAATCAGGTTAGCTATGTCACTTGCTATTGGAAAGTCTTGTAATATGACATTGGGGTCATAGCTCTGTTGGGAAAGGGCTTGTTTTGTAACCACGGGGACCTGGATGAACCTCTAGAGTCAATGTAAATCAATGTAAAAGAAGACAGGCACAGTAGTGCACATTTATAATCCCACTGCTTAGTAAGTCTCAAAAACAACAACAATAACAAAACAAATCATAGCCGGCACTTAAGAAACTGGAAGGTTGAAGTTTTCTTCTGGTCTCTATATCATGTTGAGCAAGGGGGATGTCCCGAGTCAGCTCAGGGCTCGGGTGCTCAGGAGGCAAGATGTGGGAGTTTTGACTGTGCTTACCCCACACCAGCATCAGACAGTTGTCTGGCTATGTAAAGCTGCTAGGCACTGCTCCAGGGGTTGGGGAGCGCAGTCTGAGGTCCCTGGGGCCAGTTCAAGCTGGCTCAGGGGTCCCTGGGCCTGCAGGGAGGCCGTGGCCGTCTGGTTCTCAGGCTGTTGGGCATACCAGGCGTCACTGGACGCTGTGGAAAAGCTGGGGAAACGGAGTGTGGGCCTGCTGGCTGGATCTAGCCTGGAGCCAAGGGGGAAATGAGGGAAGAGTTCTGGTCGGGTCCAGAGGTAAGAGAGTCCTTGGCTTGTTGGTGGGCAGCTTGGCAGAGGCTGTAGCTGAGAGAGCTGAGAGGCCTTCTGCTGGAGATTAGACAGGCTCTTAAGATAAAGGCCGGTTCATTCCATTGTTCCCCATGGTGGATCCTGATGCAAAGGGGCAGTCCATAGTTTTGGGGCATCATTGTTATGGCGGGAGAGTGGCGATGAGTAAAACCGTACCTCACTTTCACGTCTTCTGTGGAAGGGCTTGGGGCGTTACCCTTATGCGACTGATGGCCACAAACCTATGGAGAGCTGTGGTCTTGTGCCAGCGGCCTGGTGTCCAGTAATCCCCTGCAGGATCACCGGGCTTTCAAGCCTTAGCTCAACCAGAAACCAGGCTGCCTTTCAGGGTCCTATACCTATACACACATATGCCCCCTCACACACCAAAATGAGTGTGTGTGAGTGCGCGCGCGCGCACACACACACACAGACTCGGTGGGGAGAGAGAGAGTGAGAGAGAGAGAGAGAGAGAGAGAGAGAGAGAGAGAGAGAGAGAGAGAACAACTTGGGAATTAGGAGAACAGTAATAATCACTGAATGATATAGCAGTATAGCAGGCTGCTAATGAATGGAAGGCAAAGCAGACAAAAATGAAGAGATAGGCAATAGTTCCAAAGGAGTTCCAAGGAGATGAAAATGAGTTTCATTGTTGTTTTAATATGGTACTGCAATACCTAAGAACCATAACAATTACTAGCATGACAAGATACCTATAAGGCACAATAAGTGACACCCACTCACTGGTGGCAACTAACTGCTGCTAACTGGACTTAAGGCTCATTCATGTCTAGTACTGGAAACCTAGTCAGCTTCTCAGGGCTAGAACCTCTGAAAAGAATCTACTAGTGCTACTTTACAGAACACATAATTCCTTATTACATTCTAAGTTTTATTCTTATATCTATAGATAAATACAGGTATCATCTCTCATCAAGGCTTCTCATTACAGCAAATGGATACTGCCAACAAAGACAGCAACTAGATACAATACAGAGATCAACATTTTGTTTCAAGCCTGGCACCAATAGATACATCTACATCATAGCTCCTGCATCTATGGCTCAAGAAACATCCCAGAAAGGTGGATGGAAAGATTATAAGAGCCAGAATTGTAGTAAGTCTACTATAAAACATTCTCTCCTAAAAATGGCTGTATAAAAAAAGATCAGAACAAAGGCAATATCAGTAAAAATGCTAATGTGGAAGGGGAGCCCACCGCTGGGAACTACAAGTTATTAATGACCGCTGAGAAAAGGAGAATTAGCCTTATCCAGGAGTGAGTCCCCTCTACTGGTTATGAGCTTTGAAACCATATACACAAAAACAAACTCTGAAGGTTGCTTTCATATACACATACATACATATACATGTGTGTAACAGTAATAAAGAAAAAGAGACTATAATTTGATGGGGGAGGGGCATAAGAGGGCCTGGAGAAAGAAACACAAAGGGAAGGCATGTTGGAATTCTATTTAATTAAAAATGTATATGAATAAGTTTAAAAATTTCAAAAAAAATTATAAGCATTCTTGAACAGGTTTGTAGGAAAGAGTAGAGAGGAAGTGCTGAGATGGTCTTGCTTCATGAGGTATATATGGTCAAAGTATTGGGAAAAGGAAGGGATAGGAGTGTGGTGCTATGGCAGAGACCTTTGTGGGGTTTTCTGTTTTGCTTTTTTGTTTGTTTGTTTTGTTTTGTTTTTTTGTTCTTCAAGACAGGGTTTCTCTGTGTAGCCCTGGCTGTCCTCACACTCAGAAATCCACCTGCCTCTGCCTCCCAAGTACTGGGATTAAAGGCATGTGCCACCACTGCCAGGTGTGGCAGAGACCTTTTTTTTTTTCCCCCAATTTTTTATTAGGTATTTACTTCATTTACATTTCAAATGCTATCCCGAAAGTCCCCTATACCCTCCCTCCCCTGCTCCCCTACCCACCCACTCCCACTTCTTGGCCCTGGTGTTTCCCCTGTACTGGGGCATATAATGTTTGCAAGACCAAGGGGCCTCTCTCTTCCCAATGATGGCAGACTAGGCCATCTTCTGCTATATATGCAGCTAGAGACAGGAGCTCTGGGGGTACTGGTTAGTTCATATTGTTGTTCCACCTATAGGGTTGCAGACCCCTTAAGCTCCTTGTGTACTTTCTCTAGCTCCTCCATTGGGGGCCCTGTGTTCCATCCAATAGCTGACTGGAGCATCCACTTCTGTGTTTGCCAGGCACTTGCATAGCCTCACAAGAGACAGCTATATAAGGGTCCTTTCAGCAAAATCTTGCTGGTGTATGCAATAGTGCTTGTGTTTGGTGGCTGATTATGGGATGGAACCCCAGGTAGGGCAGTCGGCAGAGACCTTTGTATGTGAGATCTTTATGATATCCAAGCAGAAACTCCCAATTCAACTTTACAATGTTCATCCAGAGAGAGGCCAGTGATTTCACATGCTATTTAATATTAGTGCAGGTCTCATTTTTAGTGAAGATGTACTTCACGCTTAAAGGCATTTCTAGATTTAAATTGGTTTCATTAAAGTAAATTTCATTAATATATTTTTCTTTTACATTATTCTCTCATATATTATCTCCTGCTCAGTTTCTCCTCGCTCTTCATTAATACATTTTTTAGTATGTCCAGAGTAGCAGAAACTGAGTGAGAAATTTTGTTTGTTTGTTTTATGAATGATAATGATTATGGGTCAAGTAAAATATGTCTGCAGCAACCACCAGACTATTCATTCAGTTTACTGTTCTATTCCCAGGAATGTCTTCATAATTTTATTAAGTTGTCAACAAATAAAATAGCTCTTTAGTTAATGAATGATTCGGCACAGAAGGGATACTATGTAACTTTAAAAAATATGAAAAGGTTAACAGATGGGATGGTAATATACTTTGGACACAGAACTTGGAGGTTTCCAGTTATATGTAACATGGCTCTGTGTACTAGCTGTCATAATATCTGAAAGCTTATACAAGTTGTCAAAGGGAAAAGACATTTTAAAAAAAATCTGTAAAGCCAATGAGCCATAGTAACAATTGGCCTGGTAAACCTTTTCCGATAGTATAATAGTTGTGCCTTTATGTTTGGGATGAGTATGTATCTAATTGGACATAAAGCCTGCTCAATAGGAGGGAAGTCATGTCTGGTATTATAAAACTAGCTAACTACTCTTGGCTGGAAGGGTAATAAAGTCTAGTGGAGAATCTATTACTGCCATTTCCTAAGCCAATATAATTTGTAACTGTATTCCAAATACTTACTCTTATACTCCAAGGTATAGCTCTTATCCCTTATCTTTTTACAACAGGTGGCCATTACTACAGAGATTCACAACTGATCAAAATGCAAAAAATAGAGACTCTGGAGTTTCTAGCCCCAGCTGATACATCCACAATCTGATATTCCTATACCTAAGGCTCAGGGAAACTCACAGAAGAGGAGGTGGGAAGATTCTAAGAGTCAGAGGACCAGGATGTTTTCTGCTAGACAGCATCTTCTAGACACAACAGGGAAGCTGTATCCATGAAATCTCAACAATATGGCTGTCTAAATAAGTCTTGAACAATGACAGGACCAGTTGACGAGTCAATGGGAATAGGGTAGTTTTTATAAGAGTCTACCCCTAAATTAAGAATTACAGGCAACCAATGACTGCTGATTGACAGCTCCTTGAAAGGCTATCCAGTCCCAAGTGGTCAGCCTTAAACACATGTACATAAGAACAACACTAAATGGACTCAGTAGGCTGGAGCGCTTAGAGGGGTAGAAATAATATAAATTCATCACTCGTGCATGAAATTATACAAATATATTTAAATAAAAAATAATTCAACAAAAAGAAGGAAGATATGTATCAACAAAACCCTCATGTTGTTCCCTACCCAACACTGACTTTCTAAGGCCAGAGACCATGCCTTACTCTGAATTCTGTGCCCTACTTCCCATGTAGATGGACAGAGAGGACTGGGTGAACAGTTAAACTTCAGAAGCCATGTATAGGATTAGGATAACAGAATTCAGTCAGCTGTTACTCTAACCTTGACATGGACTATTCAGTCATTCTGAGGTTCATAACCCATTTTAACTTATCCAAAAGTACACTTAAGAAGTTTCAAAAGTCTCACACTAGATGAAGAAGGTACTATGAAGACATAATTATGCTGTATAAAACAACAATAATAATGACAATGTCTTAGTTGGGTTTCTATTGCTGTGAAGAGACACCATGACCACTGCAACTCTTATACAGGAACACGTTTAATTGGGGCTGGCTTATAGTTTAAGAGGGTTGGCTCATTATCATCATGGCAAGAAGCATGGCAGCATGCAGGCAGATGTGGTGCTGGAGAAGGATCTGAGAGTTCTACATCTTGATCTTCAGGCAGCATCAGATTGCCACATTAAACTAGAGTAAATGAAACCTCAAACCCCACTTCCACAGTGACACACTTCCTCCAAGAAGGACATGAATCTACTCCTATTCAAACCACTATAAACACCACCACCTTACAGACCGACTAGGAATATACTACAAAATTCTAGAACCAAAGCAAGTCCAATTTATAGCACCAGAAGGTAGTAAATGTCAAGGAAGAAACCCTTCATGGAATCAGATATGGCCTGTGATTGACATTTCCGTAAAGAAGACAAAGATAGATTGTGTCAACTAACAGAGTCAGCATTACTGACATTGAAAGGTGAAAACCAGCTTATGTTTCTACTATCTCTAAAGCAGTGAGTAGTTCCTAAGTGTAGCATGAGGATGTAAGAAACATTACTACAAAACTAACATGTCATTCATCTTTTTTTACGTTTTCTCCTAAGTATAACATGAAATTCTTCAAGGCACATGACTGGACAAAACAATAAAGTGTACACAGAAGCAAATGTAAGATTCCAGGCATTATAGAGATTTGTAAATAAGGAGAAAGTACACTTTTCATAAAAAATATCACTCATGTTAAGTTTAAAATGATTATTTTGCTTTAACTCCTAATATAAGAAATATTAATGGATATGATATCAGATAGTTATGACTTACTGCCTTAGTTAATTCTCTGTTGCTGCATTAACATACCATGACCAAGGCACCTTGTAAAAGTGTTTAATATAGGCTTCCACTTTCAGAGAGTTAGAGTCTGTGATGATGGAATAAGGTATAGTAACAGTGACAGCTGAAATCTTACAGTTTGATCTGCAAGTAGGTAGCTTGGGAGTCAGAGACAGAGAGACAGAGAGAGAGACAGAGACAGACAGAGAGATAGGGAGATATACAGAAAGACAGATAGACAGAGAGAGAGAGAGAGAGAGAGAGAGAGAAAGAGAGAGAGAAAGACAGCGAGACAGAGAGAGACAGAGAGAGAGAGACAGAGAGAGAGACAGACAGAGAGAGAGACAGAGAATCAGACTGGAAATAGTTCAAGACTTATGACATTTCAAAGTCTGATCCCAATGGCACACAAGGCCATACCTGAACAAGTATTTCTCCATCTTCTTTCTTTCTGTAAACCCTTCCCATGTACCTTCTTTCCTCTCTCAAATTCGTGATCCTTCTTTTGTTATTGTTACATATATATATATATTATACACACATGTATATGTACACATTACACATGTATATATGTACACATATATATGTAAACTGTATTTATCTGTATATACATGTAATGCATAGTATATGTTATAAAGAAAACTGTACTTTCTATTTTTTTACAAATATATGTATATATGTATATATAATAATAGCAAAGATACACCACACAAATATATAAATACAAGCCATTGACTCCATCTAGTACTGCTTTGCATGGATTTCAAGGCTGACTGCCTGGCACTGGATAGGTAACTGGCGAGCTCATCCTTCGGAGACTATGTCTCCTCCTCTCAGCAGTCTTTTGGTGCCTGGCTTCCTCTAGGCTGAGCTGCATGGAGGTTCCCCTTTATGTTAGTATGTCTATTGGTGGACACAACCACATTTTAATCTCTTACAGAGTGAATGCCAGGCAAACGGGATCAAAGAGGATGTGGGTCTTTGACCCTCACTTGAGTTGTCACATATGTAGTAGTTAACCTTACTGCCAAATAATACTCTACTGTACTAATTATTATTTGAGTATATTCGTATGGCATACAGGTCTTTCCTAGTAAAAACAAAGGTGCTATGAACATTCAAATATCTATAGGACCTGCCTTAAATTGCAGTCACATGGTAAAACAGAAAGCTGTCAAGTCTTAAGTACTAATAAAGCCTATTTAAAAATGAATCCCATTTCTTTTATTCTCAATTCAAAATTTTGTGAAAGCTTTGAAAATAAGGGGAAGCTGATGCAAAAACTTATTCGAGCCCAGGAGTTTGAACTGCCTGGGCGACACAGTAAGATATCATCTGAACACAAACACCTAAATTGTCTAAATCAGGCTAGCAATTTACATTAAGATGTATAGATCCTCTCTGTTCACAGAGTCACTCACTGACTTTCAAATATGCTTCCTGAGACTTTATAAGAAATTATAGTTCTAATTTGTACTTCCTGCAATCCATGTAATAGCTTTCTGGAACCTGATTGCTCAATAAAACAACAATGAGAGGCTATCACAAGGCTTTCTTGACTTCTTGAATCAAATATGGTCAAAACCTCACTATCTAGGACTATGATTATTACAGAGATAGGGACAATTAACATAAAAAAGTCAGTCAAGGTTTTCTGAGAGTCCTGAAGAAAGCGTGCTGCAGACCTGTTACCACATATTTAAGATAGCCATGATCAGTACATACCCACTGTCCCTAGCTTGGAGCCCTAGAAAAGTTCCAGGTATTGACACTGGGCTTTGCAGAAATGGATAGCAATTTTGAAATTATATTTTTGATTTTTGTTATTGTTGTTTGTAAGCCTTATTCACAGGAGCACCACCCACTGAAGGTATATGATAACAGAAAGCTGGGAAGAAAAAGAAAATGTAGCATTTTAGAAAGATTCAAAGAACCATGTCAAAGGCCCCATAAAGGGAACAGCCAGTGTCCAGCCACAGAGTTATGATGCCGGGCCATTTGCATGGGGCATGCCGGGCAGTCATGTGAATCAGAGCCATTCGATAGTATGAAAAGCCCAGCAGTGACTAAGGATACAGTGAAAGGTTTGAATGACCCCAGTGTGGAGAGCCTACATGAAACCGATCACACTTCTTTAGTGTTAGCAGTGGCATGTGATTTGCAGAGACACTCCTTTATGTGTTTATCACATAATGTTTGCTGCTACTGGTTTTACTGTACAGTTACCAAGTGAACCACACTTTGAAATGTCTGCCATTTGAAACTGGTCTCCTGAACTGTGATCTGTTAAAAGCCTTCTGTGTGGGCGCAGCAAGCATGATTCATCAGTCCTCACTGTCAGGTATGACGCTTCATTGCTTATTGGAGACAAGTGAAGAATAGGGGCAGAGTTGCTAAATATACGAATGTAAATAACCACTCAGCCATGGAAAACAAACGGTGACAGTGCGGTTTGTCTACTCCCTCATTCATTAGACATGCACGCTCCTCTTACATTAACTAAAGGTACAGCAAACAGAATCAGAGCATCCTAACTGGCTCTTAAGGTTGCCTTCACCACACATCTCAGCCATCATCAGCACATTCTCATGGTGCTTTCTCTCTTAACACTCTCATCTAGTAGATGAGGATTAAATGTCCTTGGAATTTCCTATATCTCAAAACACAGGATTTTTTTCACAAATCATAACGAAAGGGATTAGGTAACACAGACTAATTTAAAGATGTGATGTAATGACTAAACAATATTGGAATTTATTTGAGTAACTCAATCACTAAAATCTACAAATGCATAAAAACTATGAATCACTCAACAAAACCCCAACAATATAATGGAGTTGTCCTGACGTAGGCATGTGTAGGCATGGCATACACGCTACCCCCAGGCCCCCAAGCACTCTCAAGATCACTATAAGAAAGCAGCTTAAGTATCTGCTGGATTGGAGGGTTCCAGGATGAAGTTTAAATATATTATGACAAGATAAATATCTTTGAATATTATTAAGATAGTTCTTGTTCAAATGTTTTTGTGAAATCAGCATTTTCTTCCTGCTATATTTTTCTTTTTTTTTTCCATTTTTTATTAGGTATTTAACTCATTTACATTTCCAATGCTATACCAAAAGTCCCCCATATCCACCCACCCCCACTCCCCTGCCCACCCACTCCCCCTTTTTGGCCCTGGTGTTCCCCTGTACTGGGACATATAAAGTTTGCAAGTCCAATGGGCCTCTCTTTCCAGTGATGGCCGACTAGGCCATCTTTTGATATATATGCAGCTAGAGTCAAGAGCTCCGGGGTACTGGTTAGTTCATAATGTTGTTCCACCTATAGGGTTGCAGATCCCTTTAGCTCCTTGGCTACTTTCTCTAGCTCCTCCATTGGGAGCCCTATGATCCATCCATTAGCTGACTGTGAGCATCCACTTCTGTGTTTGCTAGGCCCCGGCATAGTCTCACAAGAGACAGCTACATCTGGGTCCTTTCAATAAAATCTTGCTAGTGTATGCAATGGTGTCAGCGTTTGGATGCTGATTATGGGGTGGATCCCTGGATATGGCAGTCTCTACATGGTCCATCCTTTTATCTCCGCTCCAAACTTTGTCTCTGTAACTCCTTCCATGTTCCCAAATCTAAGGAGGGGAATAGTGTCCACACTTCAGTCTTCATTCTTCTTGAGTTTCATGTGTTTAGCAAATTATATCTTATATCTTGGGTATCCTAGGTTTGGGGCTAATATCCACTTATCAGTGAATACATATTGTGTGAGTTTCTTTGTGAATGTGTTACCTCACTCAGGATGATGCCCTTCAGGTCCATCCATTTGGCTAGGAATTTCATAAATTCATTCTTTTTAATAGCTGAGTAGTACTCCATTGTGTAGATGTACCACATTTTCTGTATCCATTCCTCTGTTGAGGGGCATCTAGGTTCTTTCCAGCTTCTGGCTATATTAAATAAGGCTGCTATGAACATAGTGGAGCATGTGTCCTTCTTACCAGTTGGGGCATCTTCTGGATATATGCCCAGGAGAGGTATTGCTGGATCCTCCGGTAGTACTATGTCCAGTTTTCTGAGGAACCGCCAGACTGATTTCCAGAGTGGTTGTACAAGCCTGCACTCCCACCAACAGTGGAGGAGTGTTCCTCTTTCTCCACATCCTCGCCAGCATCTGCTGTCACCTGAATTTTTGATCTTAGCCATTCTGACTGGTGTGAGGTGGAATCTCAGGGTTGTTTTGATTTGCATTTCCCTGATGATTAAGGATGTTGAACATTTTTTCAAGTGCTTCTCTGCCATTCGGTATTCCTCAGGTGAGAATTCTTTGTTCAGTTCTGAGCCCCATTTTTTAATGGGGTTATTTGATTTTCTGAAGTCCACCTTCGTGAGTTCTTTATATATGTTGGATATTAGTCCCCTATCTGATTTAGGATAGGTAAAGATCCTTTCCCAATCTGTTGGTGGTCGTTTTGTCTTATTGACGGTGTCTTTTGCCTTGCAGAAACTTTGGAGTTTCATTAGGTCCCATTTGTCAATTCTCGATCTTACAGCACAAGCCATTGCTGTTCTGTTCAGGAATTTTTCCCCTGTGCCCATATCTTCAAGGCTTTTCCCCACTTTCTCCTCTATACGTTTCAGTGTCTCTGGTTTTATGTGAAGTTCCTTGATCCACTTAGATTTGACCTTAGTACAAGGAGATAAGTATGGATCGATTCACATTCTTCTACACGATAACAACCAGTTGTGCCAGCACCATTTGTTGAAAATGCTGTCTTTCTTCCACTGGATGGTTTTAGCTCCCTTGTCAAAGATCAAGTGACCATAGGTGTGTGGGTTCATTTCTGGGTCTTCAATTCTATTCCATTGGTCTACTTGTCTGTCTCTATACCAGTACCATGCAGTTTTTATCACAATTGCTCTGTAGTAAAGCTTTAGGTCTGGCATGGTGATTCTGCCAGAAGTTCTTTTATCCTTGAGAAGACTTTTTGCTATCCTAGGTTTTTTGTTATTCCAGACAAATTTGCAAATTGCTCCTTCCAATTCGTTGAAGAATTGAGTTGGAATTTTGATGGGGATTGCATTGAATCTGTAGATTGCTTTTGGCAAGATAGCCATTTTTACAATGTTGATCCTGCCAATCCATGAGCATGGGAGATATTTCCATCTTCTGAGATCTTCCTTAATTTCTTTCTTCAGAGACTTGAAGTTTTTATTATACAGATCTTTCACTTCCTTAGTTAGAGTCACGCCAAGATATTTTATATTATTTGTGACTATTGAGAAGGGTGTTGTTTCCCTAATTTCTTTCTCAGCCTGTTTATTCTTTGTATAGAGAAAGGCCATTGACTTGTTTGAGTTAATTTTATATCCAGCTACTTCACCGAAGCTGTTTATCAGGTTTAGGAGTTCTCTGGTAGAATTTTTAGGGTCACTTATATATACTATCATATCATCTGCAAAAAGTGATATTTTGACTTCCTCTTTTCCAATTTGTATCCCCTTGATCTCCTTTTGTTGTCGAATTGCTCTGGCTAATACTTCAAGTACTATGTTGAAAAGATAGGGAGAAAGTGGGCAGCCTTGTCTAGTCCCTGATTTTAGTGGGATTGCTTCCAGCTTCTCTCCATTTACTTTGATGTTGGCTACTGGTTTGCTGTAGATTGCTTTTATCATGTTTAGGTATGGGCCTTGAATTCCTGATCTTTCCAAAACTTTTATCATGAATGGGTGTTGGATCTTGTCAAATGCTTTTTCTGCATCTAACAAGATGATCATGTGGTTTTTGTCTTTGAGTTTGTTTATATAATGGATTACATTGATGGATTTTCGTATATTAAACCATCCCTGCATCCCTGGAATAAAACCTACTTGGTCAGGATGGATGATTGCTTTAATGTGTTCTTGGATTCGGTTAGCGAGAATTTTATTGAGGATTTTTGCATCGATATTCATAAGAGAAATTGGTCTGAAGTTCTCTATCTTTGTTGGATCTTTCTGTGGTTTAGGTATCAGAGTAATAGTGGCTTCATAAAATGAGTTGGGTAGAGTACCTTCTACTTCTATTTTGTGAAATAGTTTGTGCAGAATTGGAATTAGATCTTCTTTGAAGGTCTGATAGAACTCTGCACTAAACCCATCTAGTCCTGGGCTTTTTTTGGTTGGGAGACTATTAATAACTGCTTCTATTTCTTTAGGTGATATGGGACTGTTTAGATGGTCAACTTGATCCTGATTCAACTTTGGTACCTGGTATCTGTCCAGAAATTTGTCCATTTCGTCCAGGTTTTCCAGTTTTGTTGAGTATAGCCTTTTGTAGAAGGATCTGATGGTGTTTTGGATTTCTTCAGGATCTGTTGTTATGTCTCCCTTTTCATTTCTGATTTTGTTAATTAGGATTTTGTCCCTGTGCCCTTTAGTGAGTCTAGCTAAGGGTTTATCTATCTTGTTGATTTTCTCAAAGAACCAACTCCTCGTTTGGTTAATTCTTTGAATAGTTCTTCTTGTTTCCACTTGGTTGATTTCACCCCTGAGTTTGATTATTTCCTGCCGTCTACTCCTCTTGGGTGAATTTGCTTCCTTTTTTTCTAGAGCTTTTAGATGTGTTGTCAAGTTGCTAGTATGTGCTGTCTCCCGTTTCTTCTTGGAGGCACTCAGAGCTATGAGTTTCCCTCTTAGAAATGCTTTCATTGTGTCCCATAGGTTTGGGTATGTTGTGGCTTCATTTTCATTAAACTCTAAAAAGTCTTTAATTTCTTTCTTTATTCCTTCCTTGACCAAGGTATCATTGAGAAGAGTGTTATTCAGTTTCCACGTGAATGTTGGCTTTCCATTATTTATGTTGTTATTGAAGATCAGTCTTAGGCCATGGTGGTCTGATAGGATACATGGGACAATTTCAATATTTTTGTATCTATTGAGGCCTGTTTTGTGACCAATTATATGGTCAATTTTGGAGAAGGTCCCGTGAGGTGCTGAGAAGAAGGTATATCCTTTTGTTTTAGGATAAAATGTTCTGTAGATATCTGTCAAGTCCATTTGTTTCATAACTTCTGTTAGTTTCACTGTGTCCCTGTTTAGTTTCTGTTTCCACGATCTGTCCTTTGAAGAAAGTGGTGTGTTGAAGTCTCCCACTATTATTGTGTGAGGTGCAATGTATGCTTTGAGCTTTACTAAAGTGTCTGTAATGAATGTGGCTGCCCTTGCATTTGGTGCGTAGATATTCAGAATTGAGAGTTCCTCTTGGAGGATTTTACCTTTGATGAGTATGAAGTGTCCCTCCTTGTCTTTTTTGATAACTTTGGGTTGGAAATCGATTTTATCCGATATTAAAATGGCCACTCCAGCTTGTTTCTTCAGACCATTTGCTTGGAAAATTGTTTTCCAGCCTTTCATTCTGAGGTAGTGTCTGTCTTTTTCCCTGAGATGGGTTTCCTGTAAGCAGCAGAATGTTGGGTCCTGTTTGTGTAGCCAGTCTGTTAGTCTATGTCTTTTTATTGGGGAATTGAGTCCATTGATATTAAGAGATATTAAGGAAAAGTAATTGTTGCTCCCTTTTATTTTTGTTGTTAGAGTTGGCATTCTGTTCTTGTGGCTGTCTTCTTTTTGGTTTGTTGAATGATTACTTTCTTGGTTGTTCTAGGGCGTGATTTCCGTCCTTGTATTGCTTCTTTTCTGTTATTATCCTTTGAAGGGCTGGATTCGTGGAAAGATATTGTGTGAATTTGTTTTTGTCGTGGAATACTTTGGTTTCTCCATCTATGGTAATTGAGAGTTTGGCCGGGTATAGTAGCCTGGGCTGGCATTTGTGTTCTCTTAGTGTCTGTATAACATCTGTCCAGGCTCTTCTGGCTTTCACAGTCTCTGGTGAAAAGTCTGGTGTAATTCTGATAGGCCTTCCTTTATATGTTACTTGACCTTTCTCCCTTACTGCTTTTAATATTCTATCTTTATTTAGTGCATTTGTTGTTCTGATTATTATGTGTCGGGAGGAATTTCTTTTCTGGTCCAGTCTATTTGGAGTTCTGTAGGCTTCTTGTATGATCATGGGCATCTCTTTTTTTATGTTTGGGAAGTTTTCTTCTATTATTTTGTTGAAGATATTAGCTGGCCCTTTAAGTTGAAAATCTTCATTCTCATCAAATCCTATCCGTAGGTTTGGTCTTCTCATTGTGTCCTGGATTACCTGGATGTTTTGAGTTAGGATCCTTTTGCATTTTGTATTTTCTTTGACTGTTGTGTCGATGTTCTCTATGGAATCTTCTGCACCTGAGATTCTCTCTTCCATTTCTTGTATTCTGTTGCTGATGCTCGCATCTATGGTTCCAGATCTCTTTCCTAGGGTTTCTATCTCCAGCGTTGCCTCGCTTTGGGTTTTCTTTATTGTGTCTACTTCCCCTTTTAGTTCTAGTATGGTTTTGTTCATTTCCATCACCTGTTTGGATGTGTTTTCCTGTTTTTCTTTAATGATTTCTACCTGTTTGGCTGTGTTTTCCTGCTTTTCTTTAAGGGCCTGTAACTCTTTAGCAGTGCTCTCCTGTAATTCTTTAAGTGACTTATGAAAGTCCTTCTTGATGTCCTCTATCATCATCATGAGAAATGTTTTGAAATCTGGGTCTAGATTTTCGGTTGTGTTGGGGTGCCCAGGACTAGGTGGGGTGGGAGTGCTGCGTTCTGATGATGGTGAGTGGTCTTGATTTCTGTTAGTAGGATTCTTACGTTTGCCTTTCGCCATCTGGTAATCTCTGAAGCTAGCTGTTTTAGTTGTCACTGTTAAGAGCTTGTTCTTCAGGTGACTCTGTTAGCCTCTATAAGCAGACCTGGAGGGTAGCACTCTCCTTAGTTTCAGTGGGCAGAGTATTCTCTGCAGGCAAGCTCTCTTCTTGCAAGGCAGGTACCCAGATATCTGGTGTTCGAACCAGACTCCTGGCAGAAGTTGTGTTCCACTCACTAGAGGTCTTAGGATCACGTGTGGAATCCTGTGTGGGCCCTTGCAGGTGTCAGGCGACTCAGCTGTCAAGGTAGCCCGGGGCTCGAGTCGAGCGGAAGGGACTTGTGCCCCAGATCAGGCCCGGGTAGCCTGCTTCCCTATGTACCACAGTCTCAGGTTCCGCGCGATTGGATTGGGGCAGGCGCTGTGTTCCACTCACCAGAGGTCTTAGGATCCCGTGGGGAGTCCCGTGTGGGCCCTTGCGGGTGTTGGGCAAGACTCTGCTGGCAAGGTAGCCCGGGGGTCGAGTCTCGAGTCCTGCTATATTTTTTGTCAAGGTCAGAAAGCTTATAAAAATGGACTAAGATACTAAGTCATTTTTAAAGTAAATAATATATACATATGATTAAAATACTTTAATATTATAACATGGAATAGTTACATACCAAGTGTAAATCAAGATTAACTTGTAAAAGAAATCAATACTTTCTTTTATTTATACATTCTTCCCTCTTTACACATTTCAATTTTAAAAAATAAGGTTTGCTTCAATCATATTTTGAGAAAGGACCTCTCTATGTAGTCCAACGTTTAAAATCACAATCCTCCTACCTCAGTTTCTGGGCTGTGACGGAAGAGAGGCAGACACTGGCATGCTCTGCTGAGATTAAAGCTTTCATCTAAGAATAACTGTAGCCATCTCACCATTTCCGACGACACTAGACAACTCTTTATCTTATCACCCAGCTTTCCCTAATATAAACGTCATACAGAACTACTTCACTAAGAAAGCAAACAAATCCAAAAGCAGCATTGGTACAGAAATGTTGACTAGACTTCATACAACTGGATTCCATCAGTCTTTGCATGCCTTCCTTTGTTATCATCTAGTAGCTAATACAAGGCATTACACTGTATGTAAGCATTGTATCTCCCCGTTTCCCACTTCTTCCATAGTTTATCTGACCATTTTGCAGAAGTACTCATCCGCCATCGAATGCCCCTTAATTTGTATGTTTTTCTTGTTCTCTCATGATTAGTGTTCTGAACATTTGAAAAAACAACTGAGAAGCAGACATGGTAGTGCATGCCTACAACCCTAGCACTTGGAGCAGTGGTTCTCAACCTGTGGTTCTCAAGAGTTGAATGATCTTTTCCAGAGGTCACCTAAGACCACTAGAAAACACAGATATTTGCATTACTACTCATAACAACAATAATAATTTTATGGTTTGGGTCACCACAACATGATGAATTCATTCAAGGGCATTAGGGAACTTGAGAACCATTGACTTGGAGACTGAGGCAAATGGATCCCAAGTTTAAGTCCAAGTTCAAGACCACTCTGGGCTACACATACAGACCCTGATACAAGACAAAGCCCAAACAAGTAATGTAGAGGTCAAGTTTTTCCATCAGCTACATGGTACCAATGTGACTGAATAGCTAGTCAGATTAAGGTCAGCTGTTGGCTGAGGTTATGTCTGCTGGATCTCCTACCTCCCATGGACTACGGTGCTTTAAGAACTGCTAACTGTAGCTTATGCTCAAATGGAGTACAGATTCACCATGCCTTTCCTAGTGGTAAGTAGTTAAGAACTTCATTAAGAAATTTCAGTGAAAATACATCTTTTCTCTGGTATTTATTCATAATAAACATATATGTTGAGTTATAGCCAATATTACACTAATACTGTTGTTTAAATTGATCAAACTTGCTTGCTCTCTGGTGTTACCAATATCTTTTATTTTATTTCTGTTATCCTGAACATTGCCTGTTTTTCTAAGAACTCTTATTAGAGAATGGGATTTTGGAACCAGGGCTTGTATTTTAGGGGAATCCATTGCTACCGGTATCACTGCTTCTAGACCTCCCTCTTTTGCAAATCTAGGAATACACACACACACACACACACACACACACACACACACACACACACACTTGCAATAGGTGTTTGTAAACAGGTATGGGATTTCATATACACATACTATTGACTGAATTGTTTCCCCTTATATGTCTAATTACTTTTTCCCAGTGTAATATTTTAAGATAAGGCCCATTTTTTACTCCAGCTCCATACAAGGACACATTAAGAAAATAAACATATATGCCAGTTAGAAAGCTCTATCTTCTAAAATTGAGAAAGTAATAGATTTTTGTTAAGCCTTCCAATCTGTTTTCCTTTTAACTCGAAGTTCAAGTTGACTAAGATAATATATAAACATGACTATATATAATTCTTCTCTACTAATGTGACACTTACTTGTTCCAGGTAATCCCTTTGCTTGTCTGTTATTTTGAGCTGTAGCACTTTCATGCTGACAGACAGTGGGTCATCAGTGTTAGTGGCCATACAGGACAAGCATGTCTATCTCAAAGGAACAACTATTCTCCCTAGACAAGGATTGTTTCTTTGATGCACATAGTGCTTCTGACAAAATTGCCACCCATGGACTTACAGGGTGTCTTATCCACCATATTACAGCATTTCATACAGTACTGCTTCTCCCCATTTCCATTAGAGAAGTGAAGTATGGTGAGTGCTCACACTCAAGTATTTGATCTGTGCCTAGTACCTCTCTCCATCATTGTGAAGCAGCTATCTCCAGAAAAAAAGTAAAACGACCTTTTTGAAAACTCAGTTACAGGGTCAGATAGGTACCTTGTGGGAATCAAGCAAGCTTCTCTAGGATGCTCTATATCTTGACGATGTATGGACACTTTTTTTTTTCTATATCTAGGATCCAATGGTTAGGAAAGAAGGGCAGGCACAGCAATGGCTCCATTCACTATCACTCCACTGACGCATTAGGGAAATTTTTGCTTCTCTCTCCATTGACCTTAAAGGGAAAGTTCTTCTATTAGAAAACAATAATTTCACAGAACTAGAAGTTGGTATGACTACTTGGACAGTTTAGAAAACTCATACCTCTGAATTAAAAGGTAAGGGAGGGAGTTACTATGCTATCTGGGGTGACTGGTCATTACTACCAAGGGGACATGGGCCATTTCTATACAGGAGAGGAGTTTGCTTAGAGTATAGAGGCTCTACTAGGATATCTCTTGGCACTATTACCTATAATGAAAGTTAATAGGAAGCCATAAGTCATTTAGAGTAGAGCCACAAATGGCCCAGAATTTTGGGGATGAAGGTTTGGGTAGCCCCACCAAATAAACACTAAGATGACTGCTTATGGCACATATGGAAATGGCAGAAAGCAGTTATAAACAGTAGCCATAGCCAATATTAATTAAAAATTACCTTCTAATTTGGTTCTGAATATGTCAATATATGTATATTGGCTAAATATCTTTGCTTCATTCTTTTTCATAAACCTTTATCATATAACATTAGAATAAAAAATTTATAACCTAACTTCTTAGTTACACCAACCATGTAATAAGCAAACTTTGCAACATGTCTTACAATATTTACTTTCTCTGATTCTGTTTCTCTGGTGAACATGACATCAACATTAGAGCCTCTGTCCATCAGATAGGGCAAGGATCAGATTCAAGGTTACACAATTAAGGCTTGCATATAATGTATACCAAAGTAGACCATGACAAACAGCAAAGCAGTGCAGAAAATCAATCTTTACTACAGGAGCAATAGGGAAAGCAAATGAGCTCAATATAAAAACTTCTCTGCAGGATTATAAAAAATGAACACTGCTTCATATGCAGCAGTGAGTTCTGAAATAGCATGTACCTAGTTCAAAGCATCATAGGCTGATTGAGATGGCTGTATTCTCAAATACTTTATGCATGCTTAGGAACAGGTCATTATTTTTGTAGCTTTGTATCTAATAACTGTTCAACTATTCCAGGTATCCAGAGTGCTTGCATAGATGCTTCCACAAAGAATACCTCTTCTTAAAAAACATAATGGATACATTTACTGTTCTTTTATTTGTGTATTTTATGTTTATATGAATGTTCAGAATCTAAAAATTACATTTTTAACTATCCTATGGCAATTTAAAAAAGCAAACTGAAGATACTGCTAATTAAAATTAAAATCATTTATGACATTAAAAATCATTCATTTTCACAGGAAACTTGGGAACTTCTGAAAACAAGAATAAATAAACTGACTTAATAATCACTGTTATTAACCTTGCTGCCTGTACACATTAGGAGGCACATAAAGGTCTTATACGCCAATGGATGGTTGTTTGTAACATGATTTGGGCTTCCATCTATTTTGCTTAGTGCTTACGCTGTCCTCTTAATGTAAAATGTCTAATGAGTAAATATTTCAATTGTATAAACGAAACAGCACAATAATATACTTATAGATTCCTTCACAGATCAGTTGGCTCACAATACCGTAGACCATAGCAAAAGATTATCAACCAGAATCTGTAGGTCTCAGCCTGATCTGCATTTACTGGTGCCTGCAAAAACAGTGGCAAGTAGTGACACCCATGAACCGCTGCCGTCTTCAAGTCCCATTGCTTCTCTATCTCCTGAGAAAGTGATAAAGATCCAGGATGCCACCTCTGATACCTATTGTGACAAGAACTTATACCTTTCAGATTTCAGCGGGTCATGGAGTTATTATTTAAAAAGAAATCAACCCCTCACCCATAATAAGTACTAGAGTGAGGTGTGCAAAGGGTCAGGTAGCAAAGAAACTTTCAATTTCCCAATCCCATTAATGCTGTCAGCTTGGAAGACAAGTACTTATGTAAATACTTGGAGCATAGAATCACTGCTCTTCCATCCATTCATTTATATTAGTAAGTTGTACATGTTTACACAATTTGTTACCACTGCTTGCATTTAACTAGTCATAGCTACAGGATTTTTAGGAAACATCTCTGATTTCCATACTCAGGCTCTGTATCATATGAGCAAATGTAAGCATCTAGAGCCAAGAACATGAAGATATAAATCCTAAGCATAGGCAATGCTAGACCTGAGGTGGGTTGGGCAGGAGGCTTTCTTTTCCAATTTCAGTGTCTTTCATCTGAAAAGCAACAATAAAGAACACAGACACGATAGCTGTGAAGGGCCTCCATGGCCTTTCCCTTTAGGCTGGTAGTCATCCTTTGAAAGCCAGTGTTTGGGGCAGCGTGAAGAAAGGTGTCTCCACGTGAGGCATGGGAAGGCAGAGCTGCTGAAGATGGCACACAGGCCCAGGCACAGGAAGTACAGGCACTGACGCCCAGGCACGACAAGTACAGGCACTGACGCCCAGGCACGATAAGTACAGGCACTGACGCCCAGGCACAGCAAGTACAGGCACTGACGCCCAGGCACGATGAGTACAGGCACTGACGCCCAGGCACGACAAGTACAGGCACCGGCTATGCTGGTCTTCTCCTTACTTCTTCCCATAAAAATGAGTACTATACTTATCATGAATTTATATGTTTCAGTTAAAAATTACACACAATTTTTAAATATTAAATTACCAGTAGCTGCATAGTCAATTTCACAAACAGGATTGGAGAGTACCTGTTCCTCTTTATGCTATATCTTGCTTATGGTATATGGAGAAATTGCAAACGGTTATCTTGGAAAATTTGGTTAAAAAGCAATTCCTAAACAGTGCAAATAGGTTCAAGTGTGCAGGAAAATCTTCCTGGGGATGTGGGGGAGGGGGGTGGGGAGGAAAGACTTATGCATTCTAAAGCAAAGCTCTGCACTTCTTCAGTTCTCAGTGACATTTAATTCACTTAGAATTTTGAAAAATACCAAAACGAGACACATTTTAAAATCTGAGAGTTTAGTTGCTTGAAGCGATGGTTTAGGGCAATACAATGTCCATCACAACCTAAGGTTACATCATTTATGCACACCCCAAAGAAACTTTACATTGATGTGCAGTTATTCCACATTTCCCCTCCCCAAGTGGATCATCACTGACTTACAACTTTCATCTATGGACTTGCTCCTTGAGGACATTCTGTGTAAGTGGAACCATAGCAACCATGCTTCAGGTCCATGCATATATATTGTGCAACAGTAGCTTGCTCCTTTCTAAGGCCACGTGTCCCACTGTGTGGACACATGACATTTTAATTGTTCATGTATCAGCTGTACACTTTCAGTACCTCCTCCTTTCAGTTACCATGAGAAAACAGAGCTGTGAGCGTGCACATGGAGTTCCATATGGATATGTTACAGACTGGGAGTTCTGGACAATGGCGACTCAATGTTTAACTGATGATTGTACAATTATTAAAAAGGTAAAGAATGTTTGAAAATTGTAATACGGTCCTAGAAAAATACTGAAGAAAACTAACTTGTTACAACTGAAAACAATTTGAGAGATGAGAAGCAGGCCCCTGAAGCACTCCCTCCAGCATCTCGTAACCATGACTCTAGGCTCTGAGATCAGCTTTTATATAGCACACATATGGATGTGCTCCACAGGAAAACATACAGACACCCAAGAAACAGAAGTTTCCGTCTACAAAGAAGTCCACATATCTATAGTTAACTGAATTTTGAGTAAGGTGATAAGAAATCATATTGGAGAAAAGAAATTTTATCAATAAATGGCATCACATGTAAAACAACAAGACCAGATCCCCATCACTTCCTAGCTCAGCCTCAAGCAGACTGAAACCTAAATTCACGACTTGCCGTAATGAAAGCTGCTAGTAGGAACACAGGATAAATGCTTAGGACAAGGTTATGGGCACTATTTATATTTGACACATTCCATGTGTACCTGAAATACAAAAAGAGACAGGATAAACTAAAAACCATCTGTGCAGCAAAGGGAAGAAACATCAGGGTAAAGGGAAACTATATAAAGTGGAAACAAAGAGTATTTGTAAAGTATATATCTCAAAAGTATTAATATGTAGACTTATAAAGAACCAATGAAACCAACAGAAAATTCCAAGTAGCCTGATAGTAAAAATGGGAATTATACTTAAGCAGATATTTCTCAAAAGACATTACAAATGGCAAATAAGTATATGAAACAAACAAACAAAACAAGAAAACAAAGGAAAGAAGAAAGAAAAACTAGGAAGGGAAATAGGAAGGAAGAAGAGTTGACAGGCAGATGGGCTCTACAGTGCCTGGCAACTTGTAACCTTTGGTATACACACATCTCCTTACTCCTTGACACTCTGACATGTGACTATTTCCTAAGGTTCAGTTTATATTTCTCTCTATTTTTCCTGAACCCTTTTTTTTCTTTCAGAGATTAACACCTGCACTTATAAGTCTGACCCTAACACTCATGACTTCAAATTGAAATCTCTAACGTTGATGTTTTTTAAAGAGAATTAGATCCATTTCTTAGTCATCTATTAGAGAGCTTAGCCTGAGAACCCTCCCTGCTTAACATTCCAAGTGCTAACTATGGACGAGACTCTCGTGAACGTTCAGGGACACTCTCTCACAGCATTATCTTTAAAGATTCAGCTAATTGATAAAAAGAGCAAACCCATCACCGGACTTTTATGCCAGTGATCTTCAGAATCAACTAGTCATCTCTCCACTGATCTGTTCTCTTTGGCATCTGTCCCTCCATATCACCCAGGCTCCAAAACTGGGAGCTGACTGATATCCAAAACTTCTTACAATCTAACCTAATGTACTAGTTTATTCTTCCCTTTAATGTTCCCTTAATCTTGTAGTTACCGAGAAATATTCCTGCCCCTGGTGTCACACACAAATGTGAATTTCTGCCTCAATCTAAGAGTCTCTCCAGCTCTCACTGGCAGAAGAGGGAGAGGAGATCGCTACTCCTGGATGTTCAATGTCCTATTTTATCTTTCAGAATTTAGCTCAAATTCTATTTATAGATGTGTATCTTTTATTTTCTATGCTTCCTACATAGACGCTACACTCTGAATAGATTATAACATTTGTACATTTGCCTTTTTTAAAAAAAATGCGTACACTATTATACAACTTAATTACAACTAATAATTTTAGAAGTTAACCTTTAAGAAACTATTTTATTAAGTACATTTTATTTTAAAAATTCTACAAATAAATAAAATATCACACATACAAAGTACTGAGCCCTGAAGTCTTTACAACTTACTGAGCTTGTATAGAGTAGGAATTAGCATTCAGAACAGAAGCCGTGATGCTTCCCATTACATTTTACACTTTCAACACTGAAAACATTTTATTCACTTATCCACCACCAAAACAGACAGACAAAGCTGTCCAGGAGAGAACGGAACCAGGAAGACATGGAGTGTTTTATCATCACTCTCCTCATTCTGTCACTGAGTCCTGGCCCTTCTTAGAGTCCTGAAGGCAACAGCTTCCCTACGCTTCTGCTATAACCAGCAAATGACATTTATTTATTATCTGATGGGACCCAACCCAGAATTTCAGTATGTTAGGACAGGGGTCTGAGCTACATTCCCCCTGTATTTAATAAAGTGTTAGGTTAAATAGAGTAGATGATAAAGGTTGGTTAAAGAAGTGCTTAGCATTCTATGCAGGTGCAAGAGTGCTGAGAAAGTTAAGAGACTACTTAATTAGAAAACAGCTACTTTATAAAAGTCTTCTTTGTTCAGTCAATAAACAAACATCCAAGGAATTAAATAATAAAAACAGGCCTGTGTACAGTCAGAGACGCTGGCGAATTAAGTCAGCTCCATCTTTCTGCGGTAATTGCCTTCCAAGGGCTTGGCTCAGCTGTGCCCTATGATTTGATCTTATTGTCATTAAGGCCTTGCATATTATTTATTTTCATTCTATAGTGTTTAGACAGGAAGGCAGCGATGGAAGCTCCCTTGTCTATAATTCTTCCCACAGATAATAGAAAATAAATTGCAATTAGATTTTGGTAATTGTATATAATTAACTCAAAATGAGCTGTTAATTATAAAAAAATATGTTTTTTAACTTTCTCATTATCTCATTTATTTTACTTCCAAATTCTTAATGCCTCACTTGAGTCAGTTTGATATTTTAAATACACAGAGTACTTTTAATACTCAGATAATTTAAATTTCCAAATAAACAAAATAAAGTTTACAATTAAATTTTATCTGGGGAGTTCTTTTATTAATGTCAAAGAGCTTGCGAGGTAGAAAGAAGGTCATTCTCATAATAGTTCACGGTTATGTCTTCTCAGAGCAGCAGGCATGATAGCTCTGATGATGATATTCTAGCTCTGATGCTACCACACCGGCTGCTCGAGGCAGTACAATCATCTCCACTGACTCAGCTCTACCATTGTCTGCATGCGTGGAGGCGAAACCCACTCCCAGGCGCAATGGAATCCTGGTGAATTTACTGTCTTTTCCTTTTAAATTCCAGTTTATATTTAAAAATTTAAGAGCTACTAAGTGAGAATTCTTGGCTTTCCAATGACTATAATACTGTCAAAGCAGTTTCCAAAGCTGCTTGTAATTCTTATATTAATACTTTAAGTCTATATTTTCATATCATAGACATACTAGGAAATATGGAAGAAGAGTATAATTTTACCTTACGATCTTCTCAATTTAAAATCTAAGAGCATGCACATCCTAAGTTCTGGAAGCCCTGCTTAGAACTTGTCCAGATCTTCACTGCAGCACTATCACAGTATCCATATCTATAACTGACCACCAGTATGTCAATGTTCAGAAATCAAACATGGGACTCTGAATAGCTACAAACATTCAGGGGAGAATTAACATGGTTGTATCAGTTATCTGTACAGCAAAGGCTATAATATCTGACAGCAACAACTCACAGGAGAAAGGTTTATTTTTGCTCAGTTTCAGGTTCATGGATACCAGAATGTATGCCAGAGCTGACTTTTCCTTTTAAAAATTCATTTAATATTAACATTGTCATTACAGATGACAGCAGACCAGGACCCACAGAGCACTGCAGGAACCAGATGCTGGGTAGAACCTGTTAGTAACTTACTGCTGACATGTGGGCCCACTTCTTAATGCCTGCCAAATGGTGATGGGAAAAAGGGTTCAAAGCACAAGTCTCTGGGGGTATACTTCAGATTCAAACATATCAATTTTTCAAGTATAATTTACAATAATAAATTATTCAAAGTATCTTGTAAAAATAACTTCAGGCCCACCAACTTCATTTTGGAGGACTTTATCTGTTAAAAAGCACTAGAATACTGAGTAGACTGCTTTTGGTAGGATGGCCATTTTATTACATTAATCCTACTGATCCATGAGCATGCTACATTTTTTTTAAAAATCAGAACAGTAGTATTTAGGCTTCCCACAGACCCTGGCCTGTCTAGTCTCAGGGTCTCGACTACCCTGGCACTGCCAGAGATGGATTACATCTCACACAGTGGGTCTTAAATCAGATCAGAGATTGGCTGGCCCTGCAAATGCTGCCACACTGATTTGAGGTCATTGTATTATCTCCCTGATTCATTTCTCAGTCCATATGTGCTGTAATAGTTTCCTGGTGGAAATTAATAAGATCACATGTATATTATCACTTCACTCACAAATAAAGATACTTTGATTTCCCTTCCTATCTGTGCAACTAACTAATGTCTAACTTGACCCACTCCATGAAGCCTGGGAACAGTGGTGCACACCTTTAAGCCCAGCACTTGGGAGGCAGAGGCAGGTGGATTTCTGAGTTCAAGGCCAGCCTGGTCTACAGAGTGAGTTCTAGGACAGCCTGAGCTATACAGTGAAACCCTGTCTCGAAAAACAAAACAAAACAAAACAAAACCAACACACAAAAAAAGACCCAGTCCATGAGATGGTACCCTCCCTGACACTGCTAGATTAGCCAAGAACCTGAAACTAGATAGATCTGGGACCAATGGGAGACCTCAATACTACCATTCTGGTAAAGGAATGATTCCTAATGACATCGTGCTCGTTCATCATTCACCATCAGAGAAGTTTCCTTCTGAAGCAGATGGGAAGAGAAACAAAAACCCACAGCCAGACAATCTGCAAAGAACGAGAGACCTTCCTTGGGACACTCAGCCCTATACCAGATGTCAACATCAAATCCCTCTCCTCAGAGTTTAGAGAACTCTGTGGAAGAGAAGGCAGAAAGAGTGTAAGAGACAGAGGGAATTGAAGATAATGAGGGATCAAAAAGCCTGCAAGACACAACAGAGCTGGCACATGATGAACTCACAGGGATTCTGGAAGCATGTTAGGGACCTGCATGGGTCTGTACCAGACCAGGGCCCTAGAACTGAAAGAAGTGTGCATGCTCCCATCTCTAATCCAGAAGCTATCTCTAATTGCTTTTCTCCTAGAGAGCATCACTGGGAAAACAAGCCATGCCTACCAGTAAATGGCCAATACAAAATGAACTCAACAGCATGGAGGCTCTTTGTCTTGCAATATTAAGTAAGGCCATTTTTTATTATGTTATGATTTGCTTTTTCTTTTTACTTTACATACTTTCCCTTTCTTTCAGTCATATGTATATGAATATAACACATATTATATATTATAAAGTTATATATATATATCTTACAGTTTGGGTTTTTATAGGAATCCTGAGTGTGCAAACATGTGTGTCCCTGCATTTATATTTATTTTTTGTGCTTTTACTTTGGCTGGTATTTTTAGTTTGTTTTGGTCATACTCTGATTTATTTATTATTTATCTTATTTATTATTATTCCTTAGATACTTGTTTTCTAACACGAGACAGAAAGGCTGTGGATCAGGATGGAAGGGTAGGGAGGGAGGTACAGGGAGGAGTAGGGGGAAGGGAAATGGTAATCAGAATATAATGTATGAAAAGAAATCTATTTCCAGTAAAAGAACATACATTCCATCATGCCTAACATATTATTGTGTGCAGTACTAAAGGACATGAAATAACGTGAAAGTTTGGTGATTGAAACTTACTAGGTAAGCTGCCGATATATATATACCATGGACTGGTTATGTATCATAATAAATAATTAATTAGAATTTGTAGTAGTAGTCTATTCATATGTCAAGAATTGACCACAAAGTAATTGGAATAGATAAAATGAATTTATTCCTTTACAATTTTATGAGTCAGAAGTCTGCCAGGGTTTCACTCTGGTAATGCCCCAGTATCAGCAGGGCTGTTTCCTTGTTCGCTGTGCATCCTATTTCTTTAATGACTGTCAGGTAAGGTCTGTTCTTATTCTTCTACTTGTATTCCTTGGCTTGGAACCAGCAACAGCAGGTCAAGTCACTTCCATATTTATATTCTCTCATCTTCTTTTTATACGTTGTGGCTGAACCAGCACACACTGAGAGACTGGGCCCATTAAGAGAATCTAGAGTGACCTTCCCATGCCAGGTTTTATCATTTAATTAACCCACAAAGCTCTTTGCAAGGTGAAGCAACAGATTAAGAGGTTCTAGTTCATGAGCATGAACAGCTTTGGGGGAGCATTATTCTTTAAAAATATTTTTATTTTATTTTAACTTATCTTTAAAAATTAAAAGAACTGTTGCATGCATGCGTGCATGCATGTTTATTTATAGAGGGTATGCATGCCACAGTGCATGTGTGAAGGTCAGAAGACAACTTTCCGAAGTCAGTTCTTTCCTCCCACCGCGCAGAGTCCCTGAGGTGGGCCTCACTTCATCAGTCTTGGCAGCAAGCACCTTTATGAACAAGGCCATCTCACTAGTCGCTTATAGGAGAGTATTATTCTGCTTACTATAGCTGTACATCTAAAACGTGATGATAATTAAGTGCTATGTGGTGGGGAATCTAGTTTGTTCAGATTGATCTGAAGTGTATACATGTGCTTATGTCTATAAGCATGAAGAAAGGTTTATAAAGCTCCTATCAAGGTACCAATAATTGATTCAACCAAAACAGTCAGGATAGGGATTAAGATACAAAACAAAAAAGACTGGTATTTTCTAGATATGTCTTATTTTAATTTTTTGTAAGGGACTGTCTTACTATTTGTAAGATAAAAAGGAATTTTAAATTTTAATGAAGGTTAAAATATTTGAAGATTATGATTTGACTTGAATATTTGATAAATTATGAAGCAAAATATTAATATATAAAGCATACTGATCTATCAGATATAAAAATTACATAAGATTACACCTAGATGGTAAGATTCCAGGTATCTTTTATTTTCTTGTTTTGACTTGCTGGCATTTTAAAGTTTTTTTTTATGACAAGAATAAGCAATAAAGTATAGATATAAATATATATAAAATTATATATGTATTTAAAATTAAAAAGTAATTAAAAAGGCTGGGAATGGTGGCACACACTCTTAATCTCACCAATTAGGAGGCATAGGCAGACTAACTTCTGTGAGTTTCTGGCTAGCTTGGTCTACAACAGAGTTAAGTTTTTTCAGGTCAGCCAAGGCTGCACAGTGAGACCCCCTCCTCTAAAGAAAGTAATAAAAAGTTATTACATAGCAACTAAACGCAGCAATGCCCCTACATAAAGAGGAAATACAAAGTACTAATTAATATAAACAAATGCTCATCTTATTTGAATATTGGGAAACTGCTAATTACAATAAGATTCTCTTTCCATTTATTAAGTTGCCAAGTGATGCTTAATTATTCAAATCAACATTAGAAAACCAATTTCCTTGCCTGATTGAAAACATAACTCTGTCCCTTTCTGAAGCTTCTCTGAGAGAACAGTGTGAATGAGATTAAGGCTGTACAAATGTGACAATAGGTAGATGATGTCACAAAGTTCACAAGTCTGAAAAGTGGATATATGCGTTAAATTCAATTAGAAAAAAAAAAACGTGCTATGAGTGGGGATGAACCCTGCCAAAGAACTCCTGAAAGGTTTAGGGTAGGCAGGAATCTAGCAAAAGTGAAAAATGGCTGGCTGGAAGTAGGCTTAGCTTTAAACCACCAAGCTGCCCTTGACTCTGTCCCCAGCTAGTATTGAAGACTGGAGGTTCACCTCCAGAAGGTGGAAAAGCAACTGTTGACTGGGGAGATAGTGACTGCTCAGTGGGGAAAATGTTTGCCTGGTTTGATCCTTAGCACCAGTGAAAAATCAAAAAGCATAAACAAACAAGAAAATCGACAAAGAAAAGGCAATCCCCCAACAGGCCCAGTGCCACGTGCTTGTAACTGCAGCGCTGGGGAGGTGGAGATAGGTACATGACCGAGGCTCACTGGCCAGCCTGTTTGTCCACCCAGAGATGTGCTGTCTCAAAAGTCAAGGGAAGCAGGAGGTGGGTCTGGAAGGAGATACCGGGGAGGATGGGAGGGTGAATATGATCGAATGTATTTCATGATAATTGCAAGGAATTCATAAAAATATTGTACTAACAATAGGTAGATGACACCCAAGGAATAATGAGCCCAAGGTTATCCTTCAGCTTCTACATGCATGCACACTCATGAACATGTATACCTGTACACATAAGGATGGCTCTACACTTGGGTGTCTAGAATCTTGTTGGGGTAGAAAGCTATACAGTTTAAAGTGGTAATAGGTGAAAGCTACATAGTAATGCTAATGGGCCTTTTCTTCCTTCCCAGTGCTCCTCACATGGCCAGCTGGTATGCATTGGATCTCAAGTATTCTGAGGAATTCCTGGTTGGAGGTGTTGCCTTTAGGAGATGAGCACAGAATACAGCACTGAAAATACACTCGGGAAGGGGGCATTGGAACGTTGGTACCTTTCGTTCTTTGCTTCCCAGCTATCAAGAGGTAAACAACTCTAATTTTTATAGTTCTACCAAGTGTTCTCTGCAGCAATATTCTGACTCACCAGACACCTAGAAACAATAGAACCTACTCACCATACTGAAATCTCTGAAATAAAAAGAATCCTCTCATCTGTTTGAGTTTTGTTACAGTAATAAAATTATGACCAACAGCAGACTAGCTCATAATAAGCACCCATCCAATTTCCCCCAGCAAGCCATACAATTTATGCTTAGAATTGACTACCCAAGAGAAAAGGCCTATGAGCAGAAAGGTTGGAGTCCCCATGGCTTCTGCCTAACCACAGGGAACCCATGAGTTCACAAGCCTTGATGATACACATCAAAAGCTTTTAAAAGCTGTTTTCTAAGCTTTTGCTTAGAAATAATATTGATTTACTAGACATTTGTGGACAAAGCAAACTTGAATTTGTTGAAAACAGAATAATATATCCAGAACGGAAGCAGCTTCAAAGCCTACCATAAATATTTTCAGTTATGAGAAATATGACATGTATAAACCAAGAATGGGTGAATATTTTTTTAAAGGCACATTTGAAGAATAGTGGTTCTTTGGCATTAAAAATTATAGCAATAATAAAATTCAACAGAAGCACTGATAGGTAAAACTCAGAAAGTTTCTTAGAAACTAGAAGGGAAAGAAGAGTAGTAAAAGTAGGAGAAGAGGAGAAAAAGGAAATGAAAGATGATTCCAAGAAAGCCAGAATCTGAATTTCAAGTCAAGTTGCAGGAAGAGACCTGATGGACTGCAAGAACACATTTCCTTAGATTGGAGAGAGTTTCCCAACCACAGCAGTATACCGACTACTCAGTGTAAAATAGGTGTTTAAAAGGCTGGTTAATGCACAGCATCACTAATGTTTATGATAATCCACAGAAAGACAAGGTCTAAATACTTCTCATAGAGAATGAATCACAGAAAGATTAGTAATCAGACTGTACCAACTTTAAAATGGCAGTCAACGTAAAACAGGTTCATAAAGAGATATTGGGACACACAGTAGCTTTACAATAAGTATTTGCTGATTAAGATAACATGGTTTTAGAAAGTATAAAATTATACCAGAAAATATTGAGAAAATATTTGAGAAATAAATATTGAGAAAATAAAAATGTGTATAAGCATTTATACACATTTTTACTCACTACAAAACATACAATAATTATGAAAAAAAAAAAACAAGAAAGGGTTTAGAGATTGTCTCCAAGAGGTAGGATTGTGAATGATTTTTATGCTTTTCAATTTTTTCAAAATTGTATAATGAGAATGTATTTATGCACTTTAAGCGATCAAGATAGTAATAAGAGCAGGGCATGTTCATACACATGACCTGTGTATCCTCACAGAAGAGGTCAAGGAACAGAGCACCAAGGCCAATCTTGGTCGTACAGTGAGCCTGAGACAGGTAAGACCTTGCTTCAAAAAATATCACCATTATTAACAGTTAAAAAAATTTAATGATAAACAAGGCACTATAAATTATTATCAGATACATAATAAGTATGTATATCCTTAATATTTTTGTCTTCTCCCACCCACAGGTTTACCTTGGTCCAGAGACACTCCCATTCATATCCAGATCAGGTTTAGGAAACTCTTTATCGGCAACCAGCTCTCGAGATTTAAACATAGCTTGAGTTCTTAACCTGTAAAAATAAATGTAAGAATTTCTAATCCCGAGGCACCTGAGAGGCTGAATAGTAATCCTTGGAAGCCAGGCTCCTTGAGATAGATACCAATTTGCCTATTACAAGTCAGCTGTTACACATGAGTGCATAGGCTGGTGGTTGTCAGTGAGTGTGCACATGTCCACACACACACACACACACACACACACACACACACACACACTCACACGCACTTCCTAATGACATGTTAAGTAAGCACATCAATTTATAGGACTTTAGATTTCCTTTACAGAAGTATGTGTGAAGATCAAGCTAGTTAGAACATAATTTTAAAATTCAGGATTATAAATGTTTTAGGAGCATTTTATCTCAATTCTAGAAGATGAACACTTTCATCTGTTCATTCTGACTGTTTTGCTCCATGTGTTAGTTAGTTGTGAGAAAGCTTTCAACATGCAGGCTTTTGAAGAAACTCTTCAATATAAGACATTCAAGTTACCATGGGCTAAATAAAGGCTCTTATAACTCTCAAGAATTATTGACCCTATAAAACATAAACTTATGAGATAATTAACTTCTCATACTGACACTTCAAAAAGCTAGGAGATCATTAACCAACATTTTCTTATGCCACAGACATAAAAATCTAGGTGTCCTGGTTAATTTCTTTTGTCAATTTGACATAAACTAGAGTCATTTGGGAAAAGAGAACCTCCCTTGAGAAAATGACAATACCAGATTGGCCTGTGTACACTTTCTTACTGATTGATAAGGAAGGGTCCAGCTCTGTATGGGCTGTGCTACTGTGTTTTGATGATCCTGGGTGTTGTAAGAAAGAAGGCTAAGAAAACCACAGGGAGAAAGAGAGAAAGCAGTTTCTCCACAGACAGATTCCTGTCTGGCTTAATTTTTGCCCTGACCTTCCTCAGTGATAGACTCTAACATGGAAATGTAAGATGAAATAAATCCTTTCTTCCCCAACTTGCTTTTTGCTCAACGAGTTTTATCACAGCAATGGAAACCCTGGCATCTACTAAGAGTTGTTAAGACCATACTCACAGGTACTGAGAAAGGAAAGCAGTTGAAAGCACCAGTACAAAACTGTATATCTTGAGTATATGAGTCAATCTCTGATACCAAATATGTGATATTTAATATCCATTCCCTCAGTTTTTTAGAAATGTACAAGCATATTCTTTAGCTATGAAATCAAACTATGAAGTAATAAAAATACCATGACCATAGTATTTTTCACTGTTGAAAGGCATTCTTTTAATTGGAATGAACTACAACAGTGACATCCAAAGAGATGGAATTTACTTATAATTATTTTGTAGCGACATGCAAGTTGTTAGGTAAATGCAGGTGTAAAATGTAGTATCAGGCAATTATGAGAAAAGAGTATGAAAAATAGTAAAAGCAGTAGTCAGAATAGTCTACAGCAAGAGCAGAAAGGATGCTGCTGTTGACAGTAGCGGCAACCCTTGTGGCATGCATCTTACATATAACATTGCACGGGTCCTCACACACACTCCAGGAAGTAACTACTTTATTATATGTATTTACAGAGAAAAGTAGGGCAGGCCCAGGAACAAAACTTGCCCAAGGTGATAGGTTTGTAAGTAGTGAGATCGGTACATTTTCTTATACCTAGTTATATTGTATGTATATTATACATGCTGGAGACGAAGACAGATAGCAAGACTTCCTAAAAGTACAGAGTATGTAATCTCAAGGCAGCAGAATCAATTATTAATCAGAATTTAAGAATTTAAGAAAGAATGCCTTCCCAAATTCATTTCTGTAAAACAGACTCATCCCCAAACTTACTACTTTAATTTTATGTTACTCATTTGTTTTTCAATATAGTTCCCAAATAGTTTAATGTCATGTACTCAGGTAGCATTAATTTATTATTGTAATTGAAGTGAGTTATCTAACCACTTAAATTATAAATTCAGTAAAGATATACAATAGTTTATGTTCTAAGTGCATAAAACACTGAGATAGGTCGGGTTTTATTCATCTAAGTATTCCTCCCACATAGTTATGGGCAGAAATAATAAATATTTCCTAAAACAATGAAAATTGAGCTGTTATAAGTGTATATTATACAAAAATTACTATGGTGTTCTTTTGTATGTTTTCCACAACTTAAAGAGTTAACTGAAAGAAACTAGAACTAAGTAGTGTAATTTTAGCTATGTGGCAATGAATATGTAAAGTGTAGACAACTGGAAAAGGAAAGCAAACATATTTAAATCAGAGAAGGTATGGTTTGAGTAAGAGATATGAGTGGTATATGGAAAAAAATAACGACAAAATTTCAGAAAAAAATGTTTCTTAGGAAAAAAGGGGGCAAATGAGTACAGGGATGACTGCAAATCACAGAAAGCATTGGAAACCAGGTTGATGGGCAGCATCTAATATAGAAAGAAATATTCATCAATTTTTAAAATTCAGAAATGTGAATAAAGTGTGGTAGAATAAAGGCACTGTATTAGAAGGATTCATTCATGACAGATATTCTTGGTTCATGACAATATTGTGCAGATTTTCAGTCAACTCTTAAGTGATAAAATTGCATAAATCTAAAAAGTAGGCCAGAGAATAGGTTGACATTCAGCCTAGAAATATGAATTGTGATAATGTTTAAGCAGATAAATCAAGGCTCTGACTTCTGGCCTGTCCCAGGTAACCAGCATAGGGCAGATGATTTACATAGGAGAAAACTTGTAGAAGGAGAGCCACCTCTAGTTGAAAATGGCTTCAGGCTGGTGTGCTGAAAGCTACAATCACATTACTTGGGAGAAGGCAGGAGAAAACACAGATTTGGGCTAGCTGTCTTGAAAGGCCTCATTGTCTTAAGGGACTGTTTATCTGGGTATCTTACCTGAACTTTCTAGTTTCTTGACTTGGGAGAATTTTGTTTTCTAGTCAAAGCTCCAAACTACAAGTAAAATGGCAGAACTGTAAGGGCCAAGATTCATAGAACCAAACAGACCTTTAGCAGATGCCCAAGGCACCAAAAACCAGCACAACCAGGTCTTAAGATGGGTGCTACTATACTTGGGCATTGTTTTGTGGTTTGTATATAATTACTTCACGAGTCCTGCTCAACAAGATGAAAACATGGTAAAACACTGTGGGTTTTCTAAGCCTGCATATAAGAACTACCTAGGGTAATACTCATCTGTGCAACAGAATTTATTAAATCACATAATTTGAGGACAGTAATTCTGAAAACAGAGTCAATTTAAAAAGAAAATTAGAATAAAGACCCCATGATGGAGCTCAAAGTATTTTGGAAGAGTTTTCGAAAAGACTAATTTTTAGAGCTTAAGAAACAAAATGTGAGAAGCCCTCTTTTGAGGACTTCAACAACATACAGTCTATTCCTGTTGTCCAAATGTTTCTAATAGGAATGTATAGAGGAGGGATGGTGGTCAGGGAGGCAACAACAAGGAGACAGAAGCATTTCCTTTAGGAAATGTGCAACTCATTGTCTTTTAAAGGCAGAAAGACAACATTTTTGAATTTTAAACATATTTATATCTGACTTACAGGTATTTTTCTTAAATAAAACAATAAATTGTTTGCATATGAATGTAAAACCACACTGAATAGTATATAACATCACAATAGCAACTCAGCTTTTGAAACACAGCTCTAAGGAGATCATTATTAAGGGACCAACAATCAGGAGTGAGGGTACATGCATAAGGTCCTGGGATTGAGCCCACAACCAATAAAAAAAGCAAAAGGGAAAGTACAGAGCAAATATGATCAACACATAGTATGTGTTTTGCTCACATGTAACATACTACCATATGCTATGAAACATATACAATGGAAACAACACAGTTACCTGAGAAAAAGTAATTTTTTAAATAGGAAAAAAAAAGGATAAATGTGGGCCTAGTTACTAGAGTTAGTTATAAGGCAAGCTATGTTAGGATTAGTAAGAATTAAATTTAAATTTAAATGGTTTTTATGAATTGTTTTATGTGATAGCACAAAGATATGAATGTAGGATGATGACAACTAAACCCACAAACGATTTACCTTCATTTTTAACTTTCTATAGTGACATCAAATAGAAAAACATACGGGGTTTGAAGTCTAACAAAAGTTACCACTGCAACTTGGGAGATAGCTCTATGGGTAAAGAACTGACTGCACAACCATGAGGACTTGGGTTCAAATCCCCAGATAGGTATGATTACATTTCCTTGTAACCCTAGCTTTGAGGGTGGATAGACAGGTGGATCCAGGAGTTCAGTGGACAGCCAGCCTAGTTGAAATGGTGAGTTTCTGATTTAGTAAAGACTCTCTTATAGAAGTAAGGTAGAGAATAACAGATAAAGACATTAAATGACCTGTTCTCTAGCAAGTCAAGGTGCTGAAAAATCTCTATGAACTGTGTCTGTAAAGACTACCTTTTGAAATTGTATTTGTGAACCTAGAGTCAGTCCTGAAAGAACAGGCAGGACTCACCAATTGTAATCTAGTCGGGATTGGTGCAGCTGCTGCTGTTTAAGGAGAAGCTTCGTCTCTTGTTGGGCCAGGAGATGCTGAAGGCGTTCCTTTTCAATTTCCAGTTCCATTTTCTGAAGCATCAGCTGTTGCCTTCGATCTTCTGAGAGTTGTTTTTCAATGTCAGTTTCTCGGGGTTGCAGTATCACTCGATCATGCATTTGAGATGCCCAGGGAATCCTACAATGACTGCATGATTCTGGATGTGTCTTACAACATTGAGGGGCCATGTTTGTAGGGTGATAGTTCTCATGAACATAAGCTCCACTTTCAGAGCATTTATGACCACAGTACTGACTAGATGGAGTAGGTGGAAGGTTTGGGTATTCCTTTATCTTCAACTCTACTGGGAGAGATTTCTCTATTGGGGCTGCATTTATTAGTCTTCTCCCCAGAGATTCATAAGTACATGTTCTGGTTTTTGTTGACATCCTCTCTAAATCTTCTTTGGGATGATGAAGTGTTATTGGCCTCAAGGAATTATTCCTTAATTCTGTAAACGATTCTGAGACCTGGTTTGCTGACTTAGGCCTCGCCTTGGTCTGACCGTAGTTTTGTGGTCTGGCTACACTCAGAAAGGAACCATCCAGGTCCATCAATGAACACTGGGGAGTGTTTTTCTTCTTGGTTATCTAAGAGAAAACACATAAAAAACAACTTCTGGTTTTGGGTTTTCAGAAATCAAATATATTATATTCACTAAAATAAAACTCTTTTATTTCCTTTTCTTAAATATTACAGTATCTACACCGTCAATGTTTATAAAGCAACATCCATTTTCAAACAATCTATCTTTCAGCAAAGCTATAGGGGGATAAGAAATATCCTCCATTTTGAGTATGCAAATCTTGATGATTTTAGGAGTGCAAATTCTGAAGGTTACATAAAATCAACTTTAAGATGCAAACATATAAAATATTAATATCTAAAAATGTCTATCTTTGAATATTGAGCCAAAAAAATTCATTCAGTCATCTTAAATATTCTTTGACTGGTCATTATACACAACAAGATTTGATGTAAAGCACTTCACATTATTCTGCATAGCTGTTGATAGATTAGTTTTTATAAATATCTTCAGAAAACACAGATAAAACCAACTACTTCCAAATACATAATTCTAATAAAAAGCAGTTGTTTAAATATAAAATATTTAATTTCAACTGCAAACAAGTGATTTTCAGTTAAACTATTCAAGTGATGATAGTCTAGTAGAACTCAAGCAGAAAGGAAGCAGTTGTAAATTTGAGCTGCCAGGTCAAGAAGTAAGCTTTTCCAACATTGTGGCTGTCAACCTGTTCTTTGGGGAGAGTGAAACTTTGTCTGCGTCAATTCTTCTTAAACTTGAGGTCGATATGATTTACCTGAAGGGCTTGTTAAGCATGAAAGGCTGGTTTCAACCACAGAGTTTCCAACTCTGCCTGGAAGTGTCAGCTCATTTACATCTCTAGGAGGTTTTCAGGTTATGGAGATGTTCATGTGGGATCATGCTTTGAAAATTGCTGGTCTAGATATGGAATCTGACTGTTGGCTTTGGCCTTAGACGGCTGAGTTTGCATTATCTCAGCTCTGAACATGTTTGATTTACCGTAAGCAAGCAGGTTTTTTTCTCAGTGCCTTTCAGAAATCTGGTGTATCTAAATTCTAGGCTGCCCAAGTTGAAATATTTTAGTTTCATGAGAGTGTTGAACATACTACAGATGGGCAGCTTGTTTATAGTGTTGGATAGTTGGGATTAACAAACATTAAGAAAGTAAGTTAATGCAGAAGAATATTTTAATTAACTAAGTTTAATTAATTAAATAAATTAATTGATTAACTTAACATCTCAACAATTTTGCCCTCCCAGTCCTTCCCAGTCCTCCCATGGCTATCAACTAGCCCTGGCATATCAAGTTGTAGTAGGACTAGGTGCACCCTCTCCTATTCAGGCTAGATGAGGCAGCCCAGTAGGAAGGAAGGATCCCAAAGGCAGGCAACAGACTCAGAGACAAACCCTGCTCCCACTGTTAGGAGTCCCACTTGAAGACCAAGCTGTACAACTGTAACATATGTGCAGAAGGCCTAGGTCAGCTCCATGTAGGCTCCATGGTCAGTGGTTCGGTCTCTGGGAGCCTCTATGAGTTCAGGTTAATTGATTCTGTAGGTTTTCTTGTCGTGTCCTTGACCCCTTTGACTTCTACAATTCTTGCTCCCTCTTCTGAAGGATTCTGCCTAATGTTTGGCTGTGAGTAGGCTGTGAGTCTCTACATCTGTTTCCAACAGTTGCTGGGTGAAACCTCTCTGATGATGATCATGCTAGGATCCTGTGAAGGCTAAAATGATTTGTGCATTAACCACATTGCTTAACACAGACTTCACTGAAAGATGAACACTAAGTGCCAAGGAAACACTAAGCAGATGTAAATGAGAATGACATTTGAAATATTCTTTATAGCTTCCACTCACACCTTCCTCTTCCTTCTGGCTTTTATTTAAAGGCCATTTACATTAACTCTTTTACCTTGTTGCCATTTCTGATCTGTATTCAAGAAAGCCACATGAGAAAAAAAAATCTTAATCTTTCTCCCTGCCCCTTCCTTGTCCTGAGTTATTCTATTTTGTCTAGAGCAGCTACTTTGTCCCCAGTTACTCCATACTGGCTACAAATACTTAAGACAGAATGAACTGGCATCTTGTTCATAAATAATCACCATCTGTCTAGCACCAGAAATCATAGACTGATGAATGAATTATTCATGATTATTAAAAATACCACCTTTAAGCTTACTGGACACACAAAACTAATGAATGATGCTACCACAAATCTGAATGTAGGACAACCACACCATGGTACATCAACTTGGCATTTGGTCTTGGGCCAAATTAGTGTATCTGTCATGGCTCCTGTTTAGGAGATTGTGAGCCTGTCACTAACACCACCAGCTTCAAAGTTGTCCAGATTCCTCAACCAGTGTGTTTGAGATGTGTTCTAAGCACAGTACCAGAAATGGCTCTGACTGGTGCCAACTCTCCATCTACTATCTGCATTACCCATTAGTTCCTATAGACTCATTCCTTTTTCTTTTTAATTTATTTTTATTTTTTACACTCCATATTCCATTCCCTGCCACTCCAACTTCTGATAGCTCCACATCCCACACCTCCTTCCCCCACCCCCACCCCATCTGACCTCTAAACTCCCTGGGGCCTTCACTCCCTTGAGGGTTAGGTGCATCATCTCTGAATGAACACAGTCTCAGAAGTCCTCTTCTGTATGTGTGTTGGGGACCTCATATCAGCTGGTGTATGCTGTTTGTTTGGTGGTCCAGTATTTGAGAGATCTTTTTGGGTCCAGATTAATTGAGACTGCTTGTCCTCCTACAGGATCGCCCTTCTCCTCAGCTTCTTTCATCCTTCCCTAATTCAACAACAGGGTCAGCTGCTTCTGTCCATTGGTTGGGTGCAAATATCTGCATCTGACTCTTTCAGCTGCTTCTTGGATCTTTTGGAGGGCAATCATGATAGATAGTTTTGTGAGTGTCCTCAGTAATAGTATCAGGCCTTGGGACCTCCCCTTGAGCTGGATCTCACTTTGGGCCTGTCACTGGAACTTCTTTTTCTCAGGCTCCTCTCAATTTTCATCCCCGTAATTCTTTCAAACAGGAACAATTATGGGCCAGAGATGTGACTGTAGGATGGCAACCCCATCCCTCATTTGATGCCCTGTCTTCCTGCTGGAGGTGGGCTCTGTAAGTTCCTGCTCCCTACTATCAGGCCTTTCATCTAAGGTCTCTCCCTTTGAGTCCTGGGAGTCTCTCACCTCCCAGGTCTCTGGTGCATTCTGGGAGGTCCCCCCCCCAACCTTCTATTTCTTGAGGTTTCCTGTTTACATTCTTTCTGCTGGCCCTCAAGGCTTCAGTCTTTTTCCCTCACCCAATACCAGGTCAGGTTCCCCTCTTCCTCCCACTGCCCCTCCACCCACTTTCCCCTCCTAGGTCCCTCCCTCTCTCCCAACTTGTGATTGCTTTCTTCTCTCTCCCAAATGGGACTGAGGCATCATCACTTGGGCACTTCAGCTTATTGAGCCTTTTGAATTCTGTGGACTGTATCGTGGGTATTCTATATTGGTTCTTTTCTTTTCTTTTTCTTTTTCTTTTTCTTTTTCTTTCTTTTTCTTCCTTCCTCCTTCCCTCCCTCTCTCTTTCTTTCTCTTTCGCTTCTTTCTCTCTCTTTCTTTCTTTCTTTCTTTCTTTCTTTCTTTCTTTCTTTCTTTCTTTCTTTCTTTCTTTCTTTCTTTCTCTCCCCCCCCCCCCTTTTTGGCTAATATCCACTAATTAGTGAGTACATACCATGCATGTCCTTTTGGATTTGAGTTCTTTCATTCAGGATATTTTCTAGTTCCATCCATTTGCCTGCTAAAGTCAGGATGTCCTTGTTCTTAATAGCTGAGTAGTATTCCATTGTGTAAATGAACCACATTTTCTGTATCCATTCTTCTGTCGTGGGACATCTATGTTCTTTCCAGCTTCTGGCTACCACAAATATGGCAACTATGAACATAGTGGAACATATGCCCCTGTGGCATGGTGGGGCATCTTTTGGGTATATTCTCAAGAGTGGTATAGTTGGGTCTTCAGGTAGATCTCTTTCCAATTTTCTGAGGAACCGCCAGATTGATTTCCAGAGTGGTTGTACCAGTTTGCAATCGCACCAGCAATGGAGGAGCGCTCCTCTTTCTCCACATCCTCTCTAACATGTGTTGTCACTTGAGATTTTGATCTTAGCCATTCTGATTGGCCTAAGGTTTCCATTTCTCTGATCACTAACTTGCTATCACCCATATGTAATTGACTGAAGTGTGATATATTATTCGATGGCCAGATGTTATCAGAATAGATGGAATATTGCCATAGTTATGACTCCAAAGAAAGGATAAATACTTGGTGAGGTGCAGCTTGTGAATCTTTTAACACTGAATATATTCTGACATTGTAGAAAGGCATAGAGGTGTTCATATATGTTCATGACATAGCTTGCTAATAACACCCCCTGAAGTAATTTTTCACTTTTCATGGATGATTATTTGTACTCTGAGGTAAGCTTTTTTTTTTTCTCAAGGTTGTGAGAGAAATATCCATTTTACAGTACACTAATAAATTACAATTTCTACATCTATTTCATATTGCCACTATACAAATTATTACAAACTTTGCAGTGTATGATAACACATATGTCTTCCCCAAAGATTGTGGAAGTCAGAAACTAGATATCTATCTTACTGAGCTCAAGTCCAAGTTTTCACAGGGCTTGCTTGTTCTTTTTTGAAGTTCTGAAGAGATAATCTATCTCTTTTTCCTTCCTTCCTTCCTTCCTTCCTTCCTTCCTTCCTTCCTTCCTTCCTTCCTTCCTCCCTCCCTCCCTCTCGCTTCTCTCTTTTAAGCTCCTAGTGACTGTTAATTTCCTTGGTTTGTGGTTTCCCCTCCACCTTCAAAGTGCACCACTCTAGCTTCTGCTTTGAACATCATAGTGTCCTGTCCTCTGACTTCTTTCTTACAATTACAAAGGCCATTTGGAATATAGGTACACCTATCCAGGTAACCCAAGGTCATTTCCTTATTGCACAATACCTAGTTTGAACATATGCAAAGTCCTTTGTTCATTAAATCAATATAGGCATATAAAGTGATACAGATTGCAGGATTTAGGGTATAGGTAGGTAGGTGGGTGTATGTGTGTGTATGTTGAATATACACATCTTATTTTTTATTTTATTTTTAATTTAATTTTATTTGTAATTCATTTTTTACACTCTATATTCCATTCCCCGCCCTTCCCCTCCTACCCTCCAACTGCTCTACATCCCACACCTCCACCCCACAACACCCTGCCTACACATAGATGCCCCCCACCCTCCACTCCATCTGACCTCTAAACTCCCTGGGGCCTCTAGTCTCTTGAGTATTAGGTTCATCATCTCTGAATGAACTTAGACCTGGAAGTCCTCTACTGTATGTGTGTTGGGGGTCTCATATCAGCTGGTGTATGTTGTCTGTTTTGTGGTCCAGTGTTTGAAAGATCTCATGGGTCCAGATTAATTGAGACTGCTGGTCCCCCTAAAGGATCACCCTTCTCCTCAAATTCTTTCAGCCTTCCCTAATTCAAGAACAGAGGTCAGCTGCTTCTGTCCATTGGTTGGGTACAAATATCTGCACCTGACTCTTTCAGCTTCTTGTTTGGTCTTTTGAAGGGCAGTCATGATAGATTCCTTTTTGTGCGCGCTCCAAACAAGTGAAAGACCTGTATGACAATAGCTTGAAGTCTCTCAAGAAAGAAATTGAAGAAGATCTCAGAAAATGGAGAGATCTCCCATGCTCATGGATTGGCAGAATTAACATAGTAAAAATGGCCATCCTACCAAAGGCAATCTATAGATTCAGTGCAATCCCCATCAAAATCCCAACACAATTCTTCAAAGACATGGAAGGAGCAATTCTCAAATTCATCTGGAAAGGCAAAAAACCCAGAATAGCAAAAACAATTTTTAACAATAAGAGAACAGCTGGGGGAATCATGATCCCTGACCTCAAGCTTTACTACAGAGCAATAGTGATTAAAAACTGCATGGTTTTGGTACAGAGACAGACATTTTAATCAATTGAATAGAATTGAAGACCTAGAAATAGAACCATACACTTATCGTCACTTGATTTTTGACAAAGGTGCCAAAAACATACAATGGAAAAAAGAAAGCATCTTCAATAAATGGTACTGGTCTAACTGGATGTCTGCATGTAGAAGAATGAAAATAGACCCATATTTGTCACCTTATACAAAGCTCAAGTCCAAGTGGATCAAGGACCTCAACATAAAACAAGATACACTGAATCTAAAAGAAGAGAAAGTAGGAAAGAGCCTTGAACTCATTGGCAGAGGGGGAAATTTCCTAAACAGAACTCCAATGGCTCACACTCTAAGGTCAAGAATTGACAAATGGGACCTCATGAAATTGGAAAGCTTCTGTAAGGCAAAGGACATAGTCAGTAAGACAAATCGGCAACCTACAGATTGGGGGAAAAAAAATCTTCACTAACCCGACATCTGATAGAGGGCTAATATCCAAAATATATAAAGAACTCAAGAAGTTAATCACTAAAAACCCAAACAACCCACCAAAAAATGGGGAATAGAACTAAACTGAGAATTCACAACTGAGGAATCTTGAATGGCTGAGAAGCACCTAAAGAAATGTTCAAAGTCCTTAGTGATCAGAGAGATGCAAATCAAAACGACCCCGAGATTCCACCTTACATCAATCAGAATGGCTAAGATCAAAACATTATTAGGTGACAACACATGTTGGAGAGGGTGTGGAAAAAGAGGAACACTCCTCCATTGCTGGTGGGATTGCAAACTCATACACATCCTTTTAAATGAACTAACTCACAAGCAGTTTAGATAGCTTGTCTAGAGAGAATGAATGAATGTTGATATCTCTGTCAGCAAATTAAATATCTCCCCAATTTATAAGAGTAGACAATGATGGATATTCAATAACTTCTGATAGAAAGGGCTATGTACATATCTGTGAATGGCACATTTGGGTGTACACATACTACATTCTCAGTAAGTATTCTTTGAGTGTATCATGTTATTCGAAAAATTCATATTGACTTATGGGCTAGAAATGGAAGGAAATTAGAATCTCAGCACTTGATGGGAAAAGCAGAATCACAAGGCCAAAGCCAGTGTGGGCTCTGTAGCAAGATCTAGACCAACCTGGCTTACATAGACTGACTCAAAAAGGAAAAAAAAGTGTGTGTGGGGGGGTGGAATCTGAGATTAGACTCAATCATGTCTTACCAAGAGAAAGCAAGAAAATAAATAGAAAGCAAACTTCTCAAAATGTTCTAAATATAAAATTCAGCTGCTTTATTAGTGAAGCTAAAGATAGCCAATGCCTCTGGGACCCATGCAAGTAACAATAGGCTTGAATAAAGCATATGTGTTTTCTTTCTACAGTTGTTTATATGTAATATTAACTAACACAAATTCACTGAACAAAGGCTTAAACCAACAAAGCATTCTCAATTGTTTCTGAGGCACATGAGTGTTAAAAACATGCATTGCAAATTGTATTTAATGTCAGTATGTGCATGCATACATGTGTGCCCAAGTACATGGCTACCATGATGCTCACAAAGAGGTCAGAGGACAATTGTAGGAGTTGGGTCTTTCCTTCAACCATGTGGGTCCTGAGGACCAAATTGAAGTTGTCAAGAGTGGTAGCCAGAACATTTACCAAGGAATCATTTCTTTAGCCCGCATATGGGTTTAACATGAAACTTTAAATAATACAAACTTAGAAAATGATATTTTAAAATAGAGGCAAAATTTGTAATAAACTGCGTGACTTAAGTGTACAGCTTAATGAAATTTCACATTTGTTCTCTCTATAACCATATTAGAATATTAAAATATTCTTAGTTCATCTGTTTAATAAAACCAAAAATTAGCTGTATTTGGTCTGCTACTGTCAACTAAATTTGGTGATTATGTCTTCGCATTAGGAAATTCTAATAGTGTTAAGGGTGGAGGTCAAGCATAGAACATTTACATTGCATGTGGAAGGCCCTAGGATGAATCTCCAGTACTGCCAGAAAAAACAAACAAACAAACAAACAAACAAAACTCTTAAACCCCAACAAAAGAAGTAAACAATGCATATGAGTGTAGTGACAAGACTATAGTCCCAGCACTCACACTCATGAAGTGAAGGCGTCTTGAATTCAAGTCAGCCTGACCTATAAAGCAAGCCTCTGTTCCAGCAATAAACAAACAAACAAACATTTCAATCAATCAAATCACCTAAACCAAGTGCCTTGTGGTGCTCTCCATATGCTTTCTGTGATAATAAATGGAATGAGACACTTAACAAGTTAGGATGACAGGAAAGCATGTTAGCTAATCTACATCATGCCAGAAAAATGAGTTGCATTGAAAAACTAGGGGTGTTATGCCCATGGGGTCCTGGGAGGCTCTTGCTTTCCTGGTATCTGGGACTTTCTGGTTGCTACTCCCAGTTCCCCATCCTCTATTGCTACACAACTCTGTTCAATTTCCTGACCCTCTGTACATCTCCTCTACTTCCTCCCACACCTGATTCTGCCCCTCTTTTTCACTTCCCCTTCTCTCTTCCTCCCAAGTCCCACCCACCTTCTACTTCCCTTGATTATATTGTTTCTCCTTCTAAGTTAGTAGTGAAACATCCACTCTTTGGTCTTCCTTCCTTTTGAGTTTCAAGTGGTCTGTGATTTGGATCGTGGGTATTCCATGCTCTTTGCATAATTCCACTTATCAGTGAGTACATACCACAGTCTTTTGTGACTGAGTTACCTCACTCAGGATATTTTCTAGATCCATCCATTTGACTGTGATTTTTGTGAAGTCATTGTTTTTAGTAGTACTTCATTGTGTAAATGTAACACATTTTCTGTATCCATTCCTCCATGGAGGGACATCTGGGTTGTTTCCAGCTTCTGGCTATTATAAATATGGCTGCTATAAACAGAGTGGAGCATGTGTCCTTATTAGATGTCAGAGCATCTTCTGGGTATGTACCCATGAGGGGTATAGCTGGATCCTCAGGTAGTAAAGCACAGGGACCAAATGAAGCAAAAGAGAAATGACTGAAGGAGTTGAAGGGGACTTATATGGCATCAGTGAGATGGGAGGCCCTTGGTCCTGTGAAGGCTTGATGCTCCAGTGTAGAGGAATGTTAGGGCGGTGAGGAGGGAGTTGGTGGGTGGGTGGGTGGGTAGTGGAGCACCCTTGCAGAAGTAGGGTAAGGGGGTATGGGATAGGGGGTTTGCAGAGGGGAAATAGGGAAAGGGGATAACATTTGAAATGTAAACAAATAAAATATCCAACTTTAAAAAATTAGGGGTGATTTCCAGTGATAAAAATAGTTGAGTTCATCATGGGGTACTTAATATTTTTTTCTATATAATGAAAGCCAACATCACCGGCCATGAGGAGTGACTTCTTCTTATAAAACTCTTGGCATAGCATACCATGTGATCCATAGCAGAGAAAAAAAATTACTGCCACGTCTGGTTTACAACAGAGCTCGAAAATGATGTTCTTTAACCTGGGTAGACACAGACTAAAAAGACTAGATGGAAAAATACCCTTCATTACTACTTTGTGGAATTATTCATATATAAACAGCTGTTACTATGATAATAGAAATAGAGTTGGATAATTTCTGTTATAAAAGTACAAGTAGAGCAAAACTAAATATCAGTAATATTTCCTATTTTAAGATTATTTTTGAGAATTTATACCTGACTATTGTATTCACTTCATTTCCATTCCACTGGCTCCAATTCATACCTTTTCTTTAATTAATATTGCATTAACACACATTACAGTCAGCTGCATCTAGTGTTGTTCGTACATATATGTGCTTAGGGCTGGTCACTTAGGATTGCATAACTATGGGGAGATGGAGAAGACTGATTCTCCTTCTCTTATCAGTCACTAATTATAGCTCTTCAAATGGGACCTTGTAGGATTTCCCCTTTGTACTCAGGGACATCACCCTTTGCTGTGTACCACCTTAACGTTGGGTAGTTAGGAACTGATTATTTCCAATGCATTCATGAGTTCTTATTCATATGAATAGTCAATATTACCAACAGCTCTTATTGTATGTATTTTATGGTAAATAATTTTTCTATCCTGGCAAATGTTGGCATTCCAATTTTCCTCCTTATCAGCTTATGAAAAGGTGAATATCAACTTCAAAATTTTCTCTCCTCTTTAAAACTGTCAGTAGTACTGTGCATGTGTGTGTGGAGGAGTAGAAACCACCATATCTCCCAGAGTATTTTGGAGTTAATATAAATAAAGCACAGAATGGCATGTTGCATTTTAACGCTATACATGGACCAGTTGTCAAACTGACAAAAAATGCCTAATGCAACAGCTGCACAGTGTGGTTTGCCAACATCTCATCCTAAATAAATGCTCATTCTCCTCAGTGCAATTAACGCTCCTACACTGGCAGGTTTTGCTAGAAGATCATCAAGGTAGATTACCTTCCAGCATTATGAACTAAATACTTACAGGTGTTATATCATCAGTTATAACTTACAAACTTTTGCATTCAGCAAGACACTCAGGCAAATGAATCATCTAATTTATGAATAATTTATAAGAAATTCACAGCATGCTCCTGGCGTCATCCATGGCCTCTTCCAGGTCATATGACACCAATTAGAGCTGAATTTTAAATTATTCAATAACCTGAACTCTCTTGTCATTTAACATATAGATATCAATGCAGTAAACAAGTTAAATCTAATGGACCCTGGAGGTTTAAGCTCCTTCACAGCTCAGCAGCTGAGGCCGTAGGCTATCAACGGAAGGGAAAAATGACAGAACACAGCCGCCATACACATCTGCAAGGCTCTAATAACTTATTCTAGTTCCCAGAGGAACTGCAGCACACTTTAGGAATATTGAATCTAAAAGACATTAAAGTCACTAATTATGAGGTTTAAAAGAATGGGCACAGAGATGGCACATAATGACATGTAAATGGCAGAACAATGGATTATATACCAGATCATAGGAATACCACCATAGGCCTGCCAATAATGTTTGCAGTGACTACCAGACTAGTAAAAGGTTAAACTTTCTTTAATCATTACTATATTTCTGGAAAGTCAGAATTTGTTGAGTTGCTATAAAATAAATAGCCTGTCATAGCTGACAGTACATTCAAGTTGAAGTCAAAAGACACAGGTCAGAGCTCCACTATGGTCACTTCGGAGTTGTGTTGCTTTAGGCAAATTACTGTGGCTCTGTTAAGTAGTTTAGTCATTTATAAAGAAGGGACTTGGGTTTAGCAATGTTTGTGATGTATGCTATCTTTAAGATGGGTGTTCTGTAACCCAAAGAAGAGAGGGAAAGGAAAACAGGCTGGATGAGAAATCAGCAGTGAGTCTGAGGGTTTACACGGGAAGGAAGGTAAGTCATCCTATTTTAGATATTTGCCCCAAACAGATGCCTGCATAAGACAAACGTTAACTTATGAAAACAATTCAAAGAATTATGATACAATTTTTAAAAGGGACAATTATTTTATCAAAGCAACTATGGTCGTAATTCAGCACATTCACAGCCACAATGCAGAAAGAAGGGCAGCTTGAAATAGTTATTTTCTAAGAAATAAGCATATGGCTAGTTTTAATTACTTAATGAAGATGAAAAAAATGTGTGTGTGTGTGTGTAAAAGCAGAGAAAGGAAACTTACAACCACTCTGTAAGCGACCATCTCAATCTTCAGGGTCTTAAGTGAGATGTAGGTTTAAATACAAGGCAAGAAGTACGTATCACTATGAGGTCATGGTCACGGTGAAACCCTCCAGTAACATGGGAGGGCTTTCCATCTTCTGACTTCTTCAATTTCTTTTTGAGGTGTCTTAAAGGTTTTATATCACAAAATATTTTTAGTTTTCTGAGGGAATTATAAAAGGCACTGATTTCTTTCTCAGTCTGTCATTTGTAAAAAAGGAGGCTACTAAGTTTTTGTGTGTGAATTTTATATTGTGCTACTTTACTGAAGAAACACATGCTGAAATAAGAACATGCTGACTTCTTCCTTTCCCATTTCTATCCACTTGGTGTCCTTCAGTTGTCTTACTGGTCTACCTATGACTCCAAATACTATATTGAATAAGTATGTAGAGGACATCTTAGTATTGTTCCTGATTTTAATGGAAATGCTTTGAATTCCTTTCTCTTCAGGTGGACGTTTCTTGCTGGTTTGCTGGAAATCACCTTTATTATGTTGTGGTATTTCCCTTGTATTTCTAGACTCTCCAGGACTGTTATCATGAAAGGATGTTGGATTTTGTCAAAGGCCTTTTCGGCATCTTGATAAGCTGATCACGTGTTTTTTGTCCTTCAGCCTGTTTATGTGGTGGACTCCATTTATTGATTTGTTTTATGTTCAACTTGCCCTGCATAATATTATAGTGAAAGCTAGGCACAGGGAAAGATACCTTGAGAGGAATGGTGAGAAAAATGTTCAGAGGTCCACCCAGTTAAAGATGCAGCACACAGGCTTCTAAGAGGGTTCTATGGAGTTTTCTTGTGCTTCTTTCTTAGTGTGGGACATGTGGAAGATGCCTGACTCCTAGGTAGCACTTCTAGGGTGATTTACTGACCTGTCATTCTGCATTAACCATCAGGCTCCAAAATAGACACAAGAATTGCAGGTGGATAGATGTTTCAACACAGTTCACTTTTTAAGGGGGCAAGCAAAATGAATTTCTGTTTAATGACACGGAACTTTTAAATGTCTTATAGTCCTCACCCACATCAAGTCTGGCACTTGCTAGTATTTAGTTAATACTATCTGAATGTGACCAAGTGCTCCTAAAAAGGAGACCAGAAGTCACACTGTTATGTATGCCACTGGCTAAGAGAAAATGATTTGCATTAAACTTTTAGACTAACAACTGGACCGAAACTGTTCTGAAACAAGAAGAACAAGGGAGTATTTAAGAAGTATCTTTAAATACAACTAGTCGCAAGAGAGCTCGAAAATTAGAGTGTTATTAGATTAAGAATTGCCAAAGTAAATCACAGTCCTGTAACTAAAGACCAGAGTCCTTCCTGAGTCTCCGTGTAAGCAACTACAAACCATGGGCAGGGGTGAGCTGGGGAGAAGCCAATTCTGAAAGCAGAGTAAATATAAAACCAGAGACTGAAAGTGTCTGCCCATGGAGGATTAACTCTGCCTTCAGATAAAAAGGATTGTTTAGAACTAAGCACTTGGCACTATGACAACCTTTATTCTTAAAAGTTTGGAACACTGTTACTTAGTTAGTTTAGGTTATTGTGAAAAAAACTAAGTGATTTGGTTTAGAAATTAAAAAAAAAAACCCACGTGATTCAATTTCCTATTGCCTAATGCCCCAACTCCCTTTTCTGTTCCTTTGACTCCTTGGTTGGTGCCATTTTACTTTATGTGGTTTTACCATTCATCTCTAAGCTCAAATAACTGTGACTTCATAGCACCCCAAACTCATATTACTAATTTCTTTAATGTTGAACTTACTTCATTCTGCTTCTGTGCAGTGAACTGCTAGTTGTTTTGGCACGTCTAAATTTTCTTGTGATGTTGAAGTACTTGCTTACAGTGTTTAAGATGGAGACTCAACCCTAGCTGGCCTATAAGGCTTTGGGTGACTCTCTTATTTCCACACCTCATCTGCCTATAGGAACACTTGGACTTTAAGCTTATAGATGCATGCTATTTTTTATTTATATTCTGAGCTTGCAATCATACTTCCACAGTAAATGCTTTTATCCATTTGGTCAACTCACCAGCCCCTAGATGAATTTTTATCTTAGATATGAAATAGTGAATTTTAAGAAAATTTGGAGTTAAAGTTTCAATTGAAAGCAAAGCTCATTGTATTTTTTGTAATGTTCAATAAGAGTTTAAAACAAGAAATTGTAATAAAAACTACAAAATACATGGTATTTCAGACTAAAGTTGGGATAGGCAAACAGACAGACTACAGGATACAAAAACAAAATGAAAGTTAACATTGTCATAGGATTCATACTTTGATTAAAAATTTACTCTAATCCCATAAACAAGGACACTATAATTTGAGACACAATGTGTTCAAAAGAAAGAGGAAGGTTGGAACAAGCAGAGATTTTTTTTAAAGCAAACTGTATTTCATACAAATCATTTTTAGTTAATGTCTTCTGATATGAAAGAAATTATTACCAAACAAATATGATCCTATAACTATGAAAAATACCCAGGACCCAGAATTCCCATTTCCTCCTCCAGGGTCTAGTCTGAGGAGTAGCCTATAACACCAAATACTTATTTTTCTACAAACTTCTAGATGGCGCCCATTCACAGCCAGTGCCCTGCTGGCCTGCACCACCCTCCTCTTGCACCAAAGCCAACCTCTAGGCTACTATCAGAGCTACCACACCTCCATCCACCCACAGGACCCCATACACTGCATCCATCATCTGACTTCAAATCCAGGTTTCCCACATCCCCATTCAGATTCCTTTCTGCAACCTAACAGGTTTAGCCAAAGTGAGTGCACTAGCCTAGTCTGGCCTTCCTGCTGTCACTGAAATGGAGCACCAAGCTTGGGCCAGGATTCCCTCTATGTTATTCCCCATGTCACAGAAGAATGCAACATCATATGCAACATTTCCATTCTGACCTATCTACCCTCACACTTCTGGCTTGAAAGAGGAGGCAAATCCTGCTTCTAACCCAGCCCCCTCTGTCCATGTGATTTCATCCCACTGAAGCCATTTCCAACCTGTACATGCAAAATGCCCCATATCTTCTCTTCCTCCCTCCCCTTCACTGTCCATAGGAAGTCTACATGCTCTTTGCCTTCTTACCCTCACTCTCACTGGCAAATTCATCATCATTCTCTTATTGCTACTAAAGCTTACGTTGGGATCCTAGTGTATAAGGAAGACCAACTGAGACACCCAGCCTTACGGACTGAGAAATGATTGGATTCTTCCACTTTCCATTTGGAGACAGCCAGTGCTGGGATAGTCAGACCACAAACTGTAAGTCATTCAAACAAATCCCATACATGTGTGTGTTTTTTCACTCTACAAAAAATTTATAATCAATAGACTAAACCTAAGCACTATTTTGGCTGAAGACAAGAATGAGCATAGAAAAGGGACTGTGAAAAGAAATACTAAACCGTAATTATTAAAACACAAAATACTACGGAAAAAACAATACCACCAAAACCCAACAACACAATGTCTTAATAACTTTAAATATCAATGGCCTTGATTCTTCAAAAGACATGGACTGAATGCTGAATGGATCAGGAAACAAACAATCAAAAAACCCAAACAAACAAAAATAATTTTTTTAAAAAACCTAGTAAATATGAAAACTTGTGGACATTAAACAATTCATTACTAAATGCTGAATGGGTTAAAGACAAAATTTAAAAATCCCTGGAACTAAATGAAAATGAAAACACAACACAACAAAACCTTTGGGACACACTGAAAGCAGTCCTACAAGGGAAATTTATACCTTTTAAGTGCCTACAATGAAAATTCAGAAATAACATGACAAATGACTTAGTGATATAACTCCAAAATTTAAAAAAACAAGGATAAACAAAACACAAACCTACTTGATGGCAAGAATTAATAAAACTTCAGAGCAGAAATCAAAAAATAAAAACAAAGAAAACAATATAAAGAATCAATAAATCCAAGTGCTGTTTCTTTGAGAAGATAAGCAAAATTTACCAAGTCCTTGGCCCAACTAACTAAAAGAAAGAAAGACAGAATCCATTTTGATTTTAACAAAAATCAGAAATGAACAGGAAAACATTATAGCAGATACCAAATAAATTCAGAACATTATAATGGAAAATTTAAAGAATCTGAACTCTGTAACAAGCAGGTGATTTTCTAGATGTAGCCAAAACCACAAAATTAAGCCAAGAAGAAATCAGCAACTTAAACAGATCCACAACAAATGAGATGAAAATAGTAATAAAAGGCCTTCCAGCTAAAAAGGAGTACAGTTGCCAAATGGCACATCATAGTTCTACCAATATTCAGAGATCTACAGCCAATATACAGTAAAGAAACAAGTAGCACTAACCAAATTCCTTCTCTGAACCAATTATCACTCTAATGCACCAATCAGAAAAAAACCACAGCAACAAATATCCTACCAGGCCAATGTCCCCCATGAACATAGAGGAACAAATACTGAATAACATATTTGCAAACGGAATACAAACATACACTGAAAAGTTTGCTCACCATTACTGAGTGAGCTTTATCCCAGAAATATATGGATTATTCAACATATGCAAGTCAATAAATGTGATAATTTGCATAAATGGCCTTGAAGACAAAAATCACATTTAAATAGATACAAAAAAGATCTTTGACACTATCTAACATGCCTTCATGACAAAAGTAATACAGAATGTAGGGCTAGAGCAAACAAACTTTAATATAATAAAAATTATCTACCAGAGACCCACGACCTCATAAATGGAAAAACATTAGAAATAATCCCACTGAAGTCAGGAAGGAGGCACAGACCCAAACATGAGCACACATCAGTTCAGTCACTATATATTTGAATAAGATGCCAAAAACATATACCAAAGAAAGCATCTTCAAGAAGATGTGCTGGGAAAACTGGATGTCCATATGTAGAAAGATGAAATTAAGACCCATATTTATCACCTTACATAAGAACTAACTCCCAATGCTTTGATCCTAAACATGAAACATAAAACACTGGAACATCTTTTTTTTTTTTTTTTAATGTAATGCTTTTTTAAAAAAGCACATTTATTTATTAATATTTATTCATTCATACCCATGGTGCCTTCCTCAGGGTAAACTTCCAAAAGTGAAATCTGACACAGAGCCATGTCTAGTTATGGCGCTTACATTTTGCTATCCCAGGCCACATTTATTATGCTACTAGCAATCATTTACATTTCCAGATATACTGGAATATACTTGTAAAACAAAGTAGTGAATCTTTGATAGGATTAGAATTGTATAGCTGTATATAATATATGCATGTTTGTGGGCATGTATGTATCTATAATGCAATGTATACATTATATGTATGTATAAGTACAGTCATGAAAATATAGTTTGGTGATAGAATAGTGTTATTAACACATTACAATGAAAAGACTGTGTGTCTTCCTACTTGAATGTGTTTTTGTAGGTAATAACTAAGTCTTAATTCTGATATCAGATCTATTGGGTTTGGTTTTGATGAAGGGTAAACCTACAGGTAGGTAAAAAATATTTTAAGAGCTAGATTTCAAATCTTGAGATAACATTTCAGTTTGGCATGGTTAATTTAAGCCCAGACTTCCTCATTAGGAGATGGCCTTGAATTTTTCCAAAGACAATAGCTTGTATATATTTTTTTTTCACATGTAAGCAAAATCTAATCTTGAAAAGGCCTTTTATGGAACATCCGCAAATCTCCCTCTTACATAACCCCGTTTGCTGGGATAGTCCAGGCGCTCAGATCCTCACAGCATATTGTTCTCAAAACCAGGATCTGCAGGCTCAAGACCGAGCTCACCGCATTGGCCAACAAAATGAGGTCCAGGTGCTGAGGCTTTGCACCGTCAACAGTGTGGAGGAAAAGATTCTCGAGGCTGCCAAGTACAAGCTGAACGTGGATCAGAAGGTTATCCAAGTAGGCATGTTTGACCAGAAGTCATCCAGCCACAAGCGGAGGGCATTCCTGCAGGCCATTCTGGAGCATGAGGAGGAAAATGAGGTAATACACAAAGCCAAACTTGGGAAATCTAACGGTGACCTTTTGTCTCAGAAGGATTCAAAAAATAATGCCTTTCCTTTGTTCCTTAAAGAATTTTCTGGGCTGGGGTTAATTAAAATGACTAAATTAGCTGCTGTCTTATATCCCAAGCACATAAAATCTCGGAAAGGTATTCATATGTCTTAAGCGGGGATCCATCCCATAATCAGCCTCCAAACGCTGACACCATTGCATACACCAGCAAGATTTTGCTGAAAGGCCCCTGATATAGCTCTCACTTGTGAGGCTATGCCGGGGCCTGGCAAACACAGAAGTGGATGCTCACAGTCAGCTATTGGATGGAACACAGGGCCCCCAATGGAGGAGCTAGAAAAAATACCCAAGGAGCTGTAGGGGTCTGCAACCCTATAGGTGGAACAACAATATGAACTAACCAGTACCCGTGGAGCTCCTGTCTCTAGCTGCATATGTATCAGAAGATGGCCTAGTTGGCCATCATTGGGAAGAGAGGCCCTTTGGTCTTGCAAACTTTATATGGGGGAACGCCAGGGCCAAAAAGTGGGAGTGGGTGGGTAGGGGAGTGGGGTGGGGGAGAGGGTCTGGGGACTTTTGAGATAGCATTTGAAATGTAAATGAAAAAATACCTTAAAAAAAAAAAGAGCTATTGCCAGGGGACCTTCAAAGCTTAGCCTGTGAATACTTCCCTGTCCTCTGGGGGGTTGGGTACCACCAAGTGTATTTGATTGTATTGTGAGTGCTCCCTCCTATTGGCAGGATATGGAACTGCAGGAATGATACTTCATAGAACTCTGGCTAGGTGGTCCTTATTTTTTTCCTCTCATACCCCAGAACCCCATTCTTTGCTGCTTTTTGATTAAGAATGAGGATACTTCAACAATTATAGGATGGTCCTTCCCAGCCCTTCACAGCATCTTTAGCTCATGAGTTTGGAAAACTTGGTCCTAACGATCATAAAAAGGATCTTTTAAAAACTGAACAGAGGCAGAGTAAAATCAGAGTCTAACATCTCTATTTACAAAAATTGCCAAAGTTGTGCAAAGAGTGTTTTATCTTTCCTTTATTGAGTCATTTTATTCTTTTAGATGACCCACTTCAGTCATTTTATTTTAAATATTCATTCAAGAACTGAGGATGTGTAGCTCTGTGTAGAGTACTTGTCTTGTTTGTGTACACACACACACACAAACACACACAAACTATCAGCCTAAAATGAACATTTAAAAACATGTCTATAAACATCCAGAGAGCACAATACCAACACCAGCTCTTAGCATAGAACTGTTCAAGGGCAGACGTCTTCACTTTTCTATACCTGTGCTTAAAAATCAGAGTGTTAATTTAGTTTACATATTTGCACAGACTATTATTCCCATTGCATAAATATGGTTTTGAGGTTTTGAAATCCTCTATAAATTAAAACTTATATTCTTTTTTAAAGTCTTTCTAATTGAAAATAGATTTTTTCATGTAATTTATTCTAATTATGGCTTCTGCCTCATCTAACTCCGAGGCTCTCCCCACCTCTCCAGTCACTCAAATCTACGTTCTTTCTTGCTCTGTGTCTTCTCATTTGTGAGTGGTTATCATTTTCTTGCTCTGTGTCCTCTTATTTGTGAGTGGTTATCATTCAAGATAGCTTCCGGGTTAGGCATGTGGGCCTGTGTGCACACGTTCACTCTCAGAACAGGAATTACATCCAGCCCAGACCTATACAGGCGCTCTTCATTCTGCTATATTCTCTGAGTTCATATGGGTGCCAGCGCTGCTGTGTCTAGAAGGCCTTGTTCCTTTGGTGTCCTCCGTTCCTTCTGGCTGCTTTAGTCTTTCTGCTTCCACTGGGTTCCCTGAGCCTTGAGGGGAAGGAATTAATGAAGACATCCCATTCGGGACTGAGTGTTCCAGGGGCTCTTGCTCTCTGCATATTGTCCAGTTGTGGATCTCTGTATTTATTCCTGTTTATGCAAGGGCAAAGCTGCTCTGGCAATGGTTGAGCAAGACGCTGACCTGGTTCCCTTGCTAGTGTGGCCAGCTGCTTTCCAGGGAGAGATTGCCTTAGGTGTTGGTGGGTGAGGCAGAGCTTTTAAAGTCTCTTTTATATACTCTTCATTTCTGAAATGAGCCTGCTCTGGCGTCCCTGTTCAGGCGCCAACTGCCGCAGACCCTCTGGGTCCCTTTGTCTGCGTGGAACGGGTCTCTGGGGCAGGTGGGCAAAGCGTTGGATGGAATTGACAGACAGATGCACACAGGAGAGGTTGTGTAGAATCTGAATGTCTGGAACATCTTTAAAAAGACAAATAAACATAGGCAATACTGTACATAATACAGGTACAGGAAAACTTGTATTATGAATAAGCCTCTCTCCATTTGCCCAAGAATTAAGTCCAACAATTGACAAGTGGAACTTCAAATAAGAAAAAAAGCTTTATAAAGAAACAAGCAATCTGGTGAAAATGAAGCCCACAGAAAGGGAGAGAGTCTTTGTCACCTATACATCAAAGGTTCAATAACCAGAATATAAAAGAACTCAAAAACCACAGAACCAAACAAATGATCCATTCAAAAATGAGGCTTGTACCTGAATTAGTACCTGAATAAGAGTTCTCCAAAGAAGAAAAAAATTAGCTAAGAGATATCACAAAAAAAAGTTTATGTTCCCTAGCTGTTAGGGAAATGCAAAGCTAACAACTTTAAGACTTCATTTTCCTCCAGTTAGAAGGGCAAAGAGCAAGAGAACAACCAACAACATATGCTAGAGGGGATGCAGAGTAAAAGGAAAACTCTCTCACTGATGGTGGGATTCCAAACTGGTCTAGCTAATATGGAAATCTGTGTAGAAAAATTCTTAAAAAGCTAAAAACAAATCTACCATATCATACAGCTATACCATTATACACACAGCCAAAGAAATCAACATCATACTCCTCAGGGTATGAACTCTGCCATCTTCATTGCTGCTTTAGTCACATAGTTTGGAAATGGAAAGAATGTAAATGCCCTCCAACTAAGGAGAAGATAATGAAAATGTGTAATATATACTATGGAACAAAAATATAACAATGAATTTTGTAGGTAAGTGAATGAAACTAGATGGAGGCCATCCAGACCCAGATAGACAAACATCATTATGTCCTCTCTTTCTGGAGGTTTCAAGTCTTTAGATGTGAGTACATAACCTGTAGTAATTACAGAAACCAGGAAAGTAATATAGGGTGGTTGTCAGGATAGGGGTGGCATGGGGAACAATAGACAGGGAAATAGCAGGGGGCATGTAATCTGACCAGGAAAATGGAAAAGAGAAGCTCTTTAGGGAAGGGGAAAGAGGTTAATACAGAAGAAGGTAAGAGGAAGGTAAGTGGTAGGATACAAATGATCTGATAGGGAAAATGGGGCTTAGAGAAGGGGCATGGAGGTAAGTAGAGGAGAATGAGGGAGGGAGGTAAAATAATATGTTGAATAAATGTCTAAAATATCTACACAGAATCATTAACAATTTACCTAAAAACTATAATGCACATAATATATGTGTATAAATATACATATATAGTTTTAATGAACCTTTCTCATTTAGGCTGATAATCTTCCCTACAAGTGAGAAAGTCCACCAAACAGAAACCCTATTATCAGACATGAGCCCTCTTGTCTTAATCACCTTTCAACTGCTGTGAAGATATAACATGATCAAAACAACTATTATAAGAAACCATGAAACTGGGTCTTGCTTACAAGTTTAAGAGGACAGTACATTATCATCATGACAGTAGACATGGTGGCATGCAGGCAGGCACTGAAGCAGTAGCTGAGAGCAATATCCTCATCCATAGGTAGAAAGACTCTGGGATTGGCATGGGCTTTTAAAACCCCAAAGCCCACCCCCAGTGATACACTTCCTCCAATAAGGTCATTCCTTTTAACTCTTCTAATCCTTTCAAATACTGTATTTCCTAGTGACTAAACATTTAAACATATGAACATATACTATGATGGCAATTCTTAAACAATCCTGGTCTCCATAGACATCTCATAATGCAAAATGTGGTTACTTTTACTTCAAAAGTGCCCATAGTCTTATCACAGTCTCAACACTCCATAGTTCAAAGTCTCTGATACTCATGGTACTCTTAACTGTGATCTCCTATAAAATTAAAATAAAAAAACACATCATATTCTTCCAACAAACAATGGCATGCAATATACATGACTTCCAAAAGGAAGAAAAGGTAGCATAATGAGGAAATACTGGATGAAAGCAAAACTGAAAACCAGAAGAACAAACTTCTATCTCTGCATCTCTCTGATGTCAAAGTACTCTTTAGACATGCTAACCTTTTGTTGACTGCAACATACTTCTCTCTTGGGCTTGTTCATATCCAGTCTGAAGCTTTTCTTGGCAGGTCCCACAAATTTCCAACATCTTCAGGTCTCCCAAGATGTTGGTGTGCTCACAAAAAGGGGCCTATCATGACTGTCCTCCGAAAGACCCAACAAGCAGCTGAGAGAGTCAGATGCAGATATTTGCACCCAACCAGTCGACAGGAGCAGCTGACCCCTGTTGTTGAATTAGGGAAGGCTGAAAGAAGCCTGAGGAGAAGGACGATCCTGTAGAAGGACCAGCAGTCTCAACTAACCTGGACCTCTGAGATCTCTCAAACACTGGGACACCAACCAGGCAGCATACACCAGCTGATATGAGGCCCCTAACACACATACAGTGGAGGACTTCCAGTTCTGGATTCAGTCAGAGAAGATGTGCCTAACCTTTGAGAGACTGGAGGCCCCAGGGAATGGAGAGGTCTGGTGGGGTGGAGTGTGAGGAGGGTGGGGACATCCTTGTGGAGAAAGGGGTTGCAGAGAGAAGGTATGGGATGTGGAACAGTCACATGGTGAAGTCGAGCTGGTGCTTTCATGCCTACATGCCAGTGTCTTTCATACAGGAAACCCCTATACTACAGTGTCTTTCATACAGGAAGGTTATCTGCACAACACTAGAAGAGAAACACGAACACCACCTTAGCCACAAGCCCTTGGATCTACAATGGAGTCTTGCCTGCAAGATGTGTCTAGGCAATGGTGGCACAAGGCTTATGGGAGTAACCAACCAATATCTGACCTGATTTAAGGCCCATACCATGAAATGGAACTCATACTCAACACTACTTAGGTGATCAAAATCCTGAGATTAGACATCCCAGGAACCTAGAGTAAAATCAAATATTACTGTTTTAAAAAGAGAAACAAATCAAAATGGAACAAAAATGTTGCAATAAAATGACTCTTAATGACATTCTGCTATATTCATAAATCAACGCCTTTCTCAGCTCTCATCAGAGAAGCTTTCTCCTGCAGTAGTTGGGAGCAAATACAGAGACATATAGACAGACATTACACAGAGAATGAGACATCTTGGAACATTTGTCCCTAAAGGGGATTTCTTCATCAAATACTCCTCCCCTTTTTTTAGGGATCAAGACATTCTGCAGAAGAGGAGGCAGAAAGAGCAAGAGGGGATGGATTGCTTCAAGAAAACAAGGCCTCTAAACTAACATGAGCAAAGCTTAGATGAGCTCAGAGACCAAAGCAGCATGCACAGGCCTGCATAGCTCAGAATCAGGTTCCTTCTATATACTATGGCTTGGCTTCCAGTCCAGAGATTTTATGAGAGTCCTCATTATACAGATGAGTGGGTCTCCATTTCTTGTGCCTTCTCTTGAGCTTTAAAAACTTCTCTTGGTTTGGTTTGTCCAATTCTGATTTAGAGCAAGTTTTTTTTTATCTTATTATAATTTATTTCATTTTGTTATTGTCTCTTAGGAGCTTTTTTTTGTCTTTAAATATAATACTTTTTTTCATTCTTTCATTAGATATTTTCTTCATTTACATTTCAAATGCAATCCCAAAAGTCCCCTATACCTTCCCCCTCTTCCCTGCTCTGCTCCCCAACCCACTCACTCTTGCTTCCTGGCCCTGGTGTTCCCCTGTACTAGGGCGTATGATCTTCGCAAGACCACGGGCCTCTCTGAGGAGCCATTTGTAATGAGACAGAAAAGGAGTGGATCCAAACCCGAGGGGAGGGGGGGAGCTGGGGGGAGCAGAGAGGGGGAAAATCACAATCAGACTATATTATGTGATTTAAAAAATATTTTCAATAAAAGGAAAAACAGAAAAATTAGTATTTTTAAAACTTTGAACATTAACATATATGCAGTGCTATTTATTATATAAGGTGCTCAAATTTTGTATAGACACTTATACAATAATTATTACTTAGCACATAAATTTCTTAGCTACAATTACAAAACAGTGATAAGAATAATAGTCATTCTTTATATTAATAACTATTTGTATATTTTCAACAAAAGTTTTTATTTTTAGTCTATCATTCTAGCTGAAAGACCATATTTAGTTTTTTTGTTTTTCACCTTCATGTCTAAAACTTTCCTATAGCATTTCTTAAAAAATAAACTACTTAGACATAAAAATACAAATACTTGATAATAATTTTAGTAATCATAAGTTATAATTCATTAGTCTGAATAATACAACATAAATAAAAACTCTTATCCATCTCTCACGGCTAGTATCAATCACACTGTCATTTCTAATAACTGTAGACCTGCTACTTCCAGGGACTACAGACTACAGTTCTCATAGCAGCTTTTCCATCAGTCAGCTGCCAATTTCTAGGTGAACTGTATATCTATATATTTATTTTAGCATTTAACATGGATAACGGTGGCACACACTTGTAATCCGAGCACTTGGGAGGCAGAGGCAGGTGGATTTCTGAGTTTGAGGCCAGCCTGGTCTACAGAGTGACTTCCAGGACAACCAGGATGAACAGAGAAACCCTGTCTCAAAAAAACCAAAAAAAACAAACAAACAAAAAAAAACAAACAAAAAAAACAAAACAAAAACAAAAACAAAAAAAGAAAAAACAAACAAACAAAAAACATGGATAAAAATTTACTATTTTTATTAGGTCCCCTTTTTAAAGCATTGCTTTGTTTTCCTGCAAACCCTGTGTTTTTTTTTACTGTACCATAGTATGTATATATAGATACATACATCACTTTATAGCACAATTGAATATATACCGCTTCTTTATTATTTTCTTGCTATTTCCCTTCCTGCTTAAAGAGACCATAAGATACAATGGTAGCATTCTTAAACAAGTAGGTATAATTCACAACTCCATAATTCCAGAGACTACTTTTATACAGTTAAAAGTAAAAGGAGATATGTTTTAAACAGCCCTGAAAACTAAATGTTACACAAAACTATATATAAATATAGGAAGTAAGATCCTTGAAATTTCAACCTCTGACTAATGATAATATAGATCTACATGATTAACTTTGATATTTGACTTCTGATGTCATGGAACCTTTCTATTAACAACAAACATTCAATGTGTGATACCATGGTAACATTTTGAAACATATGTCAGTACAGAGTAGAACTGATTGATTACAGAAAGCTGCAGACTGACAATAGACATTTAAACAGGAACACGGGTTTAATGAGATATACTAGGTATCCTTAATGAAATTTCTATATTCTTGTGGTCTGAAAGGCAGTATCTATCTCAAAGTCATATATATCTCAATAGCTCAAGAGCATATGTGAAATATTAGAAATCCGAAAAAACCTAAAATGTGATTCAAGAATACTATGTAATCTGAAGAGGAAAAGCAAAATGAATGATGAGCTCTTGAGTTTGAGAAGGCTGTGGAATACCAAGCCCTCCAGACAGACATCCCCAACTGACATTGCAGTCAATGACGGCTGCATGCACCATGCTAGTCATAGTAGATAACAATGAAACTGAACATCTACCATCAAATGAAGTTATAGCCGTGATGCACTGCTCATGTCTGTGAGCATGCTTATTTGAACAAAGCACTGCTCTGTGCAGTAATGTAAGGAATGTGTAAGACATGATAAACAGATGACGTGTTACTGGGTATATATTTACTGTGATGTGATTTTTGTCATTATTTGAGTGTAATCCTTCTATTTAGAAAATGTTTACAGTAAGAATATATAAATTGCATAGAGTTGCCTCATACATTCCATGTTTACCACCCATCCATCCATCCATCCATCCATCTATCCATCCATCCATCCATCCATCCATCCATCCATCCATCCATCCATCCATCTATCCATCCACCCATCCACCCATCCATCCATCCATCCATCCATCCATCCATCTATCCATCCATCTATCCATCCATCCATTTATCCATCTATCTATCCATCCATTCATCTATCCAACCATCTATGTTGTTTATAGTAAATGAAATGTATATTTGAATGTGTGTACATATGTGCTTTCCTGTGCTTGTGTATATATGGGGAACCCAGAGGTCAATAGCATGTCTTTTCCCTTATTACTTTACAGCTTATTCAAAAAATTATTATTGCAATAAAATAATTTATAGTATTTTGATAAAATGTATCCTTCCTCTCCCAACTCTTCCCAAATCTACCTCCTTACCCTGTCTCCCCAATATTCTCTCTCCCCGTGTTAACTTAATTAATGAAAATGTGTGCTGCACAAATATTCTTGGTTATATAGGCTTCCACTGGATCATGGCTGACTTGCCAGGGATGCTACTCTTAGAGAAAGTGGACTCTCTCTTAGAAGCCAACTGCCAATAGTTTCTCAGATAGAGGTAGAACTGTGTACCCAATTTCCCATTCCATGCTGAGGCTTGGTCTGGTTAGGGCTTGCAAAGGTCTTGAGCATGTTGCCATGACTACAGTGAGTTTGTATGTGGACCTGACCTGCCATGTGCAGAAGACAATGTTTCCTCGTTGTCATCCATTTTCTCTAGCTCATAAACTCTCCACCCTCTCTTCTGCAACAATCTCTGAGTCTTAGGAAGAGGAGTATAAAACATAAAAATGGAGCGAGCCTATAATGGGTCAACAATGCTGCTAAAAGATACCATAAACTAACAAATAAAAAGCACAAAGGCAGGAAAGGGTTTTTTCTTTTGGAGCTGTTGGCCAGTGAGGACCCATAGACCTCCTAAACATTACAGTCTATTGCCAATGGTATTGTTTACCTGCTAGAATTTAAGGATAAGACCCTATTTGCTAAAATTACTACATTCTTGAGACTTAGAACATGGAGAAGACAAGCTGGTTTGCTGGTTGACCTGGAAACCTCACCCATATTGGGTAGCTTTCATAGAACTCTGTCTTAGTCAGGGTCTCTATTTCTGCACAAACATCATGACCAAGAAGCAAGTTGAGGAGAAAAGGGTTTATTCGGCTTACACTTCCATACTGCTGCTCATCACCAAGGAAGTCAGGACTGGAACTCAAGCAGGTCAGGAAGCAGGAGCTGATGCAGAGGCCATGGAGGGGTGTTCTTTACTGGCTTGCTTCCCCTGGTTTACTCAGCCTGCTCTCTTATAGAACCAAGACTACCAGCCCAGAGATGGCACCATCCACAAGGGACCTCCCCACTTGATCACTAATTGAGAAAATGCCTTACAGTTGGATCTCGTGGAGGCATTTCCCCAACTGAAGCTCCTTTCTCTGTGATAACTCCAGCCTGTGTCAAGTTGACACACAAAACCAGCCAGTACAAACTCAAAGCAATTCTGTATGCTGTGGAGGAGAAAAACCATCATCAGTGTTACCCAGCTGGGAGCTCTTTAAGTCATAATAACGATGGGCCTGACAAGGATGGACATCAAGAGGGTACTAGCTTCTTTCTGATGGGATTTTGTCCTGCTCCAGGTGATGAAATCCCTGTCTGGTACCATTACTGGGCCAAGAACCTGTGGCTAGATGGGTCACAGTCTTTAAAGGACAAACATCTTATTGTTCTGCTAAATGGACACAGTATTAAATTGATTAATGACTTACTATGACTTTTAGACTGTCGTTTATAAAACACATCTATAAAAAATTTGCCTATAACATCATGATTCATAGAAGTTAAAAATAACAAAAATTCCAAATGTCTATTAAGTCCTGAAGAGAAAAAAAAGCATGGTACATCTATAAAGTAGAATATTACTTGACAAAAAGGGAACAAACTATTGATAAGTGGCACAATGAGAATCCACCTAAAATGATGCTAATCCAAAGAAGTAAAGCATAAATGGCTGTTCTATGAGTCTATTTACATTAGTCACTCAGATGAGGTAAACTCACAGATGGAGGAAACACTGCTGGCTGCCTGGGGTCTAAAGAAGGACCAAGAATGAATGAAAATGTACATGACATACATTTCTGATGTGTGCTGGTTAAAAACTAGACTATGCTATGAATATATAGAGCTGTAAATTTATCAGAACATCATCAAATTATATACTTGAAATGAATAAATTTTAAAATAAAACTACTAAAAAGGTCATTTATTAGTTCATTCATTTGTTGATGTTTATCAAGTGCATAAACACAGGCCTTTCTGGGAGTGTGGAATCATCTGTGCTAAGAGTCTAACCTACATATGTGATAAGTCTTCATACGGGCATGGTAATATATACATAGTGAATAATGTTTAGAAAACAGATGGAAAGCTAACAAGGGTAATTTTAAGGATAATAAGAAATAATAGTCGCTTCTTCAAAGAATGGGCTATATGTTGCTAAAGATGTGAAGTGACAACAATTCAAGCAAAAAATTCCTACAATGCTTATAATGTTTCTTTTTTTGTCTTTGCATTGTTTATTGGTATAATTATAACTGACTTTTGTTTGTTGGTAGGATATCATGATTGATGGTTGAATTTATTTATTAGCTCTAACAGTCTGGTCTTTTTAAATGCTTACAGATTTTCTACAAACATTATTATGTTATCTACAAACATTTTACTACTTACTTAAATACTTGAATATCTTTTTGTTTGTTTTACCCTTAAATGTTTTTATATATAATATAAAATATTATATATATATAATATATATGTATATATATTTTAAGTTTTATTTATTTAATGTATATCTGCATGTACACCTGCATACCAGAAGAGGGCATCAAATTTCATTATGAGATAGTTGTGAGCCATCTTGTGGTTGTTGGGAATTGAACTCAGAACCTCTGGAAGGACAGCCAGTGCTCTTAACCACGGAGCCATCTCTCCAGTCCAACATTTTTATATTTTGATCATATTCTTCCCCCTCTGTCATATTCTCTCAGATCCCACCTCCCTACTCATACAACTTACTGCATTTCTCTCTTTCAAAACAAACAAAGCCACAGAATGAAACAAAACAAAAAAGACAAAATCTCTTACTCTGCACACTGTTCAGCTGGAGTCTCTGTTTTAATTACCCTCTCGTGCAAGCTCTAATGAGGGCTGAGTAATGATGCAGTGATTAGGTCCCAGACAAGTCTTATGTTTCTATTAGGGCCTAGAAATCATTATGAAATATCATACACTCTATAATTTTTGGACACAACTTGGCTGAGGTCAAAATTAAGGTGACTGTTTAAATTGTCTTATTATCTGCCATAGATGACAACAAATGTGAATGGAAACCAGAGAAGAGGGAGAACTAAGGTTCTACTGCAGAGTGTGAATGTACAACAAAAGTGGGCTCTCCTAGAGCCTTTCATGGAGAGAGAGAGGACATGGTCATTTAAATTAGGGAGATAGTCCACACAATAAATCTAAATAAAATGAGCAGATAGCTGTATTGTCCAAGCGTATTGGCAACAGTCTTCTTAGTTTATATGTATCAATAAGAACTGAGTAATTCAAATTGGAATATATGCAGATGCCACAAAGTCATTATCTGTTGAGCATAGACCATCTATCCTAATGAGCTGTATGTAACGGGTTTCCACCAATCGGTCTCACCTAAGAAGACTGGTAGGTTGTCACACCCTTTTCTCTGGTGGAGACAGTTTCCTGGGAGTGGGGTAATGGCTGGCAGTGGTGTTGTTTGAGTGACCAGGCAATTAGGATTTAGCTAATAAGCTGGACATTACCCTCACTTCATCTTCCAAAATAAACCCAACTTCTTTTCCTGATCAACACAGCATCCTCCATAGCTGGCCTACACCCAAACCTCTATAACTGACTAACTTTTGTGAATTACATTAAAGCACTTTTTTTTTTCCCAAGAAAGAAAGGAAACCTCTCTAGTGTTACTTCTCCAGTCAAGGCCTCTGACTCTGTTAGCATGGCATTCTTTCAACTTCTTCCTCTTCTACCTTTTCCTACCAGAACTTTCACGACCATCTCAATCACATGGCACCAGGTTTTGTATCTTCTTGATGAATACACTATTCTAGAAATTCTATCCTTTGTGGGTTTCGTAGACTTTACATGAAGGAGTACTCAACTGTTTCTGTATAGCACTGTCTGTCCTATCACTTCTGGCCATTAGAACTGTACTGGACTCTGATCTTAGTCTGTACAATAGAAAGAACACATGGGTTTTGTCTAGGACTCTGCCTCTGTGCCACAGTCTGCACTGTTGATCTGACCTGATATCCAGGCCTACAGTCTTGCCTCACTGTTTCCTTCTTTCAGGGTACAAGACTTATACTGCCTGGTATCTAATATTTGAACACAGTTTTTACAAATAGTATTTGACCAGTTTTCTTATTGTTTATTGAGATGGGTAATTATGTCCCTGCTCAAAATAATCCAAATTAAATTTTAATTAAACTTCTATTAAACAAAATAATTAAAATTTAGTATACATATTTATTGCTATTCTTATGAAAACAGACCTAATAGTTACTGTTAAACCATAGAGATGCAGCTTGGAGATTTACTTTCTGCATAAATGTCATATAACGTATATAAACAAAAAGAGAAAATATAAATACAGATATCATAGAAATTATTAAGGTATTGTAAGAGATGCTACTTATGATATAAAACATTTTCCATTTAGTTTCTTTTTTGGGATTATAATTGTATTTCTCCATTCCATAGACCTCTCCTCTTCAAATTAATTCATGGCCTCTTTTATTGCATAGATACGTGTTTAGTCAGTGTTCTATTGCTATAAAGAGACACCATGACCATGGCAACTCTTTTATATAAAGCATTTAATTGGGCTATGCTTATAGTTTCAGTCACTGTCACCATGATGGAGAGCATGACAGAGTGTGGACAGACAATGGTGTTGGAGACATAGCTGAGAGTTGTACATCTGGATCATCAGGCAGCAGGAAGGAAGACACACTGGGCCTGGCTTGAGCTTTTGAAACTCCAAACCTCACCTCCAATAACATACTTCCATCATCAAGGCCACCCCTCCGAATCTTATGTAGTGCTACTTCCTGATGACCAACATTCAAATCTATGAGTCGACAGGGGCCATTCTTACTCAATATGCAATGTGTACACATACATATTGCTAAACATAGTGTGTTTTGTCTGTATAATATTACTTATAAGTGTGTTTTCAGAGCTGACAGTTTGGCAATGGACGATATAAACCATTTTTTAATGAAACAAATGTTTTGAAAAGGAGAGACTATCAAGCTGGTTAAAGACAAATGAGGAAATGTTATTAATAATATTGTCATGTAAATTAAAGTGTTGACTGAAAATGTTTTCACACGAAAGCTGAATTCCTGATGGCTGCAGTGATGAATTATACCAGAAATTAAAAAAAAAAGGAGAAAACAATTTCTGGGTCATTTAATGAATCCAGAATTACTCTAATACCTAAATCAAACAAAACCATAACAAGAAAATAAAGCCCAATATCCTTTATAAACACAGATGATTTTAAAAGAAAAGTAAGCACACCCTAGAGAGGTAGACAACGGGTTGTCGCTTTCTGCCACTCTGCTAAGCAGGGAAAAGAGAAAAGAGCCTGTGACAAAAACTCCAAGTTGCTTACAGTATTACAGTGAGAATGAGCACTGCAGTAATAAAGGAAGATCAAGGGTTAAATGGCAAAGGCTGAACTACTGAGAAAAGAATAAGAAGGCTTATGGTTGGGAGAGAGATAATTGAACACGTAAGACCAGGACAGGGTTCTGGGAAATGAAGGTTCCCTCCAAGCACATACAGGGCACTATTCCCTTTTATACAGTACTGCTTAGAGTGCAGCTTATTTAAGAGATTAAATTGTAAATAAATATAGCTTCTATGGAAGCTTTCATCTATTTCAGAAAGACTCTAGTCTATCCCATAGACAAGGATAAAGTAATAATGGCTACAGCTCCTTCTTGTTAGCTTCAAGAGTAAATAGTTTAATACAATTCTCAGCACTGGAGACACCTGTAAAGTTGGTAGTAGCAACAGTGGCCCTTAACTAATGGCTAGTACTCAAGGTCAGCAACTAACAAAGCCTGAGGCAGAGAGGGACCCAGTGCAGCTTTAACTACTCTTAACTATGTTGGCAACACGTTAACAAAGCATGATTCTCACCTCCCTGGTTGGCTCAGCCACAACAGCCTAAAGAACTCACTCAGCCTGTGTTCAGCTTCTATGACAGCTCCATAAAGTTCTTGGACAAAGAGGTTCAAAGTTTTTTCTCTTTGGAGAACTACTTTTGAAAGACAGTTTCTCTCACTTTTCCTTAATATTTCTTAATAAAACTTACTTCCACGTTTACTGCCGGGTGTGGTGGCCCACGCCTCTGATCCCAGCACTCGGGAGGCAGAGGCAGGCAGATTTCTGAGTTCGAGGCCAGCTTGGTCTACAAAGTGAGTTCCAGGACAGCCAGGGCTATACAGAGAAACCCTGTCTCGAAAAACCAAACCAAAACAAAACAAAACAAAAACAACAACAACAACAAAAGATCATGAATATCCAGACCCTTGTTCTTCATTGTCATAAGACAAAGAACTCTCTCTGACTTTTGGTGGTGAGTTTTCTGAATCTTAGGTTACTAAATGAATCACAAGTGGGCCAAGAAAGGTCCAACTGGACTCAGAATTCCTGTATCACTTCCCAAAGCATCTAAACAGCCACAGGTGTAAAGCAAACCAACATAGCAGACCACAGGTGTCCACTGGTGCCATTAACACACAAAGAGTCTTTCAGAAACATAACAGTTAAAAGTTTTTAAGTGGAACTAAGAAGGGCATAAAAGTTAGAATCAAATTTATTGCTATTTTACACAAATAATCACACTAAAATTTGAAAGCATATTAAAACAGCCTGCCAGTGGCATGAAGAAAATGACCATTTAAAATCCGGAGAGGGTCTGTCTGTCATAAAATGTTAGCAGTGTTTTTCTTTTTCTTTTTTGTTTTCTTTCTTTTTTATTTTATTTTTTAATTTATTTTATTTTTTATTTTTTATTTTTCGAGACAGGGTTTCTCTGTGTAGCTCTGACTGTCCTGGAACTCACTTTGTAGACCAGGCTGGCCTCGAACTCAGAAATTCGCCTGCCTCTGCCTCCCAAGTGCTGGGATTAAAGGCATGCGCCACCACACAGTGTTTTTCAGTGAGTATGAGTTCACTGTTTCTTATTAATATAAGTCTTATCTCCTCAAACAATTTCTTAATGATTTAATGAGCACAACACAGTAATATCACATCTGTATTTTCTTACATTCAGCTTCAAAGTGCAAAATAGAAAGTAAGAGGATAAATCTGGAGCTCTAACAAGTCTTCAGATCTCTTAAATGTCCAGATGCCAAGACTATGTGTCAGTTAAAAGTATTTTTGATCGCTAAAGAGTTTTATTTCTGTAATTTAACAATCCAAGATGTTCAATTTCCTGGCTGCATTATTAGATATCACCCTTCCTTAAAACCACTTTCTATCATCACAGCTGCAGAACATCCTACTGAACTGCCTTTCCTAAAATCATTTAAGAATGATCCTAAGAGTAAGACACTACCTTGAGACTTCAACCATCGTTTACTTGAAAGTCATAGTTCTAATATATTATCCACGGGTATTACAGGTGATGAGAGTTTCAGCCAGGTCTCTGATCCCAGAGAATGTCCACAGTACAGGTTTGGGAGCACTATAATCTTTATCTTCTTCATCTGAATATTAATCATGCATCGAATTCCATTCAGCTAAAAAATTTAACAAGGAATTCTATCAGATGGTAAGAGAAACTGTCAATTCTCACACTTGAGAGTATGACCAAGTCAGGAACCCTTTAAATTCCCAAGTAAGCAAAATTTAGTTAAGGAACATCTCACAACTTGGAGAAGTCTTTCAAGAAACTTCCACATACATTAAACAAACACGAAGATGTCCTGCCAGGCGTTTTTGGAGCTATAAAATACATCTTAGGGCTCTGTGCTCAGTAGCTGTGCTGAAAGAATTTTTCCTCATCTGTCTCCTGAGAGGCTCTGCCAGAGCCTGACAAATACAGAGGCGAAAGCTTGCAGCCAACCATTGGACTAAGCGCATGTTCCTCAATGGAGGAGTTGGAAAAGGGACTGAAGGAGCTGAGGGTGTTTGTAGCCCCATGGAGGGAGCAACAGTGTTAACAGGCCAGACCTCTGGGAGGGAGCTTCTGGGGACTGACCCACCAACCAAAAATATGCATGGAGGGACCCACGGCGCTGGCCACATATGTGGCAGAGGATGGCCTTGTTGGACATCAGTGGGAGGAGAGGCCCTTTGGACTGAGGGGGCTCGATGCTCCAGTGTAGGTGAATGCCAGTACAGGAGGACTGGAGTGGGTGGGTGGGGGAGCACTCTCAAAGAGGCGGGGCTGGGGGGGAGGAGGATGGGATGGAAGTTTCCAAAGGGGAGACCTGGAAAGGGGAAAACATTTGAAATGTAAATAAACAAAATATTCAATCAAAACAAAAAGGAGAAGAAGGAGAAGGAGGAGGAGGAGGAGGAGGAGGAGAAGGAGGAGGAGGAGGAGGAGGAAAAGAAAGTATTCTTGTAGAACAGAGTTCATTACAGAAACATATTGAATGAAACTGGCTTATTGGCCACCAATGTTCTGCTTAATTTTAAAGATAATACTGAAGAGAACAATACATTCTATTTATAACACTTTATTGAAATAATAAATGAATTTATTGCATTTATTTGCCCAGATAGCACCCAGATCATTTGCCATAAATCTTTTAGTATCTAATAGACTAAGATGCAATTTGAAAAAATATAGTTATCATTAAACATAATGAAATATCCAATTTAAAAATTAAACACTGCACTGCCCAGCTTCATGCTTTGTTTAGGGTCTGAAGTTTGAAGATGCAAAAGCTGCTATAGTTTACTTAAAATAGCTATTCTGAATTTTCACTTGAGAAAAACTACTAAAAAATTTTGTTAGAGAGGTCTGGCCATTAGCTTCCAAAGCAATTCACTCAAATGTCATTACTTGTATTTTTAAAATTAAAATTACCTTTAAATTAAAAAAATAATTGTAAAATTATTTTTGTGAGGTGGGGGAGGCAGGACTCCGATACTAAAATTCACCTCATTGGAACTTAAGTTTGAAATGAACTTCCTCAAAACCTCATTTTTCATGTATGGACACAGTCACATGAACTAGTTCTTGCTGGTCAGATCAAGGCTATATAAGGCCATTCCTACAAGCAATGTGAACTGTTGTGCACACCATTCAGAAGGCATTGTTTTGAACTCACAGCTAAAGTTCAGATTATATTCTTTTAGATATTGCCATAAATTCTAAGGAAACTGTGTTCCTTTGAAGCTGATTTTCTCCATATACAAAGTTCTTACAGAGTTTTTGTATCTGTTAGCTTGGGAAATTCTTGTTTTTCTAAATTTATATGTGACATTTGGAGTATTAGGAAATTTGACATTTTATGGCAAAGACAACTTATTTAAGTATTTTAAGAATATCTTCTAAATAGTGTAAAGGTGGTATTATATATACAACAATGTGGACACTGCTTTTAGCATAGGCTTTAACATAGGTATGCTAAGAGTCTCCCTAAAGAAGCCGGGTAGTGGTGGCACACGCCTTTAATCCCAGCACTTGGGAGGCAGAGGCAGGCGGATTTCTGAATACGAGGCCAGCCTGGTCTACAGAGTGAGTTCCAGGACAGCCAGGGCTATACAGAGAAACCCCGTCTCTGGGAAAAAAAAAAAGTCTCCCTAAAGCTGTAGCCTTACTGTGATATCTGTTTCCCAACAGGGTTACCTTGTCTGGTCTCAGTAGGAGAGAATGCACCTACTGTGGCTGACTGGATACTCTATGGTGGGCCAATACCCAGGGGAGGAGAAAGAGAGGAGTCAAGGGGGAGGGTCTCTGTAAGTGGGGGAACAGGAGGTAGCAGCATATGGGGAGAAAATAAATAAATATAATTTTTAAAAAGTTTCACATTAAATTAATCAATATGCATTAGCCTACACTCAATAATATAATTAAACTGTGTCTTATGGAACACCCACCACCTGAATGAATCCTTCAGTTTCTGTATAACATGCTATAGGTTATTTGAATAGCCCCTCATTAATGACAATTTAGATATTATGCTGATGATGGAGCCTTGCCTTACACCCTTCATTTAACTGTGCCAAGTGGGAGACTACAAATCACACTCTAAGAGTTCCTCGCAGCCACAGCTCTCAGTGTCAGATGGGTTCTGCCTCTCACATGCTGCTGCTATCTCTCTTCTCTCCTCCTCCCGCCCTTCCAATTTATGCTGGAAAGGACAACAGATGAAACATGACAATTTTCTCCTGCAATGACATCCTAAAGAACACCTTTACGTTTCTAAAAAGCAGCATTTGTAGCAGCAGGAGAAACAGCAAGGATGTACCCATCTTGCTTCCTAACTCCTGTATCTCATAGGTAGCTATGCATTCTTAGTTTCCTAGGTTTTGAGGGGACAGTAGTAGCAGCAGTAAACCTATTGCTCTGAATTCCACCACTGCTCCACCTTGTCTCAGTGCATTACTTCCTTAGAGGACTGGTTCTATGCTGTTGTGAAGTCTAAAAACCTTCTTCCTTGGCCTTTTCAAAGTTTTTACATACATTCACTTTCTATTAAATCCCATGCTTTACTTATCAAATAAGTGATTTCTCTTTCCCTCAATGAATTCTGACTCAGTCTTTTGCAATGGCTAGCCATCTTTTTCTAAATAAAATTATAATTTACAGAAAGTAATTGTGTTAGTATACTGTTTTTCAATTTTTTTATAAACTAATAAAGGCCAAGTAAGTGCCACAAAAATGGAGACAATTGGCTGGCAATAGAACTTAGAGGTAAATTGCACATAGCATGTGCAAGGCTCCGGGTTCAAAACCTCTGATTCTCCCCGACAGTTTTTTAATGAACTCTGTGTGCCTTTTAAACCAGCCTCTCACCTCTTGTCCATTAATACTACTCACCTGCTGCTGTAGTTTCAGTGTTTTGGAATCTTACATAAATGCACACATAGGGTATTGATGATGGGCTCAGAAGAATCATACGTAGTGGAAATTAAGTATGATTCATGCAAGCAGTGTACATCATTAATTTATTACTTTTTTGTTACATAAGACTAGATTGTATCCAGTTTTGATTGACTAAAAATATAACTATATGTATGCAAACGTGTAGTTTTTAATTATACTCAGTAAATACACAGGAGTTAACACATGTGGAAAAAGCAGCCTAATTAGAGACAAAAAAAAAGTGATGGTCCTATTGCTGAGTATTACTCAGGTTTGAAGGTGAGTGATGTTTTAGCCTTCATATTGCTTCCTCAAGTAAGAAAGGATTTTAAAGTTCCAACTCTTACTCTTCCACATGCATGTATGGTTTACTCTCACCATTTTTCTTTTAGTGGATCCACAACTACAGTCAATGAAGAGCCAAGCTGGTCATTAAGTCCCTGTATTATCTAAGGTAACTGCAGATCTAATGAATGCTTTAGTAAACAAACTTTGGCACAATAATGGACACATTAGTATAACATTATTTCATTAAAAAAACACAAATTCTATCAATTCCTATGTATCTTTTATTTCTTAATTATAGGCAAAAAGTGTCTCTCTGCATCAAGCAATTTGATGCTTTGCTAGATTTTACACTTCTTCACTCTCTAGATTTACACTACCCAAATATCCCTTTACCCAGAAACCCAAGGATATCTTCTGTATTCTTTTTAGTGATGAGCACCTGTGCAACAACTTAATAGTTTAGCTGCTCTAATATTTACAATGAACAATTTCATAATGAATAGTCTAAGATAATAAGGGACAATGCAAAGGGACTTCTCCTTAGAAGAACAGTGTGAGGAAGAAGAATGCACAGAAACAGTGTGAGGGAGAAGAATGCACTGAACACTGCAAAGGAGAAGAATGCACTGGAACAGTGTAAGGGAGAAGAATGCACTGGAACAGTGTGAGGGAGAAGAATGCACTGGAACAGTGTAAGGGAGAAGAATGCACAGAAACAGTGTGAGGGAGAAGAATGCACTGGAACAGTGTAAGGGAGAAGAATGCACAGAAACAGTGTGAGGGAGAAGAATGCACTGGAACAGTGTGAGGGAGAAGAATGCACTGGAACAGTGTAAGGGAGAAGAATGCACAGAAACAGTGTGAGGGAGAAGAATGCACAGAAACAGTGTGAGGGAGAAGAATGCACTGGAACAGTGTGAGGAAGAAGAATGCACTGGAACAGTGTAAGGGAGAAGAATGCACTGGAACAGTGTAAGGGAGAAGAATGCACTGGAACAGTGTAAGGGAGAAGAATGCACTGGAACAGTGTAAGGGAGAAGAATGCACTGGAACAGTGTAAGGGAGAAGAATGCACAGAAACAGTGTGAGGGAGAAGAATGCACAGAAACAGTGTAAGGGAGAAGAATGCACTGGAACAGTGTAAGGGAGAAGAATGCACTGGAACAGTGTAAGGGAGAAGAATGCACTGGAACAGTGTAAGGGAGAAGAATGCACTTGACTGTGTAAAGGAAGAAGAATGCACTGGCTCAAACAGATCATATTTGTTCTTCCTTGTTTTAAGGGTTCTAAAAACACTATCTGAGTCTTTTAGCAATTCTGCAGTACTTTCTATCTCTCAGCTAAGACAGGGAGCTGCCACCTCATAATCACAGAATGAATGAATGCTTAGTCACCAAGACTATTCCTAGAGCAGAGCTTCTGTCTTTGACCTCTGAGCATTTGTTCAGGTTATTCTGTGTTCTTAGAACTGTTTTGTACACTTTTGGATACCTGCTAGATGCCAGTAGAAAATTACTACCTAAAAACAATCTAAAATTCATATTTCTGGGTAGGTGTGTAGAATTAACCACATTTTAAATAAAATACACTGCCAAAGAGGAAAAATAATGGACAAAAGCCAAGAGAAATGACCATGGGTCTTCTTATGCCTATATTCTATTCCTAATGAAATTTCTTAGAAGCCCCAGAGAAAAACTAAACAACTCATACTTAATGTCACTGGTCAGAACTATAGCTTAGACCCCTCTCCATCTGTAGAATAGGATGGGTATGAAGTTAAGGTAGGTTGTACTCAGAAAGACTGCCATGATAAAGGATAACAGGAATGTTCTGCCAGGGAAAGGATTAATCACTTTATTTCAAGATACTTGTATTCTCTTTTTCCTTTAAACTCTTATTCTTGAATGTATCCTTGAAAAATGTTCCTATGGTTTTACAAAAGAAATTTTACCCTCATTTATGTCTTATGAAGACTTTTCAAGATGCCACTTTGGGGAGGCTGACTTGTTTGTTTGTTTGTTTTGTTGGGGGGGACGACTTGGCTATCCTTTTCATTCATCTATCTATCTTCTTCCCTCCTCCTCCTCTTCCTCCTCCTCTTCCTCCTCCTCGTCTTCTTCTTCTTCTTCTTCTTCTTCTTCTTCTTCTTCTTCTTCTTCTTCTTCTTCTTCTTCTTCTGGTGTTTGGTGTTTGGTGTTTTGGTATTTGGTGTTTTGGTTTTGGTTTTGGTTTTGGTTTTGGTTTGGGTGGTTTTGGTTTTGGTTTTTCGAGACAGGGTTTCTCTGTGTAGCCCTGGCTGTCCTGGAATTCACTTTGTAGACCAGGCTGGCCTCGAACTCAGAAATCCACCTGCCTCTGCCTCCCAAGTGCTGGGATTAAAGGTGTGTACCACCATGCCCGGCTCTATCTATCTTCTTTGGGGCCACTAGTGATATAAAGATTAACATTTGATATTATGCCAGTACAGATGGAAATATTTGTCTTTGAATGTTAGTTCTCTGGGGACATATCCCAGGAGAGTGGAAGTTCTCTTAGAGTACCATGACACTAATACAGATGCCAAACTTCCAAATATCTCATACCTTCTCAGTACATACTGCATGCATGTTTGATGACTGCAAAAAATATCAGAATGGAGTAATGACTGACTCAAGAAATTGACATATGGATAGTATTAGTTAAATCTTCATGCAATTTTCCAGATTAGACACAATTTGAGGCCCACTGTAAAGCAATCAAGACAGAAGTGTATTTCCTTTTAAAGTGGATTACTCTGGCACACACATGTCCTTTCTTGAGGACTTTACAGCATTACAGATAGAAGGGGATGTCTAGAATTGGAAATAAAAGTTCTCTGAAGAGAAAGAAAGACATTAAATTTCTAGCTCTAATAAAGGCTACTTTCAGGGATGCATTACTAAGTCAGTGCCTGTCACTGTTTCTCAGACATTAACCTCTTCTATTCTGTCATGAGTCAAAAGAAGCAGCACAGGAAACAGCTGCCATTTGGTGAATAGCCACCATGCCATGGGACTGATATGCTTGAGCAAAGACGACAGTTGTGTTTACACCGTTCCACCTGAATGCCACTGAAAATCAAAGTTACACATTTCCAGAATGGAAAGAAAACGTACAGATTAACTTGAAATTTAAAAAAAAAATCTTAAAATGCAGCAATATAATGTTTACATAATTTACTATAAACCAAGAACTGCTTAAAAAGGTAGGGAGCATAGGTAAATGGAGACACCTCAGAAGGTTTATATTCTTTGAAGACATTTTATGACAAAAGGAATGCAGTCAGTTAATATATTTCTTTCTACCTCATGTGTAGAAATCACCAACATATCAAAATACAAAAGAATGATTCACAGCAAAGGGTCTAAAATAATGAAATCTGACTGTCACTGGCCATTGTGGATAACTATGTGTCTTCTAATGGTCCCCCCACTATTATTTCTTTTACCACCACTTTTTGGGAGAAAAGGGGGGGGGACTAGTAAAATGTAAGGCGTTTAATACAAGAAAATCAAAGCATGATTTTGGTATTCCAGATTGGCTTTATTGAACTTCTAGGTTTTGTGGTATCAAAACAGACTAAAAGGAAAATGTATTGTGCATGTCAAGCTAGAGACAAGAGTTCCAACAGGTCCAAATGTTTAATTCACACATAGAAAATACTATGCAAAAACCATGCCAAGATAATGCCTGCTACCTTTTGCCTAATTATATAGTGAAGACTAGGTGAAATAAATTTTACCTTCTAGAATTAAAAGCAACACAAAGAATACAGCAAAATAAAATGGATACTCCAGAGGACATTCTTCTCTTTCTTTCCCTATCCAGAGGTGTTCATGTAGGAAGAAAATTACAAAGACAGAGTATTCCTCTCTTTCCTGCTACCCACATACTATCTATTTCTTGACTAGTAACAGAAAATCTAAATTGTCATAAGAAGTTTAGTTTTTCAATACCATCTCAGAGCTTCAAAGAAAAAGAACCCAGTTTTTTACCTTTTTTTTTTTTTAAGTTTAAAGCCTTTTGAAAAACTGCAGCAAGCACGTAAGACAAATATAAATATTCTCATCTGCTCTAGTAATAACCCTGCCATTGTTAGAATCCTGGTCCCACTACTTATAGCTGTAAGTAATTGACTCTGAGCAAGTTATAATCTCTCTGACCTTCCCAGTAGAGGGTAATAACGATGCCCACTTTATACAGTTAAGGTGAGAATTAAACATGTCAATGTACATAAAAAGCTTAAAATAGTATTTGGTATAGAATAAGTGCTGTGTAAGCACAACCTGTCATTGTTACTGCTACTATTATTAAAATAAGTAAGAGTCTAAGAAGGTAAAAAGTGAAAAAGAATAGGTTTTAGAGTCAGATAGGTTTCGAAAAGTGTGCCTAATATAAATGTAACATTGGACCAGTTGTCTAACCTAATGAAAGCCATTTTCCCATGTGTTAAGAAGAGGCAACAGTACAGACTAATGGCATCATACAAATGAAAACTGCTAACAGCAGACAGCAGCAAGAAATAATCAATGAATACCAGCAATGACTGTCACTATGACCAATCCCTACCAAGCACAATAAGATCCCCTATGCTCTAAATAGGCCATTTAATTGAGATTCTACACAGTATCCACAAGAATGCAAAGCTAATTTCATTGAACACACTAGCACAAGGAAAACTTTTTTGTACCTCAAAAGGCACTCTCTCTGTGTGTGTGTGTGTGTGTGTGTGTGTGTGTGTGAGAGAGAGAGAGACAGAGACAGAGACAGAAAGAGAGAGCGAGCGAGTGAGCGAGCCTGTGTGTCTGTGTCTAAGTATAAATATATGAGTCACAAGTCACCTTCAGGTGTTCCTCCTATTCCTCATGGGCTGCCCACCTTACTTTGAGATTGCCTTCTACAGGCTGAGCAGTCCCAGAGCCCCCAAGTCTCCTGTCCCTACCTCCTCAGCATCAGAATTACAAGGACATGCTAACATTTTCCCCAGGTCCTAAAGTCTTCGGTCTTCATGCTTGAATAGCAAGCACTTTACAAACTGAGCTATCTCCCTACAGCAACACAAAGGTGTATTTATCCTAAGTATTTACTGATCCAGACCTCTGGAAGAGTACAAAGAATAGTTATCCTGCTGGAGTTTTGAGTGAAAATACAAAAAGGCAGGGTTATTTTTTGTTCTTTAATTTTATTTTTAATTCATTTTTTACACTCCATATTCCATCCCCTGCCCCTCCCCATCCACCCTCTGACTGCTGCAAACCCCACAGCTCCTCCCCACCCCACCCTGTCTCCACGAGGATGCTCCCCCCACCCCCACCCCACCAGACCTCTAAACTCCCTGGGGCCTCCAGTCTCTAGAGGGTTAGGTGCATTATCTCTGAATGAACACAGACCTGAAGTCCTCTACCATATGTGTGTTGGGGGCCTCATATCAGCTGGTGTATGCTGTCTGTTTGGTGGTCAAGTGTTTGAGAGATCTCAGGGATCCAGATTAACTAAGACTGCTGGTCCTCCTACAGAATCTCCCTTCTCCTCAGCTTCTTTCAGCCTTCCCTAATTCAACAACAGGGGTCAGCTGCTTCTGTCCATTGATTGGGTGCAAATAACTGCATCTGACTCTTTCAGCTGCTTGTTGGGTCTTTCGGAGACCTGAAGACCCAGCTATACCACTCTTGGGAATATACCCAAAAGATGCCCCACCATGCCACAGGGGCATATGTTCACTAAGTTCATAGCTACCCTATTTGTGATAGCCAGAAGCTGGAAACAACCTAGATGTCCCATGTCAGAAGAATGGATACAGAAAATGTGGTTATTTACACAATGGAGTCCCTTCCTAAAATTGGAAACAATCACCCATGGAAGGAGTTACAGAGACAAAGTTTGGAGCTGAGACAAAAGGATGGACCATCAAGAGACTGCCATATCCAGGGATCCATCCCATAATTAGCCTCCAAACGATGACACCATTGCATACACTAGCAAGCGTTTGTTGCAAGGTCCGTGATATAGCCGTCTCTTGTGAGACTAGGCCAGGGCCTAACAAACATAGAAGTGGATGCTCACAGTCAACTATTGGATGGATCACAGGGTCCCCAATGGAGGAGCTAGAGAAAGTATCCAAGGAGCTAAAGAGATCTGCAACCCTGTAGGTGCAACATTATGAACTAACCAGTACCCCGGAGCTCTTGTCTCTAGCTGCATATGTATCAAAAGATGGCCTAGTCGGCCATCACTGGAAAGAGAGGCCCACTGGACAGGCAAACTTTATATGCCCCAGTACAGGGGAATGCCAGGGCCAAAAAATGGGAATGGGTGGGTAGGGGAGTGGTGGTGGGGGAGGGTGTGGGAGGCTTTTGGGATAGCATTGGAAATGTAATTGAGGAAAATACGTAATAAAAAAAAAAAGAGAAAAAAAAAAGAACAGAGTAAATATTACAGTAATAATTCTCAAGCTTCTACATAAGCAAATTCTTTACTTCATTATGCATAGTTTAGTGTTTCTTTCACACAATTCTGACAATTGACATAAAGAATTTTGTTGCTGTTTCTAAAAAAAAAAAAAAAAAAGAGTGAAGACATCCTGACTTTTGCAGGCAAATGGATGGAACTAGAAAATATCCTGTGTGAGGTAACTCAGACCCAAAAGGACATGCATGGTATGTACTCACTAATAAGTGGATATTAGCCAGAAGAAAGAGAGAAAGAGAGAAAGAAAGGAAAGAAGGGAGGAAGAGAAGAGAAGAGAAGAGAAGAGAAGAGAAGAGAAGAGAAGAGAGAAGAGAAAGAAAGAAAGAAAGAAAGAAGCGAAAAAACCCATACAGAATACACAAGTTACAGTCCACAGAACTCAAAAGGCTCAACAAGCTGAAGTGCCCAAGTGATGATGCCTCAGTCCCCCTTGGGAGAGAGAAGAAAGCAATCACAATTGGGGAGGGAGGGAGGGACCTGGGAGGGAAAGTGGATGGGGGGGCATGGGGGGAAGAGGGGAACCTGATCTGGTATTGGGTGAGGGAAAAGAACTGAAGCCCTGAGGGCCAGCAGAAAGAATGCAAACAGGCAACCTCAGGAACTAGGAGGTTGGGGGATGGATGCCCTAGAATACACCAGAAACCTAGGAGGTGAGAGACTCCCAGGACTCAAAAGGAAGGGACCTTTGATGAAATGCCTGAAAACAGGGAGAGGGAACTTACAGAGCCTACCTCCAGCAGGAAGACAGGGCATCAAATGAGGGATGGGGTTGCCATCCCACAGTCACATCTCTGACCCATAATTGTTCCTGTCTGAAAGAATTACAGGGATGGAAATGGAGAGGAGCCTGAGGAAAAGAAGGTCCAGCGACAGACAGGTCCAAAGTGGGATCCAGGTCAAGGGGAGGTTCCAAGGCCTGACACTATCACTGAGGCTATGGAAAGATCACAAAAAGGACCTATCATGACTGCCCTCTGAAAAAGGCAGTTTTGTCATGCATGCAATTTTCAGAGCAGCTGATTTACTTTATAATTAGTAATTATTTGCCATTAAAAAGGCTTTTAGTTTGAGAACTGTAAAAATAAAATCAGAACTTTGACAAAGTTTTTGAATTTTGCAGTAAAGATATGGTTGGAAAACAACAAGAAAGTGCAGATATTTTAAAACTGGGATAGACTGGGGAGAGAAGATACGAGGCATCTAGTATTGGCCTGGTCGTGATGAGCTCCCCTGACTGAGTATGAACAACACAGGGCGTTAAACACAGGAAGCTAGCTTAGAAGTAGGCTGGATTAGTATCAGCTCAGAGAAGGAACATTGGTCCTAACAAAGAATGAAGGGAGAGTGCGGCCTGGAATGGGGAGAGTTGTTTGAAATTTCAGCAGATGGTATGTTTTAGATAGAGGTGACTTTTATTTGAAAGCTGTTTAAAAGTCTCTTAGGCTGGGCAGTGGTGGTGCATGCCTTTAATCCCAGCACTTGAGAGGCAGAGGCAGGCGGATTTCTGAGTTCAAGGCCAGCCTGGTCTACAAAGTGAGTTCCAAGACAGCCAGGGCTATACAGAGAAACTCTGTCTCAAAAAACCAAAAATCAAAAACCAAACCAAAACAAAAAAAAAAGTCTCTTAGACAATCCTGAGCAACTCAAAAGAGGGCTTCCCATGCCTGGCCCTGGGATTTTTGTTAGATGACCTCTGGCTCTTAGAGAGAGGACTGTCAGTACAGATGTGAAGGTTTCATTGAAACTCTATAGGTATATGTACACACTGACTTATGTGAATTATGATTATTTTTCAGGTAGATAGGATAATTCTTTATGGCTTTTTCAGACATTCACTCTAGTTTTTACTATCCTTCCTCAGTATTTATCTAACTTCCTATCCTTAATTATAGCCCCCATGGTTCACATTTCTGCTATCAGATTCCTTGTAAAATGCTATTCCCTCCTTTATTGCGTTCCAATTCCCCTACACCAGCAACGGTTGCTTTTTAGTTTCCTGATTCCTACAAATTTCAGGTTTGCACTCACATCAGAACCTCTGGAGCCAGAAGCCTCTAATGGGAGAGGATCTGAAACATCTATCTTTTTGAGTCTGGGATACAGTTCACACAGTATGATGTTTTCTACTTCCATCCATTTACCTGCAAAGTTTATGACTATTTCCATGAATCATAGGGACCACGTTTTCATTACCCATTTGCCTGTTGAAGGACATTTTGGCTATTTCCATTGGCTAGGTATGGTGATTAGAGCACCTGTGAACATGGCTGACTAAGGCTCCATGGAGTGGGGAGGAGCTCATGAGCCCCACCCCCACCTGAGGAGCTGCAGCTTCCGGGGAAGGGAGTCAGTGCTCTTTACTAGTTTGTCCGCTGGTTGTCAGCCAGTTGTGTTCCACTGAGTGCCCTTACACCCATAAACAACAGGTAGCACAAACTGGACTTAATGGACTATTAAAATAAAGTAGACCATGAAGTTGCAAGGGTTAGAAGTGAATCTTTTAGGAGTTAAGGGGGAGAAGTAGAGAATGAAAAAAGTCATCCTAATATTTATATGAAAGCATAAAAATGATTCTAAATAGCCCATGCAATCATAATCATAAACTAATGCTTGTAGCTATTTCAATATTTGACAATTTTGAGGTATATATACTAAGGAAATAAAATCAATATATTAAAAGAGAAAAAATATATTGTAAGAAATTCTCAAAGAATTAATACAAATATCATGATTCTTAAAAAAAAAACAAAAAAAAATTCATACCTACCCACTGCAGTTACTGCTGCTGATTATACATGTGTTATAAACCTTCTTTTCCCCAAAGATGATGTTTTAAAATTTGTTTTTACTTTTACACATTATATTTCAAATAACAAAGAAACTTCAAACACAATTAAGTTCTTAAAATAGCCCATTGTAAGCCTTCCCTTTGGATGACCTCAAAGCACCCCAGGCATAAATACATTCAAGTAGCAGTCTGAGATTTACTCCATTAATCACTATCTGTCAAATGGATGAGGATTATACACAAACACACACACACACACACACACACACACACACACACACATACACGTGCGTGCGTGTGTGTGTGTGTGTGTGTGTATGTATAAAATATCTTATATAGCATATATAGTATCTTATATATTATATAAGCTTAACTTTATAACTTGGGATAATTAGTGCTGTTTGACAATTCTGAGATATAAATAGAGCTCAGAAGCAAACCTCTGACATTTCTGTGAGGGAGTTACTAGGCTGGACTGAGGTAGGACGATTCCCTCTGTAGACAGGAAAGAGGGCAGCATTCCATGGGATGGGTTCCTGGACTAAGTAAAGAGGAGAAAGAGAGCTGAAAACCAGGATTCAGCTCAGGTTTGTCCACCATGGCTCCTGGCCATGGCTCTCAGACTGAGTCAAAATAACCCACTCCTTTGCTGACTACTTTTATCAGGTATTTTGTCACAACAATAAAAAAGAATAATACTTAACTCAAATTAAGTACACTCCATTAAACTACTACAGGATACAATTTCTTTTTAAGAATTTTTTTCTTAGGCCTCAGGTTTTTTTAGCAATAGTTATATATTTATTGATTAGGTGAGATCCAGTGTTTGCCTCAATACACTAAAGCCATTAAGTTATTCCTAGTTGTGTTTTTACCCCTGGTCCTTTTAACATCTTTTAAATTTGGAATAAAGTCTCTCCATCTATCACTTCAGACCATAATTAGCTTTTTAAGAGTAATCTATGAAGCCATGAATTTCATCATGGCATTTCCATGTATACTTGCTTTCATTAATCCTTCTCTCTCCTGCCCTTGCCCATTCCCCCTTTGACAGCCCACTCCCTCCCTAAGCAGGCTGCCCTTCTTCCATGGCATGAGTGTTCCCGTTGAGAATTATCTTACTTTTAAACTTTGTGTGTATGTGCGTGTGTATGCATGCATGTGTGTGACTGTGTGTGTGATGTGCATGAATGTGGGTGCCTGTGAAGGCCACAGACATTTGATCTTCCTGGAACAGAATTATAGAAATAAGACTATGAGCCACCTGATGTTGGTACTGGGAACCCAATTCAGTTCCTCCTCTGTAAGAACAGGATTTGCTGTTAATTATTGAGCCATCACTTTAGCCTTGCCTTGGTCTATGCATCTTATTTGCCCTACCCCCACTCTTCTTTAAGACTCTTTTTCCTCTTTCATTATTGTCTTTATGGACTCATGACCTAGTAACCCTTCACAGAGTCAACCCTGGTCTGACTCCTCCGATCGATCTCTTTACTCACTATGAAGTCTAGTGTATTCTTAATGTTTTCACAACTAGTCTGTGTCCATATCTGCACAGCATCTTTCTTATTCATTTGTAATTATACTCTGATTTTTCTTTAATAAAAAAGAAACTTATTTTCCCTTTCTAAAGTTAAACAGCAGAGCCTAGAAGTCACCTCTAAGTCACAACTTCATTTTTATGTTTTATGAAGACAATTTAGAACCTGATCATCAAGTACTCATGGAAAACATACATGGTTTAAAAAAATTCTAAGGTGTGGAGACGTCACAGGATTTTCCCTGTCCAATTACTTTAGTGTAGAGGAGGCCTGTCTCCTCCAAAGCCCCCTCTTAAGTCTTTACTTTTGTGCTGTCTCCCTCAACTCTTTCTTGCCAAGGGCATGAGCAAAATTATGTGAGGATGAAGCTGATTTTCACAAGCACTCTGGGCTGGAGGCAGACACAGAGTTGTCAACTTCTTTTCAGATTAGTGAAGACATACATAGAAACAATCAACATAAGTTGCAACATTCCTCTGTGGCCACTGTACAACCTAGCTTTCAAAAAACAGAACAAAAGATAACATTCCAAACCAAAGAATCAGTAAGCCATTAATAATTTGACTATTTCTTTAAAAACTCATGACTAAAAAATGGCCTGTGTCAACTATCTCAGCTAAATCATATTACAGTGATATTAATATTGTTGGGTTTTTGTTTGTGTTTGTTTGTTTTTTTACTTTTCCATATGTGCCAAAGTTAGGTTCAAAACCAGGATTGCATTAGCAAAACTCTTAGCCCATCTAAAGCAGTTGTATCCAGGCTGCATAGCAATGTTCTTTAGACAGTTTGCAAGGGATCCTCAAGTTTGACCTTTGGGGTTTTGATGCTATTTGGGGAACATGGATGGGAAACATGCTCTGTGCCTGCTTCATTTCACTTATTTTCATAATCTGATGGAAATATACCATGTGCACTCCATATGCACTTGTTACATATTATCTGTATTTTCATGCTTAGTATGAACGATGTCATATGGCATGGTCCTTTCTATTAAGATAAGGGTTATTTCTATCCATTTGAAGATTTACTCTATAAGAACAAAGACATCAAGTATCACTGTTAGAAGGCTAAATGTGTGGCTCGCACGCTTGCTTTTACATCATAAAAGGCGAGGTTCTCACTACTCATCACTTGATGATAGGTAATTACTTATAAATATAATACATAGAACCTTATACAGAAGTCACCAAATAATTTATTATTCTGAGAACTAGAATCAAAAAAGGGTTTTAATGTTTTCCAAAAGGACACCAAACACCCATGTTTAACAAAGGGCTGGTGGCTCTTTATTAAGTTACAGGTCAGTACACGTCCTTACCCAATCAAAAGTCCCCAGTACCCACCTCCTACTTCAAGTTTCTTCTATGATCACTGAACTCATGGGAACAGGCAAGGAAAGAGGAAGTCAACAGACATGGAAGCCATGAGATATGTGTAAATTTTAAAACAACATGCATCTCATGTGACTGTCTATGTAAAAGGAAAATGAAACTTTTGGATCAAAGGAGGCCACTTACCTGCTGCTCCTGCGCTCTAGCAGCTCCAAGCTCTGAGAGGGACAGGGTAAGCTTCTCTTGCTGCTCCGATAGGTACTTCTGGTAGAGACTTAGAAGTTCTTGGCATTCTCTATACTGTAGCTGAAGAGGTGAGAATGCAAATTAAGGAAAAAAACTGATTCACATATAGATATCACAAACAAAACAGAGAGAAAAATACAATAAAATATGGCCAGAGTTGGTGATATGAAATCATCAGATAAAGAAAGTACATGGGTCCAATCATGAAGCAACAATTTGAATAAGAAAGTACTACTGATCACCCCAGTGAAGAGACATTTCTCTTAGTTTCTTTGCAGAGCTATACAGAGAAACTCCCATCACATTATGTAAACAATCAGATGAAGCAGGGTACAGAGCACATGCCTGCAACCCCAGCATTCTGGAGGTTCAAACATCCTGTTGACAATCATGAGTTCAAGGCTGGACTGTGGCAATACATCCATATGTTGTCCCAAGGGAAAGGAAAGGAAAGGAAATTAAAAAGACAACTAGCCAATAATTTAAGAGTTAAAACTCTAAAACTCTTAGAAGAAATCATACAAGTGCATCTTTGAGACATAGGATTGAGAAATCGCAAAGAAAAAAAAAATTCTCAAATTGAAATACTTTGAAATCATTCATGAATGAGATGGAGTATCAATATTCAGAATATATAAACAGCTCATACAATTTTTTTTTTGTTGTTTTTCAAGACAGGGTTTCTCTGTATACCCATGGCTGTCCTGGAACTCACTTTGTAGACCAGACTGGCCTCGAACTCATAAATCCGCCTGCCTCTGCCTCCCAAGTGCTGGGATTAAAGGCGTGCGCCACCACACCTGGCTCTTTTTTTTTTTTTTTTAAAGATTTATTTATTTGTTTTATGTATGTGAGTATACTGTAGCTGTATTTAGACACACCAGAAGAGGGCATTAATCTAATTTTTAAAACTGGCAAAGGTGCTAAGGAAATCTTCAAAAGAAATACTTGGATGACCAAGAAGTAAAAGATGGTAACCACAACTGCTATGAGAGAAAGGCAAATCAAAAGCATAAAGTATCCGTGGACAGCCTCAGCCAAAGATTTTTGATGGCAAGTTTAACATGGGTATGCTCAAGTGGAGCCTTGCAGTCTAACAGACATGTACATTTGCTGCTACTTTGGAATATAATGTAGTATTTTTTTTAAAGACAAATTTATTACATAGTCCAATAAGTTCAATTTATCCAACAAAATCAAAAGCCTAAAAACAAAACCGCATACATGGTTGGAGTTTTCACTTAGAGCAGCCCTGCTCATAGTGGCATAGAAGCAACAAGCAACTCAATGTTCATCAACTCATCAACAGAGCAGTATCTATAAAAGGAGCATCTAACAATAAAATAAATGAGGGATTGCTACATGCTACAAACCTGGAAAATATTATGTCATGAAAAAGAATACTGACTCAAAGGCTACACATATATGTATTTATTAGTATGAAGAGTCATGAATAGGCAAGTCTACTCAGACAAGAGTGTAGATTGGTGGTTCTACAGACTGGGTTAGAGGAACAGGGCAAAATAGGTGTAGGTTTGTGGGGGAAAGATAATAAATAGGTTCTGGAGTGAGGTAACTCTGGGAAATGTTTAATGCCATTCAATAGCACACTTGACTTTATGTAAACAGTATTTTATTAGTGCCAATTTTATACACTGAGTTCCTAACTCTACTAAGCACAAGAAATTATATTTTGAACTTTTGTCTTATTTCTTTGCATATCAACAATCACATCAATATTTCACCAATAATGTCAACAGAAAATATTTGCACACATATCTCATTTCTGGTATAGAGAACACGGTAACCTAGCCTGGGGTGCCCTTCTTTACAGCTCCTAGCATGTGAAGAATTCTCAAGTTGAAAGCACTAGATCAGAAAGGTTCAACTTCATAGGTCAGGCACTTGGGACACAGGTAGGTCTGTCCCAGCTTCTTAATGTGTTTCTTTTCTCCTAGGTTGCCTTTCATGCAAATTATTTCTGAATCTCCCTCTCAGCACTTATTTAGGTATGCGGTTGGCATAAGAACGACTGTCCAATAGGGTTATTCTGTAATACACTTCTATACAAGAGCATCATGATTAAGAGTAGGGATAATATTTCTTAAATGTCAAAAGTTGTAACTAGTTTCAATAATCCTTAAAATGTTCATAACCTAATCATTGCTTCTAGGCAGATTCCTATTCTAATAACCTTTGTCAATCATAACTGCATAAATAACCACCTGCTTCATTATTCTGGTTATTAATCTTTAACAAAAAGGAGCCCAAGATGGCTTACAGGAGAGTACTGGCTCACAGTGAAAGGCCAGGTCACTAAGCTTATAGAATAACATTAATTTCAAGAGCTTGATGAATACTTAGTATCTGAAACAACAACAATAGTAACAGAACAAGAGCAGTGGTATAAATAAGCTAATAGTTTCTATTGTTAATCTATGTTGTATTTCTATGGTTTTACATTTTTGACTTGTGTGTGTGTGTATATGTGTGTGTAAGCTCCAAGAGACAGGAATGATTTGTGTGGTCCCAAGGAGACAGTTATCATGAATATTAAAAGTTTTTTATTCTAGCTGCTACCATACACAATAATGTTTATAATATGTGAATATAGTAGTCTGGTCACAGAATATGAAATTTACTCTAGAAAAAAACCAAATATAATTACATAGATTGTAAGTTAATGTCAGCATTTGAGACAAGTTATAGGCATTTAAATACATTCCAGGTGACAGAAAATAAAAACATATGGTCTCATATATGTTGATTTAAAAAAAAAGCTCTTTCTTGGTTTTCTCAGATTTTAGAATGACCCATATTTAATTTTTCCTAGCCAATGAGACTTTAACCCTGAACCTGGAATGAGATCTTAGGAAAATATAGTTAAAATTTTTCTTCACTGAATGGGGAATTACTTATTTAACTAAATCTTAGTCAGAAAAGGAAGTAGTAGTAATAGAAGATTAAATCAGAGAAAGGGTGTACACCAAACCATGAAACAAATGGGTACGCTGTAGTGTGTGTTGTGTATGCAACCACCATTTAAAAGCTGAGCCAAGCGACCAGTTAGCACAGCCTCTACTGAAGACAGAAGCCTTTTGCTAGGATACTGGAAAAGGTATACTAAAAGAAATTTTAAAATAGGACTATATAACAATAAATCCATTGTCCAGAATGCAACTGATTGCATGCCACATCAAGAGCCAAGAAAATATTGATTCAATGAGAAAAGAAAATCAACAGATGTCAATACTCAAATAACCCAGTATGCTTTAAACAAATGAAAAACTAGAATATCTCAGCAAAGAAACAATTGATATAGAAGAATCAAATGGAAAACGTGGAACTGAAATTAGACTAATCAAATAAAATGCCCACTGCATGGACTCAATTGAATAAAGAGGACATGGGAAAATTAATTAATGAAGTTGAAACTACAATACACAGTGCCCTTCTAAACAGCAGAGAGAAAACAGACAAACAAACAAAATAAACAGAGCCTCCGGGAACTATGGTAACACAACAAAAGATCCACCTGAGTCCTGTTCCAGTACCAGAAAAGGAGCATGCCCAAGGTGGGGATGAAAAGGCATCCAAAGGTCTAACAGCTCGAAATGCATTCCCCCTTTCCAAAAGCTGAGCAAATTCTGAACAGAGTTAACGCTTAGAAACCCATGCCAAGAAACATGACTGTCAGCTTCTGAATGCAAAAGACAGAACCTGGTGGCGGGAAGGAGGAGGAGGAAGAAAACTAATCTTGAAAGCAATACAGAAGAGCAATAAAGGGACAGTGGTGAATGACCAGGGTTCTCATCACAGAGCACAGACATCCGGGACAGTAGCACATCTTCTCAAGTACTGAAAGGAAAGAATTGTTGATCTAGATTTGGATATTCACCAAATGCAATCTTCTGATGTGGAAAAAAAAAATAAGAAACCCTCAAGTAAAGGACAACTTGCAGAATAATTCCCTGTCATACATAGGTCTAGTGTAAAGGGCTAAAGAGGACTCTGTGGAGGAAGGAAACTATGCAGGGCTGAGTTTTAGAACACCAGGGAGGGAGAGAGCACAGAGAGAGCACAGATACAAAGATGAAGCTACTTGCCTCCTTGGCCTGAGTTTTGCAAATTATGTTTGACAGACAAACATGTAAAGATTTAATACTGGTGGAAGATGAAAAACAAAACAATAAATCTTAAGCTGGAACAATCTATGAAAGTAATAAACAGCTACAGCCAGAACAAACAAACAAAAACTAATTTTTAAGTACAACTTATTATTGAGAACAACTATTAAGTATAATAATATAATATTGAGAATGCAGATGGCCATTTTATCCTTCAAGGTTTTTTTTTGTTGTTGTTGTTCTTTTTGGTTTTTCGAGACAGGGTTTCTCTGTGTAGTGCTGGCTGTCCTGGAACTCACTTTGTAGACCAGGCTGGCCTCGAACTCAGAAATCCTCCTGCTTCTGCGTCTGAAGTGCTGGGATTAAAGGCGTGTGCCACCACTGCCTGGTATCCTTCAAGTTTTAAAAAATTATATTTTATTCATTTATACCACACTCTCCCTCCTCTCTCCCCCTCTTCCCTCTCTCCCCCTCCTTTTTACCACCCCTGCTCTGTGGTGTGTGTGTGTGTGTTGCATAAGTAGAGAGGAGAGAACAAAAATTTTTCCCACTACGTGTGTCCTGGGAACTTAACTCAGATCACCAGATTCCCTAACCACTGGAGCCATCTAGACAGCCCCATTCCATCGTGACACGTTATTGCTCATGATATGGCATCTACTCAGTGTTGAGTCACCAGGTGAGCAGCTACTGTGTTCCTCTTCCTGCTCAGGCACCGTTTCTTAGATGATCCCATCTCTGACCTCAGTAACTTCTGGCTACTGGCCTCTGACTACAGGCACTCTTAGCACAGCCCTCCTCAAACAATGGATCCTTTTACAGTCTCTCTGCTTCTCCTTTCTGTTATCACTAAAACTCTGAAGAGATTACCACATGCCCCTGGACTTTCCCTCTGCATTTCTAATTGGAGATGTAGCCGGTACCATGCTTCCCTAGCCTCACACCATTTAACCTATATGCTGAAAAGTATTCTCCAACCGAATTTCAAATTGTTCCAATTTGATTTGAATTTCTAGCCACTTCCTCCTCCTCCGTTCCTGCACTTCTGCTCACTCACTGTTCTTAAACCGTTTCGGTGGCTTCCTTCCATATGTACATCTTTAAATGGAGACATCCCCTCCTACAATCTAGAACCAACCAGTTAAATATCTCTAATTTCAGATTCAATATATATGCTAGTGATCTCCAAATTTCTATTTCTTAACTATCCAAGAAAGCAGCATGACAGGAGGTCCCATAGTGCTGTGAGTATTATCTAGTACAGTATACAAAAACATATATGGCAAAATGGATTTTATAAAATGCACATAAAATAATTCTCTAATCATTTTAACCTTCAATTTCTCTGATCAATTTCAAAATGTTTTTTATTTACCTTTAAATTAAGAATTTCTATGTTCAAAAAGTGTGTATATCCTGTTTAGAACACTGTCATATAATATGAAATTCACTCAGTCTTCATGAATTATTAATGCATAATAGCTTCATTGGAAAGAAATAAAATTCACTTTAGTAGAGAATGATATCTCATGTTTAATTCCTGACTTAATTAACCTTTGATATAAACTCAAAATGGTGTATGGCGTAATACAAATGAATTAATAACTTAGAGTAACTGATATATAATAAAGGAAAAATCGTACCTAATAAAATTGAGGATATTGTCAAAATAAAGTATTTTTTCCCACCTATGAGAAAGATCAAACTAATGTCTGCTTTTCTAACACCCAAATGACTATTTTTCTAGTATAACATTACATACTTTACATTACATATTATATAAAGTTTCAAAATGACTTAAAGCAGTAAGAATATGGTAAACAAAATAAAGTATATGGCCAATTTATATGAATATAATAAAATATTTTCAGTACTATATTACTTCACTGTCAAAACTGTGAAAGATGAGCAGCTCATCTGGACCTTTCCTGTCTGTGTGATGGTTCTAGAACAGTGGCTCTCAGCCTTCCTAACGCTGAGGGTGAGAACAGTGGCTCTCAGCCTTCCTAAGCTGAGGGTGAGAACAGTGGCTCTCAGCCTTCCTAACGCTGAGGGTTAGAACAGTGGCTCTCAGCCTTCCTAACGCTGAGAGTTAGAACAGTGGCTCTCAGCCTTCCTAACGTTGAGGGTGAGAACAGTGGCTTTCAGCCTTCCTAACGCTGAGATTCTTTTATACAGTTCTCCTCATGTTTGCTGAGTCCAACCATAAGATCTTTTCATTGCTGCTTCATAACTGTAATTTTGCAACTGTTCTGAATTGTAACACAAATATCTAATATGCAAGATATCTGATATAGGACCCTTGTGAAAGAGTTGTTCAATACCCAAAGGGGTCATGGCCCATAGGTTGAGAACCGTTGCTCTAAACTAGGACCAAATACCTTAAGAGTATCGGGCTAAGTTTGCAAGCATTGGAACATCTCACAGAATAAGTAGGTCTCAGTGCTAAAGAAGTCACAGCAGCAGCTCAGAGAGACACTCTAATAAAAGCAGTTGTTCACTTAAACACTGCAAACAAAACTGCAGTTTTCACACAAGGTGATTGACTCCAAGGGGCATCCTTGCTAATGATCTTCCTAACAAGTGCTAGGTGTTAGTAACTAAGACTCGCCTAGAATGCGCTCAGCCTCAAAGAGACTGGGTACCTGAGCATCCTTGTGCAGGCACACTGTCAACACTACACCTCAAATGAACAGTCTCATGGAAGGATGTGCAGGAACGCAGTGGGCAATAAGGTGCTTTGCCATTGTTGTCAAGGGCACTTCCTGGAACAAAAAGAGGGAATCATCTGGCCTCAAAAACTGAGGGCAGAGTTTAACTTTACGTATTTGTCATTTCAATGGCCTGATAAATCCTTCTATTAAGTAGCAGGAGTCAATGATAATTTAGTTAAAATCATGCATTTCTTAGAATATAGACAATCCCACAACCATACGCTCAAATGTTGACAGTTCACAAGAGATCTACAAGAGTGAAATGTGAAACCCACTGGTGGACTGTCCCTGAGTGACACAAAGGTCACTCTCCTGCTAAGAATCATTCTGAGTTGTGTTTTCTTATTAAAAAAAATATTTAGATTACAAAATTAAAACAAATAAAAGCAACAGTGCATAATTTAGCTGTCATTCTCTACCAAATTGCTTATAACTGTTACCATAAAATGATAATAATTTGCCATATGTGCAGCTGCAAAGCTAAGAAAAGCACTGGTCAGTATAGCACAAAATGTGAGCCCACTACCCCCCCTACTGCCAGTGGAACTATATTGCAATAAAATGAAGTTTCATTTTTGCACCAAGGCATAAAAAGATGACATGAGTTCTGTTAGAATACTTCTTTAGAAAATACAAATTTGCTCTAGTGCTTATAAAAAAACTTGGAAATGATACAAGCATAATGTAAGTACCACAGTGACAGATGTGAGGTGCAGGTTGGAAACTATTCAACCTAATGCCAAGATGGTAAGATATGAAACCTGTGCCCTGAGCCTCAAGCCTCACATATCAGCCAGCTTGCTCTCTCTCCCTCTCTCTCTCTACCTTCCCCCTCTCTCATGCACACACACAGGCATTATAGCTTTCCACATTTTTTCAGTAACCCTCCCTGCCCTCTACTATTTGAGAATAACCTATGTTTTATGAGTTGTGTGTAATTCAGTGTTCACTGCTACAGGTAAAGTATCATATTTATTATAACATTTAATATGTGCAAAACTGCACTGTCCATTTTTATTGTGTCTTCATTTTTTAAATGTTTTATTGATAACGTTTTTGAATGTTGTATCCCTAAACCCATTTTCCTACGTACCTTGTGTTGTCTCAACACACAATTTTACATAATATGGTAATTTTCAGTTATGCTCATATGTGTGTACACACATGTACATATGTTTGTGTGGGTGTGGGTGTGTACACAGGCAGGAACACTTATAATAGAACTACGTGTATAACAAATAATAAGATATAAGTACAACTATCCCATTGATACAAAGGACCAGAGTACTTATCAATAAGAAGATCTAATTATTTAATCCTTTATTAACCTCAAATTCTCAATATTCCTGCTGCAGCCTTGCAAGTACAGGATTCAGGAATGCTTACCGTAGACAGCTTAAAAATCTTTGATGTGTCTGTTTCCTGCAGGATATTAGAATTGTTCCTATTCTCTCCATTTAAATGGACTCTCTCCTAAGTTACAGCTCTTCACATGAATTTAAGAGCAAAACAATCTATGCGTGCATGTAAACTAGAATCGAACACATATTCCTTCAAAGGACCTTGGTTAAAACTGTTGCTTTTCCCACTCACTCTACTGAATATTCCATGTATCTGCTTTAATCTGACTACCAAGACCACTTTAGACATGAAGTAAAGGTCTGATGAAAGGAAAGGTTCAACTAAATAAAAGTGTAAGTTTCTTGTGTTGTATATGCCATTCAAAATAAAAAGACAAAAGTTGGATACTAGAAGAGGGGATGGAATTGAAAAGAAAGTACAAATAATTCAGAGAGCTGTTTTCACAAATGAAGAGTACAATTCTCAAGGCTTTTCATTTTTCCTGAAAAGAAGAAAACTCTCCACTGAGGTAAAAGGGAACTCAAGGTCCAACCTTTCCGAGTAGGCAGTACTTCACTTAGTTAACGGCCTTCTTTACATGTATCTTTACATTCTAGCCAGCTTTCTCAACCCTATACCTCGCCCATCAAAGTATGGTAGTAATTTGCCTGTACTAGCTAACATTTCCATATTGCCAACTGCTCCACCTGGGGATCCATTTCATATGCAGACACCAAACACAGACACTATTGTAGATGCCAAGAAGTGCTTGCTGACAGGAGCCTGGTATAGCTGTCCCTGAGAGGCTCTGCTAGAGCCTGACAAATACAGAGGCGGATGCTCACAGCCAACCACTGGACTGAGCGTGGGGACCCAATAGAGGAGTCAGGGGAAGGACTGAAAGAGTGAAGAGGCTTGCAATCCTAAAGGAAGAACAGCAATATCAACCTACCAGACCCCGCCCCCCCAGAGCTCCCAGGGACTAAACCACCAACTAAAGAGTACACATGGACGGACCCACGGCTCCAGCTGCATATGTAGCAGAGGATGGCCTTGTTGGACATTAATGGGAGGGGAGGCCCTTGGTCATATGGAGGCCCCATGCCCCAGTGTAGGGGAAGGTGAGGGAGGTGAGGTGGGAGTGGGTGAGTTGGTAGGGGAGCACCTTCATAGAAGCAGGGGGAGGGGGAGGGGGGAGGGGTTTGCAGAGGGGAAACCGGGAAAGGGATAACATTTGAAATGTAAATAAATAAAAGATCCAATAAACAAGCAAGCAAACAATCAAACAAAAAAGATAATTTCCATGTACACAGGGAGACATCTGTATAGTATAAACCCAGTGATCATCTCATCAAATTCATAAAAACATTTGATAAAATTCAGTGTTTTTACAAACCCTTAACTAGTCCAGCACAGAACAAATGTACTGCAAGGTCACATAAGGAAAGGCCATAGCTAACTTTATATTTAATAGCAAAAAGTTGAAAGACTTTCTTCTAAGATCAGAGAAAAGAATGCTGACTCTCAGTACTCTAATGCAGTACTGTATTAAGCAATTGGTTCTAGACAAAGCAATTAGACAAAAAAGAAAGTAAGGGAGAAAGAAAGAAAGAAAGAAAGAAAGAAAGAAAGAAAGAAAGAAAGAAAGAAAGAAAGAAAGGAAGGAAGGAAGGAAGGAAGGAAGGAAGGAAGGAAGGAAGGAAGGAAGGAAGGAAGGAAGGAAACATTCAAACAAGGAAAGAAAGAACAAAATTATCTTTGCTAATTGTATAGACATAACCTAAAGGTTCCACCAAAATACTTTATCAAAATTCAAACATTATT